>NC_133141.1:40623916-41248916 GCF_048418815.1 Hemitrygon akajei
TTTCATTGACAGGTTCATCAAATTCTGTTCACCTGTTACTCTCATGGCTGCAATTCTACAGTGGCTTGAACTCTTATCATTATTTACATTTTTACACTTTGCCTCACCCTCCCTATCTCTATAATCGCCTCCAATTCTCCAGTCCTCTGAAATTGTATTCCTCCAAAACTGGTCACTTGACCATCTCTGACAATAAGTACCACATCAATGGTGATCATGTTTTCATTTGTCAAGTCCCAATGTCTGGAACTTCAGAATTAAGCACTTTGCTCACGTTTCCCCCTCTTTTGTATACAGGGCACTGAACTAGCGGTAGCAAGGACATGATTATTCTGGAGAAGGTGGAGAGGAAATTCATCAAGATGTTGCCTTAGATGGAACTATGAGAAGAAGCTGGATTGGTTGGGCTTGTTTTCCTTTAAGCAGAGGAGGTCTGGGGGTGGGAGGACCTGATAGAGTTATACGGTTGACTTCAGTTGACTTTAATATAGCATTTGACAAGGTCCCTCATGATAAGTTGATTCAGAAGATAAAGATGCATGGTATCTGGGGTGAATTGCAAGTTTGGATTCAGAACTGGCTTGCCCACTGAAGGCATAGAGTTGGGGTTTAAGGCTGTTATTCTGGCTTGAGGTCCATGACCTGTGGCATTCCGCAAGAACCTCTGCTGTTTTATGATTTTGATGAAAACGTAGATGTGCGGATTAATGTTTGCGGATAACACCAAGATTTGGTGGAGTTGTGGACAGTGTAAACGACTATCAAAGAAATATAGCAGGATATACTGTAGATCAGTTCCAGATATGGGAAGAGAAGTAACAAATCAAGTATAATCCTGTTACAGTATGCGTGAAATATTGACTTTGGGAGGCATACAGCTAATAGTAGACAATTTAATAGCATTGAGATACAGAGGGACCTTGGGGTGCAGGTCCATAGTTCACTGAAATTGCTACACAAGTGAATAAGGTGGTAAAGAAGGTGTATGGCATGCTGAGGAAGGGTCTCGGCCCTAAACGTTAATGCCTGACTTGCTGATTTCCTCCAGCACTTTGTGTTTGTTGTATGGCATTCCTGCTTTCTTTTGTGGGGATGTTGAGTGTAACAGTAAGTAAGTCATGCTGCAGCTAATATTTCCCAGCTGTTGTAGTGGGATCTGAATGGACCTTTGGGTTAGTCCAATATCCTGGATTATGACCACAGCAGGGAGGGTGTTCCTGATGACCAAAGAGTCCAGGCCAGAGTCACAGCCTGGGGTTTGGAACTGGGGTCAGAAGGAATTTATTCACCCAGAGGATGGTGAACCTGTGGAATTCTTTACCATAGAGGGCAGTGGAGGCCAAGTCATTAGGTATATTCACCATTGGAATGGTATATATATTTATTAGTAGTAGTAGTAGCAGACCTCCATTAGTCTCAATAGACCATGGATTTGCACCTTGGAAAGTTTCCAGGGCGCAAGTTCCCTGGGCAAAGTTTTTTTTATGGAAGACCAGCAGTTGCCCAAGTTGCAAGTCTCTCCTCTCCACGCTACTGATGTTGTCCAAGGGAAGGGCATTAGGACCCATACAGCTTGGCACGGGTGTCATCGCAGAGCAATGTGTGGTTAAGTGCCTTGCTCAAGGACACACACGCAAGCCTCAGCCAAGGCTTGAACTAGCGACCTTCAGATCACTAGACGAATGCCTTAACCACTTGGCCATGCGCCAACACACACATATTTATTAATGCTAAGGGTATCAGGAGAGTTTGATGTCTCTGGACCTGTACTTAATGGATGAAGGATGAGGGGTGTTTCATTGAAACCTATTGGATAGTCAAAGGTCTGGATAGAAAGGACATAGGGAGGATGTTTCCATTAGTAGGAGAGTCTAGGATCTGAGAGCACAGCCTCAGAATAGAAGGATGTTCCTTAGAACTGAGATGAGGAGGAACTTCTTCAGCCAGAGGTATTGGTGAATCTGTGGAAGCCATGTCATTGGGTGTATTTAAGGCAGAGATTGATAGGTTCTTGATTGGAAAGGGGGTTATGGGTTATGGGGGCGGAAGGCAAGAGAATGGATTTGAAAATTATTCAGTCATGACTGAATGTGGAACAAACTTGATGAGCGGAATGGCCTAATTCTGCTCCCATATCTTGTTGCATGGTTATGACTAAACAGCAGGATACTGAAAATGATCAGCCATTATCATACTGAAAGGTGAGGAAGAATGGGATTGGCCTACTCTTGCTCCTATTTTCTACGTTTTCATGTATTTTGGGTATTTCCTGTTTTTACTTCAGGATTCATTGCTTCTCTTCTTTGCACTAATTTCAAAAGTTTCCTTCCTTTTGTTTCAATGCATTCTGCTGCAAGCAAGACCCATGTGATTTAAAAGGTCAACGACCTTTTCCAGAGCTTCTGCTACAGTGCTCTTGAGATGGCAGCTTGAAGGTGCACACAAACTGCTCGAGGCAACATACCTGCCAACCTGCCTCCTACCTTCACTCAACATGTTAGAATAGCAAGCACTTAGTCTGCTACCCCTTTGCTTTAGAACTTAAGAATATTTTGCGTACTTAAAGGTATACTCCTTCACAAAAAATTATAGCCTCTAACTGGTTGTAGACAGAGAACTATGCATAAAATGACATGGGTATCAGTTTCTATGGGAACAAGAACTGGGGCAGAGAACTGTAAAACATAGTCTCTGACAGCTTACATGAAAGTTAACAGGATGGAGACCCAAATTGCTTTTTAAATAACATGAGAAAAGACTTTATAATGCCTCATGTTATTTCCTGGACACAACAATTGTGACTGTGACCTGAGTTTTCAAACCAAAGATTTGTAATGAGGCATATGTAGTATGTACTGACCTTCCAAAGTTCAGTTCCACTGATGAACATAGAACGTGGAATAGTGCAGTACAGTACAGGCCCTTTGGCCCACAATGTTGTGCTGACCTTGTAACCTACTCCAAGATCAATCTAACCCTTCTTTCCTACATAGTCCTCCATTTTTCTATCATCCATGTGCCTATCTAAGAGTTTCTACAATGTCCCTAATGTATCTGAATCTACCGCCACCCCTGCATTTCAGGCACTTACCACTTTCTGTGTAAAAAACCTACGTCTGATAGTTCCCCTCATACTTTATTCCAATCACCTTAAAATTATGCACGCTCCTATTTCTCATTTCCACCCTGGGAAAAAGGGGCTGGCTGATATCTCTATCAATGCCTCTTATCACCTCTATCAAGCCACCTCTCATCTTTCTTTGCTCCAAGGAGAAAAGTTACAGATCGTTCAACCTTACCTCATCAGACACGTTATCCAATCCAGGCTGCATCCTAGTAAATCTCCTCTGCACCCTCTCTAAAGCTTCCACATCCTTCCTATAACGAGGTGACCAGAAATGAACACAATGCTCTGAAACGCAAGAGATTCTGCAGATGCTGGAATCTGTGAGCAAAATACTGGGAGAACTCAGTGAGTTAAGCAGCATCCGTGCGAGGGAATAACTGACCCTTCAAGTGTGATCTAACCAGAGTTTTACAGAGCTGCAACATTTCTATGACCATGGCCAATAAAGAGGTCATAAGGTTATTGACAACATCCCTCAAATGGAAATTAAGTAGAATGCACAGTTGATAAAATAGATATTTGGGTGTCAATTAAACCAAATTTCAGAACTAGGGTAAACATGAAGCTAGCTGACACAACTCCCTCACAACATGAGACCCACAGTGATCGTCAACCCAGTTGTGCAACATCTGGCTGAAGTAGATGGTGACTCTTTAAACAACACCACAGCTTATTAATGTTCACAGTCTGTTATCAGCCGTGTTGGGAGTGATTTAGCAATGATTGTACAGCCTTAAAGAATGCTGGCCTTCTCACTATTTTGGCAAAGCTTATCGATGCCTGTGCATAAATAACCTGGTGACTATGCTATAGGGACAGTGATGCTGAGTGTCTGTTTGTCCTTGCATCTTGCCATTTCCACCACAAGGAACTATAATTGGTACTCAGTGAAGCCTTCAGTTCTTCTGCTTGAAAAGTCAACAGCTGCAGGAACAGCAGATGCTTCTCCTGAACTCTGCCACATTGCATAGGTACCAGCCTTTAGGCTGCCTCTGTATCAGTATCTGCTCTATTTGAAAACAATGTGACAGCGCACATGTTATGCATGTGCATGAAATACATTTTTCAGAATAAAATGAAAAGAGTTTTGCCAAAGGACAACAAATGTCTACAAGTAATGTGCTTTCCTCAGTTCCATGCTTTGATGATAGAACTCTTCCAAACCCTTGTTCTCTGCCACTTGGAAAGCAAATGCATGGGGTTCCATCACTCGTGAGTTCCAGTCCAAGTCACAGGTCAGCCTGACCTGATATACTGTACATGCTTATTTTCCTAAGTCATAGAACTTCCTTCCCAGTGACTTATACATAAAGGTACTTCACTAGCACCTTATCAAGAGCAATTAAGGTTGGGCAATAAGTGCTAGCTTTAACATTGATGCTTACCTCTTGAACAAACTACAAATATACACTTTCCAGAATTCACTGGTGGACTGTAAACCTTAGAATTTAAAAAGAATGAAGATGCCCAACCTGAAGCTGTTGGAATGTGGATAAGAAGCAATATCTATTTTATCAACTATGCATTCTGCTTAATTCCCATTTGAGGGATGTTGTCAATAACCTCGTGACCTCTTTATTGGCCATTCTCATAGAAATCAGCAATAAATCTGGCTAAAGATTACCAAAAATGTTGTGTAGGGCCCTGCTCAATATTGTGGTGCACAAGGACACCCAGGTCTCATTACACCTTTCCCTTTCCTCAATCTGTCACTATTCAGATTATGATCTGTCTTCAATCTTCAGAACCAAAGCTTGGCCACTAAACTCAAATTATTTAAGTTCTTCACACCCACAGCTTGAATTTATATTCTTTGTGCCCTCCTTTCCCTTGTTTTGTGGTCTCATCCAATGTGACTGCTTTTTTCCTCTTTGCATATCCCACTCCCCAAAGATGTGCCATGATAAACCTCGGTTCATTTCTGGAATCATCCTGTTTCATACTTCATGATACTGACTGTGGAAAGGTTGGTGGAAGAGGTGATTTGTTGGTACGAGCTACGCAGGTGCGGACTCCAAAGGCATATTACTCTGTGTTGGTGGGGGCGGGGGGAGCGGGGGTGAGACCACCGCTAATGTTGGTGCAGCTGGAGACTGGGAGTGTTGCCAATCCAAGGCAGGTGTTTCATTCTTCTCTGTGCTTGAATAACCTGACACTTTCAGAAGCCTTTGACAGTTTCTAAAGGCAGAGACTGAAGGAGATGAATTAGAAATTGGCTTAAGGGAAGGAAACAGTGGGTTTTAGTTTCAAAGAGTAACTTGAAGGAGTTTGGAAGATTAACAATGGTAATCAGAGGTCATAGCTAGGGCACTGACTAATGGGGCTGTGGAGACTCTTTGCTGGCTGAGACTTCCCCAGACTGAATTATAATTGCCCGTTAATCACTCCAAACATCCTGGTAGAAATGTGAGACTAGAACTCTTAGAACAATATATTTATCTGCTGTTTTATCATAAACCCAATTGTGGCACACTTAGGGATTTTAAGAAGTGGAGTGCATCAGACTGCCATGTTACTGGCTTGGAGTGAACTTCCAGACATTCCTCCATGAAGCCCAACTTCTACTGTGCAGGGAGGAAAAGTATTTCCCTGCCGGATGCCTGGTATACCTTGGATGACCTTCCTGTGCAGGACAATATCAGAACTTGGGCACCTCACTCTAAGGCAGTGTGGCTACTTGCCCAGCATCACTTTATGCGGTGAAGTCTAATCCAGGTATATAAAATTATGAGGGGTATAGATAGGGTCAATACATGGAGCCTTTGAGATTGCAAGTGTGATTCAAATATAATGTATTTGGTATTATTTTATCTTGTTTTTTGACTTGTAATATATATCTTCTTGTACTCTGTATTCTTCTATGTAGAAATTAATGAAAATATTGAAAGAGATACATGGAGCCTTTTTCCCTTGAGGTTGGCTGAGACTAGAAGTAAAGATCATAGGTTAAGGGCAAATATTTAGGAATCTTTTGTTACACTTGAGATGTATGTAAGTTTCGGGCAGACCAAAGTGCATCTTTCATCAGGTTGATGATCTTCCAGCAGCAGTTAGTGTTTGATTCAGTCTGGGTCCAATGCAACAGCCCAAAGATTGCGATGGCTTCTGTTACATAGCTGTCTTGGATAAACCTCAAAAACACCACTGCGTTCCTTTATGGACTTTCTTTGCACATGTACTATCCATGAGTAACTGGGTCATTACCTCATCTGCTTGAAGATCTTACAGAGGGCAGAATTGAGACTTAGGCTCTGACGGCGACTCTCACTGCTAGCCAAGCAAGGTCTGGCTGTTTGATTCTGATCTCTGGCGATCAGACTTTTTGCCAAATGACTTTGCTTGGGGACCTACCCCCTAGAATCCACTGCCGCCTTCTCTCGCATGGCTTTCAGGATATTCTGTGCCACCTAAAGCAACTGAATAGTATGTTGTGCTCCAAATAGGCCAGGCACCAGGGACAGGTGGAACTCCGGCACATACTGACACTGGTTGTTTGGATTGTTGTTGCTATTGGGACACTGGTGCATATAAAATAACTGCAGTGCTTGCTAACACAACAGTCACTGTAGTTCCCAGCAATTCAGTCTGAGTGGGTGACCTGACCCACAAAATAAGGAAAATGCACTCAATGGCCACTTTATTAGGTACCCCTGTACGCCTGCTCATTAATGCAAATATCTGATCAGCCATTCATGTGGCAGCAACTCAATGCATAAAAGCATGCAGACATGGGCAAGAGGCTCAGTTGTTATTCAGACCAAACATCAGAATGGGGAAGAAATGGGATCTAAGTGACTTTGACTGTGGAACGACTGTTGGTCCCAGACAGGATGGTCTAAATATCTCAGTAACTGCCGATTTCTGGAGGTTTTCACACACAACAGTCTCTAGACTTCACAGGGAACAGTGTGGAAAACAAAAACCATCCAGTAAGCAACAGTTCTGTGGGCAAAAATTTTTTTTAAGCATCCTTGTTAATGAGAGAGGTCAGAGGAGAATGGCCAGACTGGTTCAAGCTGACAGGAAGATGACAGTAACTCAAATAACCACACGTTACAACAGTGGTGTGCAGAAGAGCATCTCTGAATGCACAACACATCGAACCTTGAAGCGGATGGGCTACAGCAGCAGAAGACCACAACAGGTTCCATTCCTGTACGTAATAAAGTGGCCACTGAGTATATTTAAGTTGCCCTAATCCCAATTTGTTCAAGCTTGCAAATCCCACAAGCATTGGATTTCCTTGAAGCTAGGATAGATTCAAAGCAAAAATGTGTAGAATTTACTCTGACAGTGCACAGATTCCAGCTCTAATCCAGCCACATTTGCTAGTTTCAATGGGGCTGGTTTCAGTGAGTAAACTGACAAGGCCCCCACTGTTCATTAAATGCAGAAACCTGTTCCATTTTCCGTGAAACCTGCCTGCTTTCCCCGGAGGCAGAATCCTCAGCAGGGAGGGACCTTTATCATCACTTCTCATCTGGACATGAATTTATCGACTTGCATTCTCCTGTGGCGACTGAGTATTGTTTTGTGTCTAATCAGTAGTTCTGAGACGAGGTAATGGATTTTATATGTCTCCTTCAAAGTTTGATAACACATCAAAGAATAATATATTTATTACAAATAATAAAATAAAACCAAAGCACTATTTAAATAACCAAACACTTAGCAGTTTTTAGCACAGGTATATCACTTTTTATATATAAGGTATATATAAAAATATGTAACATATATACAGGTGCATGGCCTTGTCTGAGTCAATTGTTTTCCACATCTTGCAACACAAACCCAATTTAACACACGCAAAATGCTGGGGAAACTCAGCAGGTCAGGCAGCATCTATGGAAGGGGATAAACAGTCGATATTTTGGCCCGAGACCCTTCCTCAACTCAATCTCGCCCAATGCTACTCCTCTTGCGTGTTTCTGAGAGCTTGTTCCAATCTCTTCCTTCAGTGAATACAACCCACTCATCTGCCTGCTGCAATGTCTTTCCTAACCCCAACACTCACTTTCACTCTTTACATTTTCTTTATTTTTTTCTACTTCAAATATTAATTATTTTCATTAAGCAGCGCATTCATTGTGTTGTTCAGTCTGTGCATTCATAGTATTATTGGTTCTATACATCGGCAGTGTTCCCACGCGCTGTGTACAGAACACCCCTGTCTCCCATGTGGCCTCCTGGTATAAGACCATAAGACATATGGCCTAATTCTGTTCCTTCAGCCCATCGGGTCAGCTCTACCATTCCATCATGGCTGATTTATTCTCCCTCTCAACCCCATTCTCCTGCCTTCTCCCAATGATAGAAATTTCAGGTGTTTGAGATGCTTCTATGTTAAACTTATTCCCTCAGTATCTATTGGCAAAAAGGATTATAGGCTGTGAGTCTTTCCTTACAAAAGCCTTGTGTTGGTTGCACAGAGCGTCAGCGTATCCCTTAACATGTATTTGTGCAGCCTGGAATATGCTAATCTGCAGCATTCCCTTATGATCAGCTCATTGTAAATTTTGGACAGACCAAATTCCATTGCTCCTCGAGCCGGTGATCCTTCAGTAGCACCCGATGTTTGTTTTAGTATGCATTCCTGGATGCAGTTTATAGATCATAGATCCCTCTGTTAAGCTGCGGCTTGGGATGAATTCTGACAAGAGTCGACTGGCTGTTGCCTGGATTTGGGGGCCTGAGTTATAAAGAGAGGTTCTGTAGGCCAGGACGTTATCACTGGAACATAGGAGACTGAGGGCTGTCCTGACAACTGACTGGGGTATATATGATCACGAGGATCAATGACAAAGCAAAAGCACATTGTTTGCTTCCCAGGGAGTGGGTGCTATAAACACGAGGGCATAGGTTTAAAAATCAGAGGTGAGAGCTTTAAAAGGGACATCGGGGCAGCTGCTTCATGCAAAGGAGAGTGCACATTTGGAATGAGCTGCCAGAAAAAGTGGTTGAGGCAGCACATTTAAAAGTCATCTATGTAAGTTCAGATAGGGGAGGTTTAGAGGGCTATGCACCAAATGTGGGCAGATAGGACTAATTCACTGGGCAACATAGTCAGCATGGCCAAAGGACCAATTTCATGACTCTAAGAATCCTTACATCCTTTTCCAGACCTTCTTAGCAAATGCACAGTTCACAAAAAGGTGAGAGATTGTCAGCCGTCCTGAGGACAGTGTGCATCGGGAGTGAGACTCCCACTGGGCTGGAAAGATTTGATATAGTCGGCCCCTCTGACTGTTGGCCAAGCAGGTCTTGATGCTTATTGGTGAGCTTTTGCGATGAGGCACATCATCCTGCAGCCTGGAAAGGGTCATAATCAGAATCAGGTTTAATATCACTGGTATATGTTGTGAAATTTGTTGTCTTTGTGGCAGCGGTACAATGCAATACATAATAATGGGGGAAAACTGCGAATTACAGTATGTAAGTAGTGCAAAAATTAAGAAGTAGTGAGGTAGTGTTCATGGGTTCAATGTCCATTCAGAAATCAGATGGCAGAAGGGAAGAAGCTGCTCCTGAATACATTCAGAGCTATTCCCTTATGGACATCTCGCTGAACTGGAAGAGCAACAAATTTAATCAATATCTGGGCAACTCAGTGTGGTAGCTTGGCAGATTCGACAATGTCGGTGATTTGGAAGTAAAATTGTAGACTTCATGTAACTTGCTGTAACTACACAGATTTCCACCAATGTTTAATTTTCCTTGAAACTGAATCGCATCATGAGCAAAAATACGATGGTAAGCGATCCAGGGACCTATGTCAGTAATCCCCCTGCACTGGTGCCTAGGTCTGTTAAAGATGATGCGTGAAGAACCATTTGATATAGAAAAAGAAAGATCAACAATGTTACGGAAGCTAAAGGAAAAGATGGCACATGCTTCAAATAAGAAAGATCAAAACTATCTGATTCTAATTAACTCTACACATATATTATAGAAAACAGCTTTGAAGCACAGTCTGGTTTAACTCTTTTGGTAATTTTAGGCTTTCATCTTCTGACGCCAGAAGTATGAAATCAGAAGATCAAAGGAACAATTATGGGCCTACATGCAATAACATTCTCACCGAGGCATTGTTATAAGGACGAGCTGGATTTTGCAGAGGATTTATTAAATATTCTCCTGTCTGGATGAACTGAGCACTGTTCATCACCAGCCTTGAGCATACTGGCCTGATATTGGTTCCTGGCTAAGCAGTATATCAATTTCAACACTCTTAGCCTTTATTTCAGAATCCTTCCACTGTATTGCCTCATCTCTATTTAATCTCCACCAGCCCCTGTCACTGCGATATCTAAGATACCTGTTCTCTTCCAGTATTTGCTACGTAACTATCGCTGAATATATTTGCTCTGTCACTGATGTCCGAGCCTTCTGCTGCCCATTGACTTGGCTCTGAAATTCACAACTGATACTCTGCATCTCCACTTTTCCCCTTCTCTTTGAAGATATTCTTTTAATTTTACCCCTTTGACTACACCTTCAGTTATCTGTCTTACTCTTCAAGCAGCTCATGTTTTTGGCAATGATTATAGGAAGCATACGGGATATTATTTTTCTAGTTTAGAGAGGCTATATAAATGAAAGCTGTTTCTGTTGCTGAGTTTAAAATAATTTTGAGCGTTTATTTCACAAAAAGTAGTCAAGAGCTAACACATACTTCGGTGAGATTTGAGATTTCTTGATCTAACTTGATTATTCAAGTACAATTCATGCAAAAAGAATACAAAAAAAGCAAAGTAATCTCAGAAACAAGTTGATGCATGACGTGGTAACAAAATAAACATCAGGAGCAGCTAATGCACAGCCTCAAGTGAATCTTCTAAATGTTAAGTAGGAAATGGATTTATTTTATTTGGGGCAATGCGAAGTTCCCCACAAAACCCAAGCAGGTGATTAGAAACCAAAACAAAACCTCCAGGCATTTTCTGTGAATGTCTCTCAGTCTTTCCTGAACTCTTGAAAAGGGCAGTGGAATTTTTAACTGAACAGAACATTCAAACAATTCCAAAGCCTATCCCTTTCTTCACACATGTGCTTGATTTCCTTCCTCGCACACCATTCCCTTGTAAGAAACACAAGCATTTAAAATCTCTTGAAATCTATTTGTATTGCTTCAACAGCATCCCTCTGTAATTAGCATTAATTGATGCCTGGCACATCTGCCCACACTTGGCTTGTTAATCCACCTGTCACTTCCGAAGCACTCAAGGTTTGACAGGAGTTTCCAACACTTAGGGGAAATCACAAAAATACTTGGAAAGATTGATTAAAATTTAGCTGTCATGACATCATCATTTCAATGTTGGAACTCTCCAAACTGGGCTAAAACAAACACTGGGAAATATTCCGGGGAGGAAGCTGTCTTTGGTTGTCACTTTGACCAGTAATGGAATCTATTTCATTTGCTTGCATGACCAGAGAAGTTTCTCGTATATCATCTTTCACAATTTAGTTGTAGATAGTGGACAATGAACATCTCTCCACAATGCGATCACAGCAGAACTTGTCCATCCATCATCAGCCTCTGACTTCTAGCTGCTCCCAGCAAGGAAGATTAAATGTGCATTAGCACTGTCATACTTAACGGATGCAAGAACGTAGGAAGATCACAACAGATCTTCTGCCTCACTGCCTTTCCTTTAGTACAGGTGCCCCCCGCTTTACGAATGTTCGCTTTACGCCACTTCGCTTTTACAAAAGGCCTACATTAGTAACCTGTTTTCGCATTATAAAGAGGATTTTCGCTTTTAGAGAAATTTTCCCCATATAAATTAATGGTTCTTCGCTTTACGCCATTTCGGCTTAAGAAAGGTTTCATAGGAACGTTCTACCTTTGTAAAGGGGGGGGGGAACACCTGTATCCCTCTATCTCTTAATATACAGAAATCCATTGATCTATTTTCTGAATGAACTCAGTGATCAAGCTTGTATGACCCTCTGTAGTAAAGAATTCTGAAGTTCTCCATCCTCTGCATGAAGTTTCTTCTCATCTCAATACTAAATGGAACATTCAAGTTTGAAGGTTATTGTTATCATAGGCATAAACACCCATGGCATAAATGCCATGAAAACTATAGCTTTTTGCAGCAGCCGCAGAGTACATTACAAGAAGATGACAAGGATAAGTTAACATAAACTTAAATTAACATAAATTATAGACATGTATGCAAAGTAAACAACAATACACAAAAGAGAGAAAAATTACCTATTTATTTATTTGTACTTCGAGATACAGCATTATGACAGGTCCTCCTGGCCTGACGAGCCCATGCTTCCAATTACACCCACGTAAGTGCTGACCTTTATGTATTTTGCAATGTGAGAGGTAACCAAAGCACCTGGAGGAAATCCACATGGTCATGGGGAGGACAAGCCGGCCGGTGGTGTAGTGGCATCCACACCGAACTTTGGGGCGAGTGGTCCCGGGTTCAAATCTGACTGGCTCCTTGCACGCTTTCCATCCGTGCTGGGTTGAGCTAGCAACTTGACCTTGTAAAGCAGACAAGAATGCTAAAGAAATGGTAAGGTTGCCACCAGGTGTGCCAATGAGGCATGGGGGGGGGGGGGGGTATAATAAATAAAATGGGGAGAACATACAAATTCCTTACAGATAGCGGCAGAATTGAACCCGGGTCACTGGCGCTGTAATAATTGCATTATGCTAACCACTACACTACCCAAGTAGCGGAAGTTAATCCAAAGTAGTGTGAGGGATTTTCAAGTAGGTTCAAGAACCAGATGGCAGTGGGGAAGAAGTTGTTGTTGAACTTTGAGGTTCAAGTGTCATACCCCCTAATTCTGTGAACCCTGGCTCTAGACTTCTCAGTCAGGGGGAAGCATCATCCCTGAGCTTTATACACTTTATAAGGCCTCTTCTCATTCATCTAGACAATACAGAGTGAGTCAACTCAACCTCCTCCCTTTCAGCATGGGAGGAGCAACATTCCTGACTGCACAGAAAACTGGACAATATTTATTGCAGTGTCTCGTTCAGGGACTCTGTGATGTACCATGTTGCAAAAAATGAAGATTGAGATCTCCACAATGTTGTCTTGAGCAATGGTGTTATATGTACATTAATATTTATAATATATATATTATTATTATATTATGTATATTATATACACACACACATATATACAGCATTACACATACATTGTATATAAAGAAATAACAAATATAAAGCCTTAAGTTTGTCTCACTCACAGATGCAAACCAAATCTTGGTTAAAACCTCCTTTTTCCATGTTGGAATATTGCTCTTCCTAGCAAAATGCATGGCAACTTCTGGAAACAAAGATGTACCAAAAATACCGTTTCAAGGGGCTAAATAAGTCATTGGTGGCATGAATCTTCTTCATTCATTTGCAACATAAACATTTTTTCCACTATGTACAGGAATCTAAAGTCAAACATGACAAGGTAACACCATCCACGGTTCCTAACCAGAGATTAGAGCCCATTGTTCAGGTTTCAGTCAGAGGGTAACCGTACACTTGTGTGCAGGTGGTCTTTGCGACAAGCCCTGCACTGTTGGCAGTGACGTTACTAAACACCAATGGAAGAGTGATTTTCAGCATGAAGCTGAAGCTCCAGAGCTCGGAGTTAAAGACTGGTGAAGATAAGTGATGATGAGGGAATGAGGACTAATCCCCAAGGCTAATATGGCGCTCATCATGATTCTTTTGTGGTGGCTCCACCGTTCACATAAATGATGGAAGAGTGGTTCACACTCTGATCCAGTGAATATGAGGAGCCTGGAAGAAATAGAATTTTGCTCGGCAGGATACTACAACGTTAGCCCTCATTTCAAGAGGATTAGAATATAAAGCAAAAATGTTAATGCTGAGGTTTTTTAAGGCATTGCTCAGGCTGCACTTGGAGTGTTGTGAGCAGTTTTGGGTCTCTTATCTAAGGAAGAATATGCTGGCATTGGAGAAGGTCTAGAGGAGGCTCACAAGAATAATCCTGGGAATTAAAAGGTTAATGTATGAGTAGCGTTTGGTGGCTCTGGGCCTGTACTCGCTGGTGTTTAGAGGAATGGGAGGGAGGGAGCACTGCCTCAGAATACAAAATGTCCCTTTAGAACAGACAGGAGGAGAAATTTCTTTAACCAGAGGGTGGTGTACCTGTGGAATTAATTGCCACGGACGGCTGTGGATGCTGAGTCATTGGGTATATTTAAAGAGGAAATTTATAGATTCTTGATTAGTAAGGGTGTCAAAGGTTACAGAGAGAAAGCAGGAGAATGGTGCTGAGAGGGAATAAGTCAGCCATGATGGAATGGCAGAGAAAACTCAATGGGCCAACTGGTCTAATTATGCTTCAATGTCTTATGCTCGTCTCCGTGACCAATGCTATGCCTGTGCCTGTGGTGCTCGGTGTGTTGATCACATGAGCTAATGCTATAGAATGATTGAGTGTGATCAGTGAATCTGGAGAACTCTGCCAATGAACACAAGCTGACTGTATTCTGGATGGGAATTTAAAAAGTGTCCCCAGGAA
This sequence comes from Hemitrygon akajei, assembly GCF_048418815.1. Lineage (NCBI taxonomy): Eukaryota > Metazoa > Chordata > Chondrichthyes > Myliobatiformes > Dasyatidae > Hemitrygon > Hemitrygon akajei. The sequence goes on from NC_133141.1 coordinate 40,638,563, forward strand.
TTGGAAATTCCACAGCGCATCGTGAAGCCCAAATTTCCAGCTGCCCTGGCATAAATTCCATCCAGTTCCCAGCGTTGAATCCCTGACCCATCAATATTCTCCATATGTGTGGCAAAAATTCACAGTACAAATCTCCATCTTGTCACAAGTGGTCTCTCTGTACCAAGCCGCAGCCTTATTCATCTTGAAGTTTCTTGATTATAACCTAGATTATACTTCCTAGAATGAATACACACACAGAGAATGAATGGATCTATCACAAATCAAACTCCAGCCATCAGCAACAACAATATCAGGGTAATGAACATGAAATGCAGAACAAATTTTTGAACAAGGTCACAGACTAAATGAGAATAGTTAGTGATGAGAAAAATAATGGCAGATGTGTTTCTGAATCTAGCTTCTGGTTAAATAATCATCCAGTGTCCTGCACAATGTCATCCAGGGGAGCCTAAGTTATTTTATGCCACATCAAGCAAGTAGCTGTAACCTGTGTGGGACAAGGATTCATGTAGATGCCATTATGTCTAATTTGTTAGTATGTCAGTGTCTTCTCCCAGGCTAAGGTCCCTGATTTGAGGCTTTTGTTATGTTCAATAGTAATCAGCTAAGATTTCATTGTTGGAGTTACGTCATCTGCTGGATATGCGAGTCCCTAAACAAGCATTCTACTTTGAGCTCTATCACCATGAGCAGCATCCAAAGGGACACTGAAAACACTTCAAGGATGTCCTCAAATCCTTCTTAAAAAAGATGAAACATCCTTACCAATACCTGACCTGAGACCTCTCAAAGAACTCATGGCCTAGCATGGAAACACCAATGCTCAAGAACAGAAAACCCGACAAAAAGTGATGGATACAGCTCAGTCCATCACGGGAAAAGCCCTCTCCACAACTGAGCACATCTACAAGAGCGCTGCCAAAAGAAAGCAGCATCCATCATGAAGGACCCACACCACCCAGGTCACGCTTTCTTTGTACTGCTGCCATCAGAGAGAAGATACAGGAGCCTTAGGTCCCACACTACCAGGTTCAGTAACAGCTTTTACCCTTCAACCATCAGGCTCCTGAACCAGCATGGATAACTTCACTCACCTCAACACTGAACTGATCACTGAACACAACCCATGGACTCATTTTCAAGGACTCTACAACTCATGTTCTCAGTATTACTTATTTACTATTACTAATATTATTATTTACTTGTTTCCTTTTCATGTTTGCATAGTTTGTCAGTCTTTATGTGTAGTTTTTCATTGATTCTATTGTACTTCTTTGTTCTACTGCAAGAAAATGAATCTCAGGGTAGCATTTGGTGACATATATCAGGGGTCACCAACCTTTTTTGCACCGTGGACCGGTTTAATATTGATAATATTCTTGCAGACCGGCCGATGGGGGGGAGGGGTGGGGGTGTTAATCACGACCAGAATATAGGTGATAAGTCAACTATAAGTCACTTATAAGTGGTTAATACACTCAATTTCGTTCCTAAAAGTGTTTATCTAATGAATTTAATATTAAACACACAGCGCATATTTTCCTCACATGAATATAGTGATAAGTCACTTATAACTCACTTATAAGTCAATAGCATCATAACATTTTAAGTAACGTTTGGATATTAAACACACAGCACATATTTTCCCCGTATGAACATATAAAATATTTGCAACACACCAGTGAGAGGACAAGGTAAGGGCCAGAGGTCCCCGTACTGGGGCCGCAGCGGTTGCAGTCCGGAGAGAGCGACTGACTGAGCGAGGAGTGCGACAGGGCGTGTGCCTGCCCCTCTTGTAGGAACTATCGGCCAACAAAAGTTTGGCTCGAGGGATGACTTTCAGTAGATCGCAGCGAGGTAGCTGCTCTGCTACTTATGAAACCCTGAGCCCGAATTAGGTCATCTGCAAATATTTTAGCACCGGGTTCCCCACGAACATTCGGTGTGCTAAACAGGTTTAGAAGCGGCGCCCATCTGTCTGCGCTCCAGGCCAGTAGCAACGGCACTTCTCGCCGGCCACGCGGGGTGGCCGATTACCCGAGGCCAACCAGTGATCCCTGGCGCTAGGGTATCACTGCGTTTAGGAAACTGATGACCTCGCGTGGGTAATGACTTCGCGTGCGTAATGACCTCGCATCCATTCAAGTTCAACAGTGGACATGACAGGGAATGAGGAAAGGTGCAGCTAACTCATATCGTTTCATATCGCACTGGTCCGCGGCCTGGTGGTTGGGGACCACTGACATATATGCACTTTGGATAATAATTTTAGTTTGAACTTAGGGAGACATCAAAATTTGACTCTTTCTGATGAGAGCTTGTGAAGATAAAGTATGTTTAAGACAAGTGGGGAAAGGTTTAAACGTGACCTGAGGAGCATCTTCTTCACACAGAGGATAGTTCCTATATGGAATGAGCTTGTCAGATGAAGTGGTTGAGGCAGGTGCAATGACAACTTTTAGAAGACATTTGCCCAGGTACCTGGATAGGAAAGGAAGACGGATATGAGGCAAACATGGGCAAATGGGACTGGCTTAGATGGAAATCTTGGCTGGCTTGGATGAGCTGGCCCAAAGGACCTGCTTTTCTGTTGTATTAATCTGTGACTCTATGACTCAGCAGACAGAACACCAGACAGTGTATCTTGCATAGGGCATGGCATTCGCCTCAGAATTGGAGTATAAACAAGTTACCCTCAGCCCCAAGGTGCTGCCAATTAGGAGGCAGAAGCTAGAGATAAAAACCTTATCTCAATCCAGAGGAATCAGACAAGTGTCTCACACAGAAACAAAATCCTATATTCCTCTTTGTCATCAATAACGACGATACATCTTCACAACAAGACAAATGGCTCACTAGAAAACGGACTGTCTTTACTTGAAGTCACCAACCATCAGTTAATCCAGGCTTGAGCACCAGTAACTTGGCTCACATCCATCAGATTATGAGGAAGCTTACATGCCAACCTGAACTTCAGCAATGAGGTTAGAATTCAGCCATATTCCTCTGAACTGCTTGAACTGAATCACTAAGAATCTGGCCTGGATATCCATCAAAACTCAAGATCTCAGAAGTCCCATGCTGACGAGTCCCGGGATCGGATATCCGTGTGGGCAGGAAGCACGAAGGCATGCCTGAAGTTCCAGGTCCCATCATCAGCTAATTCAGGAGTTGATACCAAAGACTGAAGCCCGAAGGTTGATTGGAAGTCTGGAAGTTCATGTCCAATGGCCAAAGCCTGGAGACTGCAGTCCTGGAGGGCTGTTCTGGGATTGGAGGACTATCAGTGTGGGTGGGTCGGAGGCAGGAAAGGGGCTTGTTTTGCTGTTGCTGCTTGTTGTGTCTGCTTTGTTGTGTTCTGTCAAACATTGTGGGCACACAGGGTTGTTGCCAGAATATGTAGTGGCACTTGTGGGCTGCCCCAGCACATCCATGAGTGTTGGTTCTTAACGCAAACGATTTATTTCTCTCTCTGTTTTGACGTCTGTGTGATAAATAGATCGGAATGCATCTGAATCAAATATCCAAGGCATCTCCAATGGAAGTCCAGAAAGCAGGCTGCCTCCAAGTGTTTTTTTGTTATGAATTTAATGACTCAATTATTTATGACCTAAAATCCATAATTCAGTTTGTCAAACTAAGAATCCAGTTGTATACTAAATTACTTAGGAAATGAAAACATTAAGTAATTAATATTGAGGGAGTAGAAGTAATTTGTTTGGTGAATTTTATGATCCTTAAGCATTTAAAGTGGTAGGGTACAGCCTGAAATAAAAATCTATCACTGCTCCTTTATCGCCACTTCGTCAAAAATCAGTAAGTCCCAACCTAACAGTACCATTGGTAGTACCTTCATTATTAACAGAAGTTTAAAGAGGCATCTTTATCACCTTCTCCTTGAGGGTAATTCAGGATGGGCAATAAATGCTGGCCTTGCTAACAACATCCAATTCCTGTGAGTGCCACGGTGGCGTAGCAGTTAGCATGGCGCTATTACAGCTTGGGGCATCGGAAGTTTGGAGTTCAATTCTGGTGCCATCTGTAATGAGTTTGTATGTTCTCCCCAGGAACCATGTGCTTCAGTTTCTTCCCATGATCCAAAGACATACTGGTTAGAAGGTTAATTGGTCATTTTTAATCTCTCCCTCTCCCAGTGTAGAGTGCCCTCCTGCTTCAAAACATCCATCATTATTCCTATAACTAAAAAAACCAAGGTAATATGTCTGAACAACTGGCGTCCTGTCACATTCACCTCAATAATAAGCAAATGCTTTGAGAGGCTGGTCAAGGACTATATCTGCAGCATGCTATCACCCAAACTGGACCCCCTACAATTTGCCTACTGACACAACCGATCAATAGATGGCACAACAGCTGCAGCTCTACACACTGTCATTACACATCTGGAGAAGAAGGATGCTTATGTGAGAATGCTGTTCTTGGACTACAGTTCAGCATTCAACACCATAATTCCCTCCAGGCTCGACAAGAAGCTCAGAGACCTCGGCCTTCACCCTGCCTTGTTTAGCTGGATCTTGGACTTCCTGTCAGATCACCGGCAGGTGGAAAGAGTGGGCTCCCTCACCTCTATCCCTCTGAGCCTCAACACAGGAGCCCTTAGGGCTCTGTCCTAAGACCACTCCTTTACTCTCTGAGACCCATGGCTGTGTCACCACCCACAGCTCCAATCTGCTAATTAAATTTGCTGACGATATTACATTGATTGGCCTGATCTCAAATAATAACAAGGCAGCCTACAGAGAAGAAGTCATCACCCTGACACAGTGGTGTCAAGAAAACAACCTCTCCCTCAATGTCACAGAAACAAAGGAGCTGGTTGTGGACTACAGGAGGAATGGAGACAGGCTAACCCCTATTGACATCAATGGATCTGGGGTTGAGAGGGTGAACAGCTTTAAGTTCCTCAGCATCCACATCACCGAGGACCTCATGTGCTCTGTACCTACCGGCTGTGTGGAGAATAAAGCACAAGAGCGCCTCTTTCACCTCAGACGGTTGAGGAAGTTTGGTATGGGCCCCCAAATCCTAAGAACTTTCTACAGGGGCACAACTGAGAGCATCCTGACTGGCTACATCACTGCCTGGTATGGGAACTGTACTTCTCTCAATCGCAGGACTCTACAGAGAGTGGTGCGGACAGCCCAGCACATCTGTAGATGCGAACTTCCCACTTTTCAGGACATTTACAAAGACAGGTGTGTAAAAAGGGCCTGAAGGATCATTGGGGACCCGAGTCACCCCAACCACAAACTGTTCCAGCTGCTACCATCCGGGAAATGGTACCGCAGCATAAAAGCCAGGACCAGCAGGCACCAGGACAGCTTCTTCCACCAGGCCATTAACTCACGCTGATTTGAGTGTATTTCTATGTTACATTGACTATCCTGTTGTACTATTTATTATAAACTACTATAAATTGCACATTGCACATTTAGACAGAGACGTGCTGTAAAGATTTTTACTCCTCATGTATATGAAAGATGTAAGTAATAAAGTCAATTCAATTCAATTCTTTGTACAATGTCCTGTGATTAGGCTAGTGTTAAGTAGGTGGGTTGCTGGACTGTGCGACTTGTTGGGCCAGAAGGTCCTGTTCCACACTGTATCTCTAAATAAATACATAAATAAAAAGTTTCCAAACTTTGTTGTATATGTTTAAGTTCAAGGTTAATTCATTCAACCATGCACACGAATATAGCCAAATGAAACAGTGTTCCTCTGGGGCTAAGGTGCAAAACACTGAACCAAAGGTCACACAGCACATATAGTTATGATAGCAGAAATTCAGTGGCATGCAAAAGTGTGGGCACTCCTGGTCAAAATTTCTGTTACTGTGAATAGTTAAGTGAGTAGAAGATGAACTGATCTCCAAAAGTCATAAAGTTAAAGATGAAACATTCTTTTCAACATTTTAAGCAAGATTAGTATATTTGTTTTGTACAATTTTAGAGTGAAAAAAAAAGAAAGGAGCACCATGCAAAAGTTTGGGCACCCCAAGAGATTTGAGCTCTCAGATAACTTTTACCAAGCTCTCAGACCTTAATTAGCTTGTTAGGGCTATGGCTTGTTCACAGTCATCATTAGGAAAGGCCAGGTGATGCAAATTTCAAAGCTTTATAAATACCCTGACTCCTCAAACCTTGTCCCAACAATCAGCAGATGTGGGCTCCTCTAAGTAGCTGACTAGCACTCTGAAAAATAAAATAAATGATGTCGACAAAGCAGGAGAAGGCTATAAGAAGATGGCAAAGTGTTTTCAGGTGGCCATTTCCTCAGTTTGTAATGTAATTAAGAAATGGCGTTAACAGGAATGGTGGAGGTCAAGTTGAGGTCTGGAAGACCAAGAAAACTTTCTGAGAGAACTGCTCGTAGGATTGCCAGAAAGGCAAATCAAAACCCCGGTTTGACTGCAAAAGACTTTCAGGAAGATTTAGCAGACTCTGGAGTGGTGGTGCACTGTTCTACTGTGCAGTGACACCTGCACGAATATGACCTTCATGGAAGAGTCATCAGAAGAAAACCTTTCCTGCGTCCTCACCACAAAATTCAACGTCAGAAGTTTGCAAAGGAATTTCTAAATAAGCCTGATGCATTTTGGAAACAAGTCCTATGGACTGATGAAGTTAAAATAGAACTTCTTGGCCACAATGAGCAAAGGTATGTTTGGAGAAAAAAGGGTGCAGAATTTCATGAAAAGAACACCTCTCCAACTGTGATCGATCATGCTTTGGGCTTGTGTTGTAGCCAGTGGCACGGGGAAAATTTCACTGGTAGAGGGAAGAATGAATTCAATTAAATACCAGCAAATTCTGGAAGCAAACATCACACCGTCTGTAAAAAAAGCTGAAGATGAAAACAGGATGGCTTCTACAACAGGATAATGATCCTAAATCCACAATGGATCCTAAATCAAGAGGCGCAAGCTCAAGGTTTTGCCATGGCCCTCACAGTTTCCTGACCTAAACATCATCGAAAATCTGTGGATAGACCTCAAAAGAGCAGTGCATGCAAGACAGCCCAAGAATCTCACAGAAATATGTGACAGCAATTACGAGGGGTGATTGATAAGTTTGTGGCCTAAGGTAGAAGGAACCAATTTTAGAAAACCTAGCACATTTATTTTTCAACATAGTCCCCTTCTACATTTACACACTTAGTCCAGCGGTCGTGGAGCAGACGGATCTTGGACCTCCAGAAAGTGTCCACAGATGGGTGATTGATAAGTTCGTGGCCTAATGTAGGAGATGAGTTATATAGCTCTCGTTACATGCACATGCAGTTCAATTCTTTGAGTGATTAATAACTCACTTTGAGTGATTTAATAACTCATCTCCTTCTATCTTGGGCCACAAACTTATCAATCACCCCTCGTAGTTTGTAAATTAATGATGTTAATATATTGAGGGTTAATGGGCCCTTGTTTGAAGACCTTAGTAAAGCTGCTGTCATTGGGCGAGGGCAGTGGATCCACTATCCGATTATCCCATTTTGGACAGTGTACAGACCAAGTACTAGTATAATAACAGGAATGGTTTAGGGCTGTTCCAGACTGAAATTTCTGCTGTTCACTTGCAATTAATCTCAGACCTTAAGAACTTCACCAATGCAAATCTTCCTATTTCAGAGAATTTCCATATTTATAGACACTTTGCATGATCCTATTCTGAACAAATCTATGCCAGGTGCTGTGCCATTAAACACCATTCAAGGAAATTTAATGATATACATTTAAGGTTATTTAATGGGGGTTCCCTGCACATGTTGTAGAGAAAGGGTTTTCACCTCAGTATAGAAAGACTGAAATCAAATTGCAAGAGGATATCAATTTCATTCCGAGGTGGTCTGGGGAGAATTTTTTACTGTCCTTATTTTAGTGCTTCGAACTCAGATGTTCTTGAGTCTCAAATATACTAGAGGTCAAGTGCAGGTAACATCAGTTAGGGTTTACAGTATAAAAACCATGTGGCAGACAGTACTGGTGAGGATAACTCTCTTTGAACATCCACATTATCCATTTATGTTCTTGAGCAACAGACATAGACAAAGTGCAGCCCCTCTACATCTGTCACAGGGTACACGGTTAAATTTAAAACTACAGATTAACCTGTATTGCAGAAGACAAATTAGAAAACGTTATTTCCTCTCTGTATTCAATTGCCCGTCCTTAAAAAGCAGAAGCAAAAAACTGCGGAAGTACTTACCGTGTTGAAGTTGGGGAAAAGTCCGACAGGAGAGGGGCTGTTCAGACGAAATGGAAGGAAATGTTTGATATCAAGAGCAGGCTGCATGGCTCTTCCTTGTAGCTGTAGGGACGCTAGAAGACTACTATTTTGGCCCGTGGAACCTGCAGAAACACAGAATGAAGGTGAAGTGGTTAATTGCAATTGCCACACTAATTATGCTAAATGTATGAAAGGCATTTATCCTGCAGCAACTGATACAAAATGTTTGCTAATTATTTAGCATGTCTAAGGAAAGGTCTGCTGTCAAGACCAACGCCAGGTGAGTCTTCTCTTTTGAAATTGTGACATAAGCTTTTTCAAAAAAACGTCTCAAGCAAAAGGAACCTCCCTGTGGAGTAAGTAACCCCAAGTTTCCAGCAAAATTGGTGAAAATATGAGCGGACAAAGGATTAGAATCTTATAGCCAGATCTTTGGAAAGCTGCAACAAGCATAGTGTCAGGGTGAAAGGTGAAATACTTATGGGGAATTTGAGGGGGAACTATTTCACTCAGAGGGCCATGCGAGTGAGGAATGAGCTGCCAGAGGAAGTGGTAGATGTTGGTTTATTGTGACATTTAAGAGAAGTTTGGATAGATACATGGATGAGAGGAGTTTGGAGGGCTATGGTCCAGGTGCAGGTAGATGGATCTATGCAGAAAACCAGATTGGCACAGACTAACACACAAAATGCTGGAGGACCTCAGCAGGTCAGGCAGCATCTATGGAAACGAATAAATAGTCGATGTTTCAGGCTGAAACCCTTTACAAGGCTGGAAAGGAAGGGAGAAAATGCCAGAATAAGAAGGTGGGGTAGGGGAAGGAAGACAAGCTAGAAGGTAATAGGTAAAGCCAGGTAGATAGGAAAGATAAAAGTCTGGAGAAGAAGACATCTGACGGGAGAGAAGAGTGGACCACAGGAGAATGGGAAGAAGGAGGGGACCCAGAGAGAAGTGACAGGTAGGTGAGATGAAGAGGTAAGAGGAGTGATTGGCCAGAGAGGGGAATAGAAGAAGAGGGAAGGTGGAGGGGAAAAGAAAAACAAAATTACTAGAAGGAGAAATTAATGTCTATGCATCAGGTTGGAGGTTATCTAGACAGAATATAAGGTGTTGCTCCTCCACCCTGAGGGTGGACTCATCTTGGCAAAAGAGGAGGCCATGGACTGACATGTTGTAACAGGAATGGGAATGAGAATTAAAATGTTTGGCCACCAGGAAATTCCACTTTTGGCAGATGGAGTGGAGGTGCTTGACAAAGCGTTCCTCCAATTTACGATGAATCTCATCAGTGTAGAGGAGGCTGCATCAAGAGCACTGGATACAATAGACAGCCCCAACAGATTCTCAGGTGAAGTGTTGCCTCACTTGGAAGGACTGTTTGGGGCCCTGAGTGGAGGTGAGGGAGGTGAATGGGCAGGCGTAGCACTTCTGTTGTTTGCAGGGATATGTGCCAAATGGGAGATTAGTGGAGAGGGATAAATGGACAAGGGAACCACTTAGGGAGCAATCCCCATGGAAAGCGGAGATTGGGGTGGCAAGGAAGTAAAAATGTGTTTGGGGGTAGGGTCTTATTGAAGATGGTGGAAGTTGTGGAGAATGATGTGTTGGATGTGGAGCCTCAGAGGGTGGTAGGTGAGGATGAGTAATTCTATCCCTTTTAAGGTGGCGGGAAGATGGGGTGAGTGCGGATGTTTGGGAAATGGAGCAGATGAGGGTGAGGAAAGCATCAATGGTGGAGAAAGGGAAACCCTGTTCTTTGAGGAAGGGGAACATCTCTGATGTCCTGGATAGGAAAGCCTCATCCTGGGAACTGATGCAGTGGAGAGAAACTGAGACAAGGGAACAGCATCTTTACAGGAGACAGGGTGGGAAGAGCTATAGTCAAGATAGCCATAGGAATCTGAGATCCTTCATCAGGATACATCAGCTGGGCCAAAGGACCTGTTTCTGTGTGGCAGTGCTTAATGACTCTAAGCATTCCTCTTCAGGATAGCAGTTTAAAAACAGGCATGGTTCAATAGCCGGGAAAGGAATCTTATACCTTTAGTGCAAACACCACTTACATCCTTTCCTGAAATGCTGAACTTCAGACAAAGGGCCGAGCAGACATTTACGTACACATTACAGGTGTGCACACGCACACACACACACACACACACAGCTACAAATCCGTGCTTGCACAGAGTCACAGAGATGCACGCTCAGATGGTCAGATCCAAACATACATCCACTGAGATATCAGTGCCCATGCATCATGTGGGCATTGGGTACATCCAACACATCATTCTCCACAACTTCCACCATCTTCAATAAGACCCTACCCCCAAACACATTTTTACTTCCTTGCCACCCCAATCTCCGCTTTCCATGGGGGTTGCTCCCTAAGTGGTTCCCTTGTCCAAGCTCTCTGACATATACTATCCTGACAAGTACTTTTGAATACTGAGACTACTGCATGATGGCACATAATCGTAATCAGAATCAGAACCCTTCATTGTCAAGACAAGAGTCAAACAGGGCTGGATCATTGTGCCCATCCTATTTTCCATCTTTATTGCTACCATTCTTCATCTCAGTGGCCAAGACCCACCACAGGGAATCCCTAACACCAGACTACTGGAGGAGCCCAACATGAATACCAACTCCGATGGATAGGTCATGTCACCTGCACGCCTATCTCACTTCTCCCCAAACAGATTCTCCCAGTTGAAGGAAGATCAGTGAGCCCCTTACGGGGAAACGTAATGTTTCAAAGAAAACATCAAAATCAGCCTGAAGAAATTCAACAGAGAACAAGCAGCAGCTGTTAAAGGATAGACTGAAGAGTCAAAAGGACCAAACACTAACCACAGCCACAGCTTACTCTTGCCCACACTGCACCAGAACATGTGGATTCCACACCAGCCTCTACAGCCACCTGAGGACCCACCAATAGACAACCCCTTAAGAGAGCATCATACTGGTCTTGAGTGATCACATGACTTGAGGACATTTTTGCATTTTTGGAATGATTAGTTCATCACTGATTGAATTAATAGCACAGTGGTGCAGCTAGCAGAACTGCTGCCTTACAGCACCAGAGAACTGGAATCATTCCTGACCTTGAGTGTTTTCTGTGTGGAGTTTGCATGTTCCCCTTGTGATCATATTGGTTTTCTCTGGCTGCTCTGGTTTCCTCCCACATCAGAAAGGCATGAAGGATGTTAGGTTAACCAGCCACTGTAAGTTGTCCCAGGCGTGAAGGAAAGCAGCTCAGCTTCCCATGGCCAGCCCCTCAATTTCCACTCTCCGTGATCATTAGATCATTGGGAGCTCTGAAATCTGTATCTTAATACAAATCCAATCCTTTTCAACGTGTATCCTCTCCTGAGTTATACAATGCTTTGACTTCAAAGCCCTTCCAAGGTCCCAGCCCTCACTATCCCAGTAAACGACCTGCAGCACTCTTAGAGACTTGCCTTCCACTGATCTCTTTCACAGTCTCATTTTTAACCAGTCCACCAAGGACAGCTGCCAAAGCCCCAGCCAAATTCTCTGCCTAAACTCTCTTCCTCTCTACCTCTATTCTTATTGAAACCCTCTTTAAAAGCTATTCCTTGATAGTCTTGTAGTCATTGTCATAATGTTTCTTTAAGTAGTTTAGTACTATTTCATTTGGTAATGCTTTTGTAAAGTCCGTTAAGAGACGATATTGTGTTTAAGACAATCCATAATCATGAATTGTTGTTTCTGAATGACATGATGGCAGATTGCCCTCCTGTGCTTCCCTTGAACTCAAACAATGAAAATCTGAAATGTTATGTAACAGTGGAACATGCACACATATAAACTGGTCATCCGTATTCCCCACTCCCTGCCTAGTGAACTAACCTACAGAGGTGCTGAGGTCAGTTGCAATTTAATTCAACACAGACTATGGATTACTTCCAAGCCATTCTTGAAATCCATACTGAGCATTTTTTTCCCCCAAGAAAAGCTGCTGCTGGCCTCACTTGCAAATTGACTTATGAAAGGCAAGGCAGGATGATAGAGCAGCACACGTTGTTACATGGAACAGAGAACAGGAACAGGCCCTTCAGCCCACAATGTTGTGCTGAACCAATTAAATTAGTAATCAAATGGTCAACTAAACTAATCCCTAATGACTCCGTGAAGTGCATATCCTTCCACTTTCCTCATATTCATGTGTCTAAGTAAACATTTCTTACCACACATTGCTTCAGATGGGGGCTTACAACCGTCTGCCGCTTTATCCAATCCTGGCTTAATCACCATCTGGTATGGAGGCACCAATGCACAGGATCAGCAAAAGCCACGAGATTGTAGACTCCGTCAGCTGCATCATGGGCACTAGCCAACCACCATCATGGGTATTTTTAAAGACCATGCCTGAATAAGGACCTTCAGCATCTAGGGTATGCCCTCTTCTCATTACTACCATCAGGGAGAAAGTACAGGAGACTGAGGATGTACACTCAATATTTTAGAATTAGCTTCTTCCACTTCACTATGATACTTCTGCACAATTCATGAAGCCATGAACACTACCTCACTATTTTGCTCTTTTATATAAATTTTAGAGACGGAGTTAAGATGGCGCTAAATGGCGACTCCTTTGCTTGCATCTTCGGAAACAGCTCTATTTCCATCTTTAATATCTCTATTTCTCCCTTTCAGGGTTCTTTTGAGGACCCTGATCTGGAGTTACACATTGACTTTGGCAGGAATGGGACCCGTTCTCGGGGTTTCACAACTGGCCAATGTCCGGCACGCCAAGGGTTTGGCCTGAGAGACGGCCTAGTGTTTGGAAGCCTAAGATCTCGGGGCTCTGGAGACGGGCGGATCGAGGGTCGATGTCACGGCAGGAGACTCATGTGTCATCGGGGAGGCCGGAAAATCTTTTGCTGTGGGCCTGAAGACCCGAGGTCTTTGCGATCTTCAGACAGAGAGCTCAAAAAAAGCGACAGAACAGACTTTTAACATCATAAACCAGCGGGTTGTTGTTATGTCTCACGCTCGCTGTGAAAATGGCAGACACCTCCCTCTCCCTTATTAGGGAGAGAGAGAACCTGTGGGTTGCCGAATGCCGGATGAAATGTAATAGTCTTTGGGGTAACTGCAAGGTCTGTGGTTTTGCTGTCACTTAGCTCACGCTTGCGCTCAGTAGCGAGTAAGCTTTTTATTTTTGCTGGTGAGGGGAGGGGAGATCATTGCTCGCTGCGACTTCTGCGCGTGAGGGGGAAACCGGGGGGGGGGGGTGACTTTGGGGTTCTCACGTTTAACTGTTGTTCATTCTTTGGGGCACTTCTCTGTTTTTGTGGATGTTTTGCCAGCTTGTGGATACCTTGGCGTTTGTCCATTCAAGTGCACACAGAGTGCACAGATTGGGGAAGATGGGACTCCAGCCTGCAATTTTCCAATGATTAGTTTAAAGTCCTGAACTTTGTTAACATATCTCCCTCAGTAGGTGCTCAGCAGAATGCACCAAAAGTTCTGGAGCAAAATATTTCAGCATTAACTTTAGGAAGCACTGGAAATAAATTGTGATCCGCAAATCCACAATAGATAGATGATAGATAGATAGATAGATACTTTATTCATCCCCATGGGGAAATTCAACTTTTTTTCCAATGTCCCATACACTTGTTGTAGCAAAACTAATTACATACAATATTTAACTCAGTAAAAAATATGATATGCATCTAAATCACTATCTCAAAAAGCATTAATAATAGCTTTTAAAAAGTTCTTAAGTCCTGGCGGTAGAATTGTAAAGCCTAATGGCATTGGGGAGTATTGACCTCTTCATCCTGTCTGAGGAGCATTGCATCGATAGTAACCTGTCGCTGAAACTGCTTCTCTGTCTCTGGATGGTGCTATGTAGAGGATGTTCAGAGTTTTCCATAATTGACCGTAGCCTACTCAGCGCCCTTCGCTCTGCTACCGATGTTAAACTCTCCAGTACTTTGCCCACGACAGAGCCCGCCTTCCTTACCAGCTTATTAAGACGTGAGGCGTCCCTCTTCTTAATGCTTCCTCCCCAACACGCCACCACAAAGAAGAGGGCGCTCTCCACAACTGACCTATAGAACATCTTCAGCATCTCACTACAGACATTGAATGACGCCAACCTTCTAAGGAAGTACAGTCGACTCTGTGCCTTCCTGCACAAGGCATCTGTGTTGGCAGTCCAGTCTAGCTTCTCGTCTAACTGTACTCCCAGATACTTGTAGGTCTTAACCTGCTCCACACATTCTCCATTAATGATCACTGGCTCCATATGAGGCCTAGATCTCCTAAAGTCCACCACCATCTCCTTGGTCTTGGTGATATTGAGACGCAGGTAGTTTGAGTTGCACCATATCACAAAGTCCTGTATCAGTTTCCTATACTCCTCCTCCTGTCCATTCCTGACACACCCCACTATGGCCGTGTCATCAGCGAACTTCTGCACATGGCAGGACTCCGAGTTATATTGGAAGTCTGATGTGTACAAGGTGAACAGGACCGGAGAGAGTACGGTTCCCTGCGGCGCTCCTGTGCTGCTGACCACCGTGTCAATATGTACAGACCGACTGGTCTTCTCTGCTACAGCCATTGACAAAACATCCTGATAATCTGAAAATCTTAAATTTCTGCAGGTTTAAGGATGAAGCAATGAGAAGCAAATGTCTGATTCTTAACTTCTTCTCCCCGATCTCTTGAAAAGGCTTTCCAGTACTTAATACATGTGACCCAGATGGTTTAGCATTCCACACATCCTTTTACATTTTTACCCTTTCAGTTTAGTCTTGTGGAATGAGTGAAGAAATGAATACTGTACTCAGTGATGTGGCAAATCAGTTAGGGTCTGTGTTCACAAAAGGGATTTGTGCAAATAGTTAAGTGTAACTGCCAAAATCTAAACGGGAACAGCCTTATTCATAACCCATGACCTCCACCAAACATTATTGACGCCAGGGGAGAATTTGATTAACTGAAACTACCTGTCCACAACTGTATCATTGTGCTACGTATCCTGTGTTTATCACTGGTCCAGAAAAATTGCCAGTGAATGGTGGCAGTTGGAGCTTCAGTGTTACAATAATGAATATGACCTTGTACAGAAAGGTTATCTTAAAATTGATAAATTGAAACTATTTGAGAGGGAAGGAAAGAGCTTACCATAACTTGTAATATAAAGGCATAGTTGATAATGCTTTGGTCATATTCAGTATGTTTTATTGGATTAATACACTCGGTAAATTACGCAAATAGTTGTGAGCTCCTCTAGGTTTAATCCACGATTATTGGCTAATACATCATTAGGAGTTTAAGGAGATTTGGTATGTCACCAAAGACTCCAGCAAATTATAGATGTACCATGCAGAGCATTCTGACTGGTTGCATCATCACTTGGTATGGAGGCTCCAATGCACAGGGTCAGAAAAAGCTTACCCAGCTCCATCACAGACACTAGCCTCCCCACCACTCCTTCGTCTTATGTCTATGCTACTCAAGATATAGCTACCTGGCCTAATCCCAACTTCTAGCACCAGGTTAGCACCTTTTTGTTGGTTGTGGCTCTTTGATAGCACATCGCAACAGCTTCTTTTTCACTTCAGACGGTTGAGGAAGTTTGTTATGGCCCCCCAAATCCTATGAACTTTCTACAGGGGCACAATTGAGAGCATCCTGACTGGCTGCCTCACTGCCTGGTATGGGAACTGTACTTCCCTCAATGGCAGGACTCTGCAGAGAGTGGTGTGGACAGCCCAGCGCATCTGTAGTTGTGAACTTCCCATGATTCAGGACATTTACAAAGACAGGTGTGTAGAAAGGGCCCGTAGGATCATTGGGGACCCAAGCCTTCCCAACCACAATCTATTCCAGCTGCTACCATCCGGAAAATGGTACCACAGCATAAAAGCCAGGACCAACAGGCTCTGGGACAGCTTCTTCCACCAGGCCATCAGACTGATGAACTCACGTTGATTTGAGTGTACTCTATATTATTATTGACCATTCAATTCATTATAAATTACTATGATTGCACATGGCACATTTAGATGGAGATGTAATGTAAAGATTTTTATTCCTCATGTATGTGAAGAATGTAAGAAATAAAGTCAATTCAATTCAATTTTTTTATGTTCGAGGTGATCTGCCTGTACATAATTGAATATGCTGGAACAGTTTGTGGTTGGGAAGGCTTGGGTCCCCAATGATCCTATGGGCTCTTTCAGGTGCAGTTCCAGAACCCTACTTCCTGCTAGCAAAAAAAAATCTTTCCTCCTTTCCCTTCTAATCCTTCTGCCACTTGTTCTAAATCTCCATTCAAATTTCATCCAAATAATAAACCTGGTTCTGGTTCTGAATCCTCGGCTGGGAGATGTACTGAATGCTCTTCTTATTTACTTTACTTAGGCGCCCATGATTAAATTTCCCATCAGCCACCTTAGGCCTTAGTTCCGAAGAAAACAATCTTAGTCTATCCCATCTTTACTTGTATGGCTACAATTTTCTATTCCTGGCAATATCCTTGGAAATTTCTTCTGCACCCTTTTTTATCTAATCACATCTTCCCTCTAATACGGTAACCAGAACTGCATGCAGCACTCAAACTGTGACTCAATTTATCCTGAGAACAGTTTCAACATATCTTCCCACCTTCACTTTTCTCCCTTGCTCCTTTTGACAGCCTGTGATATATTTCATTAGAGGTTGACATCGCTTGCACATAGCAATCTTTTGCCTGTGTCTTGCCCAGTACAATGAGAACATTGTTAGCAGAACTTACCTAGATAAGAGCAGAGTTTTAATGTTTTTGAACTGAGCATATAGCATTGAGATGGAAGAGGGAGTTATGTTTCTTGGAGGAAGCTTTGATAATAGAATATGAAAGAAAATGGTGCAGGTGTCACGACTTCTTTCCAGTTTAGTGAGAGGAAAAAGGTTTCTAGTAATTGGAGTTTGCTAAACTCTGATCGCTGGTTCTGGAATAGGTTTATTATTGACACAGGTACTGAGACACAGTGAACACCTTTGTTTGTGTGCTTATCATGCCATTCATAATTACACTAAGGTAGTGAAGAAAACAGAATGTAGATTATAGTATTGCAGTTGGAGGGAAAGTAGAGTGCAGTAGACAATAATGTGCAAGGAAAATGGAAAAGCAGACTGGCAGATCAAGAGTTCACCTTTTAACATACTTGAATTCCATTCAAGAGGACAATAGCAGCAGTATAGAAGTTGCCCTGGTGGTACGTGCTTTCATGCTTTGTATCCTCTGCCCAACAGGTGAGGCAAGGAGAGAATGAGAGGAATAGAAGGGGTGCTTGGTTAGGTTAGCTACTTTCCTGAGGCAGGGGCAAAGGTAGATTGAGACAATAGAGGGGAGGCAGGTTTGCGTGATGGACTGGGCTGTGTTCACAACTCTGCCATTCCTTGTGGTCTTGGGCAGCTGCCAAGCTCTGATGCATCCAGATCGGATGCTTCCAGTGGTGTATATATCAAAGGTGATGAGTGTCATCGAGGCCATGCTGAATTTCCTCAGTTTTCTGAGGAGGTAGAGGCATCGGTGAGCTCTCTCGGCCATAGCATCCACACATAATGTTGCACGTTTACTCATTTCTTTCCAGGAACCCCCATTGATTTTTACAGACACCAGAACTGCTGATCATAGTGACAAGGATCTACCCCACAACAGAGGAACCACAAGGAGATGTCCCTTCTGCAGAAGCACGTGAGCAACTTCTGGAAGCTTGTTCTGGAATTACATCCAACAAGAACAGAAGAGCCTCACAAGGGAGAAAAATCTGAATCACCTTCATTCCCGTACACCTGAAGCTGCAATATCTTCAAACTCAATTATTTTTCCAACGAGCAGGTGCGGTGGCTACATCTCAGAAAGGAGCAAAGAGCAGGAGAGCAATCTAAGACGCAACACTATTTAACATCTGTGCCTCAAATTCTTTTTTTTAAAGCAACAGTTTTTATGTCCCATTTCAGTCAGTTCTGATATATTCCCACAGCAGCAGATGCTGCATCCTTGGCAGAGAATGGTTTGTTCTTTCCTAGTACCTGTAACTCTGGATGGCAGCTGCTGGCTGGGGCAACACAATCTCTCTGACATCGCTGCTTTTAACCACTTGACAGTTATGTTCATCCTGTACATTAAAAATGCATGGTCTGTGGGCACCTGTACCCATTCCTCATTTTATTGACTGTCAAAACCACCAGCTTCAAGACAGGGAGGTGTTGAGTTGAGTCCTGAATGGAATGCAAAGAAGGACTCTTATATGTTTTGAATTTATTAATTCATTTGCTTACTGTTATATATGGGCATTTCAGC
Source organism: Hemitrygon akajei (assembly GCF_048418815.1). Lineage (NCBI taxonomy): Eukaryota > Metazoa > Chordata > Chondrichthyes > Myliobatiformes > Dasyatidae > Hemitrygon > Hemitrygon akajei. The sequence goes on from NC_133141.1 coordinate 40,657,142, forward strand.
CATTTCATTTGCATATTTTAAAGAAAAAGATTATAAAGATTAGCTTCATTTTTCACAATTACACTGCAATATCAAAACGTACAAAAAATGTGTCATTTGCATCAACAACCAACACGGTCCACTATCTAAAGAATGTACCCTTAGCCTGTCAATCAGTTCACAAAATACAACACAAAGGTGCACCATTTTAAAGAGGTGGGTCAGAAAATGTAGATTGAGGAAATCTTAAATACTGAAGCGAAAAGAGCCACAAATGCTTTCCTTGCTCAGACATTTTTTTTGTCAGCAAGTATAAGTCCAATCAAATTGTGTTCCAGTCTCTTTGTGGTCTGATCTGAGTCCCACAATGACTGAGTTATGCTCTTCATTTCTCTGAAAGATCTCCATATATATGGGTTGGAAATTTGTATTTCATGGAAGCTTTCCAACTAGTTGTATCACTGCTGTAGATGTCAAAGGGGGAGTTATTTAATTAAAACTTCCATTGTATGAACTGACAGGGATAGCCTTCGCTATAACTCAGAGTTCAGTATGTCTGCGTGTTCCTATTCAACTCACATTATCATCAATAGAAATGGATACGATGACAAACTGTAAAGTGGTTTGAAACTGGCAAATGAGTCAGATGACATTTGAGACCCTGTTGTAAAAAAATCACATTGGCTTATACCTATGAGTTTTATTTCTTTACAAGATAATATAACATTTAGTTAGAAGTGGGCAAGAAATGAAGAAAGAGGTAGATTGGAGTATTTATATATTGTATTTGATTATATAAAGCAGGATGTATAGATAGATGATTTAAATTACTTCTAAGTTAATTGGATAGAAGAGATATGTAAAGGGATAAGAATATGGAAATCCTTACATGTTCTACAATACCAACATGTGACAAGCCAACAAAGAATATAATAAAGGATAGAGTAATGGAGAATCAAACAGAGCAGATGAGAGAAGTAGGGGGATGTTTTAGCAATAGTGATTGTAATATAGTATCTCGCAAGCTCATAATAGTAAAACAGATCAGTATCATGAAATACCACACATAAAATGGTGGAGGAACTCAGCAGGTCAGGCAGCATCTATGGAGAGGAATAAACAGTCCACATTTCAGGCTGAGACCTTTCATCAACAAGAAAAGTAAGTTAATCAAATGAAGGAAGACTGATTTAAAAAAGGAACTTGGGAAATTAAAATGGACAACAACACTGACAAACAATGATATAGAACAACAATGAGTAACGTTTAAGGAGGTGATCAGCAGAGTGCAGGAAGATATATTCTACACAAAGGGAAGAACAAATTAAACACACTTGTGACTCAAAGATTGAATTAAGATATAAAAGAACAATTATAGGTAAGAATCATGCTACAAAAGCAGAGGAATCTTTGACAAGACATTCAAAGTAAATTTATTATCAAAGTACATATATGTCACCATATACAGCCGTGAGATTCATTTTCTTGAGGGCATTCACAGTAAAACAGAAAACATTGAAAAACAGCACACGACAGAGACGGACAAACAACCAATGTGCAGAAGACAACAAACTGTGCAAATACAAAGAGAAAAGAAAAAAAAGCAATAAATTTCAATAATATGAGTTGTAGAGATCTTAAAAGTGAGTCCCTATACTGTGGAATCAGTTCAGTATTGGGGTGAGTGAAGTTTTTCTCCTCTGTTTTAAGAGCCCAATGTTTGAGGGGTAATAACTGTTCCTGAACCTGGGTCCTAGAGGCTCCTCCACCTCCTTCCTGACGGCAGCAGCAAGAAGAGAGCTTGGCCTGGACGGTGGAGGTCCTTGATGATGAATGCTGCTTTCCTGTGACAGTGATCCTTGTGTTCAATGGTGGGGAGGGTTTTACCTGTGATGGACTGAGCCATATCCACTACTTTTTGTAGGTTTTCTATTCAAGGACATTGGTGTTTCCATACCAGGCTATGATGCAGTCAATATACTCTCCACCATGCATCTGTAGAAGATTGTCTAAGTTGTACATGACATGCTGAATCTGTCCAAACTTCTAAGAAAATAGAGGCACTAACGTGCTTTCTTCGCAATTGCACTTATGTACTGGACCCAGGAGAGATCCTCTGAAATGATAACACTGAGGAATTTAAAGTTGTTAACTCTCTCCACCTCTGATCTCCTGATGAGGACTCCCTCATCGACTTCTGGTTTTCTCGGCTATATCAGCTCTTTGGTTTTGCTGACATTGAGTGAGAGAATGTTGTTATGGCACCATTCGGCTGGATTTCCAATCTCCCTCCTACATGCTGATTCATCAACGTCTTTGATTCAGCCCACAACAGTGGTGTCATCATCAAACTTAAATATGTCATTGGAGCTGTGCTTAGCCACACAGTCACTAGTGTAAAGCGAGTAGAGCAGGGGGCTAAGCACACAGTCTTGTGGTGCACCTGCGCTGATGGAGATTGTGGAGGAGATACTGTTGCCAATCCAAACTGACTGGGGTCTACAGGTGAGGAAATTGAGAATCCAATTACACAGGAGGTACTGAAGCCTAGGTCTTGGAGCTTATTGATTAGGTTTGAGGGGATGATAGTATTGAATGCTGAGCTGTGGTCGATAAAGAACATCCTGATGTATGCAGCCTCACTGTCCAGATGTTCCAGAGTTGAGTGAAGAGCCAATGAAATGACATCTGCTGCTGATCTATTGTGACAGTGAGCAAATTGGAGTGGGACCAAGTCACTCCTCGGGCAGGAGTTGATATGTTTCATCACAACCTCTCAAAGAGATTGCGAGAGAAGGAAGGAATTGGAAGGAATTACAAAACTAAATTAAAAGGGAACAGAAAAAAATGTGGGATATTTTACAGACAGATCAATTAAAAAAGAATGGGATTAGAACAACAGGAAAAAATAGGACAAGACCATGATAGGATGAAGGCAGAATCTTTAAGTCATCATTTCAGTTTGGCATTTGTCACAAAGATAGACAAGGTGGATATAACATCGGTTGCTGAGCTGGGAAATGAGATAAATCTATTTATGATAGGAAAAGGGAATTTATTACGTCAAAATTACAGAGGATAACAACCCTGAAATGAAACCCTGAAAACCACGTTTTAACAGAATTTAGGGAAATTTTACAGGAGCATTACTAGATGTACTTAATAATTCATTAGAAAAAGGTGCAGTGTCAGAGAAGTGGTGAATAGCTAACATAATATATGCATTTAAGAATGGGGTGTCGAACATGCTTAGTGAACTATGGACTGGTTATCATAACATTGGTGGATAATGAATATAATGGCACTTCTACCAAAGGAGGGAATAGAAGCACATTTAGAAATGAAGAGTTTAGTAATGAGTAATCAGAATCTATATAAGAAAGGGAAATCTTGCCTGATCGGCCCTTTGAATTCTTCGAAGAGGCAACTGAAAGTGTAGTTAATGGCAATGCAGTCAATGTAACTTGTCTGTTTTTTGAATAGGTCCTTGACAAGGTTCCCCATAAAGATGAATGCAAAATAATGTAGGGTCAGGTTAAAAATAGCAGAACGATTTACTTGCTCACTTTAGGAACAAGAGCATGTGGGTACAGGGTCACTATTCACAGCAAAGAAGGTGAGTAATAGTTTTCCACAAGGAACTGTGCTGGGACCACAGCTGTTCCTTGTACATTTATACTTCAGGATCAAAGCCATAATTTCTTAATTGGGCAAAACAGTTAAGTTCTGAGGAAGACTGCAAAAATTACAGAAGGACATTCATTAATTTATAGAATAGAAGAAGTCAGTGACAAATGAAGTTCAACTCCAGTAGAAGCAAAGAAGTTCACTGCTGCACAAAGAATAGGGAGGTTAATTATTGGGAGATAGAAGCTTTGATGGGCTGCAGCATCAACTGGATTGCAGTTTGCAAATGACTGATCACTAAAAGTTGCATGACAGTTTAGCAAGTCCAGGGAAAGAGTGATCCAAGGATAAGGGTTTACTTCTAGAGAGACAGAAATGAAAATAAGAAGTTATGCTAAATCTGTATCATTTCCAGTTAAGCTGGCACTGGCGACAACTTGCAGGCAGCAAAAACAACTATTAATTACGAATAAACTCTTCTTGGGCTTCCAGCCGGGTACAGGTATAGATTATAACCGATGTTTTGAAACGTCGGTTATAATCAATACCCGTACCTGGCTGGAAGCCCAAGAAGAGTGTATTTATCATATAGGCCAAGAAAGCACGAGATCCTCTTTCAACTACTAATTACTTTATTAATCACATTTTTCCCCAAAGCAATCACTGCAATCAATAGCCTGTAACTTCCCTTTTGGGGTCAAGTTTTTGAACTGCATGTACGACCTGGCATTTTTGCGGTGTGAACTGAAGCCTCAATGGTGTAGAATGGTTGTGGTGTGGCGGGTACGAGCCGAATCAAGGAGGCGGGTTTCGGGCCGAGATCGGGGAATGAGCCAATATTTGGCTGCTGGAGCAGATTTGGAGGCCATTCGAAGCGGCAGAATCGAGGTGGATGGGCCCGGGCCTGAGAGAGAGGAACAAACCGAGAGTTGACCAACTTAAGGGAAGGCTGAATTGGAAAGGTCCAGTGGAGGCCAAATTCAGGCAGCAGGTCCTGGGCCCAGAGAATAAGGAACGATCCGTTGTTCGGTGTCGGGCGGGATTGGAAAGGTCAAGATGACCCAGAAATTTAGAGGTTCTACTGGGTCACATCTCTCTTGAGAAAGAAGGCTGAGAGAATACCGCCTAGAGGTCTAGTGGCATGGTAGCATAGTGGTTAGCACAATGGTTTACAGTACAGGGAACCTGGGTTCAATTCCTGCTGTTGCCTGTAAGGAGTTTGTACGTTCTCCTTGTGACCTCATGGGTTTCCTCCAGGTAGTCCAGTTTCCTCCCACAGTCCAAAGACCTACCAGTTGGTAGATCATTATAAATTGTCCCAAGATTAAGCTAGGATTAAATCGGGGGATTACTGGGTGGCGCAACTCGAAGGGCTGGAAAGGCCTATTCTGCCCTGTATCTTAATAAATAAAATAAAAAGGATTAAGAAGGTTAAAGTACAGAGAGTAATTTTCCACTTATAGTGTCGTGAAAGCATACAGGAGTGAGATAGATCAGCTGGTTGACTGATGCCACAACAATAACCTTGCACTCAGCGTCAGTAAGACCAAGGAAATCATTGTGGACTTCAGGAAGGAACACACACTAGTCCTCATCAAGGGATCAGAAGTGGAAAGGGTGAGAACTTTCGAGTTCCTGGGTGTCAGCCTCTCTGAAGATCTATGCTGTGCCTAACTTATTGATGCAATTATGAAGAAGGTGCCCGAGTGACTAAATTTCATTAGGAGTTTGAGGAGATTTGCTGTGTCACCAAAGACTCCCGCAAATTTCTACTGATGTACCGTGAAGGGTATTCTAACTGTCTGGTACAGAGGGGCCACTGAACAGGATTGGCAAAAGCTGTAAACTCAGTCAGCTCCAACATGGGCACTCACCTCCCCAGCATTGAGGACACCGTCAAAAGGCGATGCCTCATAAAGGGGACATCCAACATTAAGGACCCCCATCACCCAGAACATGCCCTCTTCTCATTACTACCATCAGGGTAATTTATAGTATATTTTATGTATTGCCACAAAACAAGTTTCATGACATATATCAGTGATAATAAACCTGATTCTGCTTCTGCTTCTAGGGAAATGTATAACTAGAGATTATCATTATAAGATAGTCAGCAGGAATCCCACCAAGATATTCATTATGCAGTGAATGGTGACAATCTGGAACTTGCTACCATAGGGGGTATTTGAATGCAACAATGTAGATATGTTAAAGAGGAGATGGGACAAGTACATGGAGGAGAAGGGAACAGTAGATTACACTGATAGATTTAGATGAGAAAAGACAGGATGAGGCAGGATAGGGGCATAATGGATGACATTGACTGGTTGAGTTGAATGACTCATTTTCTTCATTGTATATCCTACATAACTCCACATAATCCCATGTAAAGAAAGCTGAAGAAAGAACTCCCAGATTCCAAGGACTACAAATTCCTTGCTAAACCACCCACATGTCTGCCCCCCCCCCCCCCCCCCAGAGGCCCCTTACAGTCTATTTTTCTTTCCAACCCTTAGGTTTGAGTATGCTGAGGTGAAGCATTTTAGAACATGTAACCATGTTAAACATAAATATGGAATTATTAATCTGATCAATGATTAATAACTCTCCTTTTGACATTCCTGACGCTACTGCAATTATGCAAAAATCTTCCAGCAAATATACATTCCCAATATATCTGTAGTGGATTACAGGACATAATCAAATAATTGTGGGGTTCAGGTCATATTACCAAGTGACAAAAACATGGTTTGAGTGGATTTATGTTTCTGATGGTCTGAGTGCCAAATTCACCAAGGAAAGATGATAAATTTATTTACAATATTAATGCCAACTTCAATCACATTTTCTGCCCAGCCTCTTTAGAACTGTTGTTCCTTTATGCTGCACGTTGAAATAGAATTCTGAAACGATAGAGTTATCAGCTAGTGCCACAGTAGAAATAGTAAATGAGTGGGAGCTGATGCAAAAATGAAGTTAAATGCTATTTTAATTTTAGTCATGCAACAGTAACTTTCTCTCAATGGAGCAGATGGAAGCTAGATATAGAAAAGATTGAGCACACCAACACAGAGTACTATAACGTTGTGTTATTTTGTTCTCAGTGAGAGTGCGAGAGAGTCAAAGAGTCACAGAATGCAGAAATGGACCCTTCAGCCCTAGTCGTCCATGCTGACCTGTCTGTCCATTTACACTAACCTCATTTGTCTGCATTAGGACTGAATTCTTCTGCACCTTACAAATTTAACTGTATATCTATATGCCTCCTAAATATAACAATCACCTCCTTAGCAGTGCCTTCCAGATATCAAGCACACTGTGTAAAATAAAACCATTGCGATCACAACCTTTCATCATAAATCCATGCTCTCCTGTTTTTAATACTCTGACCATGGAAATAAGACTGTGGCCATCTACCCTATATGAGGCCACCTTTCTGCCCTCTTTACTCTAGGAAAAACAAGCCTTCCCTCGCAGAAGAAGTCCTTGAAATCATGCACATTATTGATTTATATATCATTATATGTACCTCTTCAGCAAAGATGTTGTTTGTTTAGGTTAAGCTGTACAGTTCAATTTGACATTACCCACTGTAACATTGCTTGCTGTTAATTACAGTGGTGCAGGTCTGAACGTAAAATCAATATTGAAGTCTAAACTATTAGTTCTTTAAGGATCAAGTCCAGGGGAAATCATTGGCATGATTTGTGGCAAACCATGAAAATCTTCAATGCATGTTGCATTATTCCCAGACTGAAGGAGGAACCGTGAAGTTGTTTGGCATGATTGGCATACATAAGATATGTGATTGTTATTACAAACAGCTTTACAATAAATACTAGTTTGAAGGAAATCAGTGCAAGGAGTTTATATGCATGATTAAATTAAATAAGTAGTGCAAAAAGAGAGGAAAAAGTACTGAGGAAGTGTTCATGGGTTCATAGTCCATTCAGAAATCTGATGGTGGAGGGCAAGAGGCTGTTCCTGAAATGTTGAATGTGTGTCTTCAGGCTCCTGTACCTCCTCCTTGATGGTAGCAATGAGAAGAAGGCCTGTCCTGGGTGATGGGGATCCTTAATGATGGATGCTGCCTTTTTGAGGCATCACTTTCTGAAGATGTCCTCAATGTTGGGGAGGCTAGTGCTCATGATGGAGCTGGCTGAGTTTACAACTTTCTGCAGATTTTTCCGATCTTGTGCAGTGGCCCCTCCATACCAGACAGTGATGCAGCCAGTTAGAATGCTCTCCACGGTACATCTGTAGAAATTTGTGAGTGCGTTTGGTGACATACCAAATCTCCTCACACTCCTAATGAAATATAGTCACTGTTGTGCTTCCTTTGTAATTGCGTCAATATGTTGGACCAAGGGTAGATCTTTAGAGATGTTAACACCCAGGAACTTGAAACTATTCACTGCTGATTCTTCAATGAGAACTGATGTGTGTTCCCTCAACTTCCCCTTCCTGAAGTCCACAATCAATTCCTTGGTCTTACTGACATTGAGTGCAAGGTTGTTGTGACACCACTCAACCCCAGCTGATCTATCTCACTCTTGTATGCCTCCCCATCACCATTTGAAATCTTGCCAACAATTGTGTCATTGGCAAATTTATAGATGATGTAGAGTAGAGCAGAGAAGTGGGCTAAACACGCATCCTTGAGGTGCAGCAAGTTGATTGTCAGTGAGGAGGAAATGTTATTTCTGATCCACACACGATATGGTCTCCTGATGAGGAAGTCAAGGATTCAGTTGCAGGGGGAGGTACAAAGGCCCAGGTTTTGGAGCTCCTTGATTAGAAATGAGGGCATGATTGTATTGAACACTGAGTTGTAATCAATAAACAGCAGCGTGACATAGGTGTGGCTATTGTCCAGGTGATCCAAGGCTGGTAGCCCAGAGGCATAGGTCTAAAATCATGCCTTGCTATAAGCATGTCAGCTATGGAGATAATACCTTTTCAAATATCATCCAGATGTTGGAGACATTACTAATTCTTGTGAATGGGCTTTACCTTGAAACATCTTGACATTGATATTTTTGGAAATTCTAGTCTTGGGAGCATTGTGTACTTGATAGTTGGTTATGGATATGATAAGCTGAATGGCCTATTTCCATGCTGTATCCCTTTGTGACTCTACCTTCCTGGAAATGAGCTTCTTATTTAATGTTTAGCATTGAAAAACAATACAACAGGATTTTTGGGTGCAGGGGTAAAGCTCAAATCAGAGAATGTCAGAAATACTCAGCGGCATCTGCGGGAATAGAAACAATTAACATTTCAGGTTGATGATTTTCATCAGACAGGTTCTGACGAAAGTTACCAATCCAAAATGGTCTCTCGTTACCAATGCATATAACCTTCAGGGGATTTCCAGCTTTTTACAAATTGTTTTCAAGAAGCATTCTGGGGGTGGGCCTGATCTTAGAGAAGCCAATCCTGCTGTTTGTCTTCCTGCAGTTGGTGACTGGTTTGAGATTCACTCACAAAGGCAGATAAATTTGACTGGTAATTCGCAAACACCCATTGCATTGTTAATGAAAACCGTACTCACTGACACGCCCATTCACGGTGGACAGTTACCAAAATATATCACAGGAATAGGTGGAGTGCATTCTCCCATTCAGTGAGATCATGGCCAATCAGGAACCCAACTCTCTGTACCTGACTTTTACCTCACACAAATTAAACTCCATTTGTCATTCTTCAGCCAAATACTTATTTTATCAAGATCCATGTGTAATTTTAATAACCTCTTCATTGTCCACTTTAGTGTCATATAACACCTAGAACAGTGTCAGAAAATCTTGGTTCTAGTCTTTAAACTATATTACTCCCTGTACTCGCAATAGATTCCCCAATCAGTTAATTCCTCAAATCATTTCTTTGTACTTTTCTATCATCATTTTCAAAACTTCAATCAAATTTTCAATCCTTCTCATGTTTGAAATTGCAAGGAATATGGAGCAGGTTTTGCTCATCTCTACTTGCAATTTAAACTTTCTGGTGAATCTGCACGACCTTCCCTCCATATTGAAGGTATGTAAAGGTTCTGCAAAATGTCTATATTCTTGTACTACAATCATAAGGATATAAATGCTATTATTTGTTAAGGTTTTTTTTGGTTATTTTCTGTAGCTGTCAATGACATTTTAAATTAACTATGCACATGTATCCCCAGTCTTTTTAGGGCACCTACTGCTTCCAGCTCTTCTCCATTTAAAATTTACTCTGTCCTATGATTTTTAGGTCTAAGGAGGATGCCCTTAAATTGTCAGCGCTTCAATATATCTGCCATGATTCAGCTGTTTTACTTGGTCTCTCAGCATCACTGTGCAACTTAATGCTTCCATCTTCACCTTACAGGTACTGCATCCTTAGAGATCAGTGATGTGAGCACAGGCTGGGGCATAAAGCTGTGACCTTGACTGGTTGGAGGCTCGGTGCTGTTCCAGGTATCGCATTTATCAATCACACATCGAAGGAGTTGGATGATTGCTTGGACAGGCTAGGCTGCATGCTTCCTCAGCTGCCAGCTAGTTCAGACCGGGCCGCTGCTGCTTCAGCTACAATTCAGCATCCGGACTCTCTCATTTTAAACTGGAAATGTAACTATTTCTATTAACACTTTTCACAATAGGAACTTCGTTAAGTAATTAATATGGTTGGATTAACGAAAAGACACTTGAAAGGGTACATGGATAAGAAAGGTTTAGGGAGATATTGGTCAAATGCAGACAAATGAGACTAACTGGGGTGAGTAGCTTGATTGACACAGACACGTGAGGCTGAAGGTCTGTTCCCCTGTTTTATTACTGTATGACTTTGTCTCTCTATGATAACCAGTGAGGTAGTCAAAGTATAAGCATGTCATCAAGTAAACTCAGGTTGAAGTTCATTTGGTATTTTGTACCTCTGCCTGAGTTATGGTTTTAACTGTAGTCTCTTAGTTCAGTCTGTCCTTTCCATGTATCCTTTCATCCTATTATTTTCTAAATTATTTAACCAATTATGTTGGGCAATTTAACCTAGAAATTTCAATGCACCTAAACAGTTTTGGTTCTAAATACACAATTGCAAATTTAGTCTCTCAAGTGCTACTGAAAAGTTCTTGCAAGCATTCAATGAAAAATCGCATCAAATATAACAATATAAGGCATTAGCTACATTTTGTTTTAATTGGCATCCTACAAATACCATGCAATCATGCATTTTTGTGAGACAGACATTTATTTGATTATCCAAAGAAGGCAGTGGAACACAATTTGCCTTGAAGGTAAAAGTGACCTCTTTCAGAGAGAATGCAGGAGCTATCCTGGAGCAAGAAACGACCACAGGCTGAAATAAATTAATGCATGGCGATCGCATTTATTTTGAATATGCCAGAAGGTATATTCAGAAATATGGAAAATAGAGAAATTTTATGTAAATTGGAAATAATATATTAATCTTTTTAATGTTGAAGTCCCTTTTTTTAAGTGTCAGATCATTAAATATGACAATGCTACTGTTGCAAAGAGGATTCAGCTCTCCAGGGAACAACATGCAAGACACAATTTGCAATTACAATCTTGTCATCACAAGCTAGGTCTGTTGAAACAAGATAGAAGCTATTTATTTGCTTGGCTTTTGAAACATTTAAATACTTATTGTGGCTGCAAAGGCATTGACCAAGCGGATTGCCAAGGGAACAATCTTGGTTCAGATTTTCTCTTAAAATTCATTGCCTTTGAATTGAACCTTAAGAATAATCATGCCCTCCATTAACGCCATAAGAAAAAGACTGCGCAATAGAACTGGATGCCCTGGAAATCCTATTGTACAGTGCGACATTTCTTGTTTACACTCTGCCACAGCACTTTATTAAAATCTCTGACTGTTTAAATATGACTTCTGGAATTTTGATGCATGATTTCCCTACTTCTAACAATACACACGAACAGACGTGCCTGGATATGCATAAAATCATCAAATAATGTACAGTGATCACTTGACATCACCTGTGTGACACGTCTTCATATATACTTGGCCTGCAAGTTGCTTTGGTCTCAAACACCAAAGCATTTCTGAACTGAGGGGGTTCAATGGGATAAAGCAACACCTCCAATGCATTACAGTGGTAAGGTTTGTTTAGACTTCCACAAGCGATTATGTTCATTTAGAGATATAGCGTGGAACAGGCCCTTCTGGCCCAAAGCAACACACCTATGATATATGATCGAGTGCAGTTCTACTCTGCACTACTCCGGGCTAATTCCATGGGATTAAAGATTAGCTTTAGTTACCACGTGTACATTAAAACATTTTTACAACTCATCCTCTCAGTATTATATTTTTATTTACAAATTTTGGCTTTGCATATTGGTTGTTTGTTGGTCTTTGCTTATATATAATTTTTTGCAAAATTCTATTGTATTTCTTTTTTCACGCCTGCAAGGAAATGAATCGCGAGGTAATGTATGGTTACATATACATACTTTGATAATAAGTTAACTTTGAATTTTGAAACATACAGTGAAATGTGTTGTTTGCATCAAACCAAATCAGCAAAGATTGTGCTGGGCAGCCCAAAAGCGTTGCCACACTTTGGTACCAACATAGCAGGCCCACAGCTCACTAACCTAACTGTACGTCTTTGGAATGCGGGAGGAAACCGGAGCACCCGGAGGAAACCCACACTGTCACGGGAAGAATGTACAAACTCCTCACAGGCAGCCGTGTGAATTAAACTCTGATCACTGATTGCTGGCGCTGTGGAATTATGTGCTGTTACGCTACCATGCTGTCCCATGCATTACACTGTTAATGATTGAAATCTACAGCAAAGGCCACTCGGTCCTTTGTGTCCATACTGGCTAAAATCAGATTTTAGATTCGTCCTCTTCTCACACCTTTGCAGATTTTGCCTCCTCAAGTGCTCATCACGTAGATGTGGCAAGATTTTCAGATTCCTGCCTCCTCTTCTGGAGTAAATTCCAGAAACCTATTGCTGAGGGAAATACTTTGGAGATGGCAATTTACCTGGTAAATCTTTCCCCAAACCTTTATATGTGTCATGGTGAGTTTCACAATAAAACAAATTACTTTAAATTAAAGGCCCAGCGGTTAGGCAATAGGCTTCCTGCCTCATTACAAGAAATGAGGTGAACCTATCTTTTTGACCGGAGTTTGTTCAGGAAGAGATCTTGAGAGGTCACCACACTATGGAATTTCTTTTCATATTCCACAGGACCTCCTAACCTCCATATGAACAGGCAGCTGGGATCTCGGTTTAAGCTTCACCTGAATAGAGAACTAAGAATGCAGCATTCCATCAGTTTGTTTTATAACTGCCCCAATAATTGGTTTTTTTTTGTTTACTAGAAGGAAAGAAGGAATGTTTGTGGGATTATTCTTTAATTCCCAAAAGTTCACGGAGAACCCTGCAGAGTTGGCAGCTCACTCCCTGGAGTGACAGCAAACCGGCAGAATTGGAACTGCTTCTGATGGACAGGAGTTAATTAATAAACATTGATTCCACATTTAATATTAGTATTAAATGTACTGCGTGCAGTAGAGGTTTTAGGATGATCAATATTTTCTATCTTGTGTAAGGAAAGCTATTCTAAAATTATTTAATTTCATTGGAAAAATTATCTTCTCATGAGGTCTTGACATTGAACTCAAAATAAACTTGGCCAACTGAAGTGCTAGTGTTGTGCTCCTTACTAATGGATCTGGAATCATAAAAATAGTTTTTCATAGTTTATAATGTAGAATAGTTTTTAATATAAACTGAGCACTGCCTTTGGGGATTTCAGCACGTGTAGACCCAAAGACAAGAGGTTGGCAAGGCTGCATTTGGAATACTGTGTTCAGTTTTGGTCACACTGCTATAGGAAAGATGCCTTTAAGCTGGAAAGAGTGCAGAGGAGATCTACAAGGATGTTGAAGGATTGAGTTATGGAGATATGTTGAGCAGGTTGGGGCTTTTTATTGGAAGTTTACATTTCACAACAGTTTATATTCCTTTGCCTGTATTCTCAAGTGTTAAGTGGCAACTTGCTGGTGGTCAATGAAACAAAGAAAGCAACTAAATAGTTCATTATTCACACTTTTTCTGGTAAATGATTGCTGCAAATAGTAACCTGTGGCTTCCCTGTTGGAGATCAGCCAATTTGCCTGTACGATGTGGCATTTTTGCGGTGTGGCCGGTGTCTTGCTCGGGCAGGATGGTTGCAGCATGTCTGGGCTGGAGTGGACGTATTCATCCATGATAGTTATTGAGGCTGAGAGATTAAAAATCAACTGCTACAAGCCTGTCCCCTTTGCTGCTCACTTGTCAACTCTGCATCAGGGCTGAGGGTGGAGAGGGGAGATGGCCAGTGCAGAGGATAGGGGGGTAGTGTGATATGAGCCCAAAGGGGCTGAGGAAGGCTGCAAAATCTCCATCTGGACTTCCAACAGGTATTTATATCATGGTCCAAGAGCCCATTCTAGTTATCCTGTAATCTGGAGGACTGTTATCTCTTGACTGAGGTAAGTAGTGTCACTGAGAAGACATGTTGATATTTCACATTTTTTGTCCATATATATTAAGCGAATTTATAACTTACTGGTGGCAGTATTAACAGGCACACACTCAATGCTTCTGGAAGATAATCTGTTAGTTTGAAGTAGGTGTACATCTCCTTTATAGGTGACACTGCTCCAGTATAATTGAGGCCAAAGAATTCTTCTAAAGTCATGTTAAGTATCTGCTCATTACCTTGCCAGTAGTAATTTGTATGTTTTATTCACTTTCTAGTCTGTCTAGACAGATTTTCATTATATGGTCCCAGGCAGAAAATTGGGTGCTTTTCTTTAGTTGTCTTTAACATTGTCATCCTGTGGTGGTCATTTTCAGCACCGAGGCATGTCGATAATGTGCATATTTCAGAGGAAAATTGTCCGACTTTCTGGACATATTGACTTTCCAACCATTAACTGTACCTTTACATTAACTAGCTTGTGATTAATAGCTTCCCTTGTTGATTCAGTGAACAAAAGCATTTCAAATAATAGTCCTGGGAAAAAAGAAATCATTATTCAAAATGGTTTTCGTCAAAATTGATGGGTTTAGCCTTTGATACAAATGATCTCTCTCTTCCCATTGATTTCTTATGAAATTCAGCATCCAGAATTAGGCTACAGCAAGAGAACTACGTTCTGCTCTGGTCACTGCTTACAGGAAGGATGTGATTGCAAGACACTGATGGGACTTTCCAGGATTGGAGGACTTTGGAAACGAGGAGGAATGGGTCTAGCTGAGGTTTTCTTCTTTGGAACAGACTAGGCTTGAGGCATTAAAAATTGCACTTTGATAGATGAGCAGGAATGCCTGTTTTCTTTAGGAATAACCCGAGGTGCAGATATAGCAGGAAGCTGGGTTGGAGTCTAGGATCTGAGGGCACTAATGGCAGAGCAGACTCAATGGGCTGAATGGCTAAATTCTGCTCTTTTACCTTAAGGTCTAAATAGCTTTCTTTCCGTGCCATATATGTTTTTGTTTGTTTTATGGCTCATTCTTCCTCTTCCAAATGATCCTGGTTTAGAAGTACACAATTTATATTCCTTTTCTTTACCTAAATCCTAAAATAGAACTGCCAAGCTGTGAGATTAGAATCCCAAACAGTTTGTACTCAACAGATGATTTAAATCAATTTTGTTCTGGAATTCCTTGAAGAATCACCTTGGTAAATGTAAAAGAATGATATTTTTGGTTAAAGCCGTTGCAAATCTTTCTTTGCAAAATCTTTCTTCTGTTTATTTTTCATCCTCCGTGATTAAACCGTCTAACTGTATTGGTTTTGGGATGGATTTCACATCCTTTCCATTATCCTGAAAATCTCTGATGACTATCCTTTCTGCCACACCCACATTTTACTCCAACAGCAGTGCAGGTCAGGGGTTGCTTTCTATTTGGTTTATTGGTTTATTCTACACAAACTTCTCCAAAACTCCCTTGTAAACTGCATTAACTCAAATGATTTCAATGCAGCTGAATCCCCTGCCCTGTCACCTCCAGTTTTCCATATTTTAGATGCTGAGCATATTCTCTATGCCCTGGTATTTTTGAGTGTCCTGTACCGCAGATATACACAACAGCGAAGTTAAATGAGTACAAGTATTTACTGGGTCTAAATATATATTTTTTGATATTCAGATGCATTGTTGATAAAGAACAATCTTGTGATTCATAACTTCATCTGAATGTAGCCAATAGCATCAAGATTTTATATATAAATGCATGTTTACATAGTTACAAACTACTGCTCATTGTCACTTCATGCATTGTCTTTACAGAAATGGAATCGGAATTTTTTTTTCTCCAAAAATACTTTATTCAGGAATATTACAAAATAAAGTTATTTACATAGAAAAAACATTTGTTAAATCTGAGTCCTTATACAATAAATAAAGTTATTTACAATAAGTTATGTGTTGGCTCTCTGTGCCTATTCAAATTAAAGATGTTTACAATAAACCATTCATTGACTCTCAAATATTGTCACATGTACTGAGATACAGTGAAAAGCTTGTTTTACATACTGTTCATATTGACTAAATCATACAATGCAAAATAAAGTGTACGTAATAGAGAAAGTGCAGTGAGTTAAACAATAAGGTGAAAGATCATAATGAGGTGGATTGTGAGGTCAAGAGTCCATCTCATCATACTAGGAAACAATTCAACACTCTTACACAGTAGGGTAGAAGCTGTCCTTGAGCCTGGTGGTACTGCTTTCAGGCTTTTGTAGTTTCTGCCCGATGAAAGAGGGGAGAAGAGAGAATGTCTGGAGTGGGTGGGGTTTTTGATTATGCTGACTGTTTCATTGAGGCAGTGAGAAGCATAGACAATCCATGGAGTGCGGAGGACAGGTTTCCGTAATGTGCTAAGCTGTGTTCACAACTCTCTGCAGTTGCGTGCAGAGCAGTTGCCATACCAGACCATTATGCATTCAAATAGGTTGCTTTCTATGGTGCATCGATAAAGACCTCCTACTAAACTCTGTCAGACTTGTTACAATGTAACTTGCTGATAATGAACTGGTGTCTAGTACCAGAGAGCACAGCCTCAGAATATAAGGACGTCCATTTAGAACAGAGATGTGGAAGAGTTTCATTGGCCAGAGGGCGATGAATCTGTGAAATCCATTGGTACAGATGGCAGTGGAGGCCAAATCATTGGGTATATTTAACGCAAAGGTTGATAGGTTCTTGATTAGTAAGGGTGTCAAAGGTTACAGGAAGAAGATAGGAGAATGGGGTTGAGAAGGATAATAGATCAGCCATGATGGAATAGAGGAGCAGAGTTGATGGGCCAAGTGGCCAAATTCTGCTCCTATGTCTTATGGTTTCTGTGCAGTCGTGCAGCACTTGCTGCAGATGCAGCAGAGTTCACACACTGAAGCAGATAGTTAAGGAACATCTGAATGCCTTCACTCAGTTTGGCAATGAAGCAGACATTAGTAAATTAAAACATGCATTGTCTTTCTTTCTGCCTCTACCTGGGCTTGCAGGAGTAGTGCTTAGAAATTTGTCCATGCTGCCCAGTGACATACCTCACAAAATACACAATACTCGCAACACTTGATCACTAACCCAAGCATTTGGATACTGCATAGAAATTTAAGGTCCAAACTCTGAAACAAATGAGGGCATGTTGTCACAATGTGTACTGAGCATCTATTTAGCACCAGCCACTACAGATGATTCTTTATCCCCTACATGATACCAAACCTGTCCCATTTCCATTTCCGACCAGCATCTGCTTTTTATTGCATGGGGCTGTGCTCCCCATTTACAAAATTAGAACTAGTGAGTTCAGGTGGATGCATTCCACGTAAAGATCGAGTGATGCCCAAGGAGCTGCATAATGAACTCCCAGAATCCGCATCTTTAGAGAAGTCTGGGAATCTTTATACAACCCTGAAAGACGAATCAAGTTACAGGATGACATTACTTACCCTTGCGGAACAGGAAGAGGCCACTGGCTCATCATTATAGTAACACTAACCTCTCACCCTGTTTTCTCTCCAATGAGTCTGATATAGACAGATAGATAGGGTGCCCCCTATCCTGCCCCCTTCCCACTCAGTCCACAATAGAGACCCATATCAGAATCAGGTCTATCATCACTCACATCTGTCATGAAATTTGTTTTTTTTGTGGCAGCAGTACAGTGCAAGACATAAAACTACTACAGTACTGTGCAAATGTCCTAGGCACCCTAGCTCTATACAGTATACGTTGTCTCCTTTCTGCGCCTTGTGGCACATTGGGCATACTGTAGTTGGCTGGATTCAAATCCAGGGCCAGTCACTTTGAAGTCCAGTACGAATGTCACACCACCACCAGCCAGCTTTCCCATTAATGATGCAAAAAGCCCAAAACTTCCCGTGGCAACAATTCTATGCTTCAGTAAATCGCTGCTCACAGAGATTCCAGCACACACACCCCTTCAACTGCTGACTAAAGGTATTAAATTGATGACCAACTGGCACTAACTTCCTCAATTCAAAGGAAAGGGATTATTTATTTACTCCATCACATTTTACATAATGGTATTTTCAATATTTTAGCCTTCTCTTTCCCAAGTAGTCAAGTGTTGCTTCACTATTATACCACAAAAAACATCATACCTAGATGCTGCTTTGTTCTCTTCCAATTGTCACTCAGTTATACCTCCAGTAAAGGTTACTAGGTAACCTTTAAGAATAGGGGCAGGGAACCTGCCTTTCCCTGAGGCACTAGGTAGTTGTCACCCATTTCACAATCAGCCCAGTTCACATCATTTATCCTACCCATTTCTTCTTTGGACTGGGCTCTAAGCCCTCATGGAGATTGTAATCCCTCCTGTCAAAGCCTCAAAAGCCCCAGTAACAAGGTGCTGTAATTGCTAGGACTTTCTGTTGGGCTATGAGTCAGGCAGTTCAAACAAGCCAGCTCAGACAAGAACTATTTTACAAACTATTGTATAATTACCCACTGAACAGACAGTGTTGGATGGAATGGCATTTACTGTATCCTTTTGCTGGGTTCATTATATGCAACTGAGGGGCAGAAACATATAATTTCTTTGCACAAAGAAATACAAATGTGCAGTTTGCTGTGAAGTTTATTTGGTGCCTTGGTGAAGAAACCTAAAGTCATGCATTGTCTCATTCCCACTCACTCACAGGCACTAGCTTACTTCCAGTAACTCAAATATCAATTAAAATTAACTATTCCCTGATGGAATTGTATAGATCACTGAGTGTCCATCATTGTAGACTGTCAATTATACATGTCAAATGCTGAGAGCAGGTAACACAAAGATTTCTTTAAAAAACTTTGGCGTTTGAAAATCACACAAAAGATTGTCTCTTTGCTGCAAACTAGTGGATTCAAAATCCTAGTCAGAGGCCGTTAATCAACTCTGACCCCATTTAATTCCTCACCAGGTTGGACATGTTTGTTTATTTCTATGGAATAATTGACTTTGGCACAAAAACAGCTTGGATATCACAGTGGTAATTTTCTCATGTAGTCTCCAGCAGGGAATCTCTCATGTTATCAGGGCAAATTGGAAAAGACTTCCCACTGTTAGTCTTCTGTTTTATCTGGCAGCCTTTCTATTCAATTAACTTCAGTTAAGTCCCTGTTCATCTTTCTAAAATTTACTCCCTACCAGAGTGGGCACTTGGATAAAAGGGTCTTCATTTCTCCCAGCCACTGGTTTGGATGTGGAGTGTGAGTCATTCATATGAAAACAGCAATAATACAAATTAGCAACTGCAACACTCAGCCTTGAGAACATACAGTATATCATGCTTTCAGTTTTCACTTAAAATAAATCTTTACCAGTTTGAGTACTTAATGAACTATGTTATGAATTCGTGTTTAAGGTTAATGCCATCTTTCAGGTTACTTATATATTATTACCCTAGAGCCAGCCATGTAATGCATACATCTCCATGTAGGAAAGCTTTTTTGGGTTCTGCACACAGGAAGCCGAAGCAGGTACAGGTAATTGCAGCCTGTTTTGCCTTTCAGTTGGTGACAGCTCATCCTTTACCTGAAGCTGAACGAAGACAATATAGGAGGAGGCCACCCATCCCATTCAACGTGTGTCAGAAGCAAATTCTTTGCTTAATTTGGTGGAGGGAATATGTAAGATGTAGAAGTTGATGGTGAGGATCTAAGCATGAAGCCGAGGTTCATCTATTAAGCCCTCCTAGCTGAATACAATATATCTTCAGTATCTATCAGCTTCGTTGGCATCTCTTGAATTCCTCATTTTACTTCTCTGCAATATCTTCTGCAGCTCCATCCATGAGATCCACTTCTATTGAATGTATGACTTGTTTTAATGGCAGACCATAAGAGATAGGAGCAGAATTAGGCCATTTGGCCCATCAGGTCTGCTCTGCTACTCCATCTCAACCCCATTCTCCTGCCTTCTCCTTGTAACTATTGATGTTCTTACTAATCAAGAACCTATCAACCTCACTTTAAATATACCCAATGGCTTGGCCTCCACAGCTGTCTGTGGCAATGAATTCCATGGATCTACCACCCCCTCGCTAAAGAAATTCTTCTGTCCTAGAGGGATGCCCTTTCCAACATGAACGCCTGGCTAACATAAAGTTGCATTTTGGACCAAGCAGTGGAAAGTGAGCTATCATTTTCTGCCTCATGCTCACCATGAATAAGCATCTATGCTAAACATGGCTGAAGGAGCAATTCATAGCTTCACCCATAACTGAGAATCATTATCTGGATCTTCCTATCAATCATGGACATCTGGACAGGTTACCACAAATTATCCAGTGGCTGTGGAACCATAAGTATCACTCAAGCATCTGCCTCATTCAGAACACTGCAACGTGTGTCACAGCCAATGCAGTGCAGCCACTCTGCAATGTAGAAAATGTGACAACCAAATTGCACGCAGCACATTCCCACAAAGAGCAATGTAACAATCACTGATTTTTAGTCACATTGGCTAAGACCTGTACACCAAGGATAACTCCCGTTACTTTTCTGCAGAGTCACATGGAATCTTTGTGGAATCTAGGGAAGTCACTGGGACTCAGTTTAACAGGCAGCACATCTTAAAATGTGACCCTCCCTCTTCTGCTGGAGCATCATCCTAGATTTTTGTGTTCAAGCTGCTGAAATGGACTCTTGCCTAACTCATCTTGCTCTGGTGACACAGCTGAACCAAAGAAAGATAAAGATTGTAAAAAATATAGAGTAGATTTTATTTATTGAGATACAGTACCAGCACTGAACAGGCCTTTTTGGCCCTTTGAGCTGAGCCACCCAAGAATCCTCCGATTTAATCTGAGCCTAATCACAGGGCAATTTACAATGCCCAATTAATCTACCAATGGTACTTCTTTGGATTGTGGGAGGTAACCAGAGTAAACTCACATGGTCATGGGGAGAACCTGGGGGAGAACATATAAACTCCTTACAGGCAGTGGTGGGAATTGAAACCGGGTTGCTGGTACTGTAAAGTGTTGTGCTAGACACGATATTAATGATGAACGTTAACACAATGAGTTCTTCTACCATCAATACATTGGATTTTCTGCAGAATATTACAACAAATGGATAATCTGAACTGAACACAAACTTTTGTTTAAGGATAAAGAGATTAGCTTTATTTGGCACATGTACATCAAAATATCAAAACATCTGAAATGCGTCGATTGCGTCAACAACCAACATGGATTGCACTGGGGTCAGCCTGCAAGTGTCGCCATGTTTTCAGCACCAACACAGCATGCTCACAACTTACTAACCCACACATCTTTGGAAGGTGGGAGGAAACCGGAGCACCCAGAGGAAACCTACATGGTCATGGGGAGAACGTAAAAACTCCTTACAGACAGTGGCGGAAATTGAACCCTTATCACAGGCGCTAAAAAGCATTACGCTAACTACTATGCTACTGTGCTGTGGTGAAAAAAGTTGACAGCAAATATTAAGCTTCAGAAGTTCATTTTGCTCATTTATTCATTTGCAAAATCACTTCAGCGGTTTTTGCAGACCCAGGTGCCTTCTTCCAGTTTGTCCTCGAAACAGTTTTGATGGACTCTGGATCTAGATCTCTTTCGGGGGATTTTGCTTTTGCTTGCATTGTGGGGAGGGGGGGGGTCGGTGCTTCAGCTGGCACAAGTGTAGGGGAGAGGAGGGGGCTTTGGGGTTCTGATGATTCCATCATTCAACCTATGGGGTTTCTTGTTTTGGGGATGTCTGTGAAGAGTAAGAATTTCAGGCTGTATACTGTATACGTTCTGTGCTATTACATTGAACCATTTGAACTTGCACACAATGTGAAGCTGAAGACTTATCAACCGAGTACTTAGCTGCTGTGTTAAATAGCTGTTGCTCATTGGCTCATGATTGTCCCACTGGAAATTTCAGTAGAAATGAAGCTATTTCTGGAATAACTAAATAATTACCTAATAATTATTGAATAATAAGTACATAATGACCCTATTATAGGAAATATGTCATTAAGCTGGAAGGTGAGCAAAGAAGGTTTACAAGAATGTCACCAGGACTCAAGCGATACTGAGTTATAGGGAGAGTGGACAGACTAGGACTTTATTCTTTGGAGTGTAGGACACTACACTCCAGAACTGTATACAATCACGAGGGGCATAGATAGGGTGAACGCGCACAGTCTTTTTCTCAGGAAAAGGTATCAATAACTGGAGGCCATAGGTTTAGGGTGAAAGGGGAGAGATTTTAAAAAATCCTGAGGGAAAACCTCTTCACACAGGCAATGGTACATATATGGAATTGGCTGCCAGTACTTAACAGACTGGTACATGGGTAGGAGAGGTCTGCAGGAATTTAGGCCCACACAGAAAAATGAGACTAGTTTAGATGGGCATCCTGTTCAGTATGAATGAGCTGGGCTGAAGAGTCTGTTTCTGTGCTGTATGTCTCAACGCTTCTCTTTGCACAGATGCTGATTACCTCCAGTGTCTTTTGTTTCGATCCCTCATTTTCATAAGAGTTTTATTGTTCATTGAAAATGGATAAATAAACTTGCAAAAATCCAATCCAATTTCTACTCAAACACACTTAACTGAAGAGATTCACTTTACACTGCATAAAGCTTTTTCTTACCTGCTGTCAGTGTTCTAGCATTATGATAATATATGACTACCATCCTACACTTCAGCTAATTCATTTGTGTCTTCAAAGAACAGATACATGATGTTTCTGTGTCTTAGAATTAAAACTGAGCTGTAATGGAATTATATCTTGCAAGATGAATTACATCAAACAATGTCACCAAGGTCAAAAGCAAATGGATTCTGGTTGATCCAAAAAGGCTAATTTCCTTTTTGCTCTCGATCAGTTTGGTGTGCCTTGTACCTCCTTTCTTGGTCATGTTCCTGAGGGTAGCAGACTTTCCAGGCTGGCCTGAATATTTGCAAAGTTTCTGCATCTGTAGTGAAGTTCAGGATTGAAGCCCAAATAATTAACCTGGTGCTTAGGCCCCAAACAGGTAACCCGGGAATCAGAATGAAATCAATAATGTGGGGCTCAGGCCCAAATATATAACCTGGGATTCAGCCCAAAATTGGTAATCCAGGACTCAAGCTCAAATGAATCACCTCATGATTGAAGCCTAATTAAGTAACCAAGACCTACAAAATATTCAACCATCCATTTCCAAACAATACAGACTTTGGAACCTGGGAATCTAATGTCATTCCAAGCACCCAGCATTGGCCGAGTTCATTACTTTTACTAAATTTGCTACATTTAGTATTGATTGCTATTCCTTTAAAATGTACTCAATGACTCTCCATGTTGTAGTAACAATATGTAGCATGGAATTTGCTAGAGACTCAATCTGTCACCGTGGAGGAAGTGACAGTGGGAGAAATCCTGTTCCTCTTTTATTTAATAAAGTTCCCTTGAATTGCCATCTATTTTCCAGTATCACAGAGAGAGAGAAAGATACTGACTGGCAAATGACTGGAATATATAACACAATCTCATTTGCAATTCATTTCAATTCCCCTGCCTATGTTTGGACTGACACAGTGAACACCTATTACCACATCTGCTGGGAAATTCTGCAATTGATGGCAGTTGGCCGTGAACCAACTCGTCATCCAATTTTTCTTCCCGCCTGCTAAAGCTTTTATGGATTAGTGGAGTTGGCAGATGAAAATCTATCTTAAGTACCTTAATTTTATAATTAATATTTTATTCTGTGGGGAAGTGACTTCATTTTCAGCAAGCTTTGAGAGCTTGGTGCTGGCATACGGTGTTGCTGAGTTAGCAATAGCTACTGAGAGAGCTCCTACAGTGGTAGAGTTGTTTAAACCAATTGCTCAATGCAGTTGTTTGAACACAATTGTTCAAATTTCAATGGCTACTGATTTCATTGGTTCATTAAGTCTCTGTCTCCTTGAGCCTAGAAGGAGGAAATCAGTCAGGGTTGCTGGGAAGTGTGCACGAGCCAATGATAATTCTAGACTAATCAATGACTCTCACTGTGCTCAAACAATCTGCTTTCTCTCAGTGTTCAAGTCCACCAATGTGGAAGGGTTGCTTGGCTGCAGTGCTATAGCATGTCTTATGTTTGTAGAAAACAGATTAAAAGGAAGAAAAGAGGACATGAATGAGAATTTACAATCTAAAGACAATAATAATGCAAGAGAAGGAGCACTGAAATCCCTAATACTGAAATATAGTACGCCTTTTAAAGATACCAGCGCTTTCTCAATGAGCTGCATTCAAGGGTGATTAAATGTGAAACAATGGGCCTTTTGGAGAATACTTGGGAATACTCTAACAGGGACCTGATAGTCAGCTGACAGACAGGTGTTGAAGTGCAGAATATTTGCAATGACGTTTGCAAGTATGAGATCTTCAGTGAGGCCCTTGGATGATCCAAAACCTGGTAGACCTTAAAAAACATTGAAGCGCTGGGATCTTGTACTCCAAGAGGAAGTAAATTTTACAAATAAAAATGCAGACTTTTTACAAGTGTATTTTTCTATTAACAAAATTGAAGATATTCACTTTGGTCTGTATTTGCTCATGTTGTGGTGGTATCAAAACATTTACATCTTACTGCAAAAGAATCAGACACAAAAACAAAAGTTTTATTTCTACACATAACTTGCTAGTGAATTTCAACTTGTATTCAAGTTTTGATGTGTATATCAGATCACAGAGTTAAGTATTCCCACGGCTCCATGACTCAGATGAATCCAGTGTATTTGAATATAGGATGACACAAAAATTTTACGTTTATTTCAACTTTGGGAATTTTCAAGATAAAGTGCCAGTGCCTTTTTTACGCTGGAAATTATTCTCAGTGATGGAAATGCACAATGACTTCACTTCTCTTGGTTGTTTTAATGGGTTAATTTAATTGGTTAAAGCAGTAAGAGAGAGAAATAACATAAATGTGTTAAACATGCATATAATTACGTGTATGCAGTAATTTTCAGACTATTATCCTTACACACTATATGCTTACGTTGAATTTACTCCAATTGTCCACAGTGCCTCAGTGCTAGCTACTCCATCTGCATGTTGCTAATATTCAAGGCATATTTCATAAACATAACTCTGTGGAAAGCCATCAGTTTAGTACAGACGTTAGTGTTGGATGGAATTCATTCTTCCATCAATAGTGAATATCTTGCCAAGGTTTATTTAAGGAAAGGTTGAATACATTAGGACTTTATTTCCTGCAGTGTAGGAGAATGAGAGGTATACAAAATTATGAGGGGTATACAGTCGATAGGGTAGATACAGGCAGGCATTTTCCACTGAAGTTGGGCAAGAATAAACTAGAGGCCATGGGTTGATGTGAGCGCGGAATGAGCTACATTGAAGAGGTTAGGTAAGTACATGGATGGGAGGGGAATGGAGGGCTCTGCTCCAGGTATGGGTTGATGGGACTCAGCTGAATAACAGTTCAGCACAGACTAGTGAGCCAAAGGGCCTGTTTCTGTGCTGACTGAAAATGATTTACTTCTACTGGTTTGTTTTCGTGGGGTCTGAGATGGATAATGAGGGCAAATTGTGAGCTGGAGACCCTTCCATAGCGTGAACAGGACAGTTGATGGCTGGGGGGGTGGGGGAGGTCCAGTTTGTAAGGTGGATTGTCCTGCTGCTCACAGTGCATGGACTCAGGGTCTTGAATACCACCCTGAATGTTCACAGACCAGAGGTAAATTAAATTAAATTAGTAAATCGGTTTATTATTGTCACATGTACCAGGATAGAGTGAAAAATTTGTTTTGCATTCTGTTTATACAGTTCAAATCATTACCATAGTGCATTGAGGTAAAACAATAACAGAATGCAGAATAAAGTGTTACAGTTACATAGAGAGTGCAGTGCAGCTAGACAATAAGGTGTAAGATCATAATGAAGTCAAGAGTGTATCTTATTGCACGAGGGAACCATTCAATAGTCTTATAAATGTTGTGAGTCGGTGGAGATGTTGGATTTCTTCAAGGCAGCTTTGAGAGCATCAATGTATCTTTTCCCTGTGCACCAACTAATCACTTACCACAAGGACTTGAAATGTGGTGTCCATTCTGGGAATCCCCACGAGCTCCCCACACAGCTGATTGAGCATAGCTGGGGTCTCAACACTGGGGACTCTGACCAGGCACAGGATGTTGACATTAGTTTTCTTGTTAGAAGGTTGTAGAGAGATAAAACATGCAAACAAACTCTTGAACCCACTAAGTCCACACTGACTATCCACTGCCCAGTTATGCTAATCCTACATTAATTATGTTTTCATTCTCCAATCGTTTCATCAATTCTCCACTCACCCTCACACCAGGGGTCAGTCTACCTACCTTTAGGATGTGGGAAGAAACCAGAGGACCCAGAGGTGACCCAGAGGTAACCCACGAGGTTACCGGAAGGTTTACTTGCAACGTCCATGCAGACAGAGCTCAGGGCTGGGACTGAACGTGGCTCTACGCCACTGTGAGGCAGCAGTTCTATGGGTTGCGGCACTCTATAGCCCATTTGTCCTTCCAAAAGGATTCCACCTCACATCAAAGCACTGACACAAATGATTCCTTTACAATTGCCTTTTGTTAATGTAAAGTGTAATCCTTCTTTAGATTGTCAGAATTTAATTCAATTAAATTGTTTCAATTTAATCAAAGCGCTTTTTAGGAATTACCTTATCTATCATAGTAAAATGTTGATTTTGGTTAAATCTTTAGCTCACACACAATTTCCTCTTAAGAAACAGAGAAGATTGTAAAAAGTTGTGCTGATAAAACATACTTTAAGGTATTTCGGATTTTTTTTTACTCAACATGTGTTTTAATTTTTTTAATTTCAAAGCGCTATTGCCAGACTCATTTGAAAGGGAATGTCTGGTAAGCATTGTGACTGTTTGAATGGATTTTGAATACATTGTAAGGGGGACTGGAAAAGGGACATATCCTTTAGCACGAGTTTAGTACTTTAACTTTCAAATTACAACGCTTAGCTTGTAAACCCTCCCTGTACCTCTATACTGATTGAATTATTTCTTATATGGAGAAAAGGGAGATAAATTTACATTTAGTCCTCAACATTAAGCAAGTGTAATTAGTTGATCATTTTATGGAACTCTATTGGAACCAAGTGTGCAGAGGCGATGACACTGGCAACCAAAACTCAATAAAATATTCAGCACTGCCACTAAAGGCAAATTTCTCTCCCAGGATATAAAATATCAGATGTCAAAATGGCGTTAAAACAACCTTTCTCAGTGAGGAATAACACAAGGAATTTTAATTTGCAGCTGGAAGGCTAGTGGGGTACCCAGGTCTGCAATGTACCCCCAATCCACTTCACTGTCTCAGTCTCATTAACATTCTGTCTGCCCAAGAGGCAGTTCACTAGTGTTGGGCTTTCAAAGGTTGAAGGAACTGTGGAGAGATTCAAGTGGGTTCCACGGATCAGAAAGGAGGACAGAAACCCAACTTTTCTTTTTGCGATCTGGAGTAACCCTCCTGTTTGTACACAAAGAGAAGTTAACCTTGCTAGGGCCACATTAAGCACAGTAGATCTTCTATGCTACACTGACCAAACAGTTTAAATCACATCCTGATCTTGAAGCCGTGATAAAACCACAGTTTATGTTTAGCCATGATGTGGACTCTTCAAGTTTCCAAGCAAGCACATAAAACTATCAAGATATGTGCCCACAGGATGGAGTGGAACTCCCCTTCCATCTGAAACACAACTGAACTGTAGGTGTAGCACAACAGTTGGATAGGCAACAGGATAAACTAAACCAGATCTCTCCATTAGAACTTAGAGCAGTACAGTACAAGAACAGGCCCTTCAGCCCATAACGTCTGTTTTGACCATGATGCCAATTTAAACTAATCCTAACCACCTGCAATGGAGTCTCTTTTTTAAAAAAAACCCCTTACCTGTTCTAGAGCCTGGTCCTAGGTCACTCTGTTGGCCTTTCACAGAAGGGTAAGCTGCAGTGGAACCTTGCCCGCTGTCAGAACCGTTGAGCATTTGTCACAGTTTGTAATGATATTCAGTGATATTTAAAACCTATTACAGTTTGAACTCTCTGGTCTGGCAATGCCCAAGGTCTGGCATGTTTTCAATCTGGCACTATCAATTTGCAGAGTGGTCACCGGGGTGGCTGTGTTAGCCTGCCTGCCAAGGCTGTTTATATTTGTTTTCCATTTTAAGCTTAATTATATATGCTTATGTTCAAAAAGCATTAAGTATAAATGAAAGTATAGTACAGCTTTCCAACAGTAAGCTTCATTGTATGTTTCATAAAAAAAATAAAATTAAGGCTTTAATTATAGTTAGATATTCTGTTTTAAGCTTTGATCGACTTTATATGACAGTGCAAGAAATACACAGAGTGAACTGACCAGGCCAATCTTTACCCAGAGGGTTCTTGGGGCTATTTCTGTGGTCCAGCAGCAGTCGGGTCCCGGGATACTGCACTAGAGAGTTTTGACCTGTAGAACTGCAAATAACTAAAAGCAATTTCTAAATTTTTCTTTAAAATAAGAAAAATTCAGAGAAGTCCCAAGGGAGAAGGGTGCTGAGGTAGTTCCGGACTAGGTATGTTAAGAGAGGTCCGTCACAGAGCCAAGACTGAGAGAAAATATGGTCTATACAGTACATTCATATTGTAAGAGGAGTCATATCTGGATTGACTTTCATGCTCTGCCATTCCTTTTGGTGGCACAGAGGTGCAGCTAATAAAGCCACTGCCTCAGAGTACCAGAGACCTGGGCTCAATCCTGACCTTGGGCACTATGTGTATGGAGTTTGTACTTTCACCTTGTGACCATGTGGGGAACCTCTGAGTGCTCTTGTTCCCTCCCACATTTCAAAACTGTGCAGGTTGGTAGGTTAATTGTCACAAGATGAGCGGCAGAGTCTGGGGGCAGCTGAGGGGAATAAAATGGAGCTAACGTAGGATTGGTGTAAGTGGGGAGTAGATGGTTGGCGCAGACCCAGTGGGTCGGAGGGTCTGTTTCTGAACTGTGTGACTCTGTGTGTAATGTCATACCTTTCCTGCACTGCCTACAGGATTTCCCTCATTTACAAAAATCTACCTTGAATATGCCCAGCAACTGTGTCTCCACAGTTCTCTTGGATAGGGAATTCCAAAGATTCACCACCCACTGGATGAAGAATTTCCTTCTCATTTCTCCCCGAACTAAGGCTCTGTGAAGATGCAGCTGGGATTAAGCCTGAAATGGAGGACGATGACAGCAGCAGTCATAGGTGTGAATAATATGCATCATTTCTTTATAATTACTATAACACAGTACACCAGCTATTCTACTTTGAAAAAATGACAAGCAACAATTTGCCTCATTTTGTTCTCGCTTGCATGACATTTCTATTGCTCATGCATATTATCATATAGGCAAGAGACTGAGAAGACAACTTAAGGGGTATTGTTGCATTGTGATTAAGTTATTGAACTAATACTCTGGAAGCGAGGATTAACAATATAGAGAACTGATTACAAATCTCATTGATGGTATCTATAGAATTTATTTCAGTTTCTTAAATAAAAATTATGGAATTATGAAGCTGGTATCAGTAACAGCAAATATAAAACTGTTCAAACATATACAGCACCAGAACAGTCCCTTCAGTCCACAACGTTGTGCAGAACCAATTAAATTAGCAATCAACCGGCCAACTAAACTAATCACTTCTGCCGACACCATGTCCGTATCCTTCCATTTCCTCACATTCACGTGCCGATCTAAACATCTCTTAAAAGACTCTAACATTTCTCCCTCTACCACCATCCCAGGCAGCGCATTCCAAGCACCCACCACTCTCTGTGTGAAAAAAACGCCCCTCACATCTCCTTTGAAATTACCCCCTCTTGCCTTAAATGCATGCCCTCTGATATTAGACATTTCAACTCTGGGGAAATGATACTGTCTGTTTACTCTATCTATGCCTCTCATAATCTTACAAACCTCTATTAGATCACTCCTAACTTCCGCTGCTCCTGAGAAAACAACCTCTTGTTATAGCACGCGCCCTTTAACCCAGGAAGCATCCTGGTAAACCTCTTCTGCACCTCGAAAGCCTAGACATCCGTCCTATAATGGGGTGACCAGAACTGTGTGCAATATCCCAGATGCGGCCTAAATAGAGTTTTATAAAGCTGCAACACAACTTCCTGACCTTTGAACTCAATGACTCAACTGAGAAAGGCAAGCTTGTCATGCGCCTTCTTAACCACCCTATGAGCCAAGATCCTTCTGCTTGCCAACGCTGCTAAGGTCTTGCCTGTCTCTTTGCATTTATCTGGTTCGCAGAAGGAACGTCAAAAGAAAGGTGATAAGAATGTAAAATGTACTAACGCTACAAGTGGTTGGTGCCAGTTAAGGGGAGTCTGAACAAGTACCTGAAGGAGAAAGGAATAAAGTATTGCACTGACTGATTTACATGAGGTAAGAT
Organism: Hemitrygon akajei; assembly: GCF_048418815.1. Taxonomy (NCBI): domain Eukaryota; kingdom Metazoa; phylum Chordata; class Chondrichthyes; order Myliobatiformes; family Dasyatidae; genus Hemitrygon; species Hemitrygon akajei. The sequence continues at coordinate 40,687,745 of NC_133141.1, forward strand.
GGGATAGGTTTGAAACTGGCTGGGTGGGCTGAATGGCCTATTTGTATCCTAATCATCCAATGACTTTGACTCTTAACCATCCACTGAAGTGGCCTAACAAGACAGTCAGTTAAAAGGGGAATAGGGGCAGGTAATAAATGCAGGCCGGAACAGGGCAGCCACAATTCATCAGAATCAGAATCAAATTAATGGTCACTGACATATGTCATGAAATTTGTTGTTTTGTGGCAGCAGCACAGTGCAAGACCTAAAAAAATCATTTAAGGTTACAATAATAAATAAATAGTGTCATAAATGACTCATCATTCACTTGCACTTGGGGCTCTAGGCGACTAAACTGTCCGCTGAAGGTACTCAGGGGTTGAGCAGCATCTGTGGGGGGGGAAGGAGTGTTGAAATCCTGCACTGTGTGTCCTGTTGCAGGGTTTCGCCCTGAAATGTTGACAATTCCTTTCCCTCCCACGGACGCTGCTTCACCGGCTGAGCTCCTCCAGCAGATTGTTTGTTGCTCCAGATTCCAGCAGCTGCCGTCCCTTACTTATTTATGATCATCATTTATTTCTGAAATTTGTCTTATGCACATTGGTTGTTTATCTGTCTTTGCTTGTTTGTGAGTAGTTTTTCATTGATTCTATTTGTGTTTCTTTGTATCTACTGTGAATGCACACAAGAAAATGGATCTCAGGGTAGTAAATGGTGACATATACATCTGTACCTTGATAATAAATTTACGTTGAATTTTGAAACCCTGTGGAAGAAGAGTGAGCACTAATAGATTGCATTGCTTTATTTCCCCTCCAAAAACAAGAATTTCTCTACAAAAGCAGAACTGTTATGTTATGAAATGCAATAACATGCCATTTCAACGTACAGACATCTGAGGAAAACATTAATATCAAAAGCATTGTTATAGTGGCATGACCAGAAGGATTTATGTATGTGTGGACATGGTGGACTGAGGTGGTAGAGTTAAGTTTACACAGAGGTTGCTTATAAATGGTAAATCAATGCAATTAAGGTCTGAAACTGGTTGTAAAAGGTAAGCTGGCATGTCTGCAATTTCCTTGATGCTGTTTAGCATCAGAAGATTGCTGCTACTTTCAACAAATATTTGCCCTACGTTGTCTTCTCCGTGCAAATAAACTCCATCAGATCACTTTCAGCAATGCCAATTCCAGCTAATCAAAAACAAACAGAACAGGAAAGGAACCCAATCCTCTCAAAATATATGACAAGGAGGAATCCGTTCCAAACAAAATATGCCAACTTTACAACTTCTGATTCAATGTTTTTAATCTAATACTATTCGATCAAATCCAGCCTAATGTAAAACATGACTTGGTAGTTTCTCAAACAGATTTATTACATTAGCCTTGATAAATGTGACAGTTGTGTACATGGGTGTAGTGACATATTTATGGTATATGTATTAACAGGCCCATATGTGGAAGTGTGTTGTTTCCATTTGTATTTTAATAAACAATATTTGTTAAGTGTGAATCTTCCCGTGATCAACTCAGTTATACCATTGGATGCACCTCCCAGACAGAAGAGGAATGAAGCATTTAACCTTTCTGAGCAGCTAATATCTGGTGTTACTTCAGAAAATGGGTGCCACCACTATCTCAGAACCTGTAATAGAGTCTGCAAGAGAGAGTTATAGAGAGGGACAGAGCACGGAAACAAGCCCTATGGCCCATGGATCCGTGCCAGCCACCAAGCAGCCATTTTTATACAAACTCAGTGTATTATCTCTTTTTCCATCAATTACCCCCAAGTTCCAATACTTATTGGCATGCCAGCTGCAATTTACAGTGGCAAATTAACGTACCAATCTGCCGTCTTTGGGAACATCCCGGGGAAACACATGATCACAGGGAGGGCACCCAAACTCCCATATTCAGCACTGGTCGTCAGGACTGCACCCGGGCTGCTGGAACTACTAGGCTGCAGTTCCATTAGCTACGCCACTGAGCTACCCTCATGTAGGAATAAATAAGCTAAAACCAAAATCCTCTCCTTTTAGAAGAAAATAATTGCCCAAATGAAATCTTCAGCAGTAATCCCCAGCCTGAGAATTATTTTTCCTCTTCTACTTTAATAGGTAAAAATTTGCTAGTTATGGTCTGTATTAGTAGAAAATTCATGGCCCTTGTGTCTGTGAATGAAAGAATAGAAATGTATGCATTTGTTATAAATCTGCCTATATAACAATCTATGTACTTCAAAAAGTTGTTCAAAACCATGAGAGATTAAGATGCAAAGAACTGTGAATATAGAAATATCATTCATCCCCTGGGCAACAGTGTATGATTTTGCCTGAGGAATAAATTCAATGCATTAAGAAATTTCATGGCACATATCTTAACATGTTTGATCTTTTGGTAACAAAATGGTGTGCTGAAAAATGTTAAACACAGCTCGCATTTATAATATATGAGCTGGGTAGCCTAACCATTATGGTAGTGATATAGGACAGTCAGAATGATGGAGCAGTAGCCCAGAAGTCTGAACTAATAATCCAGAGACACTAGTTCAAATCCCATCATGGTAGCTGGGGAATTTGCAGAAATTTGAAATTACACCAATCAGCCCTTCGTACATGCTCTGCCATTCAATAAAATAATGGCTGATCAGATTGTAACCTTAGTTTCACATCTCATCTACCTGCAGTGATCTTTCAACCCCTTGTTTATTTACTAAATGTGCCTCAAAAAAAATATTCAAAACTCTGCTTCCATTGTCCTTTGAGGAAGAGCGTTCCAAAGATTGATGAATTGCTGAGAGAAAACATTTCACCTCACTGCTCTCTTGAATAGGTAACCCTTTAGTTTTCAAACAATGAACCTTATTCCAGATTCTCTCCTAAGAGTAAATTTCCTCTTCAAATCCACCTTCTCAAGAACCCTCAGGATCATTTATGTTTCAATCAGATCCCTTCACTTAAATTCAGTTATATAATCTGTAATGAATAAAAAAAACCTCATACAGGAAAGAATTTGATTTCTTGTGGAAGCTTATTTTGGTTCACTGATGTTGTTTAGGGAAAGAATTTGCCATCCTTTCCCTCTCAACTGTATGTGATCCCAAAATGCAATGCAATTAACCCTTAAATATTCCTCCATGACAAAACACAAGAATAAAATTGGATTGGTTATTTCAGTTTGAACTGGACACTGAGTTCAGATATGACAAGGGAACATGCAGACCACACAACCCTGGTATCCTGGGGGTGGGAAGGGTGCTGTTTAAATTGGAAGAGCTGTCCAGAGAGTAGTTAAGTTGTAACCTCTCATAAAGTGAGATCAAACCTCTCTGTCAGTGTCCCAGACTCCTCTACCACCATGGTCACCAGGACAGATCCATCAGAGATGGTAACATAAGGTATAAAGTAAGAAGGGAATGGCTCTGGGAGACCTTTCATGTTGACCTCAGCCTCCAGAAAGGGTCAAAGAATCAAATATAACAAGGACAATGAAACTCCTCCTTGTCTCAGATGGTGAACCTACTCCTTCAGGTTAAACACCACTTGAAATTATCACTGCACAGAGTGTGCTTTGACTTCCCTTTCCATCACCAAGTGTTGCTCAGATGAAACAGGCCTGAAGGGACTCCTGAAAGGAGTTGAGGAAAGATGGAGAATAGATTACAAGGAAAATAAGGGGTGGGGAGGGGTATGGGATGGTACTGATGTTCTCTAGAGCTGGCATAGATTAAATGGTCTCGTTGGTTGTAAGGAAAAATTATAATACCAGAAATATCTGAGGGCAGCTGTCAGACTCTGGGGTTGCAGAAGCAGTGAGAATCAACAGAAAGCAACTATCACTTGTGCTTGGTAAGTATATCTGTCCCTGAATATTTTGGTGTAGCAATGATCACCTCAGATTCTGTGGAGACTAACTCGAGTCTTTGCACCAAGTTCAATTAAGTGGCACCATCTCTGTGCTAAATGAGACAGAGTCACAATAGACCCAACATCACAAAACAGGGCATTTATGAGGTGCTATGGGATACTGTCTTTCACCACAACCTATAATCCCAAGGCCTGGCATATCCTGCATTGTACTGTTATCACCAAGTTAAGAGACCAGCCCAAGTTCGATAAAGAGAGTCTTCCAATACATCAGCAGCAGCTCTGGGTGCACCTAAAAACGAAAGGCTAACAGTAGGGAGGTTACAACTCAGAAAGCAGTTGTACACTGAAAGAAAGAAAAAAACACGGAACGTAGATTCAGTGAGCTTCTTTGGTCTAATTCAGTTTCATTAAGGTGTTCTTACATCAAATTGTACTTAGCAGCAACATTTCATTTGACCATTTAGAACCAATAAGAATGAAAAGTCCACATGAACATAACAATTATGACCAACACAATGAGCTGACATTGATTTATTGCAGTAAATTCGGGCAGTGTTCAGTTCTGAAGATGCACAATAATGGTTTTATCCCGAAAACTAACAATATTTGTTGCAATGTGTGGTGTGGTGTAAATGTTTGCAGTGCAATTTTAGTGCATATTTTTAGATAAAATAATTTGCCAAAGAAATAATAATCGCAGTTGGAATCAGTGATAAGATGACTCTTTGACATCACTCAACTCTCCTGTTTACTGATCCAGTAAAATAATTTACCAGTTGACAGCATCCATTCATTTAGGAAAATGAAAAACTCTGCTAAACAAAAAAAAATCTACAAATGTAGTGAGTTACTAATGCAGAAGATTTAGTTATCATAAACAGATAAGTCAGAGCTTGCAAGATGTAAACTGAATGTGTACCTCTGTAGAACCTCTTCATATCTCTCTTCACTGCAGAACAAATCACAGGCAGTGAAGTGGAGTCACTCTTATTACGTAGGGAAGGCTTTGACTGATTGCTTCCTGACCCAGAATCCCAAAATGAATCTTCTGACATTTTGCTTTCGTCATTACATTTGTCTGCATTTGCCTGTGGTCACGATCCTGAGAATCTGATATGAGGAGACAACTAGGAGTTGTCTCCCATCCATCATTTATTTTTTGCACCTATTTGGTTGGTGCACGTGTAAAATATTGCCAACCCCCCCTTCTATCACTGACACCAGTGATAAAACTGATCTGACAGAAGTAGAAATTTGCTTTTGTTTTCTTTCTTCTCTGGTTATTATTTTATTATCCCTTTTTTAAACTGAACACCAGAATGTGCCATGTATGAATGTGTATTAAGAGTAGTTCTTAAGTCAATAACATAAGACCAAAAGACATAGGAGCAGAATTAGGCCATACAGCCATCGAGTCTGCTCTGCCATTCCAACATGGCTGATTTATTATCCCTCTCAAACCCATTCACCTGCCTTCTCTGCATAACACTTAATGCCCTGACTAATCAAGAACCTATCAACCTCCACTTTAAATACACACAATGATTTGGCCTTCACAGCCATGTGTGGCAATGAAATCCACAGATTTATTACACTCTGGCTAAAGAAATTCCTCATTTCTGTTCTAAATGGACGTCCCTCTATTCTGAGGCTGTGTCATCTGGTCCTAGACTCCCCCACAATATGAAATATCCTCTCCACATCCCCTCTGTCTAGGTCTTTCAATATTCAATAGGTTTCAATAAAATCCCCTCCTCATTCTTCTAAACCCCAGCGAGTACAGTCCAGAGCCATCAAACACTCCTCATACATTAATCCTTTCATTCCCAGAATCCTTCTCGTGAACCTCTTCTGGACCATCTCCAATGACTGCTCATATTTTCTTAGATAAGGGGCCCAAAACTGCTCACAATACTCCAAGTGTGATCTGACCAATGCCTTATAAAGCCTCACCATTACATCCTAGTCCTCTGGAATTTAATGCCAACATTGCATTTGCCTTCTTACCACCAAATCAACCTGCAAATTAACCTTTAGGGAATCCTGCACAGGGACTCTCAAGTCCCTTCGCACCTCAGATTTTTGAATTTTCTCCCCATTTAGAAAAGAGTCTACACCTTTATTCCTTATATCAAAGTGCATGACCAGACACTCCCCTACACTATATTCTATCTGCCACTCCTTTGCCCAATCTCCCAATCTGTCTAAGCCTTTCTGCAGATTCCCTGCTTTCTCAACACAACCTGCTCCTCCACCAACCTTTGTATCATCTGCAAACTGGGCCACAAATCCATCAATTCCATCATTCAAATCATTAACATATAAGGTGAGAAGGAGCTGTCGTAATATCGGCCGTTGTGGAACACCACTAGTCACCAGCTGCCTACAAGAATAGGCCCCTTTATTTCCCACTCTTCGCCTCCTTCCAAATAGCCAATCTTCTATTCATGCTAGTATCTTTTCTGCAATACCATGGGCTCTTATCTTGTTAAGCAGCCTCACGTGTGGCACCTTGTTGAAGGCCTGAAAATCCAAGTAAACAAGATTACTTCAAGGTTACGATGAAATAAGGTGCCATTGATTGCAGCAAAGCAATCAAACAACATTTTTCATTGTGCCATAATTACTTTAACTGCTGTCTATAAACCCTGTACTCAGCCTGGCTAAAGGCACCACAAATGCCACATTGAATGAACTATTTTTTGATTTCTTTCACAAAAATTAAATGTATACACATTTTAGTTCAAATAAACCCTCATCAGAGTCCTTTGTGACTGGGTTTGATAAAAGCAGTTATGCTTGTGCCTGGAGTGTTTACAGTAACAGGTGAAAAAAAGATGACATTTGAATAATGAAGTTTGGAAGATGCTGACATCTCCATCGGTTAAAACCTCAAAAAGCCCTGCATGGATCATTAAAAAGATTCAGAGCCTATGTGCAGAGAAGGTTGTGTATGACATACATTCCTAAACTGGGCTGCTGGCCAGGAAAATAAGCATTAGAGATTTACAAAATTACCCTAAATGTTCAGGTGGCAGTGAGGGTAATATGTTTGCTACATAATGAAATAGCCAAAGGTACATTTCTTGGCAGAGTTATACCTCTTGGATGATACTGTGGGTATTTTATACTAAACTAGCAGATGGAGGATACCAGTTTGTATTAAATCCATCAGATCTACAAAATATACAAATTCAGCCCAGTTCTGTCTACTTCTGCCTTTCTGCTGCATTCATATTATTCATTCTTGTTTCACAAAAACATCTCACATGCAATACCGTTCTGCAAGTCAACATGAAGTACATTATGTAGACATGGGACAGTATGGTGGCAGTAGTTATTGCTGTTACTTCATGCCTCCAGGGACTCAACTTTGATTTCAGACTGGGTGCTGTCAGTGCAAGACTGTGTGGCTTTGCTCCTCCTTCCTCCCACTTTGGAAAGACTTCGAAGGTTAACCCTCAGTGTTAGTTAACTGGAGAAAGGATCAAAGGTCACTTGACGGGCATGTGAAAGAGAGAAATTGCAGGGGTACAGGAGCAAAAGGACAGGGGGAAAGGCAAGCGAGATTGCTCCACTGAGTCCTAGCATGGATCCAATGGACCAAATGGTCTTATTGTGTCACTATGTAAATAGAAGAAAGTCATCCATGGTTGAATGCTCTAAGCACAACAGCACAGTGGCTGCGTGCTGCACTTCAGTTCCACGTTTTCACTGTAATAACGTCAATTTCAGAATCAGGGTACAATGAGTTTATATTAACACATTTTGCGTGAATGAGGAAGGATGTCCACCTCAAATGTCTTTTTCTCTAATGCGAAAGCAGGTGCCACAAAGCCTAGATAAAAACAGAGAATTCCTCAAATATTCAACAGGTTGTACATTAACTTTTCGAGTCAATGGTTCCTTTATTTTGCAGGATCTCAGATCTCTTCATTGTCTCCAATCTGCTTTCCTGCCAGAATCCAGTATGTTTCAATGAAATTCTGGCTCCTGACATGACAAGGAAGCAGGAAAGGTGTGGAAATCTTGGAAAGTTTGATGGGGAACAGTACTGGGTAGACAATCAGATATCTATATTCCCCACAGGGCTTCATCTAAATCTTTATTCAATTTTCACACTGAGAGCTGGCTAGTTGTCAGCCACGAAATCCCGTGGCATCGAGCAAAAGCCAAGGATTGGTGAGAAAGAGGGAAGTGAGGAGCATAAACTTAGTTGATGGGGACATCAGACAAGTGAGTAGATCATGGGCCAGATAGACTAAGGATAGGATCAGTCTTTGGCTCCATTCCAGTTATGGGTCAGTCACTGGAGAGATTGGAGAGAGAGTGGTTCAGAAGGTCAGAGGGAGTGTTGCAGAATTATTGGCTGGGGGATAGAGGTTTCTGACTGGAGCATGGATAAATCTTGGGGATCTGATCAGGAGGAGGGCGTGTTGAAGTACAGCTCCACAAATGTTCATCAGTGGAGAAATCTTTTAAAATGAATGGAATTGTGACAAGATTTTATGTGTTTGGCAGCATCATTTGATCAAATTAATTTTTAGCCTTTATCAGTTTGGAGATTCAGTAGCAATCTGCACTTATATTAAAACATCATCCCGTCTTTGCTTTTAAAATATCAGCCAGTTTACAAAATAAATTAAATTTATTAAAAACTATAGTCTTTCAATCCCCACTATGCCTGTAGTCAATGGTAATTCATTTTGTTAGCCATTTCACACTCTGACCACTAACTGAATTGTGCCCACTGAAGTTATATTGAATTCTGAACACCCAGAACCTCTGCTTCCATGACATGCTGTAGACTCATTCCACTCCTCAGCAGCAACACCCACAATTCCATTCAAATATAGAACGTGGTTAACTGGGTTTGCAAATGGGTGTACGTATGCGTGACGGACTACAAACCAAAGCTCAGGGTAGATTATTTATTTTGGAAACAGATGGAGCTTGTTTTCATGAGAAACAGACTGGGAATTTAGAGCCATGGAGTCATAGAAAAGTACAGCTCAGAAACAGGGCATTCGGCCCATCTAGTTCATGCCAAACCATTTAAACTGCCAATTCCCATCGACCTGCACCCGGACCGTAGCCCTCCATACTCCTACCATCCAGGTACCTATCCAAGCTTCTCTTAAGCATTGAAATTGAGCTCGCATACACCACTTGGTTCTGGCAGCTCGTTCCACACTCTCATGACTGGCTGAGCGAAGAAGTTTCCCCTTATGTTCCCCTTAAACTTTTCACCTTTCACCCTTAACCTGTGGTTGTAGTCCTACCTAACCTCTCTAGAAGAAGCCTGCTTACATTTACCCTATCTATACCCATCAAGTTTTGTATACCTCTATCAAATCTCCTCTCAATCTTCTATGCTCCAAGGAATAAAGTCCTAAACCTATTCAATCTTTCCTTGTAACTCAGATCCTCGAGACCCAGCAACATCCTTGTAAGTTTTCTCTGTACTCTTTCAACCTTATTTACATCTTTCCTGTAGGGAGGTGACCAAAACTGCACACGATACTCCAGATTAGGCCTCAGCAACATCTTATACAACTTCAACATAGCATCCCATCTCCTGTACTCAATACTTTGACTTACGAAGGCCAATGTGCAAAAAGCTTTCTTTACCACCTTATCCACCTGTGACACCACTTTCAATGAATTATGTACCTGTATTCCGCGATCCCTTTGTTCTACAGCACTCCTCAGTGCCCTACCGTTCACTGTGCAAGACCTTCTCTGTACTAAAGTACAGAGTACCTTCTCTGTACTAAAGTTCTCTGTACTTCCTACCAAAGTGCAAGACCTTGCACTTGTCCTCATTAAACTCCATCTGTCATTTCCCTGAGATTCTAACCTGGGCACTATGCAGTAAAACTTCAGCAGGAGTGAAGCCAAGAGAAATGATATAAACAGCTAACTATGCAAGCAGAAATTCTGCTGTTCAACATTTCAGTGGCTTGATTTGGAACATCGTAAGGATAATGATGCTTTCAATGGCTGGAGAGTCAAGGGGCCAATAAAAGGAAAACAGAACAAATAAACATCAACGCTACACGAGCTGAGAGGAAGACCCTTCATGGCTATTGCAACTGTCCCTCAGTCCCCTGTGGAAAATCCCGTTAACAGTATCAACACCATACCCAATAATGTCAAAATTAATCAAGTGTTCTCGAACTATACAGAGACCCACCATGGGAAGAAAGGGCAGGGGGATTTTATTGTTCTGCATTTCTTTAACCCTCCTCACACTTTTACATTTTCTTCTATCTGTTAGCTTGTTGAGACTCCAACCAATGCAACCATCATCTTTTGTCACTTGGTTGACAGACTAAAGAAATACTTCTGGATCTACTAATGCCACCTCCAAATGAATCTGACCGGTTGTGTGCTGACTAATCCATCCATAATTTCATTCGCTGCTCAAACAACATAATAGAATGCTTCTTGATGATAACATGGAGTTTATCACCACTAATTTCTAGAGCTGCTAATTTCAAGTAATGACTTCAAAGTGAGGAACACATGATAGATGTCACATTGTCATTGAATGGCCTGGGATGTAGAGGTGGTGAACCTTTGGCACACATGTCCAAGACGCTATATGGCATGCATTGCTGCCCCTTGATTCTTTAAACCCCACTCAGAATAAAATGATGTATAATTATTATTGTTACTGCCAAATGAAGCAGCAAATGCAAATAGATAAGGAACAGGACTGATCCTTTTTATTTGAAAAAGTCCATTATTATTATAACTAACTCAATAATTGATGGGCTAAATGGCTTAATTGTGTTCCTATGTCTTATGGTTTTGTGGTTTTATGATGATCTCTGCTCAAAATTACCATGGCACACAAGAGGATTATAGTCAATTTGGACACATAACTCAAAAAGGTTCACCATCCCTGATCTAAGTACTTTGAACCAGCACTGATCATGTTGTAGCCTTCAGGCAGGTTTAGCTAACTACAAGATGTGCTGAATGCCTACATTGTGAAAGATCATCAAATTTCACAAAAACAACATTTGGAATGTTGGTAAACATTGTAAAGAAGGTTGACCAGTGGGATCTACCACATGGTTGGTAAATGTTACCACGCTGGCGTCTTCATATAAGCGAGAAAGAAAGATCTCATAGGCCAATGAGCTATGTTCAAGAAACTAGGAGCTTCAGTGAACCTGTTTCCTGATCCCTTTCCAATCACAGAACGTTCACATATGCTTCCCTTGGAGTAATCGTGGAAAATGGTACATAAAAAAAGCACCTTCATCTTCTCTGATGGGACATTTTTGTGTGGGCTGAAGTACCGCTCCAGATACTAGACCCCGACAATGGGTGCTGCAGTGCTGGAAATGCCATGTTTCGATTGAGGTGTAATCTGAGACTCCATCCAAGGTTTGTGCAAAAGATCTCACTGCACCACGACACAGAAGGACAGCGAAGTTATCCCTGGTGCCCCAGCTTATCCCTCACTCATCATCACTAATGCAGATTATCAGGCAATTATAGGACCGTGGTTAGGTTACTGGACTAGTGTTCAGAAGGCTGGCTTGTTGATTGAGAAAAATGAGTATATTTCCCAAATTGATGGCTGGGAATTTAAATGTAATCTTTGGAACATGATCCCAGAGAGCAAAGGAGGCTGAATTAGTATGTTTAGGGCTGAGATTAATAGATCTGAGACTGTGGAGGAATCAATGGCAAAGGGTGTCAGAAAGAAAGAGGAGCTGATATCAATAACTAGACCAGCCATGCATTGCTGAATGGTTCAGGAACCTCTTCCTGCTCCTATGTTCGATACTTACAGTACATCCGAGTGCTCTTTGTGCTTGCTTGCCCTCACACTGGTGACCAAGTTTCCATGAGACATAGGAGCAGAATTAGGCCATTTGGTGTATTGAGTATGCCCCACCATTCAATTATGGCTGATTTAGTTTCCCATTCTCCTGCCTTTGCCCTGTGACCTTTGATGCGCTTACTGATCAAGAACCCATCAACTTCCATTTTAAATATACCCAAAGACTTGGCCTCCACAGCCATCTGTAGCAATGAATTCTATAGATTATAGATTCACCACCCTCTGGCTAAAGAAATTACACATCACTGTTCTAAGGGGATGTCTTTCTATTCCGAGGCTATGCCCATAAGACCATAAGACATAGAAACAGAATTATGCCACTCGGCCAATCAAGTCTGCTCCACCATTCGATCATGCTAATTTATTTTCCCTCACAAACCCATTTCTCCTCATAACATTTCACACCCTTACCAATTAAATACTATCAACCTCCACTTTAAATATATCCAATGACTGGACCTCCAAAGCCATTTGTGGCAATGAATCCACACTTTCATCATCCTCAGGCTAAAGAAAATTCCTCATCTCTTTCTAAAGGGATGTCCTTCTATTCTGAGGCAGTACCCTCTGGTCCTAGACTCTCCACCTACTGGAAACGTTCTCTGCATGTCCACTCTATCTAGGCCTTTCAATATTCCGTAGCTTTCAAGAAGATCCCCTGTCATTCTTCTAAACTCCAGCAAGTACAGGCCCAGAGCCATCAAATGCTCCTCATATGTTAACTCTTTTGTTCCCAGGATCATTCTTGTAAATCTTCTCCAGGTTCTTTCCAATGCCAGCAAATCCTTCCTTAGATATGGGACTCAAAACTGCTCACAATATTCCGTATGTGATCTGACCTACACCTTATAAAGCCATATAAATTTTCTTATGTTATAACGGTACGGAGAACTGCAGAAGCACTTCCCTGGCTGTAAAGATCTTCGGCATGTGTCAAGAGGAACATAAAATAAGCTATACAAATGCAGGTGTCACTTTCTTTCTTGTGAATGAACAGGAACCTGGCCTGGCATTTACTTTGCAAATATTGGATTACTTAACTGATAAATGGATTGCAATTCCCCAGTGCACTTTGTTTTTAAATGCTCTAGTTGTAATATCCATATCAAAATCCTGTGTAAGTTTTTCCCAGAAATAAATCATTTAATCACCTCCCCGCCATCCTGTGCCTTTAAGAAGGAGCAGTAAATATATAGTGCTTCAGTAATTAATTCAAACCTTTATTAAAAAGGACAGATAATTTGTCCCTATGAATGCAGGACTCGAAAGCAACCATGGCAATACTAAAAACCCACGGTGTGACTGTCAAACTGACAAACAAAAAGAAGTAGAGAACCAATAATGAGAAGGAAGGGTTAAGTTTCACCATCTTTAGAACAGAAACAGATTTGTTCACTTGGATGAAAACACAGTGAAAAATGAATCCAGCCTGCTCCTGTACTATAGTGCTAGGTCTGGCTTTCAATTTCTTGCTTGCCGATCTGCTTCACTGCAACAAACATTGCAGCCAAAAGGCAGCTGCTATGACTGGGTGGATAAAATAATGCTCTCGGATACAGAACAAGATTATCATAAGCAGTTCCTTCAAGGAATGAAAGTAAGTGAAAACAGTCATAGAAATATTTCTGTCTCTAACAAAAATGAAGTTTATTAAAAAAATTACTTTATAAAAACAATGGGGACATCATTGCCATATTACCTAGATAGGTTCTGTTGCATTTTAGTAGATCTGGATTCATGTACTGATCATAATACTGTTAGTGGGTCACTTCTATCTTCTTACATTAACACACAAGGTTTGCAGATATCTTATAAACTCATTTCTATTTACGTGAATATTTATAGTGAGTAGTTTTAATAATGTGATAAAACTGCTCAAAATAAACATGCATCACAGCATCATACAACACAGTAACAGCCCCTTTGACTCATTATGTCTACACCAACCACCGAGTAGGTACCTATACAAAACCTACTTACCAGCACTTGGTTCATAAACTTCTATGTCTTAGCTCATCCAGATACTCATTAGGCATCAAGTGTGTCCTGCCTTCACCACCCACTCAGACAGTGTGATATCTTTTCCATTCATTCCCTGGGTGAGAAAATTCTACCTCAGACCTCCTTCAAACCTCTTACTCCTTACCCTAACCCTCTAGTTTTAGATGAAGTTTCCTATTACCTACCCTATCATGTTAATTTCACCATGTTGTCTAGCAGGCTATAAAGATGTCAATCCTTGAGATTTGTGTATATAATGTGAAAATCTGAGTACTTAGAAATTAGCATATGTGATGGCTCCAAGATGTGATTTAGTGACAGATTATCATTTACCTCTGCCTCTAGCTGTGCAATCAAAAAAGCATTATTTGCTGAGAGGAGAAATGCAGGTAGCAATTGTATTTTTTTCCCAATAGAAGAACTACTTCCAGCTGGGTAGAGACAAAGTAACATTCAACAGATGATCATTAGTTCCCAAATCACAGTGGCAGCGTGTCATCTATCAGATTGGCATTTCTTCACTATCTCATCTCAATGCTCTCCTTTATTTCATTTCAGATGGTCTGCACTTGAGCAAAAGAATGCTGATAGCTAGTGCTGGATTTTGGTATATATATAAAAAAGTCATCTTGCTCCACCTCCTCCTCCCCTCTATCTTTCAGTCCAGATTAGGCCCTTGACCTGAAAGATTGACTATTTCCCTCGACAGATGCTTCTTGAGCCGCTGAGTTCCTGCACAATCTTGGTTTTTGCTCCATATTCCAGCAGTCTTTTGTTTCTCCACCTCACTTTAGACATTGCCCTTGTTCTATACATTCCCTTCCTCACCTTCTTCACAATTTAAAACTAACTTGTTTTTTTCAGTTCTAAAAATATGAACCTTTATTTTCTCTTTCCACAGGTGCTGAGTGTTTCCAACGCCTTCTATTCTTATTCCATCTTGCGTTAGCACTGGACAATCAAATTACCCGCTACTACATCAGGAAGAAATTAAACTTTGCCAAGTATCTTCACAAAATGATTGCAGTTCCACATGTTTTTCATTAAGATGTTGGGAAATAAATAGCTTTTGATTCTACTTCTATTACTCAGTGCATTACGAAGGCTTCAACTTCCACACTAGATGCCCAGAATATTCAGTGCTCAAATTGAATAGACTTTTTCATTCTCACTTGTTGAAGCAAAGGACTACATCTATCTTCCACAAAACCAATATAAAGAGAAAGATTTTTAAAGATCAGTTTTATTTGTCCCTGTACAGTGAAACATTGAAACATATACTGAAATGCATTGCTTGCATCAACGACTAACATAGTATGAGGATGTGCTGGGGACAGCCCGCAAGTGTGGCAATGCTTCCAGTGCAAACGTGGTATGCCCATACCTTACAAACCTTCAAAGTAATGTATGGTTACATTGTTAATACTTTGATAATAAGTTAACTTTGAATTTTGAAACATACAGTGAAATGTGTCGTTTGCATCAAACCAAATCAGCAAAGATTGTGCTGGGCAGCCCAAAAGCGTTGCCACACTTTGGTACCAACATAGCAGGCCCACACCTCACTAACCTAACTGTACGTCTTTGGAATGCGGGAGGAAACCGGAGCACCCGGAGGAAACCCGCAATATCACGGGAAGAATGTACAAACTCGTTACAGACAGTGGTGGGAATTGAACCATGATCGGTGATTGCTGTTGCTGTAAAGCATTATGCTGGTATTCAAATTAGACAGGACAGAGAGTATGGACGAATTAGAAAGGGTGATCCAAAGAGGTGTAAAATGGCAGAGGGAAGACGTGCAGTAAAGGGGTTTAAGAAGCATTGCATCAAATAAAATTAAATACATGAATACAAATAAGAAACATAGAAAATTTGACCCTACAGGCCTGTTCCTCCATTCAGTACAATCATGGATGACCATCCATATTCAGGCTGTCTCCCTATTTATCTTGACACCTCCAGCCCTAAGAGCAACATTTTACTTTTTCCGGAATATATTTAATGATGGCTTTCTCTGGTAGAGCCAAGCTGGGTTGATATTGTAAACTACTGCAGAAATGATAAGTTCCTTCAGCAAGATATTCTTTGACATGAGCAAGGAGATGCTGTATGAGTTCCAGGCCTGGTAGCAATGGAATCGTGATGAGCATCACCAATTGTGTGGCCATGGAAACAGCTTCTGGCTAATGAGGAAGAATGCACCATGCCAAGGATATTTATATCTCATTTCTCACCTGCTGTGGGACAATTGAAGCCAGGCACAGAGTTCAATAAAGTGGGATGCTGCTTTAAATCTCAATGTTAGACATTTAAGGAATAACTTCCTGACTTTGCTCTGCCCTTCAGGGACACGGAGATAAAAGTGGAAAATGATGGCTAAAGAGACTGCAGATGCTGGAATCTGAAATTAAAAACAGAATGTTGGAAGAACTCAGTGGGTCCAGCAGCTGTAGCCATCACAAGTCATAAGTCATCATGTAAGTGTCAGCACAAAGAAGACATGATAGCATTTCTACTTTCTTGTGTAGGTTCAACATGTCATGAAAAACATCTATAGATGCACAGTGGAGAGTATCCTAACTGGCTGTATCATGGCCTGGTTTGGAAGCACCAAAGCACAGGTACTGAAACGGCTACAAAAAGCGGCGAACACAGCCAAATGCATCCCTACCATTGAATACATTTACAAAGAGCGCAGCCACAAGAAAGCAGCATCCATCATCAAAGACCCCACCATCCAGACCATGCCGTCTTCTCACTTATACCACTGAGCAGAAGGTCCAGGAGCCTCTGGACTCATATCACCAGGTTGAGGAACAGTTATTACCCTTCAACCATCAGACTCCTGAACCATCATGGATAACTTCACTCACCTCAGCTCTGAACTGATTCCATAACCTAAAGGCTCACTTTCAAGGACTTACAACTCATGTTCTCAGTATTATTTTTTATTTGCTGCTTGTTTTCTTACGTATATAGGTTGTTTGTCAGTCTTTCTCTATTTACATATAGTTTTTCATAAATTCTATTGTATTTCTTTTTTCCTGTAAACACCTGCAAGAAAACGAATCTGAAGGTAGTATATGGTGACATGTATGTACATTGATAATAAATTTATTTTAAACTGTGGAGGCAAAAGGTGTATGTTGACGTTTCAGGTTGAAACCCTGCATCAGGACTGAGAGGAAAGTTCCTGATGCAGGGTCTTGACCCATTATGTCAACATACACTTTTTGCTTCCACAGTTGCTGACAGACCTGCTGAGTTCTTCCAGCATTCTGTTTTTGTTAACAAAACAGAAAATCTCAATTTTGACTTTTATTTCATATGTCCAGCATCTGTTTCTTTTTCAGTAATGTTGAAAACCTAGGAGGAACTCACTAAAACAACAACCTTTGAACACAAATTTGGGTTTCTATTACACTGAGCAAAGCAGTTTGTGAAGTTAGAATTATGCTGCTATGCAGTCTCATCCTTGCTAAAGGGTGTAAATAACATACATACCTAAAGTATAATTTTGTCTCCTGGCATATTTCACTGGATATTGCCAAAAATCTGTGAAGATTTGCAAAAGATCAGTCCACACAAAGCTCTCATGCCTGGGGCTCAGACAAGTCTATCACATTAGCTCCACTTCATCTGCACGAAGCTACAATAGCCTATGTCCACACAGGTTGGGAGTATTAACAACCCCAATTTCTGCCTCTCCCAGGATTCATTCCTTTATCTAAGTAGCTTAAATTTTAAAAAGAGACCACTTAATTAGAATAACATCAAGTAGCCGTGTACAACTTTCGACAAAACAGTGGGAAGTTAACTCTTGTTTTAAGTTCCTCCCAAGTGTTTCCATTTAGTAATTGCCTCCCCCCCCCCCCCCCAAATGCATGTTGTTCAAATTGAAGATAAGGTAATAATACTTCAAACTTCACCATCCTAATCCACAGTGCTTTGTCAGAAATTATGATATGGGCCCTTTATAGCAAATCCTGATAGGAAAATCACCTGAATTTTCATCTCACTCTTCTGGCTCACTGCTAGGAAATTTCAACAAGTACCTCAATCACTCAACTCAGGGCACGTTCATGATGTGGATACTCAAGAGTCCTACAGCGAGTAACAATATTCAATCAAAGCAGAAAAAGTCGACCAATGGAACAATTTTCAGCAAATTGCAGGTTTCGTGAATGTGTGATGCTAAGTGTGAAATATTATCAATAGACAGAAGACACTGCATTTTGCAACGAATAAATATACTGATGCAAAATAAGATTTCTGTATAAGTGACACAACTTTAGACATTATTCAAGGTAATAACGTAGCAGAGAATATAGTAAGATTATAAATGAGACATGTATTACTAATCTAAATTTTTTAAAAATTGCAGCAGAACATTCCAGCACCTAATCCACCCTGGACACAAAGACAGCTCATGCAATGCCAGACAATGCCTGTATATGTGATGCTCGGTGAGCTACAGACTCAGTTTCTGTTGGATTTGAATAAAATTAGATTAGTTGTCATTATATACAGCATCAGAAGCTGTATAAATGGAACACAAGTATTGATCTCATTCCCATTATGAATACAAACTACTAAATGGGATACAATTAATTGCATGAACTCCAACTTGCTCCCATTAAAGCATTTTTAATTAGTTTCTGATGTCTGAGAAAATTTTGTTGATAATTGCAATAAGCACACAAATATGATGATTCGAGAAAATCATGCAATTCACTTTAATTCACTTGTTCATTTAATCTGCTTATCTATGTAAAAATTAATGGTCCCAACATAATACAATTAAGCAAAACCATGTAATAAATAGTAATGAAATGGAAAAAGACAATAAAAATACATGCTCATTGGGAGATTGCTGAAATTCCACACAGGCAGCCAAAGATCGGGATTGATCCTGGCTGCCAGGAACTGAGTGGTAGCAGTACTACCTGCTGCGCCAGTGTACCACCTATACATGCATTTATAAAACTTACAACATTGCGTCTGCCTTTAGGGTCATATACTCACGACCGTGTGGCTAAGCACTGCTGATGACACCACATTTGCTGGTAGAGGTCATAGGCTCAGGGTGAAAGGTGGAAGGGGAACCTGAAGGAGAACTTCACTCAGAGGGTGATGTGAGCGTGGAATGAGCTGCCAGCAGAAATGGTGGATATGGGTTCAAATGCAACATTTAAGACAAGTTTGGATAGGTATATAGATAAGAGGAGATATGGTCCTGGTGTGGATAGATGGGTCTAGGCAGACAAACAGGTCGATGTGGACTGGATAGGCCGTAAGGTCTGTACTGAGCTGTCGTGCTCTATGACTATGACTCTAATCTCAGGTGAGATAGTTCGGCTGGTTAAGTAGTGGCTCAACAACAACCTCGCACTCAATATCAGCAAGGCCAAGGAGTTGACTGTGGACCTCAAGAAGGGGAAGTTGGGAGAAAACACACCAGTACTCATTGAGGGGTCAGCAGTGGAAAGGGTGAGCAGCTTCAGGTTCCTGGGTGTATATCTTGGAGGGTGTATCCTGGGCTCGACATATTGATGCAATCATGAAGAAGGCATACCAGTGGCTGTATGGCATTAGGAGTTTGAGGAGATTCATTATGTCACCAAAGACTCTTAGAATTTTCTATAGGTGTACCGTAGAGAGCATTCTGACTGGTCGCATCGCCGCCTGCTTTGGAGGCTGCAACGGGTTGTAGACTCAGCCATCATGGGCACAACACTCCCCACCATCGAGGACATCTTCAAGAGATGGTGGCTCAGGAAGATGATATCCATCAGTAAGGACCCTCACAAAATGAGACATGCTCTCTCTTCAGTACTACCATTTGGGAGGAGGTACAGGGGCCTGAAGAACCACACTCAAGGATTAAGAGCTTCTACCACACCACTATCAGAACCCATTAACACTACTTTATTAGTCCTTCTTTTTGCACTGTTTAATTATATTTGAAACTTATAATAATTTTATGTCTTTACACTTTACTGCTGCTGAAACACATCAAATTTCACGCCATTTAAGCCAGTGATTATAAATCTGTTTCTGATTTTGACTTCGAGGGAATGAAACATCAACTCAAGAATAATCAGTTAAATATATCTTTTTGAATGTCCAAAATATATATTGATGTGTGACAAACACTCTTGGCAATAAGATTTCTGATGTTCTGAATTAATTGATCCAGTTAGTTTAGACATTTCAAAAAGCAAAATGAAAACATGCAAGAGACAGATTTTGGCTAGACTGCTGCAAAACATTAAGTACATTTAATTTAAAATGGAATTGTGTTCGTTATTTGATGTTGGTTAAAATGGTCAGTTAATCTTTATGACCTTCATGTCAGTAAAGTAGCTTAAAAGTAGCTGGCAAGCCAGATCCAATTGCAAATGCAATACATTATCCTAATTTATCTCAGGACCTGCACTTTCACTCTCCATGTGTATGAACATAGAATATAATCTGATTAGGAGTTCCAGGACAGGCCTTCAATCTTATACTGTTAACCTCTTCACTCAGTGCTGACAAATTTTGCTGAGGGGTCCATTAAATATCATCAGGTCTTCATTAATATTTGCAAGGAGTCTAATACTTGCTTTAAGGCAGCTAACCAGGATACTAAAAAAGATGTCTGATGTATTTCAGATGCCCCTGTGGTGCTGGATTTACCACTACAAAATTTACAATCCTGACCCCAATTAATGTCCATGAAATTATCACAATTTCAAGCCCTTTTGCCTTTGATCACTTTAAATGGCCACCGGCTTCACATTCTTGCGTTTATCATCAAAATGGGAAACTAATAATAACACATTAGGAAGGAAACTCATTCTCATCCATGTATGTTAAATGAGCAGTACAGTAGCATCTGTGCATTGCACTGATTTTCCAGAATTCTGTTTCGTCAATTTATTGCTCAAATTTTCGAGATTTATCCTGTAAAATCTGAGCAAAACCACCCCTGATGGCTCACCTGAAAAATTGTTTCCATATGCCAAAAGAAAATCTCAATGCTGGCCATAGGTATTCACCATGCAGTCTTTATTCATTTTGCTTACAGAATGTTGCATGTAGCTTTTGGAATACCCACTGACCACTGACCACTGACTAATCCCATCTGCCTGTGACATGTGCTGATCAGTGACCTGGCAGTGGTGATAAAGGCAGGTACAAGAAAGGCACAGGGAGGAGTGGGGCAATCGATCAGAGGTGATTGTGTTTAGATAAAAGGAAATTAAGAATAAAGAAGTAATTTAAGAGAAAACTGGAACCAGTCTGTGCATGTTATTACTGTTAATTTATAAAAGACTGCACATTGCTGCACCTTGAGTGCTTTCCAGTCTTAATGAAGACTGGAAGTGACTCATTGTGAGTGCTTTTTGAAGTAACCAAAAATATTAAATTTGCCAAACACTAATAAAAACAATAGAAGTGAACCAGGAATAATAACAAAAAGAATCAAGCCCTAAACATACTACATTGAGCATTTAATGCATGCATCCAAGGGCTTATTTCTGGCACATTATCTCTTAAGTTATTATGATTAGAAGCTAGATTTTTCCATTGTGTCAGGATCCTGAGGCAATACACAGGAAAGAAAAACGAACATTTCAAATCAATTTTAATTTCCCAGTAAAATCCATCTGTCCTAGGCAAAATTTGTACTTCAGCCAAGCAGCTGCCAAAATTGAATGCAGCAACCCTCACTTTATTGAAATGAAACCAGAATACATTATTCTAATCACTCTCTCTATATCTTACTTCACTCTATAGTCCGATTAACATTAAGTGAATTTTGATTGAATCTGTGTCTAATGAACTCTGTTCACTGTAGGGAAACAACAGATGTAAACTTTTGCAATCAGCTATGACAAATAGTCAATAATATAGACAATGGACTGAGATTTTGATGAAATTTTGTTTTTAATCACAGTATTCGATTTGAGCTTTGAATATTAATTTTATCACTTCTGCTTTCACAAGCCTTTATTCAGAAAGGTAAAGTCTGAGTTTAAATGGGATCTTCTGTGATCCAAATAGATTCCAGCATCACATGGAGTGTTTTTCAGTTCATGATAACAAATAAGTCGGGTGGGTGCATTTGTTAGAAACATCACATGCAATCACGACTTGTGCAGTAATACTGGTGGTACAGCTTGCATTGTCTGATTATAATGCCCCTTCTAGTCCAAGCAGAATTCTCTGTCGAAAAAGATGCCATCAGGCATAATAGGGAAACTGTCATCAACCTGGCCTAGTGCAACTGTACCCAGCTAGACAATGCTTTGGATAGTTGGATGAATAGCAGGTTGCATGTGGCTGTTGCATTTTACCACTAAACTAATGGACACCGGGAGGAGAGCACTGTGCTGCAGATATCTCAGGAACACAACTCTCAACCACACGCTACTGCCTTTATTTTATTTCTCTGCGACACACAATATCACAGGATCTCAGCTCTGACATTGCTGATGTATTTGCACTCACAGTACATTAGCAACTCTACAGTCATGGTCAATCTTTAAACATCACATTTTGTGTTAATCCTCGCGAGCAAGGCAAAAACAGATATTGAATATTTTTCCCAATATTGCAACAAAGCTGTGTGCTTGATTCAGTGGATTTCTATCAAACATTTGCCACTTCACTATACATTCCTTAAAAATGACATCATGCCTTTGCATAGATTTGTGAAGAGTAACACTCAACATGGCAAGTGCATGGCAGAACTCTCACCTTCTAAACTGCACACCATTTCTCAGGGGGGAAGGGAAACTCCTTTCCTCCAACACATATTGCATGTATTTTTCTTGAAAAATAACCCTATGGACTTTATGATACCAAATAAAAGTTGGAAAATCCAACCCTTTGTTCATATGTTCTAACACTGCCCAGCAGGTCCCTTAGTAAATGGAGCAGAAAGAAATGCTGGAAAGGTAAAAACAGTAGACAAATGACTTTTCTGGACTGACTCTGCAGAGGACTAACTGCACTTCAGATCACATCTAAGTAATTTGAAATACTTCTTTAGATTATGTTTGTTCAGCAAATTTCAAGATCTAGTAGTTGCTTAAGTGACAATTCAGTTTCATAGTAAATCAACATATATCACTTGGAATATGAAGGATTTAAATCTGTTTTTTTCCAGCTTTACTTTGTATGGCCACATTAAATCCTCATCATGAATTTTTCAATTCTTTGTAGTCAGAAAATATGTAATGGCTCCTCCCTGCCTGCCTAGAATAGCCACCAGAGATCTAAATTTAAGTTAATTATAGGGGTGAAAGTAAGAGGTAAACATTCTTAAAGTGCCAGGCATCTTTCCCTCCTCCTGCTGCTTTCTGAGCCAAAACAGGAAAATCTGGATATCATTTCCATCTCAACAAGACCAGAATTTGACCTGTCTTGCTTCCACCAACTTTCACACTCAATGATTCAGGTTCACTTCCCTCCAGTCCCTATCTGGATGTCTCTCTCCCATCTTCAAGATTTGTGAAAATCTTAACGTCAATCAGTTGGGTTGACGTCCTTCTTCTTAACTTGTTCCCCAATTTTACTTTCATATTTCTGAGCCCTAACAAGAAAATGAGAATGAGCTATCACTTGTTCTCCTGAGTTTTCTCATTTGAGCTTTTATAGTGAATTTTCATAAGGATTATTGTTGTGTCGAATTAACCTCTTAAATATAAATACCATGTGACCTCTAAAAGCTAATCAGCAAAACTCAAATACATTCATTCATACTAAAAGATCCAATTCACCTTGGGGATTCACTCTAAGGAGACAAAAGGCAAGCTATGGGTTCACAGTAAGTGGGCTTGGGACTGTCATCAAATAATGTGATTGGCGATCAAGGCTAATCAAAGGCCATTACTGAGGCCGATCTCTTTATAATAAAGCAAAAGCATTTTGTACATGAGTAGAGTCTCCATTTTTAAATGTGCTGTTTAAGCTGGAGTGAGGGAAGGGAGGGTGAAATGGAAAATACAGTCAAGTTGTAAATCTTAAAACTTAATTTCAAAATCTAATTTTTTTGAATATCAAACTGCATGCAACTTCCTGTTGAACAAAGTTTTAAGTCCCAGAGGAACAACAGCTGTCAGATTCTATGTTCTGGAGATAGCAGGTGCACTAGTATTGAGCTGCTTTGTAAACCATCAGCCACACAGGGGAACAAGCAATGAGTGCATACAGAAAGAGGAGCAAACCAGCGCTGACCAGATTGTGGACTGAATCATGGTCCGGGAATTTACCAGCCTCACCAGGTCAGCCTAGGTGCTTTATTATATACCTTATTTAGGAGTTTGAATTATGCACAGAACAAATCCATTCTTCTATTCTCACAATTACACCATTCTGTCTCAGATAACTTAGTCTAATATCTAAGAGCTCCTTCTACATACTGTACATATTCTTAAACAGATTTACATGAACCAAATTCTTCCACCACAATACATTTTTATAATATAGGTGCATGCAATTACACCCATGAGAGTTGTACCTTGTGAAAGGACTACTTACAATATTTTCTACTGGTAAAAAGATTTATCTACTGGTTGGAGAGTAGTGTTACTGACAATCATAAGGAAATACCAGAAAGAGGAGTGTCATCCAACAAAGTTCTCCACCTATGTCAAGGCAATATCACCCTTCAGAGCCCTGATCATTGTGTTGATTAGAGAGCCTAAAGCAGATAAGGATGTACCATTTTCCTTCTAAACAACATGCTGCCCATTGTGAGAAAAGTATAAACTTAAACAAAACATCAAGTGATTCATTACCCTGCAAATCACATTCCATAATCTGCATCAGTGAGTGTAAAACATCCTCCTCCCTGTAAACCCAATAATATAAGCCACGGCTCATGGTACTCAAGTTTCATCAGGCCTATTCTTGTGAATTTAGGCTCCTATTCATCTGTCCTCTGTAGGAGTGGGAATGAGTTGGAGTTACTGATGTAGTGGTAATGGTTGTGGCCTGATGTGCAGGAAGGGGCAGGAAGGGACAGCAAGGGACAATAATCAGAGGGAACAGCTTACATTCATCTGCAGATCTGGGATCTATGCCCTACAGGTTCTGATTATAACTGAACAACACACGCTGAACACATGGATTTGGAAGAATAAGTTGAGACTGGACCTGCTGACTTGCTGTTCCCAAGTTGATTGTGGAAGATTCCACTGCCCACATCCACACCTTTATGATGAATAGACTTACGAACATGTGGAAGCTTCCAAAACCATCTCCAACAAGATGATTGATGCCAGCAGCTACCACTCCATGGACATCCATGGTAAGTGCTCTCCGGATGTCTGATGGTACCAATTCCTTGCAATAGGTTTCCCTACAGAAGGAGGACATTATTCCTGGCATCACCACACATTAATGCTATCCGTCTACTGGTTCCCTTGGACAGGAGTTGTACCAATAAACAGTCAGTGTTAGGGCAATGAAGGCATTGATAAATTGTTTCTTTACACAGTATCACAACCAGAGGCTCCTGTTGATAGTACACATGGTAGACAGAGTGCATCAAGCTACCCCTGGGTCAGTGCATGGTTTGGACCTCGCTTCAGACCCCATTCATAAAGACTGCATCTCTAGAAATGGAATCAGCAGTTCTCTGAAACAGAGTCAGAGTTAGACCACTGAACCCCACCTCTTGCTCAAAAACACCAGCAGATTTAGGAACACTTATTAGTTTACAACCATCAGGCTCCTGAACCAGTGTGGATAATGTTGTGTATTTAACATTTCAGTAATATTGTAAATACATTGTTTGATTAAGCATTCTGTCGTTTACATAATGCAATGTAGCTTATATGTAAAAGTATGTAAATGGCATATGTCATTATACCGCCACGTCACATGTGCACAACTCATTTAAAAGTAAAAACGAATGTACATAATTATCTCCCATCTCCCTTGTTTTTCTTTAAATTAGTTTTTGTGTTTTGGAGTTACAGAACATAACAGTGGCAATGAGGATGTTTTAAATGAACCCAAGAACCTACCCATTGAAGCACAGCGCAAGGTTTGAGTTTAAAAAATGTGCAGCGAGATGTTCAAGTTAAGAAAAAAGGCACTGCAAGAAACAGCAGAGCATGAGCTTCTTTAGGAATGAAAAGGACACGGTCGAGTTAAAAAAAGGCAGGAAATGGATGAATTCACGGGTTCATAAACAGTGAGTACCAGGTGATAATAATCATAAATAAGAATAAAGCAGAAATGGCCAGCCACATCACAAAGATAGATACATTCAATTGCATAACAGATAACTGGCTCATGTATACTCAGCAAATTGAGCAGTATTTTGAAGCAAATGAATGCAGAATACTTTAGGTTTCATAAGCAGAATTGAAAAGGAGAGTCCATTTCTGCGTATGTAGCTGAATTGAAGAAGCTGTCTAAGCATTGTCAGTTCCAAGATGGGCTTAATGATGCACTGAGTGATCATTTAGTTTGTGGAATCTTAGAAGAAAGCATTCGAAAATGGCTCCGACTGAAGCACAACTTACATTTAAAAGAGCAGTTGAAATAGCTGTATCAATGGAAACAGCAGAGATGCAACTGAGTTGCAGTCAGGAATGAAAGTGAGCATAAACAAAATTGCCATGTCTAAACAGAAACCTGGCTGGCTGAACAAATTGTGTTACCATTGTGACCAGGGCTCACATACACCAGGCCAATGTAGGTTTAAAGGTGAAACTTACAGAAAATGCATCAAAGTTGAATACATACAAAGAGCACGTCAGGCAGACAAAAATAAATGGATTGCAAAGGGAAAAGAAAGAGATAAAATGTCTAGTTGGAGTTTCAAAAAGAGCACTAATCTGCATGCTGTTACTGAAAAATCTGAAAATAATGAGAGTGACACAGGACTGTGTAGCCTTAAGATTTACAATGTGAAAACTAACAGCAGGAAAACAATATAGCTTACACCAAACGTGATCGGCAGATTAATTAAAATGGAATTGGACACCGGTTTGGCCGTTTCAGTCATTCCACAAAATGAGTTTGAATGGCATTTCAAAGATACTGAAATGAAGCTTGCAGATATCCAACTAAGAACTTATGCTAGAAGAAAGATTACTCCTGTGAGAATGACATTTGTAACAGTGAGATACAGCAATCAACAAACCACAATGGACTTGTATGTGGTAAAAAAAACAGTAAGGCCAACATGGTAGGGTCGTGATTGGCTGAGACAACTATAACTTGATTGGAGATCCATCAACTATTTGCCACCTCCTCTGCATTAGTGTCAACCAAAAGTGAATTAAGAAAGGCACAGGATGATGCCACAGCAGTGTTCAAGGATGGCATTGGAAAACACAAAGATATCAAGGGTAAAATAGTGCTAAATGAAAATGCCATGCCCAAGATTTGCAAAGCTGAAAGAATTCTTTTCAAGATTGAGTAGAGCCCATGGGCAATGCCAGTGGTCCCAGTAACCAAGAAGAATAAATCTATCAGGATCTGTGGTGATTTTAAGGTCACCATCAACCCAGCACTGAAAGTAGATCAATACCCTCTGCCCAGGATAGAGGATACCTTTGCAAGCCTTTCTGGAGGGAAACACTTCAGCAAAGTGGACTTAGCTGAGGCCTATCTACAGATAGTGATGGAAGAGTCCAAAGTGTTTCTCACCATAAACACTCTCAAAGAGCTTTATCACAACAATAGGCTTATTTTTGGTGTAGCATCTGCACCTACACTCTGGCAGAAAGCAATGGATCAAGTGCTGCAAGGCTATACAGGCACTCATTGTTAGCTGGGTGACATCATTGTTACCAGAAGGGTGATAAGGAACATCACTAAAGTCTCAAGACAATGTTAAAAAGATTAGAACATTATGGGCTCAGAGCATGATGCACAGTGTGAATTCTTTAAACAAGCATCACTTACTGTGGTTACACCATCGACACACAAGAGTTACACAAGTATGCATAAAAAATTCCTAGTGGTGGATGCCCCAAGGCCAATTTTTTGGATTTGCCAATTGCTACAACAGGTTCCTGCCAAACCTGGCTACTGTGCTCCACCCCTTGAACTCATTAGTACAGTTTGGAAAAAAATGGCAATAGAAAAGGCAGTGCAAGGTGGCTTTCGAAAAGGTAAAGGAGATGGTGACATCAGACACTGTACTCACATATTATGATCTATATCATCCAGTGAAGCTTGCCATGCACTGTTCAGGATGCCAACACATCCAGAGGAAAGGTGTCCAGAGCACTACACACAATGTGCTGGAGGAGTTCAGCAGGTCATGCAGCATCTATGGATGGGAATAAACAATTGACGCTTCAGCCTGAGACCCTTCATCAGGACTCTAGAGCTGTCAGAACCACTTCCAGTTGTCCCAGAGTCAACTCCTACAACCACCACGGAGAAGGCCCCAGAACCTGAGACTGTTTCACAGCCACGTCTCACCTGCCAAGCAGAGTGAGCCCCATTGTCAGGAAAGATGTTATCCCATAAGAGTAAGAAATCCTCCAAGGTGATTAAATCTTTAGGCCTGAATGGGAGAATTTAAAATTTACTATGCTGTGGATGTCTATTTGATAAGTGTATTGTATAGTATGCTTATATACTGTGTTGGAGTTTATAGCTAAGTAGGGAGGAGTGTAACATATTCAATATTTCAGAAATATTGTTAATATATTGTTTAATTAAACGTTCTTTGTTGTTTACATAATGCATTGCATTATGTAGAAGTACAGAAATGGCATACGTCATATGTGTGCACCTCGATTAAAAGTAAAAACGAACGTACGTGAGATATCTCTCGGCTCCCCTGTTTTCCTTTCAATTTATGTTTTGGAGTTACAAAACATAACAGATAACTTCATTGACCCCAACTTTGAACTGATTCTACAACTGATGTTACTACTCTCTACAACTCATGTCCTCAGTATTATTTTTTATTTGTACAGTTTGACTTCCTTTGCAGATTGACTGTTTGCCATTCTTTGTCTGTTTATGTATAGTTTTTCATAAATTCTATTGTATTTCTTTACTTTCATGTAAATGCCTGCAAGAAAATGAATTCCAAGGTAGTATATGGTAACATATATGTACGTACTTCAATAATAAGTTTACTTTGAACTTTAAAATCAAGGCCGATCTTTTACCTTAGTGTGAAGTTTGCTGTGCAAACTGCAAATGCATTAATAAACAGACACCTCCTAGTTTGTGAATATAGTCAGAGTCTGAGCTTCTGCAACCTTTTGGAAGGGGAATTTCAAAGATTTATGCCCTCTGTTGAAAAAATTCTCATCTCTACTGTGAGTAGTCAACCTCTTATATTGAGACTGTGACCCCAGGTTCTAGAAACCATGGTCAGCAGAAACCTTAACTACATAGTTACCATGTCAAGCTTATTAAAAATTTTCAATTTTTCAATTGGATCAATTCTTTGAAACTCAAGAGAGAGTAAAGGACTAAATTGCTTAATCTCTCCTCATATGCAAAACCTACTATCCCAGGAATCATGGGACACAAGAAATTGCTGATGCTGGAATATGGAGCGACACACAAAAAAAACTGGAGGAACTCAGTAGCATCTATGGAGGGAAATGGACAGGGTCGCAACCCAAAACATTTTCCCCAGTGGATGCTGCCCAACCTCCTGAGCCTCTCCAGCTTTTTGTGTGTTTATCCCAGCAATATGTCCAATGCATGAAAGATCAATTTGCAAGAATATTTACTACAATGAACCCAAGAGAAAAGCAAACACCATAGTAGCATTAAAGGAATGCATGTGTTTTACTTTTATGTCTTTGAAACCTTGTTGTAAGAAGAAAATTGATCCTCACGTGTTGTCAAGTTGGGTGGTTAAGATCCTATATTCTTTCCAATTAGCAGTGGAAAGGATGGGACACATCAGGCAAACCATAGCATGAAAGAAGAGCAGGGTAACCAAGGTAACCAAACGGGAGGTCATATGATGAAACCTCCAGGAGTACATCGGACAAGAGTTGGCCACTTCATGAGCACTGCCCTTGCTTGAACTGAATGCTCTACCTACCACAGTGATATTCGGAAGGGTGTGTGTGGGGGTGGGTGGTTTGTTCTTTGATTGAGCTTAATCCTCATGTCGCCTTACTGACTTAGGAAGCAAAGTCACATGGAATATTTTCAAGCAATGCTGAATACATCTTAAAAAGCATGTTGTCACACTCAGGTAATTCTACCTTATTGAATAAAAGGCACCAGTTGCCTTGCAGCAACATGATTAGAGATTACCATCAGAGACCTAACATCCTGGTTGGATGCTAATCAAAGGTTCTTTAACCGTGAAAATGAGCTGAGCCACTCACTGGCAGATTGATTTCATACATAAAAATCAAATATCACATAGTTTTACTTCCATGCTTAAAACATTACTTATAACTGTTTGTTGAGAAGTATTTTTGCTGTAACATATATTTACAGATAATCTGTTTTGTGACCTTTTAAAGGGCTGTATCTGCTTTTCTTTGGCTAACAACTTGCATAAATCAAAAATAAAATATTATGTTAATTAAATGTGTTTGATTTTGCAGCATAGATAACACTGACCACTGATGCTTACCTTAACACCAGCAAGCTTCAATGCACGAGGTCACATTGCCCATTCACAGATTTCTCAAAGCTGCCAGAAGATAAGGTCTTACTTTCAGATCAGAAGACTTTCCTCTCGGAACAGAGTCCTTAATGAACCAAGCAATTACCTTAGCCACTCATTTACAGAGCACAACAGAATTCAGAGGTAACTGAATATCTTTTTTAGGTTTTTATCGAACATTTTATGCCTTATTAAGCAGATTAACAAAAAAGCCTGCTCCCAGTTATCTAGTTGGTCTATTGCAGTAAAATCCTGATAGCAAATGCTTGTCTCTTTCAGCCTCTATTAAATATTTCTGCTATAATGTTGAGCAATAATGATAAGACATGCCATAAAATAAGACTGGTTAAAATTCATGCAGGCAACAGAATAAGAACATGGTATTATAGCAAGTATATGAGATTAAATCCAGCTTCAGCCTTGCTAACACTTGAAAAGGCTTCTCGACTTTTCTGCTGTGTCGCTATCTCTGTGCAATCATGAGCTTTGCAATGCTACAGCTCTGCCAGATGAAACAGAAATTCCACCATCCCCTGTGTTTAAAGTTCCCCTTCCTTTT
Source organism: Hemitrygon akajei (assembly GCF_048418815.1). Lineage (NCBI taxonomy): Eukaryota > Metazoa > Chordata > Chondrichthyes > Myliobatiformes > Dasyatidae > Hemitrygon > Hemitrygon akajei. Next base: position 40,718,649 of record NC_133141.1, read on the forward strand.
CTTACTCACCGAGAAGCATTCTCCCACAAGATGAGGTTGTTGGAGGCCAGCTGTTAGTTCAAATGTTGGGAATTCAGCCAAAACAAAGACCTCCTTGAACGGAATATCTCTCCCGGGCAACTTAATTCCAAATGCTACAGTTACACCTTAAAACTCAGTGCTCCAGTGTTCTTGTGCCTCTAGGATAGCTGAATGTTCTCTGCAGCTACTGGTTTCATTTAACCCAATCACAAGAGGAGATGAGAATTAACAACCATATGGCCTTTCCTACCAAAGGTCCCGCAGACAAAAGAGAAAAATCAGCATGAGAATTAGAGGGGAGGGAACATAAGTGAGTGAAGTTCAAATATCTGCCTTCACAGGGTAAAGCAGGCTCGCACTCCGTCTTCAGCAGTAGCTCAGGGTAAACGGCGGAGCACAGAATCCTCCAGAACGAGGGGCTCAACTGCATCAATCACATCCCGAGAATCCATCTCCTTTTTCCTATCTGCATTAACATGCAAGGCAGCACCTTCAAAACACAGGAACTTAAATAGAGTTATTCATCTTTCCTGCCTCCGTTCCTACCTCCGTTCTCCCCAGCCACACACAGCAGACTGGTAGAGGATGCCTGACAGGAGGCTGAAAGATGAGAGCTGGTCAATTTATTTTCTTTTATACAAGAATCATAACATTCCTCCGAAATGAAAGAGCTTCTCTGTGTGATACTCGCTGTACATACTTGCTGGCTTACCAGTTCTGGATGTGGGTCTGCCTGGCTGTTTATAGTGCTGAGGTACAAACTAACATTCACTGCCTCGTCATGTGCTTTGAAAAGATTTGCATTTTAACTTGTGAACCCATGCTTGAAGTTTCCTCTACTTTGCAATTACTATTTTTAACCAGAAACTCTATTAAACGCCTTGTTACACTTTATTTTTCTCATTTTGCCTTTGCTCTACAGGTGTCATGTTAATAATATGAGAACATAACAAAAACCAGCAGCAGTATCCTCTCGAAGCTAATTATATAAAAGCTCTCATTTGTGGTGAGCGAATGCAGTGGTTGGCATTATGCAGCGTCTTCAGTACAAATTCTCTGTGCCCCCAAGGGATTGGGATAGTTACGCAGCAATCCCAAATATAATGAGGGTGGAGGTGGGGTGTGCTAGATGATTCACAGAAGTCAGTTTATCACACTGCAAACATAGTCAATTCAACTAGAAAACAGTAAATTTACAGAGCATGGGAAAGAGAGACTGTACAACTTTTGCCAATAAAACTGAGGCAATTTCTTGGAGAAATGCAGAGAGTGGAGGATGAACCTAAGCAACAAGCAACCTGTTGGAGGACGACCTGGTATGGAAACGCAATGCCCGAAAATGGCAAAGCCTTCTAAAAGTGGTGGCTACAGCCCAGTCCATCACAGGCTAAGTCGTCTGCATCACTGAGCACATCTACAAGGAGCGCTGTCACAAGAAAGCAAATTTCAAAGAAAAGTTATTATCCAAGTACATATATGTCACCATATGCAACCCTAAGATTCATTTTCTTGCGGGCAGTCACAGTAAATACCAGAAACACAATAGAAGCAATGAAAGACCACACCCAAGAGGACCAACGTGCAAAAAAAACCACGCTGTGTAAATACAAAAATAATAATAATTAAGTGATAAATGTCGAGAACATAAGATGAAAAGTCCTTGAAAGTGAGTCCAGTTCAGTGGGATCAGTTCAATGATGGGGCGAGTGAAGTTATCCCCTCCGATTCAAGAGCCTGATGGCTAAGGGGTAAAGACTGTTCCTGAACCTGGTGGTGTTTGCCCTGAGGCTTTTGTACCTCCTTCCCAATGGCAGCAGTGAGAAGAGAACATGGCCTCGATGGTGGGATCTACCATTAGGAAGAAGGTACAGGAGCCTTTAGGTTCCACACCACAAGGTTTAGGAACAGTTAATACCCTCCAACCATCAGGCTCCTGAACCAGTGTGGATAACTTCACTCACTATATCACTGAACTGATTCCACAACCTATGGAATAGGTTATAGAGTCCTCTTTCTAGGACTCTATAACTCATGCTGTCAGTATTATTTATTTATGTATTTTGTATCTGCACAGTTTGTCTTCTTTTGCACACTGGTTGTTTGTCAGTCTTTGTGTGTACTTTTTTTTGTTTCTATTTTATTTCTTTGTTCTATTTTGAACACTCACAAGAAAATGAACCTCAAGGTAGTATATAGTGACAGATGCGTACTTTGATAATAAATTTACATTGAACTCAGTAGGTCATGCAGCGTCAGCAGAGGGTGGGAAGTGCTGTTGGAAATGGCTTAAAACGTTGACAGTTCCTTTCTGCCTCCTCCCCCCCACAGATGCTGCTTGACCTGCTGAGTTCCTCCAGCAGATTGTTTATTGCTCCAGATTCCGGCATCTACCATCTCTTGTGTCTCCATTTCCACCTTGCCTATCTCGTCATTGGGATTAAAATAAAAACACATGAATAGTTGTTTAAACTTTATCCCAGTTGAAGTGTGGTTCAAGTCTGAATTTTAGATTTGGGAGTGAGAGGATATGGGAATCAGGTGACAAAGTGGGCTTAAGCCACAGGATCTTCTGACTGAATCTTCTGACATGACATTATAAGACATTAATCAGACCACATTTTGAGTACTGTAAGCAGTTTTAGGCTCCTTATCTAAGAAAGGATGTGCTGGCTTTTGAGAGGGTCCAGCAGAGGTTTATGAGAATGATCCTGGGAATGAAAGGGTTAATGTATGAGGAGTGTTTGATGGTTCTGGGTCTGTACTCACAGGAATTTAAAAGAATGAGGTGGGGTGGGGGGAATCTCACTGAAACTTACTGAATATTGAAAGACCTAGACAGAGTGGACATAGAGGATCTTTCCTATAGTGGGAGAGTCTAGGGCCAGAGGGCACAGCCTTAGAATGGATGGACATTTCTTTAGAACAGAGATGAGAAGGAATTTATTTAGTCAGGGTGGTGAATGTGTGGAATTTATTGCCACAGATGGCTGTGGAAGCCAGGTCATTGGGTATATTTAAAGCGGAGGTTGATAGGTTCTTGGGTGTCATAGGTCACAGGGAGAAGGCAGAAGAATGGCATTGAGAGGGAAAGTAAATCAGCTAAGATCGAATAACGTATCAAACTAATTGGGCTGAATGGCCTAATTCTGCTGTTAATGGTGCAATAACAGAACAGCTTTGGAGACACAAGAGACTGCAGATGTTGGAGTCTGGTGCTGAAAATAAACTGCTGGAGGAACACAGCAGGTCCAACATGTCTAATGGGCTGAATCGCCTACCCCATTTTGTTTCTAGAGTCATAGAGTGATACAGCATGGAAAAAAGCCCTTCGGCCCAACTGGTCCATAGTGACCAGGATTCCCATCTAACTTAGCTCCACTTGCCCGCATTTGGCCCAGATCCCTCTAAATAAATCATTCCTATCCATGTACTTGTCCAAATATATTTTAAATGTTATTGATATACCTGCCTCAACTGCTTCCTCTGGCAGCTCATTCTATATACTGACCACACTCTGGATGAAATGGTTGCCCTTCACATTCCTATTAAATCTCTCTCCTCTCACCTTAACCCCTCTAGTTCCTGGGAAAAAGATTGCATGCTTCACTCTGTGCTGATGATGCAACTTTCAGGGAACATATGGGTGTACTTATAGGTCTCTCTGTTTTAAAAAAACTCTCAGGGTCCTACTGCTCACTGTGAAAGTCTTACCCTCGTTCATCTTTCCAAATTGCAACAGCTTGCACTTATCCAAATTGAGCTCCATCTGCTGCTGTTCCTTGGCCCATTTATCCAGCTGCTGAAGATCCCTTGGTAAACCCTGATAAGTGTCTTCACTGTCAAGGACACCACTATTTTAGTGCCATCTGCAGACTTATTAACCTTGCCTTGTACATTTCTCATCCAAATCATTGATATAGATGACAAACGTCAATGGGTCTTAGAGAAGACCAACACTGGAATTACCGGTAGTACCAGTCCTTCAATCAAACTGCCTGCCAACATTGACTGTGGAAATTTCATTGTGAGGGGCAGCAGTTGGGTGAGAGACTAGGATGCTTGCTTATGCCCGCTGATCTGACATCAGTGACATGAATCACTGCCCTTGTGGGAAGAAATCGGGAAAGAGTAATAACCAAAAATGTATTTAAATACACTTTTGAAATCTCCAAATAGAAACAAGTTTCTTTTAAAGATAACTACACCCTTTAAACTTTAAAATCAAATATAGAGAAGTTTGATCGAAAAACTAATTGAAAATCTACAATGAAATAATTAATTATTTTTGACCAACTGCAGTGAGTGAATTTTTCACCACAGATGTTCAAGAAGTGAACTCAGTGTAATCCTTACTTGGGCTTATTTGGGTGACAGATGGCCCATTTGAACCCTATGTAGATATTGGAATGAATTGAGGAAAAGCTGATCAATATGCTTGCTCAATAGCTGAAGTGTACACGCATGCTATAAGAAACTCTGAAGACAGCCTGCAAGTTGAATACTGAACACCACTTGTCCCCTTTCCTTCATTTTCCTGAGACAGTGAAACATAGAAGAGTACACCACAGGAACAGGCGCTTTGGCCCATGATGTTCCAAACTAATTAAGCTAATGACACCTAATACCTTCTCTCTGCATATGGTCCATATCCCTCCATTCTCTCCATAATTATGTGCCTATCTAATAACCTCTTTAGCATTTACACATTCTAGGCACTCACCACTCTTTGTGTAAAAAAAAATCTTGATCCACGTATTTCCTTTGAACTCCCCCACCCCCCACCTGAAATGTATGCCCTCTAGTGATACACATTCCAATCTTGGCTGTCTACTCCATCTTGCCTCTCATTATTTTATGAACTTCTATCAGGAGTGCTTGTCTTATTTATGTGCAATAAAATCTAATTTCCTGTGCTGAATGTAGAATTCTTTGCACCCTGAATGGATAGCATCTGGGATCCAGTGAAGGTTCAAAAGTTTCACAGGTACATTTTAAGTCAGAGAAATGTATACAGTATACATACTGAAATGCTTTTTCTTCGCAAACCATCCACAAAAACAGAGGAGTGCCCCCAAAGAATGAACGAGAGTTAAATGTTAGAACCCCACAGCCCACCCCCAGCTCCCCCCTCCCACGCATAAGCCGCAGCAAGCAACGATCCCCTCTCCCCCCCCAGCAAAAATAGCATCAGCACCCATCACCGAGCCCTCAAGCGTGCAGCAAAGCATCAGTAAAGCCACAGACTTGCAGTACCCCAAAGCCCACTCGTTCACCCGGTAATTCGACATACCACAGGCTCTCTCTCTCCTTATTAAGGGAGAAAGAGGTGTCTCCGTTTCACAGCGAGTGGGGAGACATAATAAACAACTCGCTGATTTATGACATTAAAAGTCCGTTGCATTGCTTTTTCCGAGCTCTGTTGCCAAAGATCTCAGGTCTCCAGGCACACAGCCTTAGATCTTCCATCTCCCACGACACACCGATCTCCTGCCTGGACACCGAACTCTGATGCCCCCGTCTCCAGAGCCGCGCAATCTCGGTCCTCAGAAGGCGAGCTAACCTCTCAGGCTGCATCCCTGGTAAACTCAGTCCTGGGGAAGGTACCTACAGGGCTGTGGGAAACAGGATGAGCCGGATGGCTCTTTTTTAGAGCCACAGAGTCGTAGTCTCAGCGATCCACAGAAAGACACCATTGAAACAAATGCTTTAACCCCTGCCAAGTCCACACTGACCATTTTTACATTCATCTTACTCTTGCCCATCTCGTACTCCCCACTTTTCCATCAATTCCCCTCTTGATTCTCACCCACTAATTGTTATTTACAGTTGCCAATTAAGCTTCAAACTACATTTTTGGGGTGTCGTAGGAAAATGGAACATCCAGGGCAAACCCACATGGCTACAGAGTGAATGTACAAGCTCCACACAAACACATCTGGGATGCTGTAACCTACTGCAAAACAATACATTTCACATCATGTCAGTCAGTGATAGTAAGTTTGATTCTATCTGTGATTCCAAGTTTCTCCAACTCAGAGAGAGGTGCGATATCTCACACTAGGCCAGGGAGGAGATATCATAAATGAGAGGGTGCGGGAGCAAAAATGAAAAATTATTGCTCACCCAGTTAATTGAAACTGCATGCAAACTAGTGAACACAAATGTGATTATGCATGCACAGAACCAGTAGGTATTGTGTATTATGCTGTTGTCCAGCAGACCACTTGCATTGTTTCTGGTGTGTTCTCCATTTTGTATCATGCTGTCATGATGTGAATTCATTTGTTACTATTTCAGGATGTACAGTGGCACGATCTGTATTTGTTACAGATGAGAGTCGAATATTAATTAACCCAGTTTCAGTTTATTCATTTGGGACTCCTAACCTCTGCAAAATTCCAATAATCTGACATGGCCAGGACTTCAGTGGTGCTGGACTGACAGATATCCAGACTATTGGATGTCATTTTCTATAAACAAACCAACATATTTTTAACTCAATCACAAACAAGAGAAATTCTGCAGATGCAGGAAATCCGAGCAATACACACACAATGTTGGAGGAATTCAGCAGGCCAGGCAGCATCTATGGAAAAGAGTACAGTCGACGTTTTGGGCCGAGACCCTTCAGCAGGACTGGAGAAAAAAAGCTGAGGAGTAGATTTGAAAGGTGGGGGGAGGGAAGGGAGAAACACAAGGTGATAGGTGAAACTAGGAGGGGAGAGGTAAAGTAAAGAGCTGGGAGGTTGATTGGTGAAAGAGATACAGGGCTGGAGAAGAGGGAATCTGAGAGGAGAGGAGAGAAGACCATGGAAGAAAGAAAAGGGGGGTGGAACACCAGAGGGAGGTGATGGAATTAATGCAGAGGGAGTAGAGAGTTTGGAAAAGGTGAGCTTGGAATTGCGAAGGGTGTTGAAGTCAAGATGGCTGATGTCCCATCAGCAGTTGGCACAGTACTGTAGTAATTTTATGTATTGCCCTGTACTGTTGCTGCAAAAAATTAACATATATCCGTGATGATAAACCTGGTTCTGATATGGGTCTCTATTGTGGTCCAAAAGTGGGAAAGGGGCAGGGAGAGGGGAATAGTGGTTGGGAAAAGGGGAAGGGAGAGGGGAGGGAATGGGAAGCACCAGAGGGACATTCTGTAATGATCAATAAACCAATTGTTTGGAATCAAATGACCATGCCTGGTGTCTCAGGGCTGGGTGTGTCTGTATCTATGATACTCCCCCCTGCCCTGGCACTCCTCCTCTTCCACACGTCCCACACCCCTTCTAAGGTGCTCTACCATCACCATTCCCAACATCCTTAACTCCCGCCAGGTTTACAAACTTGCTTTCTGCTGCATGTCGATGAAAACAGTACTGTGCAAAAGTCTTAGGCGCTCTAGCTATCTATATGTGCCTAAGACTTTTGCACAGTACTGAATTAGGAAAAAATCTGAATATAGCATGAGCCCATTATGGTCACAGTTCACATGGTGACCTTGCTGTTTATGAGGAAACAACTGAAAATAATCATAACTGGGATGGCTGCAGTAAAACCCTCAAAGGGGGTGAATTGTCCGTTAAAGATAAATTTCTTTTAACAATTAAATGGATAGTTGAACAACTACGTTTCTTCCTAATATGAAACCTTGTATGTAACGGCATCTCTCATTATTTTATGAACTGTCCTGCAGTACAACCCTTGGCACCAAGATACCCCTTGGATCAGGACATTCCAAAAACTCACAATCAGATTTATTATCACTGACACATGTCGTGAAATTTGTTGTTTTGCGGCTGCAGTACAGTGGAATACATAAAAATTTACTACAAATTCCAATTTAAAAAAATTAAAAAATAAATAAAAAGTGCAAAATGAGAGCAGGAAGAACAATTAAGTAATCCAGACTTTAGAATGAACGCACTTTCTTTCACTTCATATACTTTGTACATCGATAAACTTGGAGTTTTGGAATGAGGTTATAGAGTCATAGAGAAATGTAGCTCAGAAATAGGTCCTTTGGCTTCCTGAGTCCATGCTTCTATTTTCACACAAATCCTCCACTAACTAATTTCATTCTCTCCACATTCCCATCACTTCTCTCTGGATTCTACCACTCACTTGCATACTTGGGGCAACTTACAGTCAGTGAATGTACCAGTCAGCATATCTTTGGGATATTGGAGGAAATGGTCACAGGAAGAGAAAGCAAACTCCACACAGACCAGCCACCAGAGGGCAAAACTGAATCCAGTCGCTGGAACTGTGAGGCTGCACCTCAACTAGACATGTCAGCAGTTAGTGAAGAAATACACCACAATTACAGGGAGTCAGATGAGATGCAGAAACCAAATTCATTGTTATTACTGGTATTCCTCACTGTCTGCAGTCTTATAATACAGTGGACAGCGAGGAGAACTATCATGGCTTACAGCAGGATCTGGACCAGCTGGAAAAATAGGCTGAAAAATGGCAGGTGAAATTTCATGCAGACAAGTGTGAGGTGTTGCATTTGTCAGGATCAACCAGGCTAGACCTTACACAGTGAACGGTAGGGCATTGAGGAGTGCGGTAAAACAGAGGGACTTGGAATACAGATCCATAATTCATTGAAAGTGGCATCACAGGTAGATAGAGCTGTAAAAAAAGCTTTTGGCACATTGGCCTTCATAAATCAAAGTATGGAGTATAGGAGGTGGGATGTTACGTTGAAGTTGTATAAGATGTTGGTGAGGCCTAATTTGGAGTATTGTGTGCAGTTTTGATCACCAACCTATAGGAAAGGTTAGGACTTCATTCCTTGGAACACAGAAGATCGAGGAGAGATTTGACAGAGGTATAGAGGTATAGATAGGGTAAATGTAAGCAGGCTTTTTCCACTGTGATTGGGTGTGACTACAACTAGAGGTCATGGGTTAAGGGTGAGAAGTGAAAACTTTAAGGAGAACATGAGGGGATTCTTCTTCACTCAGAGGGTCGTGAGAGTGTAGAATAAGTTGCCAGCGCAAATGGTGCATGTGAGCTTGTTTTCAATGTTTAAAAGAAGTTTAGATAGGTACTGTACATGGATGTACATGTACTGTACATGTACATGGGTATGGAAGGCTTTGCTCCTGGTGCAGGTTCATGTGAGTGGGCAGTTTAAATACTTCAGCACAGACTAGATGGGCCGAAGGGCCCTTTTCTGTGTTGTACTTTTCTATGAGTCTTGTTATAAATAACCAAACCTCAAGGCTAGAGTCATTGATTGCAACAAGAAATTCACAGATTGGAATTTGCCCATGAATTTCTGGCTGCAAGTCAGATATTTTATTAAATATTTTGCAGTGTTGATTCTCACAAATGTAACATTTCATACATCAAAGATGGATGGTTTTGTATGAAGTAGATCATGGGAGAAATTATACATTATTTATATTTGTTGTTAGTCTTGTTATATTAAAATGACTATCACATCTTTGACATCCTTTTCAGTTCAGTTTATAATGGAATACGGTCACTGCTGTCATGTAGGAAAGGCAGTTGACGTGCACAGAAAGCTCCACAAACAGCAATGTGATAATGACCGGAGAATCTATTTCAGTAATGTTTACCATGGGATATATATTAGTCAAGACACTGAGAAAAGCATCACTGTTCACATAAAAAATGCCAGGTACTCTACTGTCATCCATGTCACATCCGATAAGCAGTGAGCCCGAGAGTGCCTCTCCTTTTCTCACTGGTCTGCCTGTGATAAGCCCTCGGCCCAGGCGCTACAGGTTAAGGTACACCATGTGCTACTGGCAAGTCAAGAATGATTCAATGCTAAAAGGTGATGATCTTCCTACTGAAAGCGTTGTGAGAATTAGAATCAGGGTTATTATCACTGACACATGTTGTGATATCTGTTGCTTTGCAGCAAGTGTACAGTGTAAGACACAAAAAAATGACTAAGTTAACACAATAAATCAATGACAGTCAATAAATCAATAAACAAATAAATAAATAAACAGGCAGAATTATAGCATAGTGGTTAGCAAAACGTTATCACAGCGCCAGTGACCCGAGTTCAATTCTGTGAGCAGTTTGTATATTCTCCCCATGACCGCATGCTTCCTCTGGGTGTTCCGGTTTCCTCCCACAGTCTAAAGGTGTACAGGTTAGTAGGTTAATTAGTCACAGGAGTGTAATTGGGCAGTGTGGGCTCATTAGGCCAGAAAGGCCTGTTACTGTGCTATATCTCTAAATAATAAAATAAAGACAAATAACAAAGTACTGTTCATGGACTTCTCAGAACACTGATGATGGAGGGGAAGAAGCTGTTCTTAAAATATTGACTGGTGGTGTTCAGACTCCTGTACCTCCTCCCTGATGGTAGTAATGTGAAGAGGGCAGGTCGTGATGAATGCTGTGTTCTTGAGACACTGCCTCTTGAAGATGTCCTTAATGGTGGGAAGGTTGCCCCTGTGATGGAGCAGGCTGAGCCTGAAACCCTCTGCAGCCTCTTGCGAGTTTATGCATTGCAAGCTGCATAACAGTCAAAATGATCTCCGCCATCAACCTGTAGACGTTTACAAGAGTCTTTGGTAATATACCAAATCTCCTCAAACTCCTAATGAAGCAGAGCTGCTGACACACCTTCTTTCTAACAGTATCAATATATTGGGCCCAGGGTAGATCCTCTGAGATATTGAAACCCAGGAACTTGAAGCAGCTCACCTTTTCCACTGCAGATCCCTTGATGAGGCTGCTGTGTGTTCCCTCGACTTCCCCTTCCTGAAGTCCACAATCAATTCCTCAATCTTGCTGACGCTGAGTGCAAAGTTGTAGTTGTGACACCACTCAACCAGCTGATCTATCTCGCTCCTGTATGCCTCCTCGTCGCCATCTCAACAACAGTGGTGTCTTCGGCAAATTTATAGATGGCATTTGAGCTGTGCTTAGCCACACAGCCAGACTGTCCTGTCAACACTTTATGAGTATGCGCTCTATAATTGGATATCTACACTTGCAGAAGTTGTGGGGGCTGACTAGAGAAGTCATTAACAATATCCTGAAATTTTTCATCTGTCTCAGAGACTTTGGAGGAGAACATAATGAGTGAATCAGATGTAAATCCAAGATAATCTGTGACGGCTGTGTGATGGCAGTTTTAGCATCAGCTGTGTGTAACAGACTAAAATCCCCTCCTAGAAGTGAGCATCTTGACATTCAACAGGATCCAGGGCTTTCGGAGATGCAGCTGTGACACAAAATCATTACTGGGCTTTCATGTTGCTGTTTAGCTGTAGGATTGAAAATGCAATGGGCCACAATTGAGATCAATAATGCAGTCAGTTTTATGAACTCTGAAAGTGAACAAAGAGAACCTCGAGCACAAAATGGCTGCTATGTTGTTGAGGCACTTCAGGTGCTAACAGCGGGACCTGGTGGTGTAACCCGTACAGCTTTGCCTCAAATTCAGTTCTGACTACCGATGTTGTCTATAGGAAGTTTACCCATTTTCCCTGTGTGTCCATTTCCCCAGGGTGCCCTGGCTTCCTCCCACACCCCAAGGATATGCAGACTCCTGAGTTGATTGGCCGCTGTAAGTTACCCCTAGTGCAGTTAAGTGCAAAATCTGGAGGTGTTGATGGGAATGAAGGTTACAGCGGGAGAATGGGATTGCTCTGTGAGCTGGAAAAGACGTGATTTTCCTTCTGCAGTATATTGTAAGGAGGTATGGAATGTGAATGTAGACATTGTTGCAATTTAGAGACCCATAGGCTTGTGCAGTATAATTCGTAGCAGCCACCATGTTGTAAGGGTATTTGTGTGTCTGGCGCTAATGCCCACCAGGTGTGTGCAGAGTGGCCAGATTGTGAAGCCCATCAGTAACAGGATAAATATGTAAATTATTATTGTAGCATATACTGAAGTAATGGTGAAAAACTGTTCTACATGCCGTCCACACAGATCATTTCATCACATCAGTATAATAAAGCCATGCAAGGGAAGACAATAACAGAAAGCAGAATAAAGTGTTACAGTTGCAGAGAAAGTACAGTGCGGGCAGACAATAAGGTACAAGATAGTTTGTGTGGTCAAGGGTTAATTTTATTGTACTAGAGACTGTTTGATAGTCTTATAACACCGGGATAGAAGCTGTCCATGAGCCTGGTGGTATGTGCTTTCTAGCTTTTGCATCTGCCTGAATGTCTGGGATGGGCGGTATTTGATTATGTTGGCTGTTTTACCAGGGCAGTGGGATGTGCAGACAGATTCCATGGAGGGGAGGCTGGTTTCTGTGATGTGCTGAGCTGTGTCCATAACTCATAGTGGATAGCCATCATGGCCAAACTAGTGCTTAGCGCTCTAGTTATCCCCAATGGTAACCACGTTGCTAATTGGATGAGCTTGCTGTGCATAGACTGGCAGCTGTATCTTCCATAACGCCAATGAATATCAAGATAACGTCATTGTACAAAACTTTGGGATGTCCTGAAAGAGATGTGAAAGCTGCAGAAATTCAGATTTTTCTTGTTAACCTGACCAAACTGAAGGTGGCAAACATGTGATCAATAACATGTAAGACTCCCCAGCAGTGCTATTTAACAGATCAGCAACAGCTTATAAATCAGTGGCTGAATAATTTGTTGCGACACAAGAGGTTGTAGATGCGGGAATCTGGAGCAACTAACAATCTGCTGAACAGAGTGCTGATGAAGGGTTTCAACCCAAAATGTTGACGGTTTCTTTCTTCCCACAGGTGCTTCCCAATCCACTGATGTCCTCCAGCAGATTGCTGGTTGTTGAACAATTTCTATTGTCTATTGCTGTGAATCAACTACTAACTGGTGTTGCTGGATATTTTAAAGTTGTTGAAGACCACTGTGAGTGGCATGTAAGGGAGTTTGTTTGATTTAAAGGTTTGTGCAGTAACTGTTTTCATCCACACATGGGGACACTCATAGGCATGCCCTTAAAGATAAAGATTAGCTTTATTTGTCACATGGACAGTGAAACCTTGCATCAGCAACCAACACAATCTAAGTTGTGCTGGGGGCAGCCTGTAAGTGTCACCATGCTTCCGGCGCCCACAACTAACTGACCTTAACCCTTTGGAATGTGGGAGGAAACCCACACAGTGATGGGGAGAATGTACAAGCTCCTTCCAGACAGCGGCTGGAGCTAAACCCCAATCTGACTGCTGGTGCTGTAAAGAATTATGCTATTGCGCCACCCCACTGTGCACCCTTGGAGTGTGCTGTGACAAGAAGGAGCAGGGGACATGCACAGCAGGAAGGCAGTTGGGGAGGGAGAAAGAGCTGCCTCAAGAGGAGGCGACATTGGCCTTGAGTCTTCAGGAAGCGATTCTTCCAAGAGTAATGGTCAGGTCCATACTGAAAATGCTGCTTATTTATTCCACCTACGCTCTGGTGTGAAACTACAAACCCCCAACACATACCACATGGAAACTACAATTGGCGACCTCAAGCAGGTGTTCTACTGCTTGGGCAGCTCTGGAAGAACACCATAGTTCCAGCAGAGCACCAAACTGAGCAGGTTCTAACATCCACATTGGTCTGCCACCCTCTGCAGAACTATTCCCATACCGCTGCCGTTCCCTGCACAGCCAGCAGCTACAGAGGTAAAATCATAGAGCACTACAGCACAGAAACAGGCCTTTCAGCCTATCTAGTCCATACTAGTTTTTGTGCCTAGTCCCAACTGCCTACACCTGACGAGAGCTCTCCATGCCCCTCTCATCCATGTAGCTATCCAAACCTCCTAAATGCTGCAATTGAAACCATATCGACAACTTCCACTGGCCAAACTATGGGGAGTGTAGATATGGTGGCATCACAGGTAGATAGAGTTGTAAAGAAAGCTTTTGTTGCATTGGTCTTCATAAATCAACGTACTGAGTACAGGAGTTGGGACGGTATGTTAAAGTTCTATAAGGTGTTGGTGAGATTTAATTTAATTTAGGCAAGTGTGAGGTGTTGCACTTAGGGAGGACCAACCAGTCTTACCCTGGGTTGCCCTCCCAAAGTGCAACACCTCACACGTGTCTGCATTAAATTCCATCTGCCCATTCTTCCAGCTGGTTAAGATCCCACTGCAAGCTTTGATAGCCTTTCTCACTGTCCACTACACCCCCAGTCTTGGTGTCATCTGCAAATTTGCTGATCCAGTTTACCACAGTATCATCTAAATCATTAATATATATGATTAACAACGGACCCAGCACCAATCCCTGCAGCACACCATTAGTAACAGGCCTCCCATCAGAGAGGGAATACCATCTACTACCACTCTGGCTTTTCCCGCGAAGCCAATGCTGAACCCAATTTACTATTTCAGACTGAGGAGGAAGAACAAAAGCAGCAGCATTGGCAGGTCAACTCTTGAGAAGGCGAGAGGTCTGAGTTGTGCACAGACCAGTCACGAGCTAATGAAAATTGCAGAGATGTGTTACATGATCCTAGATTGTGCCGCACGTGGCTGGGAGCTCTGTGTACCCAATGTACAGAAGACCCGAAAGGAAAATGTGATTTGGGTTACAAGCCTCCAAGTACACTTCATGGTCAGTTTCCCCGAGATCAACTTGCATCTGACGTTGCACGATAGAATTCCTAGGCTGCAGTGTCTTATAGCAGATATTCTTTTTGCTATGCAAGTTCCCTTTAGTGGAAGCACGCGGGCTGCAGGTGCTGGGATCTAACACAAAAGGTGCTGGAGGAACTCAGCAGGTCAGACAGCATCTATGGATGTTACAGGTCGAGACTCTTCCATCTGGATCAAATCCTTCAAGCCAATTTCAAGCTTTTCAGTTTTTGGTTTGTTTTATAAACTACCTCACTATTTGATGAAGGGCCAGTGTGCACTGAAGAGTACTCCGCTCCTTTCTTGTTCCTTCAGGCAGGCCGGCATGAATTCGGTCAAGCTCATATTGATCTGGGAGAGGTGGCAGATAGAGAAAGTAATTGATGCAATTTGAAGTAGTTTTCTGCATAATAGCAACAATAGAGCGACACTATTTTTGTTTGTTATAATCACCCCAGCACCTGCAAGTGCCGGTTCCAGTGGTGAGGACTTCATCCAGAAGCTTACACTAGAAAAGCTAGGCTTGTTCTTGGAGAAGTGGAGGCTGAAAAAAGATAGACAGAATCAAAACTGGTTTAGGTAGGGAATATTAAGAGGAAGTGTTTCTAATAGCACAGGAGGGCTGCTTCCAAGGATTTGAACAAAAGGTAACGGTAGAATGTGAGGAACAGTATTTTCTTAAGCAGAGAGGAGTTAAGACCTGAAACTCACTGACTATAGTGGTAGAGGAAAAACACTGGTTTTTCAAAAGGGAATTAGAAGATATTTTGCAGCACTAGAGGGAAAGAGCAGGGGAACAGGGTTGATGGTATTGTTGCACTCAGAGCTAGCAAAAAACACAGTGGGCTGAGTGGCCTATAAATGTGCTGCTTATCTCTTTTCTATTTCTTGCTGCAGACATTCCTGCTACCTCTTGGCATTTCAGGTGTGATTCTGAATAAAATACCCCAAAAATTCATCCCCAGTCAGTGAATTAGTCAATAGGATTAATTTCACAGGCAGAGCACAATGCCCATGACACCACTGTATGGATGGATAAGTGTTACTTATGATCTGGGCAAAGGATTCTGATATTGGGTTTATTCATTATCACAATTTATTACTGGATCACAATCTGGAAGAGGAACTGTAACTGATTTATCTACACCATTGGTATGGATGGTATAATTCTGTCCCAGTCGGGATTCAGCACAGAATGCTGATAGCAGTGCATCGCCACAAAGGCTGACAGGGCATTTTCTCCTTTAATTGTACTTCTGCCAATGTCAGCAGGAGGTGGAAAACAGTAACTGTTATTCTGACCACTGAGAGTTAAGTTAGCCTTTGGCAATAAGGGAAGTGGGTTGTAATGGGGATGATTTGCAATAAGTTAGCAACCCAGTGAGGGGAGCATCTTTTCTTGTCCCCAGGTTAGTTCTTTGAAGTGAAGGATGACTTGTGCTTCCATTTAAGTTTTGTTGGGTCTGAGTTGGTCAATGAGGTCAAGGTGGAACCTACAGGGTCTGTCTCAATGGGCAGGAGGTGCTTGGTGGAGCAGTCAAATGAGCCAATTGGGAGAAAGTGTCATCGTTCAGTCAGATATACTGAGCATGCAGTATGTCCTTTACATCAAGGGTCTTCTAATGAACCTTGGCCTTCTGATGCTTCTGAAGTTGTTTCTTTTCCCTTGAGGCAGGGTAACACTTGTGTTATACAATAACAAAAAAACACAAGAAAATCCAGCTGCCATTACCATCATTTAATCCCCTTACTTTCAATAATGGGGGGGGCATTACCATTGGCCAGAAACTAAACTAGGGTGGCCATAATGGGCTACAAGAGTTGGTCAGAGGCTAGGAATCCTACAGTGAGCAACTCACCTCCTATTCCTCCAAAGCTAAATCACCATCTAAACATTTGTCAAAGCCATAAAGGACATAGCACCACACACAAAATGCTAGTGGAACGCAGCAGGCCAGGCAGCATCTACAGGAAGAAGCACTGTCGACGTTTCAGGCTTAGACCCTTCGTCAGGACTAACTGAAAGAAAAGATAGTAAGAGATTTGAAAGTTGGAGGGGGAGGGGGAAATGTGAAATGATAGGAGAAGACCGGAGGGGGTGGGGTGAAGCTAAGAGCTGGAAAGGTGATTGGCAAAAGGGATACACAGCTAGAGAAGGGAGAGGATCATGGGACGGGAGGCCTAGGGAGAAAGAAAGGAGGAGGGGAGCACCAGAGGGAGATGGAGAACAGGCAAAGAGTGATTGTGAGGGGGCACAGAGAGAGAAAAAAGAGAGAACATAGCAGCCTGCTTGATAGGCACCCTGTCCACAACCATTCACTCAGTCCCCCTGACGCACAGTAGCAATATTTTGTATCATTTAGACAATGCTCTCCAGCAACTTACCAAGATCCCTTACACAGCACTATCCAAACCCATGACCTCGACCTGTTAGAATAGGGGTTGCCAACTTGGGTCTGCGGAACCTTTGGTTAATGGTAGGGCTCCATGGCAGGAAAAAGTTTGGCAACCCCTGTGCGAGAAGGACAAGGCCAGAAAAGTACTGGGACAGCTCCACCTGGAAATTGCCCTGCAAGCCACACAATGCTGGGTCAAGATCCTGGAACTCTCTCCCTAACAGCAGTGTGGGTGGACCCATACCTTAGGGACTGCTGCGGCTTAAGAAGGCAGCTCAGCACCACCTTCTCAACGGCAATGAAGGATGGGCATTTACATGCTGGCTCAGCCTGTGAAGCCCATAACCCCTGAATGAAGAGTAAACAGTCGATGTTTCATCAGTCCTGATGAAGGGTCTCGGCTCGAAATGTTGACTGCTCTTTTTCATAGATGCTGCCTGGCCTGCTGAGTTCCTCCAACATTCTGAGTGTGTTGTAAAATCTCTGTTGTTCAATGATATTTTTCTGAACATTAAATCCACTGTCTATTCCTGTTCTGACCTGTATGCGACTCCAGACTCATTAACTGCAGATTACTCTTAATTGCTATTCAGATCAGGGCCAACTAGGATAGACAACTATCAATGACAGAACATAGAACAGTACAACACAGGATCAGGCCCTTTGGCCAACAATGTTGTGCTGAACCAAATAAACTAATGATGCTTAATTAAATTGATCCCTTCTGCCTGCACATGGGCCCATATCCCTCTATTTTCTGCATATCTGTAATTACATATATTATTATATAATTATATTATGATTATAATATCTGTATTCTATCTACATCTAAGAGGTATTTAATGAGTTGACCACTCAGTGTATGCTCATGGTCTTCTGCTGCTGTAGCTCATCCACTTCAAGGTTTGATGTGTTGTGCATTCAGAGATGCTCTTCTGCACACCACTGTTGTAACATGTGATTATTTGAGTTACTGTTGCCTTCTTGTCAGCTTGAACCAGTCTGGCCATTCTTCTCTGACCTCTCTCATTAACAAGGTATTTTCGTCCACTGAACTGCCACTTACTGGATGATTTTTTTTGCTTTTCACCCCATTCTCTGTAAATTCTAGAGACTGTTGTGCATGAAAATCCCAGGAGATCAGCAGCTTCTGAGATACTCAAACCACTCCGTCTGGCACCAACAATCATTTCACGGTCAAAGTTACTTAGATCACATTTCTTCCCCAATCTGATGTTTGGTCTAAGCAACAATTGAACCTCTTGACCATGTCTGTGTGCTTCTATACATTGAGTTGCTGCCATACGATTGGCTGATTAGATATTTGAATTGAATGAGGTGTGTACAGGTGTACTTAATAAAGTGGCCACTGAGTGTATGTGCCTACTTAAGAGCCTATTAAATGCACATACGCATGCAATGAACGAAAACTCGTACCACTTTTAAACCAAACCTACCTTACCCCAAGTAACTGCTAAGGTACTTAAAAAAAAGTTAAAAATTGTTAAAACTATAGTTAGGTGTAGTTGTGACTGCACTTTCTGCTCCAAATGACATTCAGACAAAGATCTGTGTCACCCTCAATTTTCCTAGCATTTCTGAATGTTCAGTTAGCACATCAGAGATGTACTTGTGCAACCATAACTGTTCAGTAGATGCAAGTTTCAAATCACTGGTTTGACCATGTAGCAACACAGCTTTAAGGATAGAGATTTCCTAGGTAAGTGGAAATGTCAGATGAACTGCAACTGATTACCAAAATACCATAAGGAAAGCAATATTGACAAGAGTTTCATAACTATGCTGCAAGTTTATCAAATGATTGAAAGAGACTGAAAACACTTCTGCACAGAGACAATGCACCTTTGATATTATTTTGGCATCTTCTAAACCAGTTATCATTAGGGATGCACTGATGACAATAGGAGGCCCTGCAAAGGACTACTAGACAGTTCAGAAGACTCATGCATCATATGGTGACATCACTTACACTAGGTAATAGGATACATAAATCACTGTGGCTTCAATTTGTGTTGACCAAATTGGAGAGAGAAATAATTACACTTTTAGAAAATGAGTGCTTAGAGTTATTGATTTACACGTTTAATCTGAAATTCAGAGCCTTAAACTAAACTGCGATCATTTCAGAGAAATTCAAATTAATATGCCAGTGTCTGCATTGTGGGGTGAGACAAGCTAATGTCACTGTATAATCTGTTCACATTTCCAAATCGAGGTTACATAATATTTTCATAACATGCAACCTTTTGGATGGTGATACATGGATTGCATTGTATAATATAAATTAGGTCATTTTGCAGATTAAATTCGAAATTTCCAACATATTGCTCACCCCCATCTATATTGTTAGAGCTTGAATATTTCAGTTTTCAACTGACAAAAATAGTACAAGTGCCCCCAAAGGTCAACTCAGAATTTTTTTCCTCTGGGATAAAACCCCGTGCCGGCAATAAATGTCCATGCAGAATTCACTTCTTTGCTCATTTCGCTTGAGGAATGCATGTTTGGCTTTCAAAAAGCTCACTGACCACTGACCCATACCATTTGTCTGGAAATGGTAAAAAAGGTGGAAATAGGGGGAATGGGGGGGGGGGGGGTGCAAAACAGTAAAGAAGTCCTCATGATTACATGAAAGAAAATCGAGATGTTTTTGCAATTAAATGATTATACAATTTACCTAAAGCCCAAACTAGTCAATAACTGACAAGGGACATTGGTTTATATAGGCTTTTAGAATGAACGAAGCCTCTAGTATGTTTTATCAACAACATAATTTTGCTGAACACAAATTAAACCAAAACTACATTTCTTAAACAAAGTATAAAATTTGAAAGATTCAAACCCTGTATTAATGGGAATGGCCAATGCGCCATTGCAACTGGACCATCAAGAATGATGTTCAGGACTGTTTTAAACGCTGATGTGGCTTGAAATCCAGACTTCGCAGTGAAAGTTTTGTGATATTGCAAAAACTCCCCTAATTCCATATGTTTCCATCAATTGGAACATTGTGGTTTGGCTGGAGGGGATCTTTAAACCCTTGTTGTTACTGGGAAACTGAGAGGGTGCGGGCATTCCCAAAGCTGGGCACTTAACTCACCAGCCAAAGTTGTCAAAGGGAGTGATCTGTAGCAATCAGGAGAGGCTCATGATCAGGAGGGAGGAGTATTGGAGAAGTACTTTGGCTCCTTCTGGTCCACAAGGTATAGACACTTAACTATGTGAAATCGGCAGCTCCTATCCATCTTTCTTGCTGAGTGGCTCAAGTGCAATAAACTCCAAACTGGGTTCCCACATACATTATGCAGGTGGCTGGTTACAACTACAGTTCCCTAGACTATATCTACATGAAACAGGTTGGAGACACATTTCTATCTTTAACTCTTTGACTGCCACCCTGAATTGTGTTTAGACCTGGGCGATGGGGATGGCTAAAATTTAATATTATGACTATTACATTTAAAATCTACAATGACACAATAGAAGTATCAGAAACAGCAAGAGACTGCAGATTCCGGAACCTGGAGCAACAAATAATCTACAAGAGGAATTCATTGGGTGGAGCAGCACCTGTTTGGGGGGGGGGGGCGCAATGTGGTGTGCAGGGAAAGAACTGTCAACATTTCGGACTGAAACCCTGCATCAAGATGGAAAGCGGAGGGGGAGAACGGCCAGTATAAAGAAGAGAGGGGGAGTGGTGTGACAGGAACACAAGCTTATTGGCTGACCGAAGAGGAGTGAATTAAAGTATAGTTCTCTTCAATTCTGCAGAGTTTCTTCAATTCATTTGCCCGTCCAAACAGGAGTTAGAATCTGCTAATATTTACTGCTAAAATTTTGTTCATCAACAGATCTACCCTTACCTTTAGCTTCCTATTCACAAAATAACATTCAAGAACTTTTCGTTCTTTATTTTACAAAAATATTCTTTAACCTTCAGCAATTCTAAGCTCCCTGCACAACATAGGTTTATTCCTGATATCAGTATTGCTTTCATATCTGGGAAGGCTTGTCTAACAACTGCTGAGCCAAGTAGAATATAAAAAGAAATTGTCATATATAAGACAAGAAGATTTTCGACAGCATTCTGAAATTAACATATCAGAGAGGTGATACTCAAGAACATTGTAGGCGATGCTATTAAAAAGAAACAAAAACCTCTGTACAATTTTTTACACATAGTTTCACATACATCAGAAAAAATAACAATTGAAAGACATCGCTAAATTTAGGCCCCTGATCAGCAACATTGGTTTATGGCTCTTCCTTTGATAGTCCACCCCGTCAAATACTACTTTTTGAGTTCAGAGAATAGATGTTATACCACAGGTAGATATAGTCCTTGACAGGGCAACAAAAATGGCTGCAAACATCCAACTTGCCTGTAGACATGGGAGAGAATTACTTCAGGTCAAAGACCCTTCAACAGAAGGCTGTTCACATTCACTGGTTTATGTTTTGTGTTGGTTCTGATGTTTGGTCTTCAACCTGAAGCAACATCTGTGGAGGAAAACTGACAGTTGACGTTCTGGGCCAAGAACCTTGCTCAAGGACTTTACTATCCCGGGACAATGGCCTACCTTGCCAGCACATAGTTGCGCAAATTCTGGGGTGTGCTAAAAAGTTAGGCTTCAACAGGGCAACATCCTACACATCCCCAAACTTTCCTGATGTTTACTTTACCATCTGTCAAAGAAGTAGGAGCTTAAAGTGTCTCTGATATATAGCAAAGTTTCAAGCTGTTACAAATTACATAGAGGCATGGAAAAAAGTGATAAAAATACAAAATAAAGCAACAATAATTTTAAAAGAATTTCCTTCCCTTTCCTGTCTTCCCCATTGCCCTTGAAGTTAAAGGGCTCACACATCCTGTGATGAAAGGTATTGAAACACACACTGATAATTATCACTGATCATTACTCATTTGCAGAAGACATAGGTTTGCTTCCACCAGCAGATCCATTTGGACTCTCTACGATCTGCCAGAATAATCAGGATCATTAAGGGGAATGGATATTGGAAATGGAGAGAAAATATCTGTGCTGGTGAAAGAGCTAAAACAATCAAGTAAAGTCCAAAGAGCCATGACTCTAAAGTGTAATGGTACAAATATCTAGAGAATGCTCTTCTACAACCACATCTGGTGTTAGGCCAGCTGCTAACTGCAAATCTGGGACTGAGCACTAAAGCCATCATGGCATATGGGCTGAAGATGTTTTTATATCAGTCATGGATTAGCCAGGATCTTATCAATGGCAGGACACATTCCTAAGGCTAAATGGCTCATACCTGTTCCAATGATGGAAAGAAGGAAGATGTTTATTTTCAGCACCAGGCAAGATTCTAGTAAGTGGTTTTAATCAAACAGGTCTCAATTAAACTTGGCTAATCCACCTCTGCAGGTTATCATCAGGCACTGAAAATTATTCAGATAGATCAAATAATATTTCAAATTGCACAAGGGTTTTACTAGATATTTCAGAGTAATCTGCATAGATCTGTTTATTGTGAAAACTAAAACTCAGTGATATTGCCCAGGATGTGTGAACGTACTGAACTGTAATAGAACCTCATTGTTAGAATCATAGAGTTATAGAGCTACACAGCATGAAAATAGGCCCTTCGGCCCAACTTGTCCATGCCAGCCAATATGCCTACTGGAGCTAATCCCATATATTGTCTCTACCCTCTAAAACTCTCCCTTCAATGTAACTGTTCAAATGCTTTTTAAATGATGTAATTATAATCTGTTCTCCCACTTCCTTTGACAGCTTGTTTCACATACCCATCACCCTCTACATGGAAAAAACTTATCCCTCAGGTCCCCTTTAAACTTTTACCCCCCCCCCCCCCCCCCATTTAAGTTTGGCTTTGGACTCCCCTACCCTGGGAAGAAAAGAACAATCATCCATGTTTATCTTAAGGCACAGACTCCAGACCATTTTTTTCTCTTCCTGGCAACTTCCAGATCTCTTGGATGGGTCTGGGAATCCTCCCCCAGGTGTTCTAACAGCAAGGGAAAGGGCAACTTTAAAGGCTTGTTACTGACAGAAGTTTCCCTGACAAGTACTTGCATACACTGGGTGATGGATGGAGATGACCTTCATTTGTCAGATGCTCTGCACATAGTTCAAGATATTGAAAGGCTCTATTCACTTACTATTCAAATATGTCCTATAAGGGATGGAGCATGCTCAGATAGAAAGAAACCTGTTTATAGTTATAAAGTGCATTCATCTCTAAGTGCTTTACTTCTAATGGGCATCTTCTGAGTGCAACGCTATCTTCTGATAGTGTCCTGGTATATTCAGATTAATCTCCTGCATCTACTGTACATGAAAAGTTTGCTGAATGTGAGAAGTGGTTTGCTATCTCATTTGGAAAGTGACAAATCCCTTAAAAATGCATAGTAGAGTCTGCCTGGATTATATTGTTACAACAGTTGTCTGACTCTAAAGCAAGGGTTCTGCAACAGAGGTATAGGTCACATTGTTACCAGACCTGGCCTCGAATGTCAACCTCAAACACAGATCAGCAGACACTGGTCCAAAATGGTGTTCCTTGTGAAAACCATGTGCGGCCATGTGAACAATATGGACATGGCAGTAAACCTAATGGCAAAGCACCATTAAGTCATAAATTGAGAAGGCTTCCTCAAAGCGATACCAGATTTTAGTCATCTTTTCCTGGGTTGATTCTCCTGCATTTCTCCTTCTGTGAAATCCATTTGCTGAGACAGTTTGTCAACACTTTATTTTTGAATGCAGTTAGTATTCAGTCTGTGAAATGAATGAGCCCTTTCACAGTCTGTTCGGTTGCTATCTGGACATGGAATGTTACTCACTTAGAAGGTTTTCATCCTTCAATGAAACAACAAAAAAAGTCTTCCAATAAAATGTCCACAGCTTATGGTGAATTGTTTTTTCACATTCATTATCTTTAGACTTCATTTCGTACATGAGTTTTGAAAGCATCTGTTCAAGAACCAGCAAAAAAAAATCACTGAAATGTTACTTTACATGAATAATTGTTCCATTGTCCCAAGATTACACATTGCGGGGACTCATTGGTCAGTCCATCCCACAGATGATGCCATCAGCTTCAACTAGTAACAAAGTCACTATTTTACGGAAGGTTAACTTAGAAAAGGAACAAGTATTGTGCTTTTACTGCAAGCAGGATATTAATTCAATATTTTATCCCAGTGGGGGTTTATGAGCTTAGGGCTATTAAACAATTTCTATGATGCATCTGTGAATTACTGCAGATGGTCATATTTACTCAGTGAGGTGCAGAGTCTAGTCATGCCTGCTGTAAAGGGAAGGCAGGCTAGGAATTGGCAGTCTCACAGTGTCAGCAGGGTAAAAGAAACCCTTTGGGAATGTCAGACTATAAAAATATAGTAGTGAGAGATAAACTAATTGTATATGAAAGCCAACTACATACAAAATATGAGAAGAGAGTTTCTTTCAAATAAAGTCAACAGGGTCCTGATACAAGAGAGAAAGAGGCAGCTTCAAACAGTCTAAGCAAGACCAGGATGACCCGAACATGGGTGGGGATCATTGGAAAGGTCTATATAGTGTGCTTTGTTTTTGTTGGATGATTGTGAATAACATTCCAATGACACAATTTATTTTCCAGGAAAAAAACATAATAAACCCAATTTTAAAATATATATATATATGTGACTGACTAACTGCTTGTTAACATTCATGGACAATCAGTGCAACAGACTGCAGATGTTGGTAATCTGGAACGGAACCAATGGAATGCTAGAAATACTCAGCTGTTCAGGCAAGCAGTATTTATTTGCACTCAGATGGATAAAAATTCTCCACTTCCCCAACTTCACCTCACTGAAAACCAAAGGCTAAAAATGGCAACAAGGTTGAAATGCTTAAAAAGAATGAGGGCATCAGAAAATCATGATCGGGTGTTTGTAACATTGCCGCAGAATCTCAGGATGAAAGAACTACTGGGAAGGCAACTGGTTCCATAGGGAGCAGGAGTAGGTCAATGTAATTAAAGATCAGAAGAATTTTGACAGCTACACTGAACACTATGGCTCGATAAATTAGGAAAATGTCAAGAAAGGTGTGTGTGTGTGTGTGTGTGTGTGTGTGTGTGTGTGTGTGTGTGTGTGTGTGTGTGTGTGTGTGTGTGTGTGTGTGTGTGTGTGTGTGTGTGTGTGTGTGAGAGAGAGAGAGAGAGAATGAGCGTGCAAGGGGGCAGAGAGGGTGGGAAGAAACATAGAAAACCTACAGCACAATACAGGCCCCTCGGCCCACAAAGCTGTGCCAAACATGCCCTTATCTTAGAAATTACCTAGGGTTACCTATAGGCCTCTATTTTTCTAAGCTCCATGTACCTTAAAAGACCCTATTGTATCCGCCTCCACCACTGTCGCCGGCAGCCCATTCCACACACTCACCACTCTCTGCGTAAAAAAACTTACCCGACATCTCCTCTGTACCTACTTCCAAGCACCTTAAAACTGTGCCCTCTTGTGGCAACCATTTCAGCCCTGGGAAAAAGTGTCTGACTATCCACACGATCAATGCCTCTCATTTATCTTGTACACCTCTATCAAGTCACCTCTCATCCTCCGTCGCTCCAAGGAGAAAAGGCCAAGTTCACTCAACCTATGCTCCACAATCCAGGAAACCTCCTTGTAAATCTCCTCTGCACCCTTTCTATGGTTTCCACATCCTTCCTGTAGTGAGGCGACCAGAACTGAGCACAGTACCCCAATTGGGGTCTGACCAGGGTCCTATATAGCTGCAACATTATCTCTTGGCTCCTAAACTCAATTCTATGATTGATGAAGGCCAATGCACCGTATGCCTTCTTAACCACACAGTCAACCTTTGAGTGTCCTATGGACTCGGACCCAAAGATCCCTCTGATCCCCACACTGCCAAGAGTCTTACCATTAATACTTTATTCTGCCATCATATTTGACCTACCAAAATGAACCACCTCACACTTATCTGGGTTGAACTCCATCTGCCACTTCTCAGCCCAGTTTTGCATCCTATCAATGTCCTGCTGTAACCTCTGACAGCCCTCCACACTCTCCACAACACCCCCAACCTTTGTGTCATCAGCAAATTTACTAACCCATCCCTCCGCTTCTTCACCCAGGTCATTTATAAAAATCACTAAGAGTAGGGGTCCCAGAACAGATCCCTGAGGCACACCACAGGTCACTGACCTCCATGCAGAATATGACCTGTCTACAACCACTCTTTGCCTTCTGTGGGCAAGCCAGTTCTAGATCCACAAAGCAATGTCCCCTCGGATCCCATGCCTCCTTACTTTCTCAATAAGACTTGCATGGGGTACCTTATCAAATGCCTTACTGAAATCCATATACACTACATCTACTGCTCTTCCTTCATCAATGTGCTTAGTTTCATCTTCAAAAAATTCAATCAGGCTTGTAAGGCATGACCTGCCTTTGACAAAGCCATGCTGACTATTCCTAATCATATTATGCCTCTCCAAATGTTCATAAATCCTGCCTCTCAGGATCTTTTCCATCAACTTACCAATCACTAAAGTAAGACTCAGGGGAGCTAGGGATAATGTGTGTCTACTTCATTTTTACTTTAGTGAGGTACACACATACACATGGTGGCGTGATGATGAATGCCATTCACATACTTTTACATATAACCCATAATGAATTATGTAAACAATAAAGAATGTTTCACCAAACAATATATTTACAATATCACTCAAATATTACTGAAATATTAAATACAGAACAATTGCGAGTCAGCCATGCAAACTGGTGAAAGACTTAGCTGCCTGAAGTGCGCATAATACCGGCTTTTGGGACCCGGCACAGAACTTAAGAACAAATTGTTTTCCATCTGTTTGGTTTATGATGAGTAGAGGGACACATTCAGCAGTCTACCAAGGACTGATCAAAGTTATGTGCACATGAATTGATAAAAGAGCAGAAAATCAAAACTCCTGAACTATGAAGACAACTGCGCATGTGCAAAGCAAGACTAACTTTACCCCTAGGCTGGGACTGAAAAGCAACATATTGCCTTATACTAATGCCAATGACCATCTCTAGCACAAATCTGTGAAACCATTGTACCACTGGTTTCACAGAATGCAGTCCTCATGTTACTATTTTTCCTTTCCTTTTGTACATTTTTTGTTTCTGAATCCCACACCAGTAACTGGACCAGCTATATCAAAGCAATGGCTACGAGAACAATTCCGAGACAGAGTACATGCAGCAAGTGACTCATTTCTTGACTCCCTCAGCAAATCCCTTCCACCATCCACTAAGTATAAGTAGATGTGATGGGATTATCTCCAGTTGCCTAGATGAGGGCATCTCCAACTGTTTCAGTTCTATATACACCAAAGCAACCCATCTATCATCCTAAACATTCACATTCTTCTCCCGCCAGTGCATCTCCGCTGCAGTGTGCACCATATATAAGATGCATTATAGTCACCTCCTGGGACATTTTTGATAGCATCTCAAAACCCACAACACTCAAAACCAAGCAGGACAAGAGCAGTAAGTGTGTGGATACACGCTTACCTTCTTGACTCTTCCAAGTAGGACATCTTCCAGACTTGGAAATGCCTCACAGGAGAGGGCATGCACTGGGTTTAAATTCTTCCTTCCCAGTATAACTGTGTGAAGACCTTCAACGGTAGTGGTTCAAGGCAGTGATTCACCATCATGTTCTCAAGAACAATAAAGATAGGCAATAAACCTAAAGCTAATAAATGAATGTGAAAAAAAATTCCTATGCTATCCAGGTTTGATGTTAGCCCAACTCTCCCCTTCCCTAGCCTTATTCCTTCATCTCACCTTCCAGCATCAAACGGGCCTAACATGCACCGCACCCAGTTAAGTGAGGCCTAATGTAAGATTCCACTCAAGGCTTGTGCAGACACTGACCGAAGCTCGAAGCACTCTTTTCTACTCATTCGGGTTGGTCATTCTTCTTCTCCTGCTGCCATCCCCCACCATCCTTCCAAAGTCAAAGGTACCCTTCAGTAGCAGTCACAGCAGAGTGTTGAAAATGGGGCATTGGGCAAATTTGCCCTCATTCACCCAAAGAACACTGTGCCTGATTCTAATACCTTTACTATGCCTATGCAGAGCAGAATTTCACTCAGGCCCCTCTTGGTTTATACCCTGAGGGATGTGTATTCTTTATGCTGCTTGAAGCAAGGTTCGTCCTGGGCGCATTTCAGGTTGGTAATGCTGCCCTGAATGCTGTAGCCACCCAGGATTTTATTGTGGATTGAAGAGGTTACCCACAGTGCCACCGAGTTATAACACAATGCCAAATGTGGTGTGGGCAGTAGATCAAAATTCAGAATCAGAATCAGGTTTATTATCACCGGCATGTGATGTGAAACTTGTTAACTTAGCAGCAGCAGTTCAATGCAATACATAATCTAGCAGAGAAAAAATAATAATAAACAAACAAGTAAATCAATTACGTATATTGAATAGATTATTAAAAAATGTGCATAAACAGAAATACTGTATATTAAAAGAAGTGAGGCTAGTGTCCAAGAATTCAATGTCCATTTAGGAATCGGAAGTGTGTGCCTTCAGGCTTTTGTATCTCCTACCTGATGGTAACAGTGAGAAAAGGACATGCCCTGGGTGCTAGAGGTCCATAATAATGGACGCTGCCTTTCTGGGACAACACTCCCTAAAGATGCCCTGAGTACTTTGTAGGCTAATACCCAAGATGGAGCTGACTAGACTTACAATCTTCTGCAGCTTCTTTCGGTCCTGTGCGGTAGCCCCTCCATACCAGACAGTGATGCAGCCTGTCAGAATGCTCTCGACGGTAGAACTATAAAAGTTTTTGAGCGTATTTGTTGATGTGCCAAATCTCTTCAAACTCCTAATGAAGTGTAGCCGCTGTCTTGCCTTCTTTATGACTGCATCAATATGTTGGGACCAGGTTAGATCCTTAGAGATCTTAACACCCAGGAACTTGAAGCTGCTCACTCTCTCCACTTCTGATCCCTCTATGAGGATCAATTATTAGCTACCAAGAGAAAAAAGTAGTCAAATTTGCCTGTAGTCATCTGTGTATTCTTGTACACCCCACTCACAAGAACAAATGAAGTAAATGTGCAACTAGTAGCCAATAGACTCAATGGCAATCATCACTAGAGAACGACAACAGATTTCTTTTACATCCTTCCTAAACTAAATAAAGCTGAAACAAAACTCCAAGTGCACACAAATCTGATTTAAAGTTGCATCATGTAGCATACTGACTGATAAAGAGTCCTCAGCGGGTTCTACCTTTCAACATTCTCCAAGACAAACTAAACAACTGGTGAACTTTTGTTGGCTGACAGACAAATCTGCCAGTAAATCAGTGAAATATGCAGTTACAGCATAATCATTGCAATCAAATGCATGATAAAATCTACCTGGCAATGAGGTAATCACACTTTGAAGTGTTCTGCAGCACTTCTGCATTCTTTAATAGAGATGTGATTGTTTCTAAGGATGCAGGCAGTTCAGTTGCCTGTGTTTTGCAGACACTGCTAATGGGAAAACTGCATTGCTTTGGTCACCAAATAGGACCAATAGGAAAGTCCTATAGGAAATAGGAAAGTGTCTGCAATCGGGCAGAGTAGTCCAAAATGGTGTTGGGTTGGAAATCAACATAACATTATCTTACACTAATGACAGTTTGAACTGGACTGTTAACAATGTGGAGAAAACTGAGATGTTATAATGAAAAAAGGTAATACAACATAACAGTGCAGGAATAGGCTGAGCCCGCAAAGTTGAGCTGAACTAATTAAGCTAATTACACCTAATCCCTTCTGTCTGCACGTGGTCCATATACCTCCATTCTCTGCACATTCATGTGTCTTAAATGCCTCCATTGTATCTGAATCCATCATCACCCTAGCAACGTGTTCCAGGCACTCGCCACTCTGTGTGTAAAAATTGCCCTGTACATCTCCTTTGACTTCTCCCCCCCCCCCCCCCACTTTAAATGCATTCTCTCTAGTATAAGATATTTCAACACTGGAAAAAAGGTATCAGCTCTCGACTCTATCTATGCCTCTCATAATATTATAAATCTCTGTCAAGTCTCCCCTCAGTCTCCTCTCCAGATAAAACAACCCCAGCTTGTCGGCACAGGGCTTAGCAGTTAGCATAATGCTTTATGGCACCAGTGACCTTGGTTCAATTCCCACCATTGCCTGTAAAGGGTTTGTATCTTCTCCCCATAACTGCGTCGATTTCCTCCCACATGCTAAAGACACACTGGTTAGTAAGTTTTTTGGTCATAAGGATGTTGTTACCTTGTTACCTTGCTGTATCTTCAAATAAAATAAATTTGTTCAACCTCTCATTATAGCTCACGCCCTCTAATCCAGGCAGCATCCCAG
Organism: Hemitrygon akajei; assembly: GCF_048418815.1. Lineage (NCBI taxonomy): Eukaryota > Metazoa > Chordata > Chondrichthyes > Myliobatiformes > Dasyatidae > Hemitrygon > Hemitrygon akajei. The sequence continues at coordinate 40,749,077 of NC_133141.1, forward strand.
TAAACCTCTTTTGAAACAACTTTCCTGCCTCTATCTTATCTATCCCTTTCATAATTTTAAATGTTTGTATAAGATCTCCTCTCATTCTTCTGAATTCCAGTGAGTACAGTTCAGGTGAATCAATCTCTCCTCACAGTCTAACCCCCTCATCGCTGGTGAACCTCCTCTGCACTGCCTCCAAAGCCAGTATATCCTTCTTCAAGTAAGGAGACCAGAACTGCACACAGTACTCCAGGTGCGGCCTCACCAGTACCCTGTATAGTTGCAGCATAACCTCCCTGCTCTTAAATTCAATCCCTCTAGCAATGAAGGCCAACATTCCATTTACCTTCTTGATAGCCTGCTACACCTGCAAACCAACCTTTTGCAATTAAGTCCCTCTGTACAGCAGGATACTGCAATCTTTTACCATTTAAATAATAATCTGCTTTTTCATTTTTCCTTCCAAAGTGGATGACCTCACATTTACCAACATTGTACTCCATCTGCCAGACCCTTGACCGCTCACTTAACCTATCTATATCTCTCTGCAGACTCTTCGTATCCTCTGCACAATTCGATTTTCCACTCAATTTAGTATCATCAGCAAACACTCATTCCCCTATTCCAAATCGTTAACATATTTCATGAACAGTTGCAGGCCCAGCACCGACCTGTGCGACACACCACTCACCACTGATTGCCAACCACAGAAACACCCATGGATCCCAACTCTCTGCTTTCTATTGGTTAACCAATCCTCTATCCATGCTAATACATTACCACCAACTCTATGCATCCTTATCTTATGGATAAGTCTTTTATGTGGCACCTTATCGAATGCCTTCTGGAAATCCAAGTAAATAACATCAATCTATTCCCCTCTATCCACTGTGCTTGTAATAACCTCAAAAATCTCCAGTAAGTTTGTCAAACATGACCTGCCTTTGCTAACCATGCTGCATCTGCCTGATGGATCCATTTCTTTCCAGACGCCTCACCATTTCTGCTTTAATGATAGTTTCAAGCATTTTCCCAACTACAGATGTTAAACTAACTGGACTATAGTTACCTGCCTTTTGCCTACATCTTTTTTTGAACAGTGGCATGACATTCACCTTCTTCCAATCAGCCAGGACCTGCCCAGAGTCCAGAGAATTTTAGTAAATTATCACCAAAGCCTTGATGATAACCTTTGCCATTTCTTTCAGTAACCTATGGTGCATTCTATCAGGACCAGGGGATTTGTCTATCTTTAAAACCACAAGTTTGCTCAGCACTACCTCTTTAGTGATAGCTTTTGTATCGATGTCCTCACCTCCCATCGCATCCGTATCATTTCTTTGGCATGTTAGATGTGTCCTCCACCGTGAAGACCAACACAAAATAGTCATTCAAAGCCTCAGCCATTTCCTCATTACCCAATATCAATTCCCCCTTCTCATCCTCCAAGGATGTACGTTCACTCTAGCCATCCTTTTCCACTTTATATAATTATAAAAACTTTTACTCTCCATACAGTCTACATCCTTCCTATGGGATGACCAGAATTGAATGCAATACTCTAGATGTGCTCTAACCAGGGCTTTATAAAGCTGCAACATAACTTCAAGAAAAAAATAGCATAGAGAAAAAAATGCCTCAATTGTATTTATTACATATATTATGAAGGAAATGCATGTTTGAAAAAGAGATTCAAGGATTTGGTAGTTGTACAAGGCTTTGATTTTTTATTGTTAACGTTTTAACATTTTTAATAAAACATTTAAATTCTGATTTTTTTCTTTTACAATACTAAATCTATCTGAATATGTTCAAGAAGTCTCTCGTTATTAAAGTAAGTAAAACAGTCAGTGAACCATCAGAGGTCATCAGAGCTTTTTCATAGCTGGCCAGCAGTCTGGGGAAGGAGACGCTGGAGCTGGCTGTGTGCCATTGAATTCCATACTGGGTTGGAGGTTGGCTTTTTCGGCCAGTGCTGCTCTCCAGTGTTTGCTCAGTGGAAGACTGGATATCAACTCTCATCTCTCTTTTACTCTTTATACATCTGAAAAAAACCTTTTGGTATCCTCATTTATATTATTGCCTAGCTTACCTTCATATTTCATCATTTCTTTCCTTATGGCTTTAGTTACCTTCTGTTAGTTTTTAAAAGCTTCACAATCCTCTAACTTCTTGCTAACTTTTGCTATAGTATATGCCCCCTCTTTTGGTTTACGCTGTCTTTGACTTCCCTTGTCACCCATGGTTGCCTCATCCTCCCTTTTGAATACTTCTTCATCTTTGGGATGTATCTTTCCTGCACCTTCCAAATTGTTCCCAGACACTCTAGCCATTGCTGTTCTGCTGTCATCCCTGCTAGTGTCCCCTTCCAATTAACTTTGGTCAGCTCTGATTTCAGCTTCTCCTTCTCAAACTGCAAAGTGAATTCTGTCATATTATGATCACTGCCTCCTAAGGGCTTCTTTACCTTAAGCTCCCTAATCAAATCCAGTTCATTACACAAAACCCAATCCAGAATAGCCTTTCCCCTAGTGGGCTTAACCACAAGCTGCTCTAAAAAGCCATCTCATGGGCATTCTACAAATTCCCTCTCTTGGGATCCAGCACCAACCTGATCTTCCCAATCTACCTGCATATTGAAATGCCCCATGACTATCATAACATTACTCTTTTGCCATGCCTTTTCAATCTCCCATTGTAATTTGTAGCCCACATCCTGACTACTGTTCAGAGACCTGCATATAATTCCCATCAGGGTCTTTTTACCTTTGCAGTTTCCTAACTCTACCCACAAGGAGTAGACATCTCCAGATCCTATGTCACTTCTTTCATTTGATTTCATTTTTTACCAACAGAGCCAGTCCACATCCTTTACCCTTTCGATACAACGTATATTCTTGGATATTAAGCTCTCAACTACAAGCTTCTTTCAGCCAGAACTCAGTGATACCCACAATGTCAAACATACCAATCTCTAAGTATGGTACAAGATCATCTTTTGTGCACTTTATGCAGTCTTGTGTAGGTCTGTAGTTTAGTGTAGCTTTTTCTGTGTTTTTTTTTATTACGTAGTTCAGTCTAGTTTTTTGTACTGTGTCATGTAAAACCATGGTCCCGAGAAACGTTGTCTCATTTTTACTATGCACTGTACCAGCAGTTATGGTCGAAAAGACAATAAAAGTGACCTGACTTGACTTGATTTACCTTATTCCATATACTGCGTGCAATCAAATAGAACACCTTCAATCCTGTATTTGTCACCCTTTTCAATTTTAGCCCCTGGTTACAATTTAACTCATCCCACTGACTGCAATGTTGCTCTATCATCTGCCTGCACTTCCTGACAGTCTCACTGCACGCTGCAGCCAGTTGTATACCAACTGCCCCTGCCCCATCACTCCGGGCCCATCTACCTAACAAATTAGTTTAAACGCTCCCCATCAGCTCTAGCAAAGGTGGCTGTAAGGATGTTGGTCCCCCTTGAGTTCAGGTGTAACCTGTCCCTTTTGTACAGGTAAGACCTCAATAAGCAGAGCAGTAACATGATGGCTTGATTCCTGTTGCTTACCTAATGGTGGCAACAGATCCTGCTTTCTACCAGTCCTTGCAAACTCTTGCAGCTTTCTCTGCTTTTTTTGAGACTTTTTATCCTGCCCCCATAACTGTGGCCTTTACCCTGCTCCCACTTCGTCAACCCTCCTGTCCCCACAGCTGTGAGTTGAGTCTCTACCCAGGTCCTGTCCCTGCCACAAACCCTCTCCTGATGTCCTCCTATCTTTGCCCAAGGCTTACTTCTTTTCTTACCTAATGCCAGTTTATTCACTGATGAAACTTCACTCCCCATTTCCTTGTCCCAGCTAATTGTTCATGCCGATATTCTGATCCTCAGTTAAATCCTGCAGACCGGATGTTGTCTTCTCTCCAGTCTCACCTTACCCTGGGATCTAGCCTCAGACTGGGCTCCAGTTCTCTCTTCTGTCCACATCCAACACTAATGTCTGGAACATTTTACAAATGACTCAATGATGTATGTTTTAAACAGGAAAATGGAACATTAAAGTGTTGATTCTGGATGTATGAAAGAAGAGAATTATAAATGTGTAAGTCAGTGCTTATATGGACCATCTGGTTTGACTAATATTGCTTCTTTACATTTGCACTGCTATGTTAATAAGGGGTCTGGCTCCACCCACAGCATACAGACTCAATAAAATCTAACATTTGCCTCATTATAATTCCAAAAGTTCCAGGCAATTATTAAAATTTGTTTCAATAAGAAAATGGATTTGGAACTGGTTAACACTTTGGAATTCTTAAGTACATTCAGTCTATACAGGAATGATTACAGCAACACAGATCATTTACAACTTGGTTCATTTATGTTAGCAACTAGTTAAAGTCGGTTTTAGTGAATGTGAAAACAGCAGAGAAAGAAGAGAAAGCGAGAGCAAGCAAAATGTACTTGTTAATGAATGCAAGTAAACTTGTTGTGTAGGACTGGTTACATGGCAAGTTCAATGGAAATTTTAGTCGAGATTAGAGTGTGACTAGAATTTTTGGTGCAATGCTACATGAGAAAAGGAAAAAGAAAATAAAGCCACATCCAAAGCAAATCCTTTCCTCATGACAAAATCCAAATATCCTCTGACTGGTCTGCCTGCCCCACCACTTCAACTGAGATCTGAGATTCTGAGGTACAAGTAACAATGCATCACAATCTGAATGCACTATCTTCGTAGCCTGTTTGTTTGGGATATGAAGCTTGTACTGTGACAGCTGAGCATACCTAGGAATCCAGCATAGGCATTTGGAACTGTTTTAAGATCTGCTTTGCCAGACTGGGTGTGGACAATTGCATTGTTAAGGAGCATGTTTGCATTGGACCAGCAGGATTTATGTAGATACCTGTTTGGAGGGTTGATCAAGTTACTTTGTTAAAACATTTTACCAATGGATGATACATTACACTTTGATTCTGTGGGGAGGGTGACTAAATTGAAGATACCATGTACTTATCTCATGTCTCTTCAATGTTATGCAGACTACTAAATACAATTATTAGCCCTGCATCTAAATTGCAATAAAAATACTGCAAATGACGTTAAGTAAAAGCAAAAAATAGAAAATGCAGGAAATACTCAGTAAGGCAGGCAGCATCCATGGGGAAAGAGAGTCATCATTTATGGTCAAGGAACTTCTGATAGAATCCTGATGGAGAGTTCTTGGTCTGAAACATTGACTTTAATTCCCTGATGTTGCTGCATGATCGGCTGTGTTTCCAGAATTTTCTCTTGTTGCCCACTACTTAAACCCCAGCAAACTGTTAATGTGAGACAAAACTGCTTGAAGTTCTTGCAGAAAGAGGATGTAATTGGAAAAATAAAGAGATGTCTCAGCAGATAAGGAAAGAGCGGAGAAGATTTCCAGATTGTTAATATGCTAATCTACACAAACAATATTTTTGCAGATTACATCCTCAGGATATTTAACAAATGAACCATCAAATTGTTGATGTCTTTATGCAACAGCCAACAAAGTGGATATTAACAGCTGTTTTTAATTTCTCAATTTTAAAACAAAACTTCAAAACCCCTCATCCATGAGAAGGGTGAACTCAGAATAAATTTATAGGTGCTACAATACAGACCAGAGGAAATGGAAGGGTTATTGGAATTATAATGAACTATAAAAGTGACATGTGCAACTATAATTTGATACAATCTAAGTTTGACTTACATAGTATTTTTAACCAGAACTTAATAATCGAACTATAGTAACAGACTCAATCTCACTCTGGTGATCTGTTGCAGAATACAATTAATGTAATTATAATCATATGTGCATACTTTTCTCGCCCCACTTTGGTTCAGTAGCAGCCACCATGACTGCCAGCTATCTGAATGCTCCAAGCTCCTGATGACATCCACACAAATGCCTCATTTGGACATTATTAGCATCAGGAAATAACTTCCAATTAACTGAAATAACTTGTCCAACATAGAACATCCAGAATATGATTTTTTAACCAAATATATATAGCATGGTAGGAATATCAAGAAGAATTTTCAAACTATGCAATACAAACTTTTATTTTGAAATATTTACTACAATTAATTATTTGTATTTTATCATGGCTCATTAGGTTCCCTTCGTCTCCAGTCATGCTTTGCATCATTCCTCAACAGAATAAGCCCCTGGCTGCCTGCCGATGTTAACCAAAGACTTGACCAACAAGAAGTGCGCAAAAGTAACATAGACTGATTTGCCCTTTGATTTTATGTTTTACCTCTAGGAAAGTGTCTGATATATCTGTCTAACAACTCCCCTGGCTCACTCCACTAAACCTGAGAGAGGGATAGAATAAGAATGTATGCATTATGTGTTGTGTGTGTTGTCTGAGTGCATATACATGCTGGTAATCATATGTGGCATGTGGAATCACTGTTGTGCTGATTTAAGCTGTTGTGTCATCTGTCTTGTTGCTCCTAGCTAGAATGCAGACAACAAAAATTAATATTGCAGGCTAGGTGCTGCTTACAAGATAACAGGCTTAGCTAGTTTAGACTTGTTAGTAATGTATCAATCTTCTTAACTCCGTATTTTCTCTTCTAGTCAAAAACAAGCGTGACCATAGTTCCAAAGCCAGTGCACAGTAGGCAACTGTGCAGATGCTGAAAGTCCAGAACAACACACACAAACTGCTGGAGGAAATGAATAGGTCAGGCAGCATCTACAGAAGGGAATAAACGGTCAATATTTCGGCCTGAAATGTCGACTGTTTAGTCCCTCCACAGATGCTGCCTGCCCTGCTGAGTTCCTCCAGCAGTTTGTGTGTGTTGCTCTGCTTCTTTGGATTGGGTTGCTGCTCAATCTTGCTGTTTATTCATTGCAGTGTGTGCCAGCCCTTGAAATTGGAACATACATACGAAAGGCAGTATCAACCCAAGGACGATATTTGATCCTTTTAATACTGTTACTCCTTTAAGGAGTTTCCTGTGAGTGGGTTGAGGAGAAAATTTCTAGAAGGAAGCAGTTAGGAAGAAAGCAACTATAGCCTGGCTCTTTAGGTTGTTTCATGAACAGAGTGCTTTCATTGATAGTCCATGTTACCGTCTATGGCCAGTATCTTGGAGATTGAATGAGGGAGATACTGAAACAGTAAGCGCCATACTTACCACCTAATATCAGGCAAAGTTCAAAGTAAAGTTTATTATCAGAGTACATACATGTCACCACATACAACCCTGAGCATGGCTGATATTACTGTATATTCTACTTTTGCAGTGCTTACAACCTGTAACGCTGTGCTCCGCTACGTCATGCTATTCTGGCAGTTTTGAATACAATTATTGAAAGCACATTTGTTAAGGTATTGGTACATTACTTTTACTTTCACCAAGATACAATGAAAAGCCTGCTGTGCATGCTATATATACAGATCAGATCATTACACAGTGCATTGAGCTGGAATGAGGTAAAATAATAACAATACAGAATAAAGTGTAGAAGCTACCGAAAGAGTGTAGCACAGGTAAGATCATAATGAGGTAGATTGTGAGGCCAAGAGTTCATCTTATCATACAAGAGGTCTGTTCAAGAGTCATAACAGTGGGATAGAAGATGTCCTTGAGCCTGGTGTCACATGCTTTCAGGCTTTTATATCTTGTGTCTTTTGGGAGAGGGGAGAAGAGAGAATGTCCAGGGTGGGTGGGGTCTTTGACTGTGTTAGCTGCTTTGCTGAGGCAGCAAGAAGTATAGACTGAGTCCACAGAAGGAAGGCAACATTGCAATCAATCTAGTTCAGTGATTAAAACAACAAAATCCAAAATAAAATTTTTTTTGCTGACTGTATATAATCTTTAGATGAGATCTACATCATTGTGACTGAATAACTGAGATAAATTGGGTTCAAAACTGACAACCAGTTCCGCTGATAGTCACGTCGAGATTGCAGGCTTATTACCATGATGCTTTACTGCCCCCTTCAGATAGGATGGCATCACTGACACAGACCAACGTGACCTCAATTTATCCGGCCAAATTGGTCAGTGATAGAATGTCACATGTAGACAGGGGAGAGATAAAGGTATTTGGCCGAGGCATTGCTACATATTGCTTCGTCAGTCAGGGCATTGAGTATAGGATGTGGGATGATACATTGCAGTTCTACAAGATGTTGCACCTGGAGTATTGTGCACCGTTTTGGCTACCTTGTTGGAGGAAAGATGTCATTAAGCTGGAAAGAGTACAAAGAAGATTTCTGAGGATGTTGCTAGGACTCGAGAGCCTGAGATATAGGGAGAGGTTGAGCAGGCTAGGATGTTATTCCTTGGAGTGTATGAGACTAAAGGTTACCATAGGTAATCTTCAGATACTCAAGATTTATGAAGTTAAGAATGGCACAGATAAGGTAAAAGCACAGTCTTTTTTTCAGGAAAATTGAATCAAAAATTATACGACATGGACTTTAAGATATGAAGATATTAAAAGGGATCTGAGGGGTAACCTTCAAGCAGAGGATGGTGCTTATATGGGTCAAGCTGCTAGAGGAAGTGGTTGAGACAGGTGCAGTACATGGGCAGGGAAGGTTTAGAGGGATATGGGCCAGATGCGGGCAAATAGGACTAGCTTAGATGGGCATCTTACTTGGCATAGAAAAGTTAGGCTGAAGGGTCTATTCCCATGCTGTATGACTCTGTATCAGATGCACCCTGAAGCTTATCACCTGCTGCCATCACCCTCTCATCCTCCTCTGGTCTGGACACAGAGGGCCAATCACACTGCACACAGGAGGCATCCAGTGAGATGCAGCAGGGCCTCAGTGGCAAGTGAGCAAGTCTCAGGCAATGTGGAATGAAGACCAAGTCCCTTGGAAGTTCTCACTGAAGGGCTGTCAAAGGTTGGACATCTTTTAAACATCTCTGATAATCTGAGACATTCAAAAACTATCATATTTGATGTAAATGATTTAACAATTAAAATAGTAAAATTAATTAAATGTGCATTAAAGTACTTAGAAATAATTATATTCATTAAATAAACATAAATACTTCTAGCTCCTAATCTCCAGGCTGGGATTCCTTATTTAGCTCTGATTGGCACAGGATCAGAGATCATTCTCCAGCCCGATTAAAGATTAGCTTTATTTGTCACTGAAACATCGAAACACGCAGTGAGAAGAGTCATTTGCGTCAAATCAAGTCAGCGAGGATTGTGGGGGCACTTCCAGTGTCGCCACACTTCCAATGTCAACATACCTGACCACAACACAGTACTCCTTTGAAATGTGGGAAACTGGAGCACCTGGAGGAAACCTATGCAGTCATGGGGAGAATGTACAAGTTCCTTACGGACAGCAGTAGAAATCGAACCCAGATCAGTGATTGCTGGTGCTGTAAAGTGATTGAGCTAACCGTTATGTTACCATGCTGCCAATCCCAGTAATATCTCAGTAAATTGAGGATCTGCCATGGGCCTCTGTGTAGAGTTCAACTTTTCACAATCGATACCAATGATCAAGCATAATATATCAAAATTCACTGATGATTCAAAACTGGGTGACAATGGGAGCTTGAAGGATGCAAGGAGTCTTCAGAGTCATGTAGACAGTTCAAGTGAATGGGCAAGGAGATGACAGATAGAATATAAAATGGAAAAATATGAAGTCATCCATGTCAGCAAGAACAACAGAAACATGAAGTGGTTTTAAAATTGTGAGAGCTTGAAAGGGTTAGGGAGACCTGGTTGTCCTTGCACTGGAAATTTAACACAGAGATACAGAAAGTAATTGGGAAGGCAAATTGTATCTTGTCCTTTAAAAATATTTGAGGAGCAGACTAGAGATCTCTTACTTCAGCCACAAAGAAACTTGACTGCATTTGGAATATTGTGTTCCGATCCAGGACTGTCATTTTGGTGCCTGAACCTTCTCTTGTGAAAGTGCACGGTTTCTCTGGATTTTTTGGTTTTCACCCACATCTCAAAGATATACTGGTCGTTAGGTTAAATGATTGCTGTATATCACCCCTAGTGTAGGTGGGTGGTTGGAAAATCAGATAGGTGTGAGGGAGAATTGAATACCTGGAATAGAATAGGATCATTCTACAAGACAGCATTGACTTCATGGGCCAAATGGCCTCCTTCTATGCCATAGAAAAATAGTAATGATATTGGTGACTATTAGGACAGAAATGGGAAGAATTTTATGCACCTACAGAGTACTGAGTCTTCAAAATTCTCTACTCAAAATATGGAGACTCAATTGTTAAGTATATTTAAGACAGTGATTGGTAGACTTATAGATATTTGGAGAGTTAAGCGATACAGGTTAGGTGTGGGAATATGGCACTGATGTAAAAGATCACTTTAATCTTATTGAATGGCAGAGCAGGCACAATGGGCTCAAGAGTTCCCATTGTTTATGTTTCTTATACTTGTGAGTGAGTGGCTGTTATGGCCAAAGCCAGCACGGTTTGGCCCAATACCTTCAGCTGGCAGGAAATAGCCGAGAATGACACCTCATTCCACAATCACCTTAGGTTTTAAGACTCACAAGTAGGTGGCCTAGAAGTCATTCAGCTGAGAGAAATGAGCATGAAGGATAGCCTGAAACATGAACTCCTGGAAATCATGAGTCAATCACTTAAGTTCCTGGACTGCCCTGGGCAAAGTGTTTATAAGGGAATTGGAAGAAACAGCAGAATGGAAACTACTTTAGACATTTGGTTTACATGGAAACTGGTCACCTTATTGATTGCTTGGGGCAATGGCTTGCCACACAGAGGTGACACACATTGAAATTGTTCTATAAATCCAAAGTTATCAAGGTAGCAATCTTAAAGAGCTACTTAATCTGAATGTGCAAAATCTTTACATGTTTACCACAGCTTAATGCATTATTTTCTCAATGAAGTCTCTTGTTTCCTATCTATCAATATAATTGTTTCCTCTGAAAGGCAGAGGTGATGAACTTGTCTGCAGGCCCTGAACTTCTTGGTTCTGAAAATGGTTGCTGTGAAGCAATTTGAATGACAGGTGGGATAAACATTACAGAACAATCATCTATCCACCTATATAAAAAGAACACCAAACCTATCTTTACCTCTCCCTTCTACCACCAAAAATATCTTTACCACCCCACCCCCTTCTTTCCGCAGGGATTGCTCCCTGCGCGATTCCCTTGTGCATTTGTCCCTCCCCAGTAATCACCCACCTGGCGCTTATCCCTACAAGCGGCCTAAGTGCTACACCTGCCCATTCACCTCCTCCCTCCCCTCCACTCAGGGGCCCCAAACAGTCCTTCCAGGAGAGGCAACAGTTCACCTGTGAATCTGCTGGGGTCATCAATTGTGTTCGGTGCTCCCAATGTGGCCTCCTCTACACTGGTGAGACCCGCTGTAATTCCAGCAAAAGCGGAACTTCCCCGTGACTAAACATTTTAAGTTTGATTCCCATTCCAACATGTTGATCCATGACCTCCTTGTGCCAAGATGAGGCCACCCTCAGGGTGGAGGGGCAACACCTTATATTCTGTCTGGTTAGCTTCCACCCTGATGGCATGAACATTGATTTCTCCTTCCGATATATAAAAAAAAATTATCCTCCCCCTCCTTCTATTTCCCACTCTGGCCTCTTACCTTTTCTCACCTGCCTACCGCCTCCCCCTGGATCCCCTCATCCTTTCCTTTCTCCTATGGTCCACTCTCCTCTCCTATCAGATTCCTTCCTCTCCAGCCCTTTACCTTTTCCACCCACCTGGTTTCACCTGTCACTTTCTAGCTATCCTCCTTCTCCTTCCCCTCACCTTTTTATTCTGGCAACTTCCCCCTTCCTTTCCAGCCCTGAAGAAGGGCTTGGCCCAAAACGTTGACTGTTTATTAATTTCCATGTATGGTGCCTGGCCTGCTGAGCTCCCTCCAGCACTTCGTGTGTGTTGCTCTGGATTTCCAGCATCTGCAGACATTTTCGTGTTAAAAAAAAATCCTTTCCTTCAATATGACATTGAACTTTTTTTTCAAATGAGTTCTTGTCTCCATAAGCCTTCCTTAACTGGGATTCCATTCGTTGCTACCTACTGATGCTTCAAATATTCTTGATATTTTCTCTGAATTTATCTTTGACTAGTTCGAGGGAGCACTTCCTCTCACTGCGATCAATTTAGATCACGCAATTTAAAGGATTACCTCATTACTTGGAAAAGGAAGGAGCAAGAGAGAAACTGTATGCCAGTTTCATGTTCCAATCACTTTACCGTCAATTGGAAATAATTTACTTAGCTCTGTCAGAAGCTTGATTATTTGTAAACTGATTGAGCTGAGTCAGCAAGGAAAAGTTATGACTGAATGAGCTGAATTCTTGGAGTAAGATATGAGCATGGTGGATGGGTAAATTATAAATGTGATGAAATATTGATGAGGAGGCATCTTTAGTTCACTTGTATCACTTACAGTTCAATGAATCACATTCAGTGCTCACTATATGATCCCCTTTATACTGGGGAAAACAAAAGCAAGGAAACCCTAATTTCCAGTTGCTTGTTTCATTCAATTCCCCATTGCTTTCCCATCTTGATGTCTCCATGTTCAACTCCCTGCACCATTCCAATGCGAAGGAAATTTGATGAACATCACCTTGTCAGATTGGGCATAATTCGTCTTTCCAGATTCAATAATTTCATATAAACAGCCATTTCAGTCTTGCATTTCCCTCACTTGTTGTGATAATATCAGGTTTTATTCACCTCCTCTGTATACAACTCACTGGCATATATTTATGGAGCTGTCGGACACAGTCATTGAACATACAGGTCATTTGGTCCAACTTGTCCACACCGACAGTGGGTGCTATTGTGTATTAATCCCATCACACAGGACTTGGCCTGTATGCTTGCATGACTTGGTGATTCAAGTGTCCATATGAACACTTTTTAAATCTGTCCACAACACAGCTTGCACTACTCTTTCAGGCAGTATTTCCATGTACATACCATCCTTTGGGTGAAGAAGGTCTCCCTCATATCACCTCTGAAGCTCTTTCCCCTTATGCTGAATCTACGTCTACTAGTTTTATCTACCATTGCTGTGGGGGACATATTTTCTAGGGTTTACCCTATCTGTCTGTCTCTCTATACTGCCCGTAATACTACTGGCATTTAGGGCATCAATGAAGGTCCTCCATCTCTAGTGGTGCTCAGGGCTTCTTTCACCGTGTCAGTAGCTTGGTTTTCACAACTATCAGCATTGCAAGTCCCGGATGGAGATTCAGGAATACCATCGCACACAGATGTAGAAAGATTCTTCATTGCTGCTTCTGTCGCAATTTTGTTTTACCAGTTAGTGCTGTTAGCCCTGAGCTGAACCCCAAACCTGAAGGACCAGTGGGCCACACTTAGTCTGGCCTCTACCCTTTGACCTGTTTGGCATGGGTGACCCTACCAAGAGCCAAAGCATAAATCTCTGGCTTCTGCCAACATAGTTCTCTGGGTCATTGAGGCACGCAAACTTTCAAACCATAACAAGGTTGAGGTCCTCTTGGTCTATCTGTACTTCTCATAATTTTATGTACCTCAATCATGTACCCCCATTCACCTCCACCTCTCCAGTGACGATAGATCTAGCTTCTCCAGTCTCTTCTTGTAACTGTAATGCTCCCATCTCAGGCAATATCCTGGTGAATCCCATTTGCACTCTCTCCTGTGGTCTCACATACTTCCTTTATCTCGGTAACCAGAACTGTACACAATACTCCAAGCTGAAGTCTATCTAAGGTTTTATAAAACTGGAGCATAACCTCCTGTTTCTGTATTCAGTTCCCAACAAAGGAAGGTCACTATCCTGATTGGCTTCCTAACCACATTATCTATCTGTGTTAATACTTTCAGGCACCTATAAACCTGTACTTGTATGCTCTTCTGTTTCTCAACATGCTGTAAGATCTACTATTCATGGTGTATGTCCTAGCCTCATTAGTAATCCCAAGATGCATCAGATTACATTTGTCTGGATTAAATTGCATTTGCCACTCTTTGTCCATCTATCCAACATTCAATAACACACTTAGCTTTGATGATTCCTGATGGAATTTGCAAGTAGGGTAAGGAGAGCATGCAGATTCCACAACTGTTCTCCATTCATATAGTCAGTCCTTTTACTTAGTCATGGTAGACCTAACCCTCAGACTACCTTAAGAAGAACTTTGCAGTGGGAGTTCTAGATCTCCAGCATCATAGGAAGCTAGATGCCACACATAAAGAACTTTATCCATAGACCCTTCTTGTGGGATATGACAAGTAAGTGCAATTGATCTCTTGAGCAACAATGGTCATTTCAATGACAGAGCATGTTTGAGGGCTAAATTCTGTTTTGTTAACCTACATCTGCATTTACTATTGGCTTCAACTATAACTATCCCTTTTACGGCTGGGTTGGACTCCTTAAAAGCTGCTTCATCATTGGATAATTAAAACAAGCTCCGTGAAGAAATCTTTCTGTCAGTAGCTATTAAAATCTAGAGAGGAAACTCTCAGTGCAAAACTTGGGGCTGGACCCTTTTACCCAGAGTACTAGCAAAAGGGTCTTCTTTGGCCATTAAAGTCCAATGGGGTAGAAATTTACTCGCTCTTATAAGTGGTGTAATAATGTTTGACTGAACTCTGCTTCCAAAATTTCTTTCCATTGAATACAAAAGAAACAAATTTCAGAAGTGGGGTTCATTACACATTTACTCTCACATCGCACATCTGACACAGAAAGCAGTATCATTCCCACAAGGTCGGGATCGTGATCCATGGCTGCTCATTCAAAGTTGCTTGTTTTCTTTTTGCTGAGTGACTCTGAACAATAGAGGATACTGCTCGTTGCCTGAATTTAATAAATTCAGGCAATGAAGTTGCATCTAGCCTATTGTTTGGATGTTACTGTGACGAACTGTCTACAAAAATAAGTCATTACTACTACTGAATGCTGAGTCGCAGTGACAGTTTTACACTTCACTACATATTCCTTCACATTAGCTAAATCACTTGCCCTTGTAACGTTATGAGACGACTCTCCCTCATGAGCTGGAAACTAACAACAGACTGTGGGCTTTAAAATTTGGAATACCCTTCCAGCAAAATTACTGTTTATGCTTTTTATATTATTTCCTTGAGTCTACTCAGTTAGAATTGCCTTCAGAAAGGGCAACTTACAGCTTCCAAACTACACCTGTGCCACTTGAGACATTTCTGGAGCAAAAGGTGCTGGGTGCCATTTGTTGCCGGCTATTGGCATCCCTGAACCCTTCAACCCAATGAGCAAGAGAGGAGTGTGCACCAGCATTAGTCACAGGGATCCCCTTCTATATCCAGGTTGACTTGCTTCTGGCCATTCCTATACTTGTTACAAATTTTTGGAATTGCCGTGACAAGCTGGGAAGTGGGAGATGCTGGAAGCACACAACTGGTCAGACAGCACCTGTGGAAAAACAGGGTTTTCATTTCAGGTTGAAGACCATCTGACCAGAAATTTCTGTTCTTATTTCAGAGTTCCAGCATCTGCAGTTTTGCTCTTCATTCACAAGGGAATCTGTGGCATTGGCCATTAAGGTTGGGTCTACAAGCAGGGAAGTGGATTTATCATGTCCCATTTGGAAGTGGTGTGCCCTAGGTGGGCCATTCTAAAGCCTAATTGTTTGTGCATAACCTCATGACTTCTCATGGTTTCAGCCTTGCTGCTGCCTCCAACCACATCAGGTCAGAGGCCTCTGACAAGGTGCCACACATGAGGCTGCTTAGCAAGATAAGAGCCCATGGTATTACAGAAAAGATGCTAGCATGGATAGAAGATTGGCTGACTGGCAGGAGGCAAAAGGTGGGAGGCCTATTCTGATTGGCTGTCAGTGACTAGTAGTGTTCAGCAGGGGTCAGTGTTGGAACTGTTTCGTTTTACATTATATATCAATGACTTGGATGGAATTGATGGCTTTGTGGCCAAGTTTGCGAATGATACAAAGATAGGTGGAGGGGCAGATGGTGTTGAGGAAGCTGGGAGTCTGCAGAATGACTTAGACAGGTTGAGAGAATGGGCAAAGAAGTGGCAGATGGAATATAGTGCAGGGAAGTATATAGTCATGCACTTTGACAGACGGAATAAAGGTGTGCACTATTTTCTAAATGGAGAGAAAATTAAGAAATCAGAGGTGCAAAGGGACTTGGGAGTCCTTGTGCAGGATTCCCTAAAGGTTAACTTGCAGGTTGTGTCAGTGGTAAGAAAGGCAAGTGCAATGTTGGCATTCATTTTGAGAGGACTAGAATATAAAAGCAAGGATGTAATGTCTTACAAGGCATTGCTCAAACCACACTTCAGAGTATTCTGAGCAGTTATGGGCCTCTTATCTAAGAAAAGATGTGCTGGATTGGAGAGGGTCCAGGGGTGGTTCATGTAATGATTCTGGGAATGAAAGAGTTAACGTATGAGAAGCATTTGATGGCTCTGGGTCTGTACTCGCTGGAGTTTGGAAGAATGGGGGGTGGGGGGAATCTCATTGAAACCTATTGAGTGTTGAAAGGCTCAGATAGAGTAGATGTGGAGAGGATGTTTCCTATGGTGGTGGAGTCTAGACCAGAAGGCACAGCCACAGAATAGAGGGGCATCCATTTTGAACAGAGATGGGGAGGAATTTCTTTAGCCAGAGGGTGGTGAAACTAGAATTCTTTGCCACAGACTGTTGTGGAGGCCAAGTCATTGAGTATAATTAAAGTGAAGGTTAATAGGTTCCTGATTTTCAGAGCATCAAAGGCAGGAGATGGGGTTGAGAGGGATAATAAATCAGCCATGATGGAATGGCAGAGCAGACCAGATGGGCCAAATAGCCTAATTTTGTTCCTATGTCTTCTGGCCTAACAACCAACCCTACAATGGTGCTAAACCATTCCTCTCTGGATGTTTGATCTGTCTCCCATCATTCAGCTCCAGATGACTCTGGCTGCGCCCAGGCCAAGGACTGGAGGTGACCTATCCTGGGGTTGGAGTCCTGTGTGCGTGTGGAAAGGGGGTTTGTTTTGCTGTTGTTGTCTTGTTTTGTTTTGTTGTGCTGCTTGTGCTGTGTTGTGCTGTGTTGTATGTTGTGTCGTGTTTTGTTGTTGATGTCTTGCATTGTTGGTGTGCTATGCTACACCCATCACATCCTTGGACGCATGGCGCATTTCACTTGATGTTTCGATGTACATGTGATAAATAAATCTGAATCTGAATGTCATGGAGAAGAATGAACAGCAGCACCTATTGGGGCAGGACTTGCAAGCTGTGCAATGGCTTCAGCAACATTAAAGTGTGTGAGGATGCATTGTAACTTTTGAACCTTAAGCACAATTCCTGACTGATAGAGGCCACTGGTGCTGTGGTAACAAGAACACTGCCTATGGCTGACAGTACAGATGTTAGGGTAAGACATTTGAAACACATTCACTGAACCTGATTATGTGTGTGAGGTCACTGAACATCCAGCAATGTTTCAACAAGCATTGCATGAGGAGCTATAGCTGCAAGGTAAGGGACCAGCTGATTAAAATCGAGGTGCACAGCAAAGGCTGGTGAATCACTACCCATGGGGGTTGTGGAGACTAGACATTGGAAGTATTTAAAGGGTGGTAGATAAATTTCTGAATGACCAGGAATTGAAGGTTCTGGGCACAGAAGAGGAGCTGATGCAGGCAGACATCAGCCAGGATCAGTATGAGGGCCAAGTGACTTACTCCTGCTCCTGTTTCCTTTATGTTCTTGTGACCTCCAGAGTATCTGCTCCACCTGCCTTCTCAGGCCATGTATTGCTGCTCTATGGATGAGGACATCCCTCCTGCTTTCCGCTTCTTCCAACAAATATTTTGTGCACCATTTGCAGACTTAGTGTTGTCCCATGCCGTATTCCTGCCTCTGCCCACAACTTTGGGGATTATCCAAGCTAGACCATACTTCAATGTGTGAATCCCCACCGAGCTACTTAAAGCTCATAAGGAATGCAGCTGTTCTAGAAATCTCAAATGGCCACTTCTCTATTCAATCTGTCTGAGATTTTCCTATAAGGATATTAAAACATTGTCTAGAAATTCATTGTTATGCACATCATTTTCTGAAGCACTTGACATTCCCAGCGGGAATATCAATTTGTCTCATTATTACACTTTGCAACTGAGCATTAGTCGTATCTCTCGGCTGAGTTAATTTCTGTTTCGGGTGATGGGAGTTAAATCGTTAATAGTTTATTTATAACTCAGAAATTAAAAAAAAGCATACATTTGTCCTTGCTGTTTGTGATCCCTTGGCAACTGAACTTGACAAAAACATGTGAGTGTTATTACAACACATTAATTTCAAAGCGAAAGTGGATGCAGTATTTGGTAAAAGCTATACACTACGTATTCGTCTGTGTGCATTTTGCTACATTGATCTTTAGATGTTCAAGATCTTGAGGTTTACTGTTTATCTACTACACTAAAGTCCTCCCAAGGGAGAAGTCTACAGTCTGGCCAAGGATAACCCCCTCATTTTTTGTTTTAGAAATTCATGCTGTTGAAAACTGGGCCAAAACCAAGTCTCTTGACTCTTGCATCCATCTACTAGTAAGTGTGAAGGACTGCAGTCTTTGTAATTACATTTTGATTTTGGTTAACCTGAATTTTAATAGGGAAGATGTGACCAAACCCAACAATACTCATCCTCTGTTTCTCTTTATCGGTCTAGAATCCTGAACTGCCCCTTTACAAATCTGAAATGCCACTGTGTGCCATCAAGCAAGGTGCCCAGAAGTGCAAAATAAAATTGTAGTAAGGTCTACAGATACAGTAAAAAAAAAGTGAAAAATAATAAGAATAATATATGCAGTGTTAGAAATGAATGTTGAATAATCATATTAATCAGGAAGAGTGTCTGAAAATTGACTGCTGTGGGCTTCTCAGAAACCAAATATCAAATGCCTATGGTTCAGTTATGGTTTAGGATAAATGCGTATCCATGCAAGGTGATAATCACACAACTGCATTCTGCACGAGTCCAAAAATAATGTTACAGCTTGGGAATGCTTTGTTGCAAATATATTGGTGCATATTTACAACTGGAGCTGCCTTTCCACTAGTTGGTAAAATTTTGTTATTCTTTAGCAACTGTGTTATTTATGGAGTGTGAGGGGAGGTGGTCGTGAAGGGGTGCAGTAATGAAAGTCCTGGAGATATAAAATAATAATTTAAAGATTTTGACTTGTCAATTTGCATATAGCTTCCAATCCAACAAATCAATTCAGTGAAAAGAATTATACTCAGAACTAAAGATACTTCATTTATAAATATTGTTCAAAAGAGCATAAAACTAAAGCTGTTGCAGTGAATTTTTCAGTAATTAAATTGTCATTTTTGGGTTATGATAGGGATTTAGTCACACAAGCACTACTTAAGATACCTTAAATGATAGGTGTCAAATGGTGATTAGCTATCTGGTTGAAACACAATGAAAAGCAACAACATACCTATTTACTGGTGTTAAACTGGTGCCATTCTAGCATAAGATGATCATTTAAAAGCATCACCATGGCAATGATGATCAATTTCAATGCAAATATTTAAAAAAATTTCTTTAGAAACAAATGTAATAGATGGTTGATTCAAAGCCAAGAGCTTCAGACATTTCCAGTTACACAGATATGCCGATCCAAATACAATATTTAAATGTATGTGCATAAACTGTTCCTCAATTATTTATATCCTCATCACTCAGCACTCTGAATACATTGGTCCAGTACTTTAAGATCTTTGACAGGTTAACCACTTTCTGGTAAAGATCATACTGTATATTGCACAATAATTAGTTTTAGTTCAATCTCATTTGCAGATTGGGAGGTTAAAGGGATCCAACTGCATTTTTATATACAAATTATCAAGCAGCATCTGACAGAATTTGATTTTTATTGAAGTTAGTAACAATCTAGGGCCAACAGTACAACAGGAACAAAAAGAAACAATGATTTTTATTTGCAACAAAATTATAAACTACATCAAGCTTATTTCAATGACATTCTTTGTCCATGATTCCTTCCATACACTGATACCCAAGGAATGCATAATGATGAAGAGATGCAAACCAGATTTGTTTTTCTTCTGCCCACTTTGTTACTTTGTAAAGTGCATATTTTATTAGTCAACAGTTTCAATAAAACTCTGCTTTAAGGTAAATTACATTATTATATTGATCTAAGTGCATAAAATCTGAAGGGCTGTTCAAAAGAGAAAAACAACAAATGTCAGCCACCATTTTACAATATTCTGTACTTCAAGATTGGAAACTAATTTCAGTTTTAAGTGTTTCATTTTATAAGCATCTTTGAACTTTAAACTTGACTTTTAAATTGACCCCAAATAGTTCTTTCAACTGTTTCATTTGAAAAGTAATGCTATTTTAATAAGTTGCATCTCTTTAAGTTTCATTGAGTACTAAAGTGAAACTAAATACTGATTCACATCCTCATATATCAATAAATTGCAAGGTGCAATGTTTTTCACATTGATCTTAAAATATTTGATAGAAATCCTTAGTTGCAATATTTTCTAGATGAAATTCTGCCAAATACCTTTCCTGTGTTGAAGACAAATATATCCTGATTATAACAGATCTCATTGCATTTTTTTTCCTTGCAAACAGCAAGTATTACCAATACAAAACACAAACTTACCTCGCTTCAGAAGTGCTGCCCACATTGCTGTATGTTGTTTCTGTTGTGAAGTCTGATGGTAAAAAGCATAGGGACACTTGTCCGTGGATGTGCTTGGGGTTTAGAAAATGAGAATGAAAGTACGCGGTGTTGGATATCCATAGTACATCTTGCCACAATGTGTTACGTTCACAGAGCTACTCAGCTGATCAAGGCAAATGAGGCCTGGCAGCAACAAACAGCCGTAGTCTCCCACACAATGGCAAAATAAACTGAGAAATCCTAAATCAAAGCTGTATGCTTATTTGTTCGAGGAAATACAGTACATCCTCAATTAGTGTTTAGCAATTGGTGTTGTGGGGGGGGGGGGGGGGTTATTGATTTACTAATATCAGTCAGTTTGCTTTGACTAATAAATACATATTATTGTAAAGCTCAGCAAAATTTTGAATGTCATATCCTAGAATCATATGCCTGTTGGAGTCACTTGAAGGAGACAGCTGATGAGATGTATTTTTCCTCTTCCACACCTCATGTTGAACTCTCTTGTCTTTTATTTTTGGTTCATTTACAGGATGGGGTTATTGCCAGCAAGGTCAGAATTTAACGTCAGCCTGTAATTTCTCCTGGGATGGTGATGATTAGGGAGCCCCTTTGAATGATGGCACAGGATATAGAGATGGCTCTCCTGAAGTGCTGGTGGGTTGGGAGATCCAGCAGTTAGATCCACAACAGCATCGAACACAACTGTAGGTAGAAGCCATAACTAAATGGTAATCAGAGAGCAAAGAAACTGAAGATGCTAGAATCCTGAAATAACAATACAGAATGATGGAAATACTCAGTAAGTTCTGACAAGATGTAATTGATTTTTATTTATTGAGATACAACATGGAATAGGCCCTTCTGGACCTTCAAAGTGCGCTGCCGCCAACTACCCCCAATTTAACACTAGCCTAATCATGGGACAATTTACAATGTCCAGTTAACCTACTAATTAGTACACCTTTGGATTGTGGGAGGGAACTGGAACACACGGCGGAAACCCATGCACTTTACTGGGAGGGCATACTAACTCTTTACAAAGAATGTTGGGATTGAACTCCAAACTCTGACGCCCTGAGCTGTAATAGTTTCATGTTAACCTTTATGCTACCGTGGTGCCCAATCTTTAACTCTTACATTAGATCTGAACTTGAACTCTATTTCTTTCTCCATGGACGCTCTCTGACCTGCTGAGTATCTCCGGCATTCTCCAGTGTTACTCCAAAAAACCTTGCCTGATCATACTAAGAATAAAGCTCCGTGGAAGTTGGGCATCGTAGAATGATCGGGTACAGTGTTTAGCTCAAATGCGCAGATGGGGGGTTGGCAAACCAATTGGTGAATAAAAAAGTCAAGAGTGGCTTGGACCTTCCATTTGCTAAAATGCTGCATGCACTTTTCCCCTTGGCAGCTGTATACAAGTTCATGGTTGCCATGTCATTCCTGCACTCAGCGCTGGAAGGGGAATCAGTGCCTTAAAGTACACTTTCCATGGCAGTCACGGTGCAGTGAGATGAGGGAAAATGGGAGGTGAATGGAGCAAGTGTGTTTCATATACTGCATGTGGCCCCATCACTTTCCCCAAATCATACCCGATCCCCACTCCACAACACAATCACGCCCAAAGCTTCACTTCCCTGCTGCAAATGGCCCTGCATCACTGTGAGCCAGAGGCTGAACTCAGACAGATGGCCTGCAATTGCTGCTGCAGTTGGAGGCTTCTGATAGCTACACTGCCCTTTTGAATTCCTGGCTGGTCACATGCTAAGTGAGCATTTTAAAGATATTAGAACAAAAGCTTGATATTAGCTCAGTCAAATTCATGTCATTTATATTGTTTTCTGGTTCTTGAGCTGTGTTTACTTTCGAACCCAACTTCGTCCATGGATGTTCTCCATGTTGGGGAGAAGCTGAACTGTGCAAGTTATCTTTTTAGCCGTCGTCCAGAAATCACCTCTTGTGTAATCAGTCAATAATCTGATATTAATATATCAATGTGCCAGTGGGGACACATTAATTTGCATATGGTTGATGATTCTTATATTGTGACTGAGAAACACAGATTATATGTTGCACTTATCCACTCCATTCTGGACAGGGTGAAGTGACCTTCGAATGCAATCATGCATGCAAGTAACTCTGGTGAAATGACACGGCATCCATGATGCATGGCAGTGCCCAGCTGATTTCTCAATGGGCAAGACTTCCACTGGGAAAAGGGACAATCAGATTAAAATGTGTGGAACTTGGACATTAGAAACAGATACAAGTGGGTTCAATTTCAAGTCAATGCCTTTTATTAACCAAGCTGAAAACATAATTTTGTTATGATCTTTGAAGTCAAGAAGTCCTGGTGAAACACAAGCTAAGCCACTGGTGAGCACTGCATGGCAACACTGCCATTTTCCATCACAGTTCTGTTGTCTGGAATGGAAAGATTATTTAACTGCTTCCTGTGGATATATACACAATTTCCCACTTTGTTGGTTTCCTGCATATCAGAACGATGTGGCTGGGAGCATGTCTACTACAACTCTTCCACTGGGACAGTGATATATTGGCATCTGCTTGTTGACTAATTGCACAAGTCAGAATTTCTGCACAACAGCTGAAAACATAATTTGCACAAGTGCAGCTTTCCCACAATAAGGGAAGTATCCATGGTTAATCAATAGACAAAGTTGGGTTAATACCCAGAAGCAAAACTCAAGGACCAGAAAACAACACAACCCATCGTGAGATGTTATTGGATCTCCTCGTGATTGTTGATATTGGATAAGAATAAATAACATCTGCTAAAGCCAGTCCTCTCAGATAACGGGCATCTCTGGGTGAAGTTGCAAATGATTTCCCTGTCCTTTGTGCATGCATGTTGAGCATGGCTTTTATCGACAGTCAGTTTAAGGAAATGATATTATTTACTAAGTTATCCATTTATAACTGGGCATCTGAGAACATAGAGGTCGAGCAGTGCCCAGCATTCCTCATTGGACCAGCCTCCCCTACACACCCCCAACTACCACTACCTTATTATTTCCTGTCAGTCACCTTACATACAGACACTCCTGTGCCAAGTGTCACTTTATGGACATACAATCAATGTACATAAGGCTATCATATGTATAGTATTTACAATATATTTAATGTTTTTTATTATTGTGCTTTGTCTATATCGGATCCGGAGTAACAATTATTTAATTCTCCCTTACACTTGTGTACTGAAAATGACATTAAACAATTCTGAATCTTGAATCCCCTGGAGAAATACTGGGTCACAAGGAGAGAGATGGAGCCATCCCACTGTGACGACACAAAGTGCCCTCGTGGATTCCCTGCTTCCAGCCACAGAAAATGGTGAATTCTGTGAGAAGCCCTAGCAAGACCATCATGGGCAAATGGAGCTACCACAAGCAGAGTGGTGAGGACAAAGTCAGGATTATGTTCTCTCCTGCTCAGTCTCTTACCACCAGCCAATCAGTGTAACATCATCTCCTTCTGGTTTTACTTAGCTCACCAGTAATGTAGCACCTCTGACTGGGTAACAAATACTGAACTCCCTTACCTATAGTGAGTTCTGTGTACTGCTTGTACATGGTTACTTCAGGTAGTGTTCAATACAGATTTATGTATTGAATACAGTTCAATACCAATTCATTTGTTAATGAAGAGTAATGAGTGATGATCAACAGATAGGTTCCTTGCATTTTATTTGATTCTTCCTTGGGGCTGATGTCAATGCTAAGTCCTCCCAAAAATAGCCAAAGGGTGATGAATCAGTAGAATTTACTGCCACAAACAACTGTGGAGGCCACATAATTGGCTATATTTAAAGTGGAGGTTGACAGGTTCTTGATTAGTAAGGCCATCAAAGATTACGGGGAGAAAGCAGGAAAACTGGATTGAGATGGAACATAAATTGGCCATAACTGAAAGGTGGAGCAGACTCAATGGGCCAAATGGCCCAATTCTGCTCCTATGCCTTCTGCTCTTATATGACTTCAAGTATAGTCAGGAAAGAGTCTGGGGCAAGTGAGACAAATCCTTCTCCATTTAAATACAAGTCCATCTCTTCACTGATGTAGGTCACAGGGTCGTCTGGCTGAGTACACCAGGGCCAATGGTTATTTGGTCCCAATTTATGATTTACAGTTTTTCCTAAAAAATTGTAACTTCATCAAGCAATTCAGAAACCTGTTAAAAGTCAATGACATAGGATTGAGGTTGGCAAATTTCCTTATAGGTAGAGATGAAACAAATATATTTAACATTACTGATACAGGCTTTCAAATTCCACATTTATTTAATTATGTTTAAATCCCCTTACTACTGGTGTGGGATTTTAGCGCACATTCAACAGATTATTAGTCCAGGCTTCCAGCTTACTAGCCCAGTAACATACTATTGTGCTGCCACAATCCCTGAGGTTTGTTAGGATCACACAAATTAATGTAGACAAAAATCCCATGTGACTTGAGCTCAGAAACCCAGAATGAACAGGGGCAGCTGTTAAGGGACAGTGAAGAATTATTCATTCCTAACCCAGTCATTGCCCACATTAAATTGAAATAAAGCAAATCGGAAGTGTGATTCACCCTGAAGTGCTACTGTCTAAGCATGACAATTTTAATAAAAGACATTCAAGTTTAGTTTTCAGTTGTTTTACCCCAGCCTTAAAATGATTTATTAATTTTCCAGACATACAGTAAGTCCATTTGTTTGTCAATCTAATGTTACACAGTAATTTGTATGTGACGATCCTTAACCGTAGCCCGAGGGAAGGTATTTTACAGAGAACTTGTTTCATTTGTTCAGCTTAAATTACGGCTCATTGCTTATTTTCATTGAATTCAATCTTTTTTCCTGAGAATCCAATAGGGATTTTACCGTGGTTGGCTACAGAAAAAAAAACTCTATTTAATTATCACAGTGCAGAAGGAGGCCATTCAGCCCATCAGGCCTGTACCTATTCTAAGTAAGAGCAATCCAATCAGTTCTACTACCTCTTCTCTCCCTGCAATCTTACAAATTCATTCCTTTCAGATGCCCATCATGATCCTTTTTGAACATGAGAATTAAATCTGTCTCCACTCCAATCCTCTGGCAGTATATTCCAGACCCTTAACCTCTCAGGAATTTTATTTTATCCAGCATATTTTTTTTGTTTCCTTTCCTGATCATCTTCATCTATTTCCTGTAGTTTTTCCCATTCCTCCAATAAGAACAGCTTCTCTCAACAACCTTCATCATTTTAAATGATCACATCCCCTTTCCCCTCCCTCCTTCTCAATTTTCCCATTGCCCATTCAGGTTACCCCCTCACCCCTTCTGCTCACCTGGGCATCACCTCCCTCTGGTTCCTATTCTCTTTCCCTTTCATCCATTGTTCACCCTCCTCTCCCAAGACATTCCTCCTTCTGTAGCCCTTTATCTCTTCCACCTATCACCTCCCAATTTCTTACTTCAACCTCCCTCCCCCCAACTTAGTTTCACCTATCACTTGCCAGCTTGTACTCCTCCCTGTCCCTGCCACCTTACTCTGGCTTCTGCCCACTTCCTTTCCAGTCCTGATGAAGAGTCAGCCTGAAATATTCCTCTCCATAGATGCTGCCTGACCTGCTGAGTTCCTACAACATTTTGTGTGTGTTGTTCTGGATTTCCAGCATCAGCAGAATCTTGTGCTTAACCTTTGTCATGGTCCCGCCTGGCAATTCCCCATCTTGCTATTACCTCTTTAGTTGGGCCTTAATCCCCTCGTCTGATTTCCAATTGTTCCCAGTTCAGCTAATTACAACACACCTGGTTCCCATTAGCGAACACAGGATAAAACTCAGGCATCACAGCCATGCTTTGGTTGATTCTAGTGTGGGTAAACCTTGTTTCCTGATACCTTAGGACTGGCAGTTCTAAGCTCTGCATCATTTCCTGGATACTCTATGTAAACCTTGTCTCTGTGTAAAGACTCTCCTGGATACATGTTCCCCATTCACGACAATGCTAACACCTCACGACTCTGCCTCCATGCCCGTGTCCTGCACTTGGGTTCATCCTCAGCATCGTCCTTGCAACAACTTTTCAATATCCTCTGTTCCGAGCAGAACAAACCCAGCTTCCCCTGTCCGCAGGATAACTACTGTCCTGTATCCCTGGAATTTCAGTGCCTCTCACTCTCTCTAAAAAGGTAATAATGCAGGATAAAGTTGTGGTGAACTACATATACCTGTCTGGACATGCCCCCTGCTGACTGCTCCTGTGGCTCCTCCCACAGACCCCGGTATAAAGGCGATTGAGGCCTGAGCCCAGCCCTCAGTCTCCAGGATGTAGTATGGTGGTCAACTACTGCTTGTTCTTTCTTCCAGTCAATAAAAGCCGATATCTCGCCTTTACGTCTCAGAGAGAGTTATTGATGATGCATCAAAAGTGTAGAAACTACTGAAGGAGTGCAGTGCAGGCAAATGATAAAGTGCAAACTCATAATGTGGTCAATTGTGAGGCCAAGAATCTGATACCAATGGTATAGAAGCTGCCCTTGAGCCTGGTGGCTCATGTTTACAGGCTTTTGTATCTTCTGCCTGATGGTAGAGAGGACAGTGTGAAGAGAGATTGTCCAGGGGGTGGGATCTTTGATGATGCTGGATGCTTTACTGAGGCAGCAAGAAGTGTAGATAGAGTCCATGGAGGAGAGGCTGGTTCCTGTGATGTGCGATGTGTGATGATTGTTGCAGTTAACCAGAGATTTAGAATGGCTCATTATGACTTGGGACAAGGGAATGTAGCTATACCTACTGACTAAGGAAATAGGGTTTGTTTCTTGTACTATATGTTCTACAGCTTTATAAAGCCTATGGTCCTCCATGTTTCTTTTAACCAGTTACTCAATCTTCATGCCATTTTCAATGAAATTTAGGTATATACCTACACATCTTTATCTTCATTTACCCCTTTCTGAGTTGTGCCCTCTAGTTTATAATGCCTTTCTCATTCTACCTATCTAAATGTAATACTTCAGATTTTTCAGTATTAAATGTCAGTGGCCAACAGTCATCCTTTTCAACAGATTTTTTACATCTCCTCAAAACTTTGGAGGACCCCAGCTTATTGGGCAGCATCTATGGAGGGAAATAGCAAGTCGATGCTTCTGATTGAGACCCTTCATCTGGGCTGAAAGTTAGAGTGGTGATAGCCAGTGTAAGGAGATGGAAGGAAGGGGTGAGGCAAGAGCTGGCAAGTGGCAGGTCCATCAGCGAGCTGGTGATGGGCAGTTGAGAGAGAAGAGTGAGTATCTGGCTATCTGCCTCCCATCTCTCAGTCCAGATGAAAGGCGTATCTGGTGTACAACATACTGTCTTGTCTGGAGTTTGTAGACTGTCCATGTGACTGTGTTAGTTTCCTCAGGGTGCACCAATTTACCATCACATTCCAAAAACGTCCAAGCCGGTTGATTAATTGGCCAAAGTAAATTGCCCGTGTTGGTGAGTCGCAGAATCTAGTGGGAGGGGGAATTTAGGTGATGGGAATGTAGAGAGCATAGGTTGTAGAGGCAGTTAGTGGTTGATAGAGGGAGGTGGGGAGAGAAATGGGGTTGCTCTGTGAATCGTCTAGACTCAATAAGCTAAGGTGGTCTCCTATGCTGTTAAAGAAATATGGAGCTGCAGAAGACAAGGCTATGCTTAGCACACGGATTGTGTGCATGCTTCAGGCCACTATCATTGATGAGAAGTGAAGACAGATTTTAAATAACGTGCTAATTAATTGGTTAACAGGTGAAATTGTGGATTCTTTGAGCTGATGCTCTAGATGTGTAAAGGGATGATAAGGGCTGGGGAGTGTGGCATGAAATGAGTAGGACCAAGGTGAGAAATAGTGTGGGAATTAGTTGGGATTAGAGCTGGAAGCTTTCTCCCATAGAGCCAGCTAAAGAGCAGCCCAGCATCACTAGCTACTGCACCTGTCAAAATACAGCTTACTTTCTTTTCTGTGTGTCTGAAAGGAAGAGGGCAAGAAGGAAACAATGAAACGCCTTATCAGGAGGAAAATGTAATAAGCCTGAAAAAAAAATTAGAGAAGATAAAAGCTGGAAAAACAGTAAACACACACAACATGCTGAATGAACTCAGTAGGTCAGGCAGTATCTATGGAGGGAAATGAACTGTCGATGTTTCTGGATGAGACACTTCATCAGGACTGGTGTCAGACCTGATGAAGAGTCTCGGCCCAAATTACCAACTGTTCACCCGCCAGCTTGTACTCCTTTCCCTGTCCCTGCCACCTTACTCTGGCTTTTGCCCGCTTCCTTTCCAGTCCTGATGAAGAGTCTCAGCCTGAAATGTCGACTGCTATATTCCTCTCCATAGATGCTGCCTGATCTGCTGAATTCCTCCAGCATTTTACGTGCGTAGCTCAAGATTTCCAGCATCTGCAGATCTCTTCGTTCTCAGAAGAAAAACAAACTGAAATAGAGGGGGGTAAAAGAGGAATGTAAACTGACAGAAGCAAAGGCTGTGGATGCTGTAGATGTTAGAAAAGCTTCCATGGAGACAGAGACAAAGACCTCAGTTGTTCAGCTGAAGCATCAGCTTTGTTTCTCCCTCCACTGCAGTGAGATTTGCAATGTTTCGAGCACTTTCTGGTTTTATTACGAGGCAAAAAACCTTTCAGGCAGAAATTGGCCCTGTGCTTTGTGTTAACCGAATAGTATGGAAGTCCGTGCACAATGAACAGCAGCACCAATGCTCCATTCCATTATAAGCTACCAACAAATTTCTACCTCTCTATTCAGTCATTATTGTGGACTGTGAAATGGAGGCTTGATAACAAAATCCATTTTCATTATTCCTTTCAAAGATTTGCTTTGGTAAAAATAACTGACATTCCCTCATTTCTGCTTTTCAGTTATTCTTTTGAAACAGAGCTATCATCTTGGCTGTACCAACCACTCAGATCTGACCTGTGCTTTTTTATGGTGTTTGTTTCTGTGTGCTGGAGAAAATTTGAATAATGCACCCCTCTGAGATTTCTTGCCAGCTTACAGAGCAAGCGCATCACCTATAATTGCCAGTAATGCATCTGTAATCACCAGCAGCAGCACTGAAGATGATTAAAATGAAAATTCTTCATGCCACAATGGGTTAGTAAAAAGACCTTTCAATTTTCTGCCGTGATGGTCACTCGAATTTTTACTCCTTGTAAGAATTTTAATTAAAATCAAATAAAACAAGGACAGTGGAATTGCAGCTGTCCACTTTTACATCTTTAAATGGAAAAAGCATCCTTATCCTTTTATATAAACCCCTTTACAAGAACTAAAAATAAATTTACAAACATTCTGGAGCAAAGAAAGGGGAAAATAAAAAACAGAAAATTCAACCACAAACAGAAAGGATTATTTATGAACATCTACACAGAGTTTAATGCAAAATAATTAACAATATCAAACATCCCTCAGTAGGCAACAGAAAGGATACCAGGCAACAAAACTTCAGATGAACAGAGAAGCAGACTCCTTGGGTTTGGCTGTGCATGTTCAAGCCACCCTAACATGGACGCAGACTGAGAGGTAGGAGCTCTAAAGGGACCTGCCAGCATCCGACCTCTTGTACATCTTGGACCTCTGCTTTTGGTCATGTGCTCGCAGAAAGCCAAAAGGAGAGGGACCTTCTGCAAATGCGTGACCAAACAGAGAAGCTGCAGCCTGTAGAAGCTTCTGGCCAACTGTTGCTTCATTGGTCCCAGGGTCCTGCAGGGTGCAGGGAGTCAGCTGATTCAGTCCTCTGCAGCCAAATGAGGGAAAGGTGGGTGGGCACTGTGGACACTGGGTCAGGTCAATTGTGATCTGGCCCATTAAGCTGGAGAGCCCATAATCTCAGTATAATTTTTACCACCACATCTGGACCAATGTTCAGCCTCCCACGAAACAACAGAAGAAGACAGCATGTGAAGCAGCATCTACACAGAGAAATGGAGTTGACATTTTGAGTCAATCTCCTTTCTAGATCCTTTTTCCCCTCTATGTTTAAGTCCAGAGGAAGGGTCTCAACTTGAGAAGTTGACTGTCCATTTCTCTCCATGGATGCTGTCTTACCTACTGAGTTGCTCCAGCATTTCGTGTCTTGCTCCAGAATCCAATATCTGCAGACTCATTTGTGTCTCTGAAGTGCAGCCTCGTTGGATCAACAGGTCAAAACAGAAGTCAGAGTGGAAAAGGCAAGAGAAGTGCAAATAGTGTGTCACGTTTGGGCAGATTGGAACAGGTCAGTAAGGTTATAAATTGTTAAGATGGCAAACATAGATGTTTTTCTTTATTTTCCATTTCGTTACTACAGATGTAGTTTACCTTACTTGTTCTCTATGTCCCTGATGTTATCTCTTTGCATGTTGTTTGGTTGCCTGTATGGGATACCATCCCATTGAAAGCTACATGATTCGGGGAAGGGTGGTCTGTGAAGACACTGAGGGGTTGCGCTCCTAGCTGGACAATCAGGCATAGCCTCAGGACATGAGACTGAAATGATGAAATATTACTTTTCAGGGTAGTAATTTCTCAGAGATGTTTAGGAGTGCAGTTGTTGAGCATATTCAACGCTGAGATCAAACATGTGTGGACACTCAAGGAATTGAAACATTGAGGAAGGAAATGGGCCTTCTAGTGCAGGATTAGCCAAGATCATTCATAACAAGGGATCAGATTCGAGGGTTGCATGGTTCATTCCTATTTCTATATCGTCGTATTTTGATGCTCTCTTGGCACCATTGCAAGAGATTTAGGCCAATTTTTTTTTCTTTTTTTCTCAAATCCATATACTACAGGTCAGAATCAGGTTTAATTTTGCTGGCAATATGCAATACATTAAAACTGAATTACTGTAAATATATATATTTAATGGTTAAATAAGTAGTGCAAAAAGAAAAATAAAAAGTAGTGAGCTCGTGTTCATGGGTTCAATGTCCATTCAGTAATCTGATGGCAGAGGGGAAGAAGCTGTCCTGAATCACTGAGTGTGTGCCCAAAGGCCTCTGTACCTCCTCCCTGATGATAACAATGAGAACATGACCTGGGTGATGGGGGCCCTTATTGATGGATGCTGCCTTTTTGAGGCATCGCTCCTTGAAGATGTCCAGGATGCTGGGGAGGCTGGTGCCCATGATGGAGATGAACAAGTATACAGCTCTCTGAAGCTTATTTCAATCCTGTGCAGTAGCTCCCCTCCCCCCATACGAGATGGTGAATACATTTTGAAAAAAAAATTACTGACTGTAAAACACTTTGGATGCTTGAATTATAAATGGTCACTTTTTTGGCAAAGCATTTAATTATCTTTTGGATCCAGAGAAAGCTAGTACCTGAGAGATAACAAACCTATTTATTTACAGAACATGCTGTCAAGCATATAGCACATATCCAACATTTTCAATTTTTGTTTCAGTTTTAGTCTTTCTTTATTTTACTATGGAGAATGAATTTGGGTAACACACACAAAATGCTGAATGAATTTGGGTAAGTGCTTTTTAGTACCTGATACAATAGGACACATAGTACATTATTTGGCCCTAAACTGACAGCTTCACTTACTTCTGGTGAAGTCATTGACACAATTTATATGCAACAGTTTCAGTAGACATTGGAGGTTTATGAATAACAAGGTGTTAATTAAACTCATTTGCTCCAAATATCAAACAGAACGCGCAGTTGATTGTACTCTGATTTGCAATGACTGCACATGGCAATCACCTTGATTGCGTTGTTAATTGAATGAGCTTGCATAGAAACAAGCAGAAGAAATGCCGGCTTTCAAAAACAAAGTACCTAGCAGATACACATTTCCAAGCAAAATTGCCAGTAGTAAGAGAGGTAAAAATGATTGATTTTACTAGATTAAACATTTAAATTCAAATTGTTGGAGTTTCACCATTTTTCATGTTTTGATTAACTTGAGACCTGTGTTTCCATGTGGATGTAAAGGATCAAATGGCATCGATGACATGCCAATCTAGCCTGGTACCATCTACCATTGTGCAGGAGGTACAGAAGCCTGTAGTCCAGCACCACCAAGTTCAAGAGCAGTTACTTCCCTTCATCCATTCAGTTCGTGAACCAACCTGCACAACCCTAATCACAACCTCAGGACAGCAACACTATAACCGCTTTGCACTAAAGTGAACTTCGTGTTTTTTGTTCTAATTGTGCTCTTGTAAAAATAGTGCACAAATTATGCTTAATTTATGATTTTCTTGTAACTGCTGCTTTTCTAACATTTTGTGTCTGTGATGCTGCTGCAATTAAGCTTTTCATTGCCCATGTGCATATGACAAACTCAACATTTAGCATCCTAGCTAATATTTATTGGTTAATGAACAATACTAAACACCTTGGCAGTTCTGGAAACATTGGATAGTACAGGCAGATAGCAGCCCCATGACCGTGCTGCCAGGCCCATTACAGAACATTACATTGGAGCAAGGACATCAGGAGTCTACAAGAGATCAGATACATGAACATTTGACCTCTCATTTTGTCCCTGCATTCACCGGAAGTGTTCTGCAAGCCAATTAGATACACAGAGTATGGTCTCTGGGCATTAGACTAACCATAGCTGGTGCTTTCAACACAGCCCCATTCATCTGAATGGAGTCAACAACCTTCATTTAAAAGATTTTTAGGAAGTTAAGTATTTATTTTTCTTAATTTTGATGCAAATATTTTAAATTAATTAACAACAGCTTCATATATTTTAAAGATAGTTATCATGGTGTCATTGCATTGAAACTATTTTTTAACTGTTTCCAAATTACTTTGATTATCAGGAGTGCTAAGATTCGGTTAAAGTCTTCCCACAACACATTCCTGACTGACCTGACAGAGGCATCATCTGAATCTGCCGAGTAAATTCCATTTTTTGTCAGATTTCCAGTTTATGTGGTATTTTGATTTGGTCATTTATTTTACAGTGGTTTGTGCAATCTTTCTGTTGCAAACTCATCACAATGTTGGTTACCTTGAAACAGCAACACTGTAAAAGAAATTTATTGACTGTCAAGAGAGTTGGGATAACCTGAAGTTGTGAAAGGTGTTATACAAATCCAAATCTAATTTTCTTACAACTTTTTCTTAATCTCTTCAGAAAATATAGACGTCATTGCTTCAGACACCATACACTGCCCCACCACCTCTTTGAACTATGATAATTCTGAATTACCATTGCTATTGGTCTGGGGTCACAAACATGCCAGACCAGCTAAGAACTGATGATTGTTTCTCCAGAAGTACAGTGAATCAGCTGAGTTTTCTGGGCACTTCCTTTATATTTCTTTATTTTGATGCTTTTAGCTCCCTGATCTCATCTCTCCAGATCAGTGGTCCAGGCCTCCAAATACTCCTCCAGTAACTTAACTATGAGGTCATTAGAATGCAGGTAAAGCCCACATAAATAAAATAAAAATACCTAATCCAGAAGAGCAATATTCACTCAGGTACTTTATGTTGCAGTGCAGACTAACAACAGGCTTGTGCATGAATATTAACATTACCAGGTTGGACAGCACTACTTTCTCCAAAACACTCCTTTATCTGTGAGGGCTCACACTCGGATATAAACTTTTGCTATCATTAACTGGGAGAGGTTTTTCTTTATATTCCTTTAATTCCATGTATTAGAAGCTCCAGACTGTTTTACACTTGCAACCACAGACAACAAGGGCTTTGTTTTAATTCCATTGGAGCACAGGCTAACCTGTGGTGATGGAAGCTTTTCACTTCAAGTGTACCTGGTATGCTGAACGGTGGAGTAAAACCTGTGCTGCACTGGTATCATGTGTACACAAATTCAAATAGCTCATTGTTGCTGAATTGATTTAGACAGGCCCTGTTCTAATCTGGAGACATTCTATAATCTTCTGTCAGCAGTTGACTGAAACCAATATCTGTGGATACTGTCAATTTTTTTTTAAGCCTCTAAGTTGTTCTAAGTCTTATCAAACCTCTGAAGATGTTTGGTGTTTTTTTCCCATTTCAGAGAGTATAAATCACTGAAAAAAATCCTCCAACTCCCTGTAATCCTGAGCATACTGTGCACTCAGTAATGGCCACAGGAAGTATGGTATCAGTTGAATGCCTCTGGTCTACTCCAGCAACTTCGATGTTAACCCTTCAGTCTACAGTGACACTTCAGCATTAAAACTGTGGGAAGGAGTATAATATAAACCAACAGGTAATGGCAGTTATCAACTCAGGAGATTCTGCAGATGTTGGAAATCCTGAGCACCAGGAAATCAGTCCTGATAAAGCGTCTTGGACTGAAATGTTGACTGTTTATTCCCCTCCATAGATACTGTCTGACTTGCTGAGCTCTTCCAGTATTTTGGTGTGTGTTATGACAGCTTGTTGAAAGAACAGTGCACTAACTATGGGATGCTTTGATCTCCATGTTGATTGGGTTAATCTAGTTGGAAAGGATAGCTACAAAAATGAATTAGTCATGGAGTTACACAACACAGAAAAAAGCCCTTGGCCCAGTTGGTCCATGCCATCTAAATTGACTTCTTGAATTGGTCCCATTGCTTGCATTTGACCCATATCACGCTGAAGTCTTCTTAGCAATGTACTTGTCTAAATGTCTTTTAAATGCTATAACTGAACCCACCTCTACCACTTCCTCTGGCATTGTGTTTTGTGTGGGAAATTGTGTCTCACAAATTTGATAGAGTTTCTTGAAGAGGTGATGAAGAGGATTGATGAAGGTAGGGTGGTAGTTGCCACCATGGATGCTAGCGAGGTCTTTGATGAGGAAATTCTAATAGAATGCAGCATACTAAGACTTACCATGTTTGAATTGTGCAATATTAAAATTAGAATAAATGAATGTTAAGCAGGAATTATTCATCAATAATGCCACATACGGTTCAACATCTTTTAATCATGGATGGAGAGCTAGGTGAAAAATGTTGCCAAAGGAAACTGCATTATACTCTACATCACGTACACGCAACCCAGTAAAAGTATCAGCAACAATAGAACGCACCTGGAGTCTGGTTTTGCTGTTAACAAAACACTATTTTATTAGTAACTACGTCATATAGTAACTTAAACCAGGTAAATCAAGAGTTAACAGTGTTATGCATATATAGGTGTAAATATATAAAGTTCCCAAACTTTTGTCAAGCTTAGGTGGTAAGTGATACAGTCTTACGATGGTATATAAGAAAAGTTCAGTTCAAATGCATAGGTTAATTAATGCGAGATATTTGTAATCCAAAGGCGAATGTTGTGAGAAGGCAATTTCATTGATATTCCACAGATTCCACGACAGCAATACAAAATAACAACAGCACTAGGTTTTATCTCCAAAGTTGTTCCACTCCACACATGAAATATCACAACAGAGATCTTCAACGAATATCCTTTCAACACAAGTAGTACCACACCCGGATTCAGCTACAGGACATGACAAAGTGGTGGCCACAGGATACTTAAACAGAATCCACGTATGGATTATCACCAACAGTAGCTTATCACAAAGGGGAACCACCACCCAGGCAAGGATCGACACACCGGTAGATTCCACAAGGTTACCCCAAACACACAACGTGATAGCCACGTATCCAGTTCCACGACATACGAAATAACGCCAACAGTGATTTGCCACAGGGGTGCCTTTCTTCAGTGAACTACCACACCCAGACAAAGGGTAAACACACACGTGGTATTCACAAAGGTTTCCCTCACCAGAGAACCCACTCCTGCGGATTAACTAAGTGACAATCACACTTTCTTAGCCAAATGGAAACAAACTCACCCTTATGGACTACTTGGAGAGTCCAAACGGTGATCTCTTTGTCACTAAGTTTCTTCTATTTCAAACCTTCCTCTCTTCTCTTCAAACTTGTTCTAGCTGCAGAAACTTGTGAGAATCATTTATCAATACTCTGGATCGATCTCAACTCACCCCTTTTGGGCTACTGAAAGTTTAAACCAGCGACCAACTCACTGGTGTCTTCCATTGACGGAATCCATCTTGACTCTGAGCATGTGTGTCTCTGACTGTCCTTGTAAAAAGTAAACAAGCTGCAGAGAAACCATAACATCGATTGTCCATCAAATAACTCCACCTCTCTCCACCATAGTAACCAAGCAACTCTGCAGTCAGCAGAGATCCAACAGTGTCCAAAAGTCAGTCTCATTATCCCAGCGTTTTAAAGTGACAGTCCACAGATAAAACGAACCCTAGGGGTACATAACATTTAACAAATGGAATAAGAGATAACTTTGTAATTCTAATTGAGATGGCAAATAGCTTTAGTAAATTAAATGAAACTATATAAAAATAGTAAG
Organism: Hemitrygon akajei; assembly: GCF_048418815.1. NCBI lineage: Eukaryota > Metazoa > Chordata > Chondrichthyes > Myliobatiformes > Dasyatidae > Hemitrygon > Hemitrygon akajei. The sequence continues at coordinate 40,786,098 of NC_133141.1, forward strand.
CAGGATTGACATTAAGTCAAGGCCACAAAGAAAGGCTTGTTCACAGATGGAAGGAGATCTCATTTGTGCATCCAGCACATTCTGTTCAGCATCTCCCTGCTCCTCTAAGCTTTAGTCTGTCAGATGATCAGTGAGGCCCCCAAAAGAAAAATTGCAGCCTTTGTGCAATTTGCACTAAGTCCCTAATCTTTCTTCACATTTTATTTCTCATTCAAATAGTTTCATGCAGCACACAGAATCCAGAGGCAAGTAATCCAGCTTCCAGTATACATACAAAATACTGGAGGAGCTCAGCAAGTCAGGCAGTATGTATGGAGGGCAATACAGTCAAAATTTCAATCCAAGACACTTCATTAGGGCTGGATTTCCTGATGCTCAAGATTTCCAGCATCTGATCAACATGGAGAGAATTGTCTCGTGTTTGCAGGCAAAAAGCTTTAACCAACGGAATGGACTACTTTGACATCTGCAGGATTGCAGTGTAATTTTGCTCCTCTGCAGGATGAGCAACCTTTAGAACTTGTTCTGCAGTGGTCACAACAGGTGCTACTCCAAAACAGGAAGGGTGTCATCTCTCGACTCTTCGCTCGCCTTCATCGATCTGATTTCCAATCAACCCTTCTCACCTGGACCCACCTATCGATTGCGAGCTCTTACCCCATCTTTCCCTCCTAAATCTTTACATTGGCCATTTCCCTTCTATCCTTTTAGTCTAGATGAATGGCCTCAGCCTGAAACTATCCATTTCCTTCCACAGATGCTACCTGAAAGAGTTTCTCCAGTAGCCTTTTTTTTTGCTCCATACTCGTACCTCCTCTAAAAGACTTGCTGTCAGCTGCACTCAAGGGAGCTCCTACCAGCCTAAAATTTCTTTCTGCTGACCTTTCATCCATCTTGATGGGAGACCTCCCAGCTCAGCTCTGCAGGGAAGCCAGTGCATTTGTCATTGTCAAACTGCCTGCCTGAGCTTTTTTGAAACTTGCAGGAAACCAAAATATTCCAGTTAAGCTTTGATCTTGAGTATGGTTCAAGGCCTTTTGCCTGAGCCATCTAAGTTAAACATAAAACAAACATCAGTTGCATGTGAATACCCATTGGATTCAATGGATTAGCAATTTAATGGAAAATAAAAATCAATGTTTCCATAAAGTCTATTAGACAAACACTTCAATATAATGCCAATCTATTCCACTGAACTTGGACACAACTTATCACATCGTTCAGTACATGCAATTACCAAAATCTATAAAAAAAAGTGCAATTCTAGCTCTCATAAATTGTTTTATTTCGAATGTATTTTTTTATAGTCACACTATAAAACATGCACAGCAAAATCTGGTTAATGTGTTTGCTTGATAATTCTAATTAAAAGGATCATTTTGCGTAAGGGGAAAAATCAATCGCTGTAGCTCATTATAATTATCATAGAATATAAATGAAGACACAAACTCAAATATGTGATTTATGAAACATTTACTGCATGGCGTCATTTCAGTAATATGCAATCTTGTGCTGTTTAGATGTGATTGCGAATGAACAGGATTCAGAAGAAAATTGCAATCTCCTGAACTGATGATAAAGGGCTAGAATGTGAGAGAACCAAAAAATCATGCTGTAGAATTTGAATCAATTTTATGGACCCACAGTCTATTTGGACATAAAACAATCTTGCTGCTCAAGCACATTTAAATAAATGGACGTAGAACATTTTGGTTCCAGTTCAAAAATTCATAGCTGTGTTTTACAATGTTGATGTGTGGATGCTGGCACTTCATGCCCATCTCAAGAAACAACTTCAAACCAGCCTACCAGTCAAAGTAAATTAACTTAAAATCTCTTTGCCCATTGTTGAGGTGGAGAAATCCCAGCAAAATGATGACATCTCCAATAGTGTAATCAGAGCAACGGATTCCCCAGGATAACGTTGGGGAATGCTGGCCAATCTGGGAACTATGCAGAGCACTGAAGTGGCATCTGTCACTCACTAAATCCAGAAGCTCCAGTTGGACAGTACAAGTCCAGAATTCCCTGGAATGGGAATGGATCGATGTATTCAGAATTGCCAGTCACAAGCAAATGATTTCACCTATTTCCCTGACATTCCTATAACATGTGCACATTTTTACAGATAATTTACTTTCAATGAGAAAACACTTTCATTAAAGTCACAGACAGAAAAAAGGAATAAAGCATTCAACTGGTGAAATTGTCAAAAGCACATTATCACATTTAGAACAGTTAAACAATGAAATATCACCTATTAACAAGCAACTTTAAGTGCATTTCAAATGTGATATTGCATGCAGATTAGTCAACTGTCCCCTTAAATGGTCAAAATCTCCGGTAGAAATGTGATTATATATTTACAAACCATAAAAATCAGCAAACAAAGGACAAAATTGAGAGCTGATGTTACTGGAGCAATTTGGCTGCTTGACTGTTTATTTCTGGACAAGGTTTGTGCAAGGGAATCAGTCATCTAGCAGTAATAATATTCATAGAATTGTATAAACTGAATCTAACAAATCATTAGTGTGCATATTTATTTTTAAAAAGCCATAGATTTTCTTACATTGAGAGACAAATAGCATGGTTTGTCTGGCCGAGCTTGTAAATTATGCTCCACCCCTTTAACAGGAGATGAGAATGAATCTGCAGCTTCAAGGAGGCATAGCTGAGGCACAGTGTAATAAAAAGGACATATCTGTGGGAAAAGGCAAGTGCAAAATCTTGTCATCGTGTGCTACAGTCTGACACACCATTCTGGTTAGAAGCTGGTGTGGAGGTTTGATCACATGGTATTATTGACCATGTGATGTTGCCCACTATTTTATAAAGGTTTAAGTGCTGCTCAAAATATTTCAATTGTTCCTTTTTTGCAGATTACAAAAACCTCGTTTCCAAATCAATTATGAATCTAAGTAACAATGGATAACAAATAATTAAGTAAAGATGCAGATAGCAGAATAGTACAACTGCTCCTCTCAGCTCCAATGACCTGCTCCTGACCTCTGATGCTGTCTGGATGAGATCTGTATGTTCTCCCCAGTGAATGCCTGGGCTTCCTTCCACAGGCAAAAGACACAGGAACTATTGAGTTAATTGGCCATTGTATTTTGCCCCTACTGTGCAAGCGAGTGGTGGAATCTGGGGCGAGTATGGGGATGTGGGGAAAATAGAAATGGGATTAGTGTAAATGAGTGCATGATGATCATCATGAAGGGGCTATTCCTGTGCTGTAAGCTTCTGTTCTTGTGATATTCCTATATTAGTGGTCATCAAAAATACCTTTATAACGTTGAACAAGGTTTCATCTAATTTTATCTTTTGTCAGTAGAGCACATATATTGAAAAATGAGAAAAAATGAATAAAATTAACTTATTTTTTACTGACTCCCACATGCTGAGTTCCAGAATGGTAAAGCTCAATGCTCAAAGTGGGCAACCCTCTCCGATTGCCAGTACTGTAATATACTGTGCACAGTTCAAGCTGATGGCTGAATGGTTCCCTCAGGGACTCTGCCTGTGGCTCACCTGCTTTCTTCTTTCCTTTGGCCACTGGTGACAATCATATTCTGTGGATACATTTTCCACTCGCCTCTCTCGAAACCTAGATTTGGAACCTTGGCAGTTTACAGAACAATAAGGGAGATAAACCTCTCAGAACTGAAAGTGGCAGGGAGTTTCCTAATTGGTGGTCTTCCACTGTCAACTGGTGCATTGTGCCATTCTGCAACTAGAGTCATGACGAGGGGCTAGATATAAAGAAACTCTAAGCCAGTGCTCAGAGATGTAACCAATCTTTTCCATCTATGTTCACAGTTAACACTCAAAACTCTCTTCTTTCCAAAGGGTAACACAAACTCAACAATTAGCCATCATAATGAATCCTTTAAGGATAGAAACCTTTTCTGGATAGAAAGAGATTGGAAGAAATTATCATCAGGGATAACACATGATTAATACTGTGACAATAAACCGTATTTCTCTCTGAGAGTAGGTCACCTAAGTGGGTTGCTTCTGTTAAAGGATGAACCACATGCTGTGGTTTAAGGGAAATAATTTCTACTCAGCATACCTTGTTCCAACCTTACCTTGGCTTGTGGGCATTTTTCCATTCTGAAGCTTTTTAAGTCGTTTTTGGTGGGATTTACCATTGTAGTGGATCTGGGCCTGGGCAGCGGAGTTCAGCTGAATGTTACACACCCCACAAAGAGTGAAAGTCTGGAGTTTTCTTTCTCGCTTCTGCGTGCCGTCTGCAGTAACAGACTGTAATTCTGTGACGTCTTCATTCACCGAGGAAGCATCAGCATCACCACTTTCAGGGGGCAGAGGAGGGCTTAATGGCCGTTTCATACCTTTAAAAAGAAAGGTTATTAACTGTTTTTGACCACCCAAAGATTTTCTGTCGGCTTTCAAACCAAGCGTTTCTTTTCTTTTAAAATAGGACCTACAAAACTAATTATATTCTCGATTTTATCACTGGCATTTAGAATTAGACAAAATAAGGTTTTTTACTCCAATCATTTATGGCCCCTGCCTGGAGCTGCCCTAGGGAAACGAGTCGTCTAGCCTCTCCAACATTCCTGTCTGTATGAATCTATTTTCCTTGAAACTAAATCGGGATACAGTATACTAGAACATCACTATCTCACCAGATCTTCCTCATCATTCCAGCTGATCACCTTGAACTTGAAATGCTATTTTTAAGCAAGGTGTGGAAAGATGAATCAAAGTGATAATTCCTGCTAAACACATTTTTTATATTAATTTTTATTATATATGTGCATTATCTTGCAATTTGCAGTGGGTAATGCAAATGGTAATAAAAGATAATGAAGTGTTCAGGCCTCCCAATCGAACGCTAAACACTTCATATAAATTTATTCTTGGTTGGATTTACAGTAGTAATGGGGCCAGAAATAATATGGGCTAATAAAGTGCCAGAAGCTGTGTGAACCATTAAACCCTTTCCCATATTCCTGAATGTAGCAGCTGAAAAGTGTTCACATCTGGAGAAGGTATATTAGGATTTACAGGGCCAGAAGGGGATTCACAGTGAATCGGCAGTGAGAGATAATGTATATCTGTACCTCCAAAAGACCAGCATGAGGGAATTGGCATTGAACCAAATGTTACGGGCCATTGACAGAAACAAAAAATAAGATTCAGAACTCAAATTTATTTTTCTGTTTCAGTTTTATTGTGATATGCCATGTTAATCCACCAGTGAGCTTTCAGCAACAATATCAATGTAATACAATTTACCAACACTGCTTTTAGCTGGTTTCAGTGCTTTCGCTTTAATCTTTAGACAAATAAATATCTTATAAATGGGAACTGTAAACTAAGTTCTAATGTTTCAAGGTGTTAGTCTTATTTGTGCACTAATTACATATTGCTATTTAATAGAATATAAATCTTCTGGGCATTTGTGGAGCATTCTTTAATTTAGTGTGAATGGAAAAGGTAATTAATATGTAAACATGCTGGGCATTTTTGTTAAATAGTAATTGATAAAATAACAAGCCAGAAATTACATTCAAAAACACTTTCACAGCATCCAATCCCATTGGAATAGTACCTTCTGTACTGTTGCATTTGGCTAATGATAGATAAACAGAAAACAAATCAATCTTCAGTGTCGGTACTTTATTGAAAGCTGCTGTTTGTGTCCAAATGTTCATAGAACAAATGTGGAAGCAGGCTGAAAAGGAAGTGGGGAGGAAGGGTCATGAGATGAAGGAAAAGACAGCGGGAGACGGTGATACAGGGAAAGACTGAGATGATCAAATGAAGAAATTCATTAGACGTATGAGACACAATGCCATTGAAATATGAGTCTTGGTGTGTGGAGCAAGGTTGTTTGGGTGGACATCTGAATATTTTCACTCATGAGATAAGGAAGCAATTTCAAAAAGATGAGGCAAGCATTTTTCTAAAAGACTTCTGCACCTTTGGAATTCTTGAGGTCTGAGAGAGATGGAAGCTGGGTTGGTTAGATAGATTCTTACACTTTATAGGAATCAAGGGTTAAAGGGATTATACAAGGTCAGCCATAAGGGGCTGCATGATCATTTCTGCTCCAACTTGTTATGAAATGGTAAAACCACACTTGGGGTAGTGGATTTTTTTTGTCTCTAAATAGAAAAGATTTACTTGATATAGGGGACCTAAGTGAATGTTTATAGGACTGGTACTAGAGATCATAGGTTTGCCACATGAGGAAACATTGGACAACATTCTTTAGTTAAAAAGAAAGGAAGGAGATACCATTTGAAACTTAAAAAGACTTGACAAGCTAGATGCAGGAAGGGTGGTTCTCCTGACCAAGGAGTCTAGAACTGGGCAGGACAGTTTATAAGCGATAAATCCTTTGGGATTGAGATGAGGAGATATTCCTTCACTCAGGTGGTGGGCCTTTGAAATGTACTACTTCAGTCAGTTGTGGAAGTCTAGCCATTGAGTTTATTCAAAAAGATTTCTGGGCATTAAGGGAATCAGAGATATAGGGATAGTGTTAGGAAACAGTACTGAGGTAAAGGTCAGTTAAGATCTTGATGAATAGTGGAGCAGCTTCAAAGAGCCATGCAACCTATTCCTGATCCTTTTACTTATATTCTTATGTAAATGAACACTGAGCAAACTGAAAAGGTTTTGGATCTATGTAACACCTCTATATCCCTTTCAGAATGAGTAACTTGTAAGACGCAAGCACTGATGTAATGCAAGAGAAGGAGGAAAGTATCATCAGAGCACCTATGTTAGTCCACAAAAGTGACCCAGATCTTCCTGTTGCCTGTCACATGAACTCTCACTTTGATCTATCAGTCTGTGGCTTTGTGTACTGTTAAAATGAGGTCCAAGATTAGAGTCAGGAACAATCCCTTATCTGGGCACAATGCAGTCTCTGGAATCAGCAGTGAATCCTACACCTTTTAGATAACTTGATTTCTGTCTGTATCAGTCTGTGATTTTGACTGTTTGTTTGTTTTTCACCTTTTATGCTCTGGGAGTCGGGGACATACACAGCCTGATCTTCCAGGCATGACTTCCTGCTCTGCATTTTGCAACTCCTACATTCTTTTCTCCATGTTCTCACTCTTAATTGCGCCCATTCACCCACTGTCCTGATTTTTGTTTACAGCCTACCCCTATAGTTTTACCCTATCAAAGACATCCCCCTTTCCCATCAGCCCTGCAACTTAATAAGTTTGTTTCTCAGTCCTAATTAACCATCTTTAATCTGAAACGTTGACTCTGTTTCTTTTACCAATTGTGTGGTCTGACTGGCTGAGTATTTCCAGCATTTTCTGCTTTTATTTTAGTTTTACAGCTTTTGCTGTTTTATTGTTCATTTTCAGGTGCAATTAGAGCATTGAAGAATGACATTTCTTAGCACAGCAGAAATATAGGAAATAGGGAGGGACTCGCTGAATAGCAAATAAAGTCAGGGAGGGGCACGTTTGTATAAATGAGTAGGGCTGGTCAGTGTGGGAAAACAGTCACAAGGACACTGAGAAAGGCAGTGAAGGGTGGGATGAAGTGCCTTCATATGGATTTTTATTTTCAGGTTGATGGGTACGTTTCCTGTTCTATATTTCATGTGTGAATTTGAACTTATTGCTTTTAACATTTTGAATGCAACTTTGACTTTCACATTTTAATTCAAATGTGGCGTAAATTTTCCAGAATACTCGATCTGTCACATTTCATTAGGTAACCTAACCTCACACTGACAGACTCGCCTACAGGTGCAAGTCCAATTGCAACCAAGCATTAACTTCTAATGAGTTCCTGCTGACCACTGAGCTCGCTTCACACTTGCCTGCGGACTACACTCCATCTTCCAGCATAGTTCTCCTCTGGGAGGGTGACCTCTGTCAGATTGGCAAGGCCCCTCTGCCCAGTTTCGTGCCTGTGCTCCTAGACAGCCTTGTCCTTAGGCTCACTGGCTTTCATAGCTATCGCTGAGCTTTATCTTTAACATTAGAACAATATAGCCCACAATGTCCATGCTGAACATGATATCAAATTAAACCAAACCTCTTCTGGCTGCACACGATCCATATCCCTCCATTCCCTGCACAGTCAGGAGTCTATTTGAACACCTCTTAAATGCTACAAGCATATCTGTTTTCACCATTACCCCGTTTCAGGCACTTTGACCGCTCTGTACGATGATTAACTTTGTTTTTGTTCTAATTGTAATCTTTCTTGTAAAAATTGCATATAATTTGTTTAATTTGTTCATCTTGTGAATGTTGTGCATCTGATGCTATGTGCCTGTGACATTGCTGCAAGCAAGCTTTTCATTACACCTGTACTTTTGCATATAAAACTTTATTTATCCTGAAGGAAATCAATGCTGCAAGGTTGCTCAGTCAGAAATATATACTTAGTATACAATATGATAATAAACTTGACTGTGACTGTGACTACCACAGTGTGTGAAAAAGAAACATGCCCTTAATCTTTCCCCCTCTAACTGTAAATGCATGTCCTCTAGTATTTGACATTTCCGACTACACTATCTATACCTCTCATAATTTTATAAACTTCTGTCGGGTCTCTGCTCAGCCTCCAATTTTCCTGAGAAAAGAACGCTAGTTTCTCCAACATTCACGAAACTGAAAAACCATTGAATACTATAATATAACATGAATATAAATACAATATTCAAAGTACATTTATTACCAAATCACATTTATTTTCATGTTCATTTTCATGTGGGCATTCATAGTGGAACAAAGGAAAACAACAGAATCAATAAAAAACCATACACAACAAAGATGGATAAACAACCAATGTGCAAAAGACGACAAACTGCAAATACAAAAAGAGAAAAAAACAAAACAATAATAATATATAAGCAAGCTTTAAGTATTGAGAATGAGCTGTAGAATACTTGAAAGTGAGCTCGTAGGTTGTGGAATCAGTTCAGTGTTGGGGTGAGTTATCCCCACTGGTTCAAGAGCCTGATGTTGAAGGGTAATAATTATTCCTGGACCTGGTGATGTGGGACCTGAGGCTCCTGTACCTCCTTCTTCGTGGAAGCAGCGAGAAGAGAGCATGGCCTTGATGGTGAGGGTCTTTGATAACTTATGCTACTTTTCAACGCCAGCACTCCTTGTAGATGTGCTCAATGTTTTCTTAAAGGAATATGTAACACTAAATAATACACTCAGAAGTACTTAATTACATTTAAACTAACTGGATGAAATCATTCAAACTACCTACTATTCTCCGAGCAGCTGTCCCTTCCCATTTATTGCAATGAGGCACTCATTTTTGTGCCAGATATAGCCTGTGCACGTTCTGCTCTCTCAGCTGGATATGGGGTAAATCTGAGGAAGTTTACCTTGACCTGTTGGACTCCACGGGGAGACAACCACCACGGTACAGATCATGCCCTGAGGCTGACACATCACCAGAATGGAAGGGTGTGCTTCCAGCTGATCCTGGTGGATCTGCCAGCTTTAAAGTAGAAAACCAACCACAAAGTGTTATTAAGATAAACAACAGAGTTACCACAGCACTGGAATGAAGCTTTCCATACCATTTCTTAACCTGAAAGCAGTCTATAATATGAGAAAACTGAGAAAGTGGCTGGAAAAAGTGCAATTATTTTTGCCAGTTAATATTTAAATGAAATTGAAAAAAGTTCTATATTTTGTAAAACACAATGGATTTGTTGTAAGCAACTGAAAGTAACATTCAATAGCCAGAGCAAAAATTATGTTTTTTTCATTTCAGAATTTCTTTCCATTTTTAGTTGCTTTGATCCAGATCATTTCCATTCTGTTTTAAAAGTCACTCTTTCACTCCATAATCTTGGCCTACAGAAAATGTGGTGTTCCAACACAGTCAGCATTCAAAGGGACTGTTGCATTTACTAGTATTTTTTCAACACTTCAAAGGCTCAATTCCTTTTTGAAAACCTTTCACATGATAAATATGATGGCAATTGATGTGAACAGGATAGATTCAAATATATTTTCCAGTAGTCTTTCAAGCAGATAATTTTGTTCTAGTCATTATCAGATAAAGCAAGCATCACAAAGCTGAATCTTCCACAGATATCATGCAATTTCATAGAATTTTACAGGACAGAAACAGGTCATTTGGTCTGACATCTGTCTGCCAGTGTTTATGTTCCATACAAATGCCCTCCGCGTAGTCACAACTTCCAATTACTTTTCCTCATATTTAACTTCACTTTCAATCCATCTATGTTCAGTGCTGCAACTATCTGATATGCTTAGGAGTTCTGTTTTACAGTTTTACATTCACAAGCGAGACACAACTTAGAAACAGGCCCTTCAGCCCACAGTCTGTACTGCCCACCCATTTTTACACTAATTCTATCCTGACTCATTTTATTCTCTCCACATTCTAATCAACTCCCCTGCTCCCATATATACACACTTGAGAAAACTTACAGTAGCCAATTAATCTACCAATCCATGCAATTTTGGAAAGTGGGAAGAAACTGGAGCAGCGACATAGTCACAGGGAAAATGTGCACGGACGGCACCAGAGACCAGGATGGAGCCTGGATCACAGAAACTCTAAGACAGGAGCTCTACTAGCTGTGCCACACACCGATGTCTGGTTACAGAAGATTATCCTGATATCTCTTTGGATTTATGTGACTATCCTACACTCAAGGGCCATTGCTTTGACACTTCACAATGTGGAAACATCTTCTATTAACTTTATAAAAGCTGTTCGTAATTTATCAGCCTCCATCAGGTCAATTTATTTGGTTGCCTTTATTAAAAGTAACGAAGAGTCAAGGCGAATAGTAAATAGTAAACCTTAAGTCTGGATTTGATCAAAAATCAGTAAGTTAGCAAAGACAACAACATCCACACATCAGTCAACAGTGATTAGTCTACAAGTTTTAATGCAGTGATTGTTATTAGACACTCCACAGTGCTACAGAAGATAGGGTGGCAGAGAGAGAGGGAGAGAGGGAGGGAAGGAGAGAGAGAGAGAAAAAATGAAATTCTTACATAGTGAAGCTGTAATTTGGATAATATACATCTTATACATACAAGGGAAAATAAAACAGTATGCAGATAGCTAAGTCGTCTCACAATCAGTGGATCAAATCATTGCTCTGCAGTTCTACTGCAACTAGTTGTGAATGGTTGTGGACAATTAAACAGTTCATGGGATGAGGAGTTGCCAAGACAATGTCAAGGGCAGGCTGGTTAGTGTTGACGGGAAAATTAAAGCATTAGCAACTATGCTCTACCAGAGTGAGCAGTTGAAGGTTTATTTGGCTTTCTTCTGAGATCTCCACATCACAGAAGTCAGCCTTTAACCAACTTGATTCACTCCATAGCTGAGAACACTGGATACACCAAAGGCAATGGTTCCAGGGAATATCCCTGCTGGAATACTGAAGACTTACTCTCTAGAACTAGATGTACTTCTGCCCAGGTTGTTCCAGTACAGTTATAATCCAGGCATCTACCCAGGATGGAAAATTACCCAGGGATGGCCTGTTTTCAAAAGCAAGACAAATCCAATTTGGCTAATTTTGTCCAGTCTATTATCAATGAATAGTAAAGCGACAGAAAGCATTGTCAACAGAGCTGCCAAATGGCACTCATTCACCAATAACCTACTTATTGATGCAGATGCTGGAATCTGGAGAATAAAACAAACTGCTAGAAGAGCTCAATGAGTCAAGCAGCATCTGTGGAGATTTTGACAAGGTTGGGATTGGTGCAGAGTGAGTGGAAAATTGTGTGTTCAGAGGAGTAAGGTTTGAGTAGTCGAGAGGAGTGGGGAAGTTACAGTTTTTGACAAGGTTGGGATTAGTGAATTTGACGAGGATTGTCTCCAAAGATGCTGCTTGACCCAATACGTCCCTCGAGTAGTTTCTGGCACTTGTTTTTGATGTCCAGTTTACATATCACCAGAACCACTTGGCTCTAGACTCCATCACAAATTTGGTCAAAGTAAAGACCAATGAGCTGAATTCCAGAGACAATGTTATGTTTGTGATACTGAGAAGCCGGGTGACCATGAATAACACACACGAGAGACAGGGAGGTGAGGAACAAATGTGTATCTGTTTATTTTGCTTGTAAGCCATCTACCCAGAATGCCCTTTCGCATTATGTTCAGTATGTACCACATAGGGAAGCTTGAAAACAACCTCTAAGGGTCGAAATATACATGAATACATAACATATTACTCTCCCCTTATCCTAAATGTTTCTTCCCCTTCTCATACACAGATCAGCTGCTAAACTTTTAGCATTCATTGGAGTATAAACTCTTCTCGGGCTTCCAGCTGGGTACAGGTATCAATTTTAACCTACGCAATGATTAAAAGTGACGAATATTGTGGTGAACTTCCTCCCCATAGAGGAAGGTGAAAAAGGATCTAGTGCCTTCCTGGTGTATACAACATATAAGTCTCTGGAAGCTCGAGAAGAGTTAATATGTTATATATGCCAGAAAGCACTAGATCCTTTTTTATTCATTAAAGTAATCATTAAGTTCAACCAACAACAAAAAACATTTTTTTCTAAACTCGGGAAAGAGAGTAACTGCCTCTATTCCCAGACATAACCCTGGGGATTATTCTGTCCCACGTGATGAGGGTTAGTCACTAAACTAGAGATTCAATTTGTCTGGAGGCTGCCTGTTCCTGTGAGGGTAGTTTCAACCTGGGGATGATGCCAAAGTCATTTTATCTCTTGGTGGTGTATGTATAGATCTTGTCTTGGGTACTGCATTGTCAATGGTGGGCACCTCAGGAAGCACTAGTGATGGGGGAGCACTGGCTGTGTCACTTGATTTTAACAGAGGTTCTGCAGTTGTTGTCTCGGAATCCTCTCCCATTTTTACAGCTGGATCTGGATTGGTAAGTCTGTGTTGGTTTTCAGTAGTCTCAGATTGGGCAATAGCTGATCAACATCTCTCCCCTAGATGTTGTGGTTACTTATTTCCACTGTGTACGACACAGGACCAGTTTGTGCCGCTACCATCACAGGTATCCACTTTGCTCCAGAGATGTAGTTCTGGGCAAGTACTCTCTCCTGCTGTGAAACGTCTGTACTTTGCTTTGGCACATCTCTCTGCTTGGGTTTTCTGTTCATTTAGCACAATCTGTTTTGTGTTTGCGGGGTCAAGCCAGGTGCAAAGCTGTCTTTTCATCAGTGCAGTGGCTGGAGCCATTTTGATGGTGGCGTGAGGTGTGTTGCAGTACATCATTAAGAAAGTGCCAAGACACTGGTTGAGGGTTCCACTTCCCACTGAAGTCTCTTGTTTCATAGTTTGTACGAATCATTCAGCAAGGCTATTAGTGGCTGGATGGTATGGTGCTGACTTGATGTGCTGAATACAGTTTGCTTCTATAAGTGCTTTGAACATTTCAGACATGCGTTGTGGGTCATTGTCACTTGCAAGTTATTGAGGAAGCCCAAACCAGCTAAAGGTGGAACGTAGCTGCTCAGTTCATTTTTCAGATGTAGTGCTCTTCATGATGGCAACCTCAGGCCATTTGCTATGTGCGTCCACTATGACCAAGAACATGTGGCCTTCTACAGGTCCTGTAAAATCTGTGACTCCTCTGCCATGGTTCTTCAGGCCATTCCCATGGATGCAAAGGAGCAAGTTGAGAAACATTTCTCACTCGCTGACAATGTGGGTGTGCTTTGACCTTTTCTTCAATGGTTACATCCAGTCCTGGCCACCAGAGGTAGCAGTGTGCAATTTCTTTCATGTACACTACACCAATACCCTGCATGTAGTTCGTCAAGCTGTGCTTTCTTAATGGTGGAGGAATGACAATGCAGTGGCCCAATTGTAAACATCTTGAACCGTGAGCTCCTTCCATCGAGCCAGCTAAGGTTTCAGTTCTATGGTTGGCCCTCCTTTCCACTCCTGAGTTACCATGTCCACCACTTGCATAGAGCAGGGTCAGTACGTGTGTGCTTCTGGATGTGCCACAGTTGTCGGAGCTGTAGATGCTTCCTTGAAGTAAAAGACCACTTTTGGGGATGGCTCCGGAGCTGTAACAGGTAAGGGGAGTCTGGATAGTCCATCAGCATTCAGACCTCCTGTACCTTGTATCGTACTGTTGTGCAGATAGTAACAGAGCCTGACATTGCATTCCACTAGCAGCCAGGGGAGAAATGCCCAACATGTATTCCTTCAAAACTGACGTCAAGGAGTGATCTGTCAGTTCTGTAAATTGTCGCTCGAAGAGGAATTGATGGAATTTCTTAACTCCAAAGACCATTGCGAGCGCTTCCTGCTCAATCTGGGCATGGTGGCTTTCTGCCTTGCTTAATATCCTTGATGTGAAAGCCGGTGGACGCTCTTCACCTGCTGGCATGATGTGTGAGATAACTACCCCGACACCATAGGGTGATGAGTCACAGACCAACTATATGGGCAATGACTGGTTGAAGTGTGTGAGTGCTTCAGATTGTGACAAAGCTAACTTGACCCTTTCTAAAAACCTCTTCACAGTGATCTGTCCACTGCCAGTGTGTTGATTTATTAAATGTCCATGACGTGCTTTCAGCGTGCTAGCTAGGTTAGGAACAAACTTTGCGTAGTATGTTAGTAGTATTAAGAAAGATCTTAATTGACTTGCGTGGTGATGGAGTCTCCACGATTTCCTTCCCCTTTGGTGCCTTGTGAAGCCATGGGTTGTTGATCACATGGCCCAAATATTCCATCGATGGTTCAAAGAACTCACACTTTTCCTTCTGGGCCCTTAGTCCACATTCCTGGAGTCTTTGTAGTGCAGCAACCAAGTTTTGTAGGTGCTGGGGGTCACTTTTCCCAGTAAGGAGCAAGTCGACCAAATAGCATTGTACCCCTGTCAACCCACTCAGGATCTGGTCCATTGCTCGCTGAAAAAGTGCAGGAGCCCAGGTGATGCCAAATGGAAACTTTCGATACCTGAACATTCCTTTGTGAATCACAATGGTTAACAGTTCCTGTGACTCTGGCTCCAAATGCATATGCAAATATGCTTGATAAATATCTTGGTAAATCTTGGTAAATATGCAAATCTTGGTAAATATCTGTCCTCTAGCCTATACTGCAAAAAGGCCATCAATGACGGGAAGAGGGTATTGTTCAGCTGTAGGAACCAATCTAATAGTTACCTTGAAGCCTCCACAAAGCCTTACAGACCCATCCGTTTTTAGGACAGGAACCACTGGAGTTGTCTACTTACCTACACACACTAGTTCCAATACCTTATTCTGGAGTCTTTCTAATTCAGTCTCTATCTTCGGTTTGAGAGCATATGGAACAGGTCTTGTCTTCAGGCATTTGGGTGTTGTGTTGGGCTTAACAGCCAGCTTAACAATGATTCCTTTCATACTGCCCCATTCTCCATGGAATGCTTCTGCATATTTCTTCAATACTTCTGGTAGACCAGCACTCCCACCACTCAGGTGCTCTTGTGCCAGTTGAGTTTGAGTTGCTCTAACCACGAGTGGCCCAGAAACACTGGATAATGATCTTTAACAATATACAGTGGACGTTTCTTTCTCTGCTCATTAATCTCCACTGTAACGTGTACCACTCCCCTCACTGGAACAGCCTCACCAATGAAAGCCTTTAAAGTCAACCTTGCCCCTTCTGGGGTGAGATCCTGCAATTTCTCCTTGTAAACTGTATGACACCAGCGATACTGCAGCACCTGTGTCCCCCTGTATCCTCACTGTGGCCACAATGGTAATATTGTTTGCCAATAGTTGTCTTATTCTTAGTAGAAACTTTATGAACTTGGGAAGATGTGCTTAATAGCTGTGCTTCTTTAGCTGCCATCTCCATGTCTGTCTTCTGTAAGCAAACATTTCTGAATAGTCTCACTAAGCAGACAACGTACGAGTCTGTCATAAAACGTGTCATTCAGTGACTGCCTGAAATCACAGTGTTCGATTGCTTCAGCACTGCCACAAACTGTGAAACAGACTCACCTTCCTCTTGATTCCTTTTATGAAATCAAAACCTCTCAGCAATAATTGAAGATTTAGGTGCATAGTGGTCCTTTAACTACGTCCTCATAAGGCTTATTGCCGGGCCTAGCAGTGCACTGTACATCGTAATAAATTAACTGTTCTTGCACCCATCACAATGTTCTTGAACACAAAACACAGTTGTGGCTTCTTCCAAAGAACTACTGCTGAAGAAGAACTTCTGGACTCCAAATCTTGTGGTTTGCCTCCATGTCCCATTAGGATCTGTAACTCCATCCAATGATACTGTCATCAAGCCATGGCTTAATAATATATTTGCATTCCAGATCTGCTTATGAGCTTCCCACCACAGTCATTGATCTGTTGAGACCACATTTACTCCACCTGTCGCTGCTTGCCATAACTGCTCTCTCATTTGCTTTGCTACACTTTTCAATAGAATGATAATAGGCATCTGTTTGCAGGAATACCCTGTTAAATAGCTAGAAAGGATTAATAAAAGTCCCAGTTGAGTCCTAACATTTGAAATCAAAATATTTGAAAACTTGTGACCAATTGAATAGCTTTGGAATTCAAAGTCAAGCAATTGTCACAAACTCTGTTATTGTAAACAAATGTCAAAGGGGAAATAGAGAAAAATGTCATGCACAACAAAAACCACCAGCTACAGAATAGTTGGTCTCATACGTCTCATTGCCGTTGGCGAGAATTGGCCAGCAATAAAATCCCAGCTGTCTCTGCCCAAACAACAATTAATGTACATCAAAGTGATGCACAGTACCTGGGAAACACTTTGCATGATGATAAGCCTCCACATAAATGTAAATTGTTCTTTACAGATGAAATAATTACAGAAATTTAGAAGTGAGATGCACACAATTATTCTGTGATAGGTTATTTCAAGCTATGGTCTTTATGACATGTCTTCTACAGGTTAATCTTGATAGCAGAAATAATTTTGCTACTTTGTATGTCTGCTGTATGGTACACATCTGGTGATTATATTTGCCTCCTACTGAAAAATACTTCAATAATTCTCTTCCTGCAAATTAGACGAATTGAAAATTCTATTTGAAATAAAACATCAGCTACTTACGCCAATTATGCCTCAAGATGGCACCACTGAACTATATTCAAGCATTCATTGACTTGGAGATAATAGCAAATGTATTCTGAGAAGGCAGTGCCCAGAAATAACACTCATTATTTTAATAATAGCCATTAAGGAAAAGATTATAAAACAAATCTGAATTTCTTTTTATCCCAAGAAAGAGAAAACAATCTCCCAGGGAAAGACAGAATGATCAAATGATGCACCACAATTATAATTCCAAGAACTTGCTTATTTTTAGAATTATCTGGCTTTGAAGAATTAATAATTTCATTTCAACTCTTCAGCAAGGTTGATTGAATGCTTGAAATCCATCTCACATCATAATCACTGCAATCTGTGCTAGCCAATAATATAAATGGGCCAGTGCATTACTCGATAAACAAACTCAGGAGCAGAGATCAGGTATCAGCAATAACTGGAGGCAAAGGCAAAGAATGTGGGCTGGGTTGGAATGGGAGGGGTCATTAGAAATTATAAGGCAACTATAAGGGGTAAGGGGATGCAAGGTGGTGGATGAGGAAGGATGGTGGGGCAGGGAGGAGTTACCTCTGCAAGGGGTTTGTACATTCTACCCGTGACTGCGCAACATTCCTCCAGGCGCTCTGGTTTCCTCGCACCTTCCAAGACGTATGGGTTACAGTTTGTAAGTAGCGGGTGTTCTATTTTGGTGCCAGAAGCATGGCAACACTTGCAGGCTGCCCCTGGCACATTGGCAGACTGTACTGGTCATTGATGCAAACGATGTAGTTCACTGTATGTGTCGATGTACACGTGACAAATAAAGCTAATCCCTTTAAAAGGCTGCAACATTGAATCCAGCTCATGAGAGGAAGTCAGTCCACTTTCCTTTACCTCATTCCATTGGAAATGGAAAATAGGGATTGAGTCAGATTGGATTACTGTTTTACATTTATAACATTTGAACCCCCCCCCCCCCACACCGTGCACTCTAAAGCCTTCCATTTATAAAGTTAGACCCAGAGGGGTAAAGTAAAGGCCAACATTATAGTGCAGATGGACTTAGATAACTGCTCCATAGGGGTTTATTCTGAAATCAACGCAGAATGATTTGGACACACACTTGGAGTTCAAGGTAAACTGAAGCCCAAGGTAAACTGCAAAGTGGAGTTCAATAAAATTGTGACTAGAATAAAAGAATAGTGGATAAAATTCAATGCAAGAAAATTTGCAGTGCTACATCTTGTTTAAACAAGTTGCACCTTGAATTAGATAACACTTGGGAAATGTGACAGAGCAGGCTACAGGACACTATAGAAAAGATGCTGGGCTAAAACAGGTTACAGCACAGATTCAGTAAAGTGCAGCCTGGCAAGAGGAGGGATACTTTGGACAAATGATGTTCCTTTTGTTTGAATGGATGAGATAATGAGATGATTTGAAAGAGTTAATGCTACAAAGAATCAGACTACTTACTAACTATTCATAAAGGCTATGGACTGTGGCAAGGCCACATTGAACATTTCATCTGAGAGACTTCGGATGAGAAGCAGGACAAGCAGTTTATAACATGAGTGCTGGCAAGTACACTTTGAGAAGTAAAGACGGAGTCAGCAAGCTGAAGGAGAGAGATAAAGGAACAGAAGCACAGGGACTGGACTTAGAAAGGACAGTTGCATAACAAGAGGGCAGAGCCATTACATCCGCTGTCACACAAACCGCTGATAGCTTCAGTGCCCTGTTCACTGTCAGCTCCACACTTGGGCCTAGTACTCTGGTCTCAGCTGTACTCTCATTCCAGAGGCCCAGTACCTTGCTGCCTATCACAAACACAAAGTACACTGCAGATGCTGTGGTCAAATCAACACCTACAAACAAGCTGGATGAATTCAGCAGGTTGGGCAGCATCTGTTGAAATGAGCAGTCAACATTTTGGACCGAGACCCTTCGTCAGGACTGATGTGAGTCCTGACAAAGGGTCTCAGCCTGAACCATTGACTGCTCATTTCAACGGTTGCTGCCTATCAGCCTGTCAGACCAGAGGCCCAGTATTCCACCCAATGTCAGTACAATTTGCAATTGTTCATTTAGCAATGTTTTTATCCTGTTTCATAGTACTCGATAAATTAAGAGAAATCCATTTTAGTAGTCTGCAGTTAACAGTGTACATAAAACAAAGTATCACTCAGAAATGCCCATGAATTCAATGAGAGCAATTAAAGAAAATAAGACTAGTTACTTTGAAGACACTGCCTTTTCTGTGGGTGGTAAAACACTGATAATTCCAGATTAGTAGGGAACGTTCACTAATAGGTGCTTCAAGCAGTAAGATGGCAGAAACTTCCAATGGCTACACCCCTGTGGAGAGAAAAGTATTCCTCACAGACACAAAAACAGAATATGCTGCAGCCGCTCAGCTGGTCAGGCTGCACCTGGAAAGGGGTGAGACTGTTTACCATTTTAGCTCCTGGCCTCCCCGTTATTTTTGCTGGATTTTGTACATTTATTTCTGACTAAATGCATCACAAAATATGGGGCTGGAATTGAAAGTGCAAGTAGATGTTTTTACATGGCAATAATTATTAATATGATAACCATGTTTTCTCGCAAGATGCCACCAGAGCATGGCGACTCATTGCAAGCTGCTCTCTACAGATCCACTCAGAATGCAGAGAATAATGTTACAATTATAATAGAAGTAATGAGAAGTTATTGCTTTTCCCTTGTACTACCTCCATGTACTGATGTGATGAAATGATCTGTATGGATGGCATGTTTTTCCATAAAGTTTTTCCACTGTCCCTCTGTACATTTGATAATAATAAGGCATTTTACCAATTTAATTTAACAGTCAACTTCTCAGGCCAGAATAGAAACAATCTGAAAGGTTCCTGCAGGTAGGAAATTATTCTAGTAAAAAGGGAACTATTTATAAATTTTTTTTTTCATTTCTACTTTTTCCTCACTCCAATTACTCTTCCACCATTTATTTCTGATTTGGTGTTAATTCACACTCATTCTTCATCAGTCTTCTTTAAATCTGAGCAGAATTAGGCCATTCGGACCACCAAGTCTGCTCTACCACTCCATTATGGCTGACTTATTATCCCTCTCAACCCCATTTGCCTGTCTACTCCACCTAACCTTTGATGCCCTTATTAATCAAGAACCTATCAACGTCCACTTTAAATATACCCAATGTCTTGTCCTCCACTGCAATTCATGACAATGAATTTCACAGATTCACCACCCTGTGGTTAAAGAAATTCCTGCTCATCTTTCTTCTAAAGGGACGTCCCTCTATTCTGGGGCTGTCCTGTCTCCTCAGGTCTTAGACCCCCCCCCCCCCCCACTATAGGAAACATCCTCTCCATATCCACTCTATCTAGGTCTTTCAATGTTCAATAGTCTTCAGTGAGCACCCCCCCCCCCCAATCATTGTTCTAAACCCTAGCGAGTAAAGGCCTGGAACTATCAAATGCTCCTCACATGTTAACCCTTCATTCCTGGAATCATTCTCATAAACTGGATGCTCTCCAATGTCAGCAAATCTTTTCTTAGATAAGGGGCCAAAAACTGCTCACAGTACTCCAAGTGAGGTCTGACCAATGCTTTCTGAAGCCTCGGCATTACATCCTTGCTATTGAGATGTGTATAATGTTAGTGAGGCTGCATTTGGAGTATTATGTATAGTTTCGGTTACCTTGTTAAAGGAAAGGTGTTAGTAAGCTCAAAAGTGTAGTATTTAATATTTCCATAATATTTGAGTAATATTGTAAATATATTGTTTAATCAAGCATTCTTTCTTGTTTACATAATTCATTATGGGTTATATATAAAAGTACGTAAATCCCTATAAACACTCACAAAGGGGTTTATTGTTATAATAGGCTTATTTTTGGAGTAGCATCTGCACCTGTAATCTGGGAGAAAGCTCTGGACCAGGTACTGCTAGGCTGCTCAGGGATTTTGTTATCTGTATGACATCATTATTACCAGTAAGGATGATAAGGAACTTCTCCAAAATCTCAAGACAGTGTTAAAAAGATTAGAAGTTTATGGGCCCAGAGCACGACGCAACAAGTGTGAATTCTTTAAACCAATCACTTACTATGGTCACACCATTGATGCACAAGATTTATACGAGTCTGCTGAGAAAATTCAAGCAGTGATGGGTGTCCCAAGGCCAAAGAACATGTCACAGTTGCTGTCCTTTTTAGGATTTGTCATTGACTAAAACAGGTTGCTGCCAAACCTGGCTACAGTGCTCCACCCCTTGAAATCATTACTACAGATCGGCAATAACAGGAGTGATTGTGAGAGGGGCAGAGAGAGAAAAAAGAGTGAGAAATGGGGGGGGGGGGGGGGGGATAAATAAATAAATAAATAAGGGATGGGGTAAGAAGGGGAGGAGGGGCATTAACTGAAGTTAGAGAAATCAATGTTCATGCCATCAGTTTGGAGGCTACCCAGATGAAATATAAGGTATTGTTCCTCCAACCTGAGTGTGGCTTCATCTTGACAGAAGAGGAAGCTATTGATAGACATATCAGAATGGGAATGGGATGTGGAATTAAAATGTTTCGCTGAACCCCTATGCTCTGTCCACCAGAGAAAGCAGGATCTCCCAGTGGCCACGCATTTTAATTCCATGTCCCATTCCCATTCTGATATGTCTATCCATAGCCTCCTCTACTGTCAAAATGAAGCCACACTCAGGTTGGAGGAACAATACCTTATATTCCCTCTGGGTAGCCTCCAACCTTATGGCATGAACATTGATTTCTCTAACTTCAGTTAATGCCACTCCTCCCCTTCTTACCCCATCCCTGATTTATTTATTCCCCCCTTTTTTTCTCTCTCTGCCCCTCTCACAATCACTCCTTGCCTGTTCTCCATCTCCCTCTGGTGCTCCCCTCCCACCTCCTTTCTCCCTACGCCTCCCGTCCCATGATCCTTTCCCTTCTCCAGCTATGTGCCCCTTTTACCAATCACCTTTCCGGCTCTTAGCTTCATCCCTCCCCCTCCTGTCTTCTCCTATCATTTCGGATCTCCCCCTCCCCACCCCTCCCACTTTCAAATCTCTTACTATCTCTTCTTTCAGTTAGTCCTGACAAATGGTCTCTGTCCAAAACGTCGACTGTGCTCCTTCCAAAAGATGCTGCCTGGCCTTCTGCGTTCCACCAGTATTTTGTGTGTGTTGCTTGAATTTCCAGCATCTGCAGATTTTCTCGTGTTAGCATTTAAAAGATATTTGTATACGTACATGGTCAAGTAAAGGTTTAGAGCAGGGGTTCCCAACTTGGGGGTCCATTGACCCCCTCGGTTAATGGTAAGGCTCCATGGCATAAAAAAGATTGGGAACCCCTAGTTTAGAGGGATATGGGTCAAACGCAGGCTAATGGGACCAGCTCAGATAGGGATCTTGGTCAGCGTGGATGAGTTGGGACAAAGGCCTTTATTTTGTGTCTTTTTTTAATTTCACAGTTGCCATTATGGAGGCAGTCTTTTTTAATTACTTAGACTGAAAATCTGCAGCCACTGGGGGGGGGGGGGGTGGTGGAACTTGTTCCCAGATAAATAAATTACCCACCATGCTACATACCAGCATGTTTGGGGGAGGGGGGGTTGGCAAAGAAATCCTGTCCCAGTCTATACCTGACATTTGCTACTTTGTACATTTATGGGCAAGCTCGTCTTGAAGTTTTAGTGTTCTTATATGAAAATATTGTACTTTGGTTATTAAACATACTGGAAAGGTAAGTAACTGTATCTCAAATAATAGTCACACTGCCTTGTAACCTCCACCTTACTAGTGTCCAGAGGCACTCGACTAGCACTTTCCCCTTTCTTATGGCCTTTCCTCTGCCTATCTTGACTCCACTCCACAAGGGGTTTCTGCACTGTGGATGACAGCTCCTGATGAACTTGCTGCCTGGAGGCCCAGACTGTGCCAGGGAAAGCAGCTCAGCCCGATATGAACTGCAGCTGTGACCAGCAGTGTCAAGTTCTTCCATGAAAAAGGCAGTGGCAACTTTATTGGCACGGAACAACAAAAAAAAACAGCCGCCACACCGATAGCTCATAAATTTTCCCTTTTGTGGAACACAAAATCCTCGGATTTATGAATGATGCAATTGTTGGCTTTGCTTCTAATAAAACAATCAAATGATAATGAAATTCCATTGATTCTAATATTTTTGTGATACTTCGCTTCTTCAGTTCAGGTTAAAAGGCTTCTACATAGATGTGGTATTTTTGTGATTAACATGACAGACTAGGCATCAGCATGTCAGCACTTAACATTTCTGCACTGATAGTGCAGTCAAACTCACTTCAAACTGCATTGCAGAATAAAACAATACATGGAGAACAGCTTCATAAAATTCTCACTTAAAAAAGAGCCATGCATGCAATTGAAGCAAAAATAAACTGCAGATGCTAGAAATGGCGGAGCAGACTTGATGGGCCAAATGGCCTACTTCTGCTCTGATACCTTATGGTCTAAATCTGAAACAAAGCAAAACAGAAAATGAAGCAAGGCAGGCATTATTTGTGGTGATAGAAACAGGAGGATCATTCCAAATGTTAACCTACTGATGGTTAGGTAATTTCACGCTTCTTGTGTGATACGTGAAGTTGCTTGTGGCTAATATGTACAACTCCGCTGTAATTCTGATATATATACACTGGCTATATGCTCAGTTCCATCTGAGTACCTGTAAGGAAATTGCCCACTTATGGCCCCAGAAGAAACTGCCATCAGTTTTGTTGCGTATTTAATATTACAATAATATTTGAGTAATCTTGACTAAGCACTCTTTTCCATTTAAATAATTCATTATGGGTTATGTGTATAAATACGTGAATTGCATAAGTCATTACGCTACCACGTGATACGTGTGCACCTCGCCTAAAGCAAAGCTCAAAGTTAAACTCACATCTTGGACTTTGAATTAGTTTAATGTTTTAAAGTTACAAATCATGACAGGTTTCTATGCTGTTCTATTTTAGTGTCAGTTTTTAAGTACATTGGATTTGGTGAGCCAGTGTGTGAACCAAGGAAAGGGGCAGGAGTTATCTGAACCCTTTCTCAGCTTACACATATAAAGCTTACATCTCCTAACAGAATGCTGTCATGGGGTCTTTGAAACCTTAGTTCCTGGGGGAGTTAAAATGTACAAAACAGATCCAAATCACCTGAGGAAAGAGTAGAGATATAACCAAAACTTTAGTACATAAGGTAGGCCTTAAGGGGGGCCTGAATGGGAAATCGATGTGGAAAGGCAGGTGTGTGTGGGGAGGGAATTTCAGAGAATGAGCAGGGGTTTGATGGAAAGCTGCCAATCATAGAGCAACTAAAATTAGGGAAGTACAAGAGGAAAGAATGAGAGATGAGCTGCTTGTACAGAAGATCTTGGGAATGGAGAAGATTAACTGTAAAATGGAGTTGGTTTGGTAATGATAGAATAGATCTGAAGCTCCTTCTGTGGTGAAACCTGAAAGCAGCGCAAACAGTCCCACGTTTTTCGACAGGATCAGGAATTGATAAGCGGCGGATGCTTGCCCCAGTCATTGAATTGGCCTTGCTTTTCGGAATTAGGGCATCTATGTACAGAATTTCCAATAATACAATCTAAAACTACCTGGATCAACTGCTCTTTGATCATATCAGATCTGATTAATAGATGCTGAAAAGTAGCTGTAAAAACGGGTGAACTAAAAGGACTCTTCCATGTTGTTGCTTGAAACTTTGAAGTTATACAAAGCCAGGAATAGAATAATCCTGCAAGTGTTAAAGACATTTATCATGCAGCATATGGTCCTACTGTTTTATCACCTAATAACCAATTTCATTAAAAAACACTTTAGCCTTGTCTTTTAATATTTTGCATCTCCAATTCATTCAGAAAATGCAATTCTGTCCTCCTTTGACTTGTCTCAAAGCATGACTATGTTTATGAGGATCAATAAACTGGAAATCTGAAAAGGTTTTGGTAATATACTGCAAGGCAGAAAACGTGACAACATTATCACACTCACACAGGACTAAACCATAAGAAGCCAATGTAATACAGCATTACAGTTACAGGTATCTGCAAAGTGAAGAAAAACGCCTCACTTTTCTGATAACTGTAGGTCTTTCAGTATCGAAGAGCCTCATGTTCACAATTGGAACCTCATCCAACAGCTTAAATGCTCATTTCCATCATCTGCAGAGTCACATCATGGCTACTTTGTGAACCCTCTAGAAAATGCAGCTTGCCGAAGTTTCTTATCAGCACTGTCCAGTTCTGCAAATTCAAGAACATGAAAAAGCTGTACCCCCTTGCAAGTGTTCATCCCCTATTTTGCTTGGAAACATAAAACTGTGTCTCATTGTTCCGGAACTAAATCCCAGGACTCACCAGCTTATGTATTCACCACTCAGAAGAAGGCAGCTTACCATCACCAAGAAACATTTAGGATTGGGCAATGAAAGTTGATCTTGCCAGTGAAGTTAGCATCTCAGAAATGAGTTTTGAAAAGATCATCATTTATTCTACTGAATCTTGTCAATTTTAATCAAACATTGAGGCTATGTAATCTCCTACAACTATTATTTTGAATTTGTCCTGATCCATTTTTTGATTACCCTAGAGTTCCAAACAAGTAATTTTCTTTTCTGTCTACCGTAGCCCTTGTGATATTGATTTAGATTTAATCACTGGAAAAATGCAAGTAACTGGATTAACGTATAGAGACTATTATTTGTATTTTTCCAATCCACTTGAGAGCTGTGACCCAGAAGCCGTTAAGGCCAAGTGCATTTATTTTCTATTTTCAGAAAGTCTGTTTGATTCCCAGCATAAAACAAAGAGAACAGTTCATTTAAATTCCCCTGCTGTAACATGACTTTTGTCAGGATTTACCTTTTCAGACTGATTCCACTATTGTGAATTCAATTTAACTTTGGCAAATAGTGTTTATTTTCTCTGTGGACTTCATAAATCTCTATACTATCTTAACTAAATCTACCTCTTACTCTATAAAACATACAATGTAAAGCATTAAGCATACACATAATCCAAAACATTGATGTCTGAGTATATAGACCCATATAATCATTAGCTGTGGGAGATGCATTTTTATTCCCAGGATCAAGCAAAGAGGGAAGCAGTCTATTCAAGGGAATGATTGAATGTGTATTGATTTGATAGCCTTGTTAAAGCTGAATTGATTCAAACCTACGGAACCACTTGCTAGAAATGGCCTTGAAGGCAATGGTTACTGACCTGACCAAATGGTTAAATATCTGCGACTGACACAGCTTTGCCAGTAGTTCATTATTAACCAAAAACTTGGAACAGCATCCATTGTGCACTTTGTTGTACCGATATAAAGGGTGGAGTATATTTAAAGTAGCTGATGTGAACTTGCTACAAAAATAAATCAAACTCTAGATTTTCTCAATATCTTTGCAGGAGTTTTACAATTCATAATCCTGCCCCCTGCCCCTCTAGTGTGATTAACCATTGAGTTTTGTTTCCTTACACCCAATTACATGGATGAATTTCTGAAAATTCACATGGTGAACATGGACAAGATAGTGTGGCTGAATTGTCTACTGGTATTACACCCATGACAAATTAGTTCCCCCCCTATTAAAGCCCAATAAAGAAAACAAGGCCATGTAAGATGAGTTGCTTATTTTGAGCATTGCCCAAGACCATTTAAACCAGTGAACGATCACAAAACCTTACATTGAATATTACACAATCTGAATTTGCATGCAAAATACCGGAAGCAATGCCAGGCATTCCTGGCATTAACACAACTTGCAGCTGGTGCTCAGGAGATTAAAACATTGCTCAAACCTAACAAGTGCCATTTTGTGTCTAGATCCACGTCCCTTCCAACTAATGCAACATCAAAAAATGTTAAATGATATTTTCCCTATTAGGTTAAGTTATTTCTTTTGAAAGTTTTGCATTTGATTAACTAATGCATATATTTGCACTTGAATGTATTTGTTGCATTTCATGGTGTTTACCTGCTGTGTAAAATTAGAGCAATAATTCAACGGATGAAAATTTTACCTATAATATTATCCTGCATTTATAATGTGGCTGAATGTCCTGATATCCCTTGGCAACAAACCAAGGCCTGATTTCACGGGCAATTGGAGAAATTCATTCTTCTACACTTTAATTAAACTGATGTTACTATAAGAAATAGGATTGAAATTACAGCATCAGGCATTTCAATGCAGGTCCAGAATTTTAAGTTCTGACCTTGGCCAGAAGAGGTGGTACAAAGTCCACTGGGAACTTTTTAAAAAAGAAAATTATAATTGAATTGAATCCTCGAGCATCATTATGAATAGATTTATCTCTTTCCTACATCTTAGATGATACAGGAACAGGAGAGTTTAGATACCATGCTGTAAAAGTCAAAGCCTTCGTATTTTTAGTCTGGTTATAGATTGAATAATTGGGCCTGTATATTAGATCCAAATTGCACATTTTCAGAATACAGAACAGTACAGGTCCTTCAAACCCATGATGTTGTTCCAAACTTATAACATACTCCAAGATCAATCTAACCCTTTTCTCCCACATAGACCTCTATCTTTCCTTTGCTCATGTGCCTATCTAAAAGTCACTTATATATCCCTGATGTATTTGCCCTTACCAATTCAATCAATTCAAGCTTTACTGTCATTCAACCATACATGAGTTCTCATGAATACAGCCAAACAAGACATCGTTCCTCCGGTGTCAAGGTGCAAAACACAGTGCCAACAGTCACACACAGCACAAAGCACACACAAGATAGCAAGCATCATGCAATAAAAGAGTCCTGAAACCCATGCCACCAATCTACAGTCTATGTGTAATAGGCATACTTGACATTCATTTATACTTTCCTCTAATCACCTCAAAATTATGACTTCTCATATTAGCCATTCCATAGCTAAACATGTGTTCTAAATGCATGCATTTTCTATAGGTAAATGCCTGTTTTAAAATCACAGTTTAGGAAAAGGAGTTAAAGTATGATATAGACAATCAATGTGCAACAATGACCATGATTTACTAGTAGACACCCATCTGTAGGACACTGAAGTCATTCTAGTCTTAGCAATGTCCTTTGCCAGTCTTAGCAAAAATTATCTTTAGGAAGTAACACTGCACTGCAGCTGTTTATATTCTCACAGCAATTCACCTCCAAGAATTTACATCATCAGAACAACGCTTCAATTTGTTCAGATCCATGCTTCCAGTTCTGAGCCACATTGCTCACTCTCATATTATAAACCTAAGAAGACCATAAGAGACCTAGGAGCAGAATTAGGCCATCTGGTCCAACAAGTCTACTGCGCTATTCCATCATGGCTGATTTATTATCCCTCTCAACCCCGTTCTCCTGCCTTCTCACTGAAACCTTTGACGCCATGATTAATCAAGAACCTATCAGCTTCCATCTTAAATATACCCAATGTCTTGGGCTGCACATTCATCTGTGGCAAAGAATTTCACAGATTCACCAGCCTCTGGCTAAAGAAATTCCTCCTCTTCTCTATTCTGAATGAATATCCCTCAATTCTGAGGATGTGCCCTCTGGCCCTAGACTCCCAACAATAGGAAACATTCTCTCCACATCCACTCTATCCAGTTCTTTCTGCATTCTATAGGTTTAAGTGAGGTCACCCCTCATTCTACTAAACTCCAGTGAGTATAGACCCAGAGCCATCACACACTTCTCATATGTTCACTTTTTCTTTTCAGGACTCATTCTTATGAACCTCCTCTGGATCCTCTCCAATGCAAACACGTCTTTTCTTAGATAAGGGGCCCAAAACCACTCACAATATTCCAAGTGCAGTCTGACCAGTGCCTTATAAAGCCTCAGCATTACATCTTTGCTTCTATATTCTAGTCCTCTCAAAATGAATTCTAACATTGCATTTGCCTTCCTTACTACTGATTCAACATGCTGAATTTCCTTAGCCTTCAGCAGGAGTGACCTGTTAGTGCAGTTTCTTGGCAATGGCATATGCATGGTAAGACCAGGACGGTCTATTGGTGATGGTTATACTTAGGGACTTGAGTTCTCAACAATCTCCATCTCAGCCCTCTTCCCACAGTCATTGACCATCTCCTTTGTTTTGCTAACATTGAGGAAAAGGTATGTTTTCATGACAGCATGTCACTGGGCTGTCTATCTCCTTCCTGTACTTTGACTTGTTATTTGAGATTTATCCCAGGATGGTGAATGTCATCTGCAAACTTAAGGATACTGTTATAGCAGAAGCTGAGCACACAATCAAGAGTGTACAGGGAGCAGAGATGCCTCTACTTGTAACTTGCCTCTGTTCAGAGAAACACACATCACCCTTTCTGGTTGAAGCTGCCATGCTACTACGTAACAGTGACTGGCAAGGCTCGTCAATGCCACAAACAGGTTCCCTATCATGAACCCGTGTGCTTGATCTCCTGGATCAAGATTGGGCACAGTGTTACTATTTCTAGATGATGCCTATGTGTAGTCAACCGGCACTGTGGGGTCCCTGAGATAATCAAGCCTGTAGGATCAATTCATGGCTCACATTGTGACTGAGTGTCCACTGATCCAATTCAACAATGGGTTCCTTAAGCTACCATGGTAACTAAGAACATAATTACTTGGCTTAGAACACAATTTCTGAGTAAGTAAAAGTAATAGTGTAAAACATCTCAAGGAACATTTCCCCCAAGAAGCATTAATGGGCAAAATTATTCTCTGAGCCATGTCTTGACAATTTGTTGCACTCAATGCAATACTTGACCAGTCTGCTTGGTGGGCTTTCCAGGTAGGTATAGGGTGTGAAACTGAATGAATACGCCACAGTTATCACTGACTTCAAGTCCTGTGTGGATGAGTGTGTGTCTTTGAGAACATACTGAACATACCCTAACCAAAAGATGTAGATGAAAAAGGAGATTCACAATCTACTGAGGTATAGATCCATGGTATTCAAGACTGGTGATCCAGAACTGTACAAGAAACGCAGGTATGACCTACAGAAGGTTATTTTGAAACAGAGAAATAATTCTGATTGAAGTTAGAGATGGAATCAGGTGCACATCAGCTCTGGCAGGGTCTGCAGGCCACCACTTCTACAAGGTGAAAAATCTAACATCAGGAATGACTGTAATGCTTCATTCCCAGATGAGCTAAATGCTTTTATGCATGCTTTGAAAGGGAGAATACAACTACTCCTGTGTGAATCCCTGCAGAATCTAGTGACCTTGTAATCTCTGTCTCTGAGGTTGACATCAGAACATCTTTCAAGAGGGTGAACCCACACAAGGTGTCAAGCCCTGAGGGTGTACCTGGCAGGGCTCTGAAAACCTGTACCAATCTACTGGGGGGGGGGGGGGGTGTTCAAGAACATCTTCAATCTGTCACTGCTGCAGTCAGAGTTTCCCACCTACTTCAAAACAGCAACAATCGTACCAGTGCCCAAGAAGAGTAGGGTGATCTAACTCAAAGATTATCATCCAGTTTCACCCATATCTACAGTACTGTGATGAAGTGCTTTGAGAGGTTAGTCATGGCCAGGATCAACACCTGCCTAAACAAGAACTTGGACCCACTACAATTTGCCTATCACCACAGTAGGTCTACAGAGGATGCAATCTCACTGGCTCTACACTTGGACAACAGCAATACCTACATCATTATTGATTACAGCTCAGCGTTCAACACAATCATACCCTCAGTACTAATCAACAAGCTCCAAAACCTGGGCCTCTCTACCTCCCTCTGCAACTAGATTATTGATTTCCTCACTGGGAGACTACAGTCTGTGCGGATCAGAAATAACATCTCCTCCTCACTGGCAATCAGCACTGGTGCACCTCAAGGATGCGCACTTAGCTCACTGCTCTACCCTCTCTACATCCATGACTGTGTGGCGAGGCACAGCTCAAATGCCATCTATAAATCTGCTGATGACACAACTATTGTTGGCAGAATATCAGATGGTGACGAGGAGGCGTACAGGAGTGAGATAGATCAGCTGGTTGAGTGGTGTCACAGCAACAACCTTGCACTCAACATCAGTAAAACCAAGGAATTGATTGTGGACTTCAGGAAGAGGAAGTCTGGAGAACACACATCAGTCCTCATCAAGGGATCAGCAGTGGAAAGGGTGAGCAGCTTCAATTTCCTGGGTGTCAACATTTCTGAAGATTTATTCTGGGCTCAATAGATTGATGCAATTACAAAGGGGGTACAATAGCAGCTACATTTCACTAGGAGTTTGAGGATATTTGATATGTCACTAAAGACTCTTGCAAATTTTGACAGATGTACCTTATAGAGCATTCAGACTGGGTGCATCACTGTGCACTCCATACACTGTGTATGGAGGGGCCACTGGGCAGGATCAAAAAAAAGCTGCAGAAAGTTGCAGATTCAGCCAACTCCATCATGGGCACAAGCTTTCCCAGCATCAAGAACATCAAGGAGGCATCAATCATTAAAGGCCCCCTATAAACCAGAATGCCTCCTCATTGCTTCCATCAAGGAGGTGGTACAGTAGCCTGAACGAACACACATTCAACATTTCAGGAACAGCTTCTTCCCCACCACCACTGTCTTTCTGAATGGACAATGAACTCATGTACACTACCTCACTATATTTTTCTTTTCTTGCTCTCTTTTTGCACTACTTATTGAATTTAATTTATTCATATCTTATTGTAATTTATAGTTTTTTTTTTATTAATGTATTGCAATGTACTGTTGCTGCAAAACAATGTATTTCACGACATTTGCCAGTGATATTAAACCTGATTCTGATTCTGTATGTAAGTACGAGTATCCACTCATCCAAATAGTTATGGAACACACTGCCTAAAATGACAAGAGATTGTTTTGCCTGCATTCTCATTTTTAAAAAAATGCTCTCGAGGCACCTGATGCACCATAATCTGCAACGTGCTGCAAAGTGAATTTACTCTCTGGCTCTCTGACTTTTAGCAAAGTCATGATAGACCAAGTGGCCTCTTTCTGGAATAAAACTTCCTGCTGAGGCATATTGTCATATTGAGGCATGCAAATATGTCAACGACATCACTGTCACATGAGCTATACAGACAACAAGGAGGGTGTGGAAGAAGACATTGGATGAGCTACCACACCTTGTTTAAGATCCTGAGTCCTCATGTATTTCCTATAGCAAGTCTTACTGTGGTTTCATCAGAAGAACTTAACATATGATTCCATGAATATATTCTAAAAGTTACTTGCATTAAAAGGCAAGATTGCTCTCCTAGTCCTCTTACGATTTTTGCACTATTTCTTCACTGTAGTTTCAAGGTGATCCAGTATATTGAAAGCTGGCAAAAAGTATCTGCTCCTTTGACGTTAGCACTGACCTGGCTGTGAGAAGCTCAAATGAATCAATGGAATCGACATCTGTTCTAGCCTTGGATCAACGCTACAAAACTGGCACTTTTCAGCTGGCACCCAGCCTAAAATGGATCCTAATTGCTGCTGATCTAAGCATGAGATCTGAAATGACAGAGTACACTTGGCTGATTTTAAACTCCAGACATTTCCGCTTACAAGGCAGAAATTGATAATGATTGAATCCGTTTTCTGGGTGGAATATGGAGGGCTGACATTCCAGGCAGAGATGAAAAATCTGAGACCATGTTGGCCTTCAATGATTTCTGAGACATTAAGGACAACTTTCAAATTATATGGTGGTATTGTGAAAGGGAGACAGAATTCAGCGAAGTAGATGGGGTGGGGGGTGTTGGAAGTGTTAGCAAGATCTTGGGAGCTGTGGAATTAGAAAATTTAACATGCTCATGGGGTCAATGAGGCCTAGGATCTGCCCACCCCAGCTGTGGATAAACTACACCGGTAGTAAACAATGGAGCTTCTTTCCGAATCGCTGGATCAGGTGCAGTGTCAACTGTGCCAGGATGGATAATCAGAGCAGCACTACCAAGTCCTGGTGTCATTGGTGGGTGATTGAGTTTTCCTATAGTGGGCACAGGATCTATGAATTTATCCCCCTATCTCTTCCAATAGTTGGCTATTCTCGGTACTGCCTGCTGAGTGACAGACATCATCAGGCACACAGTTCCCTGATGGGGGAATCCAAATGTAGTTCCATTACTTGGAGACACTTTGGACAGCAGAGGCTTGCCTAGTTTATTGGGGTGAGGTCAGAGGCTGATTTTCAGGGACACACGCCCGGTGCAGAACAAATCCTATGCCCACGATATCGAGCTGAACTAACTAAACTAGTTCCTTCTGCACACACAAGTTCATATTTCTCCATACTCTGCAGATTCATGTGCCTGAGAACCTCTTAAACACCTCTATCATGTTTGCCCCCACCACCACCCCGGGAGTGCATTCCAGGCACTCACCACTCTCCATGTGAAAAAAAACCTGCCCACACATTTCCTTTGAACCTTCCCACTCTCGCCTTTCAATGCATGCTCTGTATTTCAACACTGGGAAAGAGATAGCAGCTGTCTACCCTATCTATTCCTTTTGTAATTTTATAAACCTTTATCAGGACTCCGCTCAGCCTCCACCATTCCAGGGAAACAGCCCAAGTTTGTCCAATCTTTCCTTATAGCACATCCCCTCGAATCCAGGCAGCATCCTGGTAAACCTCTTCTGCACCCTCTTCAAACTCTCCACATCTCCCTAAAGTCCAATTTCTCCTATTAATGAGTAAAGCAACAGACAACTTGGCACTTTAAAATTCAGTTGTGCCACCAGTTTTGTTTTAACCCAGCAAAAGTTCAGGGCCTAGGCTTCTGGAGACAGTTCTCCAAGGAGATGTAAGGGTGATTTCGCCCCCTGCCCAGCACTCAGAATACTGGCCCTATTGGCTTTCTCCCACATCCCAAGACTGTGTGGGTTGCTGTAAATGGCCAAAGTAATTTACTCCTAGTGTATAGATGAATCTGCAGGGCTGGTGGAATTGATGAGAATCCAGAGAGAATAAAATGCATTGCCCAGTGTAAAAATGGGTGCTTATAGTCAGCACTGATGTGGTGGGCCGAAGGGCTTTTCTTTCAGGTATTCAGGCCCTTCTGGCCCAACAAGCCTGTTCCACCCAATTGCACCCATGTGACCAATTAACCTACTAACCCGTACGTCTCTGCAATGTGGGAGGAAACTTGAGTACCCAGAGGAGACCCATGCACACACTGGAAGAACATACAAACTCCTTACAGGCAAGTGCTGGAATTGAAACCGGGTTACTGGCACAGTAATTGCATTACACTAATCACTACACTACCATGCCGACCCCAGTTTGTTTCTGTGCTGCATCTCTCTGTGACTCTATGACTGATTCTCAATTTCAAAATCTATCACATAGCCTAAAACAACCACGAGCTGAGAGATAGCAATTCGGGCCCTTTCCATTTTAATGGGGTAGCTAAGGATGTCTTTTTTTATGGAAACCAGTCTCAGTGGATTAGAAATGAACTTCACAGGATACTTTAAAAAAAGCTGAAGAATTTTCAATCAACTGATAAAATAAATTATAAAGTGACACTACCAAGAAGCAAGCAAACGCTCAGCTTTGTCAAATGGAGACAGTGACTTACACGCGGCTAACATTCAAATGAAATTTTCCTGCACTGATAAGAAGTGTGCATGTATCTTGTCACACAGCGCGTTACAATATTGTTACAGTCAAGCTTTCTGCTAGACCCTAACACTAAGCTTCACAGTGTTTGTCCTATTCAGCGTTGCAGAGATAAATCATACACAATACTTTATTCTGTTTACTCTGTAAGTATTCATCAGGAGGAAAGCTGGCTTTACTTGGCACTAAACAAACATTCAGAGTATTTCACTTCTATAATACACTGACAACATCAGTCGTTGCAAAGATCAACCTTGCTCTGGGGGCTGATTAACAAACATCAATGTAATAATCTACTTCCCTTCTCCTTTGCTGATGTAGATGGTGTCTCAGTGGAATGCTTTTTTGAAAAGATAGCAGTGGCTTCAATTCCTTTATGACACCTTTCACCTTAACAGTAACAGCACAAGTATCCCACAATAAAGACAGATCTTACTGTGAAAGACGTTATAGTCCACTAAAAGTCAATTAAAAATCCCAACATCTCCCTGGGTTTCGACATGTAAAACTATACTTCGATGCCAGTTTGACCTCATGCACACAAGGACTTGGACTTCCATTTCTTACTCACCTGTAATAAACAGATCATACGGGAGGGACTTGTATGTAAATTCCATTCTCCAAACATTCAACTTATCTTGTTCCTACCCTAATTTTACATTGTTTCAGCAGGTAGTGAAAGCGCGAACAGTACCCATTACGCAGAAGATTCAAGACACTTTACAGATGACTAACTATGTTTGTGATGACAAGATGGCATCATCGATCCAATTTTCTGTAAAATACCACTAGATACGTTCTTGCCAGTTGATGCACCATCAATAACTCACTCTGAGACGTAAGAAGCGAGATATCGGCTTTTATTGACTGGAAGAATGAACAACACTACATCCTGGAGAATGAGGCCGGGCTCAGGCCTCAATCGCCTTTATACAGGGGTCTGTGGGAGGAGCCACAGGAGCAGTCCAGACAGGTATATGTAGTTCACCACACCAGTAGATAATGGGCATCCAAGATTTCCATCACTGTGAGAGACAGGAAGATGGAGAGACTGATGGCATTTTTTGATTTAATTTTGTTTCTTTATTGATGTTTCTTGCAATGTACTGATCTGCTATTTACTGCAAACCTGCTATCTGCCATTCTTCCCACAACCCATTCCTACTTCAGGCAGGTATGGACTTTCCAGTATGAAGCTGGAATTCTTTAATTTCCAAAAGAAAATCAGGATCAGATTGCCAGATGGTAAAATACTACTACATTACCAATATATGGGCATGCCTCCCAACAGCTGCACCAAAACAATCTGATTTATGAAGAAAGCCATTACTATGCAGTAGAGTCTTGTTTACCTCCACCACATGCCTGTTGAGGTTATAATAGCCTCTAACATTAATGCCACAGAGTAACCTCTGAGCAACAATAATGCTGACCGAGCGCCATCCACAAATTGGGCACTGCCATGAAAACTCCATCACACACCTAGCTCTGGTCCGACTTGCTGGAAGGCACAGCAAATGACACTAGTTGGAGGTTGGGAATGCAAGGCAGCCTAGAGTAGTTCAAATCTCCTTCTGAGGGGCTCAGTCTTTTTCAAGTGTAACCACTGGTTTTTGGAGCAGCCACAGGAGGCCCAGAGCATATTAATAGAGTTCCCTTAAACTTCACATTAAAGAGATGTTCCTGAAATTGCTATGCCCACCAGTCTCAAAAATGGGCACAGAATTAATATGAAATTGTGTAAGGAAAATCTTGGCAAGTCTGCAGGAAACTTTTTAGATTTTGGAAGAATATATAAGGATGCATCTGAAATCTTTGGACTTGCAGAAGATAGTTGATGGAGGCCACATAAGAGCTTATTAAAGCAAAACTCAGTTATTAGGAATAATATACTAGCTCAGATTAAGGATTCGCCAATGGACAGCATGAGTAGGAATAAATAGGCAGTTTTTAGATTTAGAGGTTGAGAGGTTGATAGGGATCAGCTCTGGGACCCCAGCTGTTCACAATCACGGGACCAAGTGTACTATTCCAAGTTTTGTGATGATACAAAGCTAGATTTCAATGTGGGGAAGGCGCAGGGAGGATACAGACAGTCTGTGTAATTTGTTATTGGCACGGCAAAGAACATAAAGTGGAAACATATAAGGTTGAAAGGATGAGTAGGTTCAAGTGGTCAGAGATTGAAAGGTGTTGGGGATCAGAGGGGTCTTTTCACAACTTGTTAATATGTAGGTTCAGTAATTAGGACAACGAATGCCCTGTTGGTTTTCACTGGAGGAGAATTTGAGTACAGAAGTAGAGATGTCTTGTTCTAGTTATATAGGGGCCTTGGTGAGAGCGTATATGGAATATTGAGTGCAAGGCTGGTCTCCCTGCAAATAATAAGAAATTACATTTGCCACTTTCCAACCTAGTGCAACTTTTTCCTGAATCCAGGAATTTTGGAAAATAAAATATAATATCAACTATCTCCCTGGCCACTTTTTTAAAAATTCTTAGAATAAATTTCATCAGGATCGGGGCATCTGGCAGCCTGCAACTCCTAACCATTGCCATGGCGATTTTACTTTTCTCTATTCCTTTACTCCTTTCTGATTCATGATTTACTGATGTTACTTGTGTTCTCTGTTGTGATGACTAATGAAAAATAACTGTTTCATTTATTTGCCATTTACAGTCACACAGCATATATACAAACTCTGCAGCTCACTAATTCATGCCGGACAATAAGCACCAATTTACACCAATCCTACAAGAATTTCACTTCTTTAAATTTTTTCCACGTTCTCATCGTCTCTCCCCAGACAGTATCACATGCTTACACATTGGGGGTAATCTACAGTTACCAGATAACCTATTCACTCTCGCATCTTTGGGACATGGGAGCAAACATCCAGAGGAAACCCACGTAGTTGCAGGGGGAATGTGCACATTTCACATAGATAGCACCCAAAGACAGGTTTGAACCCAGGTCACTGGCACTATGAGGAAGCAGCTCTACTAACTGCCCATTTTCCTTTACTAGTTCCCCAGACTTACCTTTGACAGGATGAATAGTTACTTTGTTAGCACATTTCCTTTTTAAATATCTGTACTTTAACTAACTTAACACTTTTTTATTCCTGGCTAGCTTTATTGCTAATTTTTTGTTCCCTCCTACCTAAGTAAGGATATACTTGCAATTGAAGATGTGCAGCGAAGTGTCAAGATTGATTTCAATGAAGGAAAACTCGTATGAGCAACACACACAAAATGATGGAGGAACTTAGCAAGTCAGGCAGCGTCTATGGATAGGAATAAACAGTTAACGTTTTGGGATGAGACCCTTCGTCGAGACCAGCTTTGCTGAGTCTCTGTAGTACTCCGTAAGGGTTGCTCAAGATTTCCAGCATCTGCAGAATCTACTGTGTTAAAACTTATTGTATGCTTCTCTCACATTTAAATGAATGAAAAGTGACTATATTGAAATGTACAAAACCTTTACAGGTCCTCAAAGGGAAGATGTGGAGTTAATATTTCCCCAGTCTAAGAGAAACTGAGGTCTCAATCTCAAAGGATTTGACATCAGAGATGAGAAGAAGTTTCTCCATCCATAAAGTGATCATCTTTGGAGTTCACTAGCCAAAAGTGTTGTAGATACTCGGCCACTGGATATATTCATCCAGAGAGTGAAGAGTACCTGGACTACCCTGACTAATGGATTGGTGAAAGCAAAGTTTCTGATGGCAGTTAAGTTTTGGGACTAGAACTTGAATTGCTAAGACATAGATTATGGAAAGTGCTGGAAAGTGAGTGTCTGCTGGTCAGCATGAACTTGGTGGGCCGAATAGCCTATTTCCATGTTGTACGGTTCTATATTCAAGGTAGAGATGGAAAAATGTTTGGAAATAATGTTAGTGCAGGAAAGTGCCGCTTAAATAAAAGGTCAGCATTGATCTTATTGAATGGAGCAGAAGGTACAAGAGAGCAAATTACTGCCTGCTGCTTATATTTCATGTTATGGTTGGCTATGATTCTGTTAAGCTATTTCTATGGCTACCACGTCTTATTTATAAAAGGGGATGAACAATAAAATGATCAGACAGTTGAACATTGCTGAAGAACTTGAAATAAAAATGTCTGTTAGGTAAATTAACAGCCAGCTGGACAAGCATCAATTATAGCTATCACGTTTTGCAAAGGAAAAGGCTTGTTTAACTAAGATGATTGAGATTTTTGGTGAAGTTCCAGAGGTCATGATTCAGGGCAGTACAAT
This sequence comes from Hemitrygon akajei, assembly GCF_048418815.1. Taxonomy (NCBI): domain Eukaryota; kingdom Metazoa; phylum Chordata; class Chondrichthyes; order Myliobatiformes; family Dasyatidae; genus Hemitrygon; species Hemitrygon akajei. Next base: position 40,825,058 of record NC_133141.1, read on the forward strand.
TGGCATTGTGCATACAGACTTTCAAAAGGTATTTGATTTAAAGGAAACACACATTAGTTTTTGAGCCTATGAAAGAACAGAGGCAATGACAGCTTAGGTGCAAACACATTTACTGGATAGGAAAGGGTGAATTGCTGGAATGAATGCCTTTAAAATTGTTTGACTGGTGCTTCCAAAGGACAGAGTGAATGATAATGCACGCACGGCCAAAAGCATACTTCTGGTTTACTTCATGGCAGATGCAGAGGAGAAAGAGAGGGAATTATCAAGTTCAAGTTCAATTGTCATTCAACCATATATGAACACCCTCGGATACAGCCAAACGAAACAGTGTTACTCCGGGACCAAGGTGCAAAACACAGTACCAACAGTCACGCACAGCACAGATAGCACATATAATTATGACAGCAGTAAACATACAGTAACACAAAATAATAATCTAGCCCAAGTCCCTGAGTGTCATGTCCTGTGAATTGATGGTGCGTGAATACTGTCAACAAGAACAAGCCCGCAGCAGTCCAACCATCACGCACGAGAAAGTAAGTGCAGCCACAGCTACAGTGCAGCTCATCTATCACTGAGCAAACACTGGAGAGCAGTATTGATGGTGGTGGGGGCGGGGGGTGGTGCTGTCCCCCAGCAAGGTATGGACACTGCACCACACCGTCCCCTCCTCTGGGCAGCTGGGAGGCTGCAATGGGCATGAGACCCTGGTCCACGCTACAACGAGGCCACACAGCTCCCCTGCCATCAGCATCACCAATGAACCAGTGAACTGAACTTGCAGTGTTCTACATTACCAATGTCCAACAGGGTTTTGCAGCCACAAGAAAAACAAGATAGTTTTTAGAGGAGGCAAGCTCAGTTTCAGTGGAAGGTGAAAAATAAGATCTTTCAATCAACTTGCCAATACTATCCAGTTGATTCTTAAGCAATAAACAGTCTACTGGACAAATTCTGTGGGTTGAGCAGCATCTTTTGGGGGGAGAGGAGGATGGAGATGGGGATAGGGGACAGGAGGAGGGAAGAGAGAGGGAGAGAGAGAACCTAAAATACAAAAACTCAATATTCATGGCATTGGGTTGTAGAGTTCTCAGGTGGAATATGCCACATAAACCACTCAGTTCCTTGAGCAGATTGGCCGTTCAGGTCAGAGATGAGGAGAAACGTCTTCACCCATAGGTGATGAATCTTTGGAATTCACCAGCTAAAGTGGCTGTGGCTGCTCAGTCAATCAGTACGTTCATCCAGAGATTGGTGAGTGTACACTGCCCGAGAGACTGGTGAACGTACAGCTGCAGAACACAGCTTCTGCAGCCTTTTGTGTCTCCAGTGTATTCTTAAACTTGATTTTTCAGCAAAAATTGACAAAGGATTTATTAAGAATTGAGGGTAATGTGCATTTCAAAACCCTCAGGTGCCATTTGCTCCCCTTCTACTTTATCTGCTTCAGGGATGATTCCCATAAGACCATACAACATTGGAGCAGAATTAGGCCATTTGGCTCACTGGGTCTACTCCGCCATTCCATCATGGCTCATTTATTACCTCTCTCAACCCCATTCTTCTGCCTTCTTGCCGTAACCTTTGATGCCCTGACTAATCAAGAACCTATCAACCTCTGCTTTATATTCCCAATGACTTGACCTCCACAGCTGCCTGTGGCAATGAAATTCACAGATTCATTACCCATTGTCTAAATACATTCCTTTGCACATCTATTCTGCAGGTACATCCTTCTATTCTGAGGCTGTGCCCTTTGGTCCTAGACTCCCCCACTCTGTCTGGCCTATCAATATTCGACAGGTTCCAATGAGATCCCTTCTCATTCTTCTAAGTTCCAGCAAGTGCAGGCCCAGATCCATCAAATGCTCCTCATACATTAACCCTTCATTCTCAGAATCATTTTCATGTACCTCCTCTGAACCCTTTCCAGGAACAGCAGAATGAAAGTTTACTGGTGTAGACTTCTGAGAAAGGGTTTTGCTTTACATATACTTTAATATTTATTAAAGGCACTAGCTTTGGGAAAGATGTTAAACCATAGTTTCATTAGTTGTCTCAAGGTGAAGAGCAAATGTTGCTCATTAACAACTCATTCCTCTGATCCCTGCTGGCTGTGTGAAGTGACTGCTCTTTTAAGAAGAATGCAAAGCATGAAATTCCTGCTCACTCTTGTGATGTGCAATTCAACGCAGTGTCAACACGCAACTCAGCGAGCTTGATGACAGGGAGCTGGACGCTGCATTCACCTTTGAGGACTTTCTGTGGTGAATGTACCTACAGCTAAGAACAGGGATGTGATGCTGAGGCTTTATAAGGCACTGGTGAGGCCTCACCTTGAGTGTTATAAACAGCTTTGGGCTCCTCATCTAAGAAAAAATTGGAGAGGGTCCAGAGGCAGTTCAGAAGGATGATTCTGGGAATGAAAGGGTTATCATATGAGGAACATTTGATGGCTCTGGGTCTGGAAATTAAAAGGATAAGGGGGGATCTCATTGAAACCTTTCGAATGTTGAAAGGCCTAGACAGAGTAGATGTAGAAAGGATGTTTCCCATGGTAGGGAAGTCTAGGACAAGAAGGCACAGCCTGAGGAGAGAGAAGTGTCCATTTAAAACAGAGATGCAGAGAAATTTCTTTAGTCGGAAGGTGGTAAATTTGTGGAATTTGTTACCACAAGCAGCTGTGGAGGCCAGGTCATTGGGTATATTTAAGGCAGAGATTGACAAGTTCTTGATTGGACACGGCATCAAAGGTTATGGGGAGAAGGCTGGGGAGTGGGGTTGAGGAGGAGACAAAAGGATTCAGTCATGATTGAACAGCGGAGCAGACTTGACGGGCCAAATGGCCTAATTCTACTCTTGGCTATGAGTGATAGGACACTTATAGATACCATCACAACACTAAAATGAGTCAAGTAGTTTAATACTGGGAATGGAGCAGGTATAAAATCAATAAATTTCTTTCTGGAACTGTCCGTAGCTTAAAAAACTTTTTCATCAGATTGTTATACCAGCCTACTTTTCTGTCTGGAGACACCAGTGACCGCAGGTGCTAGAAGCTGGTGCAATGAATAATCTGCTGGAGGAATTAGCATCTTTGGGTAGGGCAAGGGGTGGGAAAGGAATTGTTGACATTTCTTCCCTCCCCCTACTAGTTCCATTCAAAAACTTCCTCCCCCATCCTCCTGTCCTAGTTCCATCTGCCATTCACCTCTCCTCTTACATTTCCGATTTCCACCTTCTTTATTTATCAGACTCCAGCAGTTGCAGCCCTTTGTGTTCCTGCTCATCTTCCTCCTGCAGCTGTTTCCAATCTTCACTCTCTCCTCCTTCCAGCTCACCCCAGCTGCCTCAATTATTCCTTCTCTCTTTGCCTCTAACTGGCATTCACCCGTCAATGTTCCCCAATGTGACTTCCCCTCTCCCCTATCTGGTGCAACCTCTCAACACCTCTTCATGGCACTAATCATTTTGGGATCTTGTCACACTACTCCCTCCTTCCTCTTAAGACTGACTGTCTTCCCTTTGCACTCTGTCCTGGTGCAGGACTTGGAATTGGTTTATTATTGTCACATGTACTGAGATACAGTGAAAAACATGTCTTGCGTACTGCTCATACAGATCAATTCATTACACAGTGTATTGAGGTAGTATAAGATAAAACAATAACAGAATGCAGAAAAAAGTGCAACAGCTTCTGAGAAAGAGCAGTTCAGGCAGATGATAACGTGCGAGACCATAAAGAGGCAGATTGAGAGGTTCTCCATACCCTTGATTGACCTGCTGAGCTCCTCGAGCAGATTTTGTGTTGTTACATTTCTGTCTGGTTAGGAATGGAGGAGAGTATGAGAAATTGAGCCGGTAAATACAAGTTGTTCATAAACCATGAGGGATTCTGCAGATGCTGGAGATCCAGAGAAACACCCACAAAATGCAGGAGGAACTCAGCACATCAGGCAGTAGCTATGGAAATAAACAATCAATGTTTTGGGCCTAGACCTTCACTGGGAAAGGAAGGAGGAAGATGCCAGAATTGGAAGGTAGGGAGAGGGGAAAGAGGACAAGCTAGAAGGTGATGGGTGAAGTCAGGTGGGTGGGGGAAGGGGGATAAAGTAAGAACCTGGGAGGTGATAGGTGGAAAAGGCAAAGGGCTGGAGAAGGAGGAATCTGATAGGAGAGGAGTGTGCACCATGGGAGAAAGGGAAGGAGGTGGGCCACTGGAGGAGGAGAAAAGGTAAGAGGCCAGAGTGAGGAATTGAAGAGGAGGGAAGGGGGAGGGAGAAAATACTGGAAGTTAGAGAAATCAATGTTCATGCCATCAGTCTGGAGACTATCTAGATTTGAATATGAGGAGTTGCTGCTCCAACCTGAGAGTGCCTCATTGTGGCAGAAGAGGAGGCCATGAACATGTTGGAATGGGAATGGGGAAAGAAATCAAAATGGTTGTCCACCAGAAAATTCCACTTGTGAGATGAGGCATTCAATCAGGTTTAAGGGCTATTTTTCAGTGTGATGTTTAGGGGTTGGCAGTTAACAGGATGATCAAACTTGAGTTAGTAGCAGGGGTGAGATAGTAAGGTGAGAGGTATTGATGGAGGGGCACAAGCTGAAAGAGAAGAAATTTGATTGGGGAGGCAGAACAGGGAGTCTGAAGGAGCAGCAGGCTAGAGAACAACTCAAAGTGACTTAACCCACTTGGCCTGGGCTCCCAATGACAGCTTGTGACCAGCTCAGACTTCAGAGGTAAAGGGACATCTTGCTTATGTATGATTGGTGCACCAACCATAACAACTAAGACACAAGTAAGCATGTGTTGCACAATGCTGTGAGCTGCTGAATGTCATTTGGGTGTAGGCATCTCAGGTGGAATTGCAAGTAAAATTGCTGGTTCTGCGCTCCGTGTAGTCAGTTCTCAATTTTCAATAACGTGGAGCCACAAAAATAAAACAGCTTTTGTTTTTGACCATAAAAGACAGAAGCAGAATTAGACCATTCAGTCCATCAAGTCTGCTCCGCCAGTCCATCATGGTTGATTTACTATCCCTCTCATCCCCATTGTCCTGCCTTCTCCCCATAATGTTTCACACCCTAACTAATCAAGAACCTATCAACCTCCACCTTAAATACATCCAATGACTTGGCCTCCACAGCTGCCTGTGGTGAGAAATTGCACAGGTTCACCACCCTCTGGTTAAAGAAATTCCTCCTCACCTCCATTCTAATAGAAGTCCCTTTATTCTGAGGCTGTGTCTTCTGGTCCTAGTCTCCCCCATTATAGGAAACATCCTCTACACATCCATTCTATCTAGGCTTTCAATGAGATCCCACCTCATTCCTCTAACTTCCGGTGAGTACAGGTGCAGAGCCATCAAACGCTTCTCAGACGACAACCCTATCATTCCCAGATTTATTCTTGTGAACCACCTCTGAACTCTCTTCCAATGTCAGTTTTCTTAGATAAGGGCCCAAAACTGCTCACAATACTCCAAGTGAGGTCTCACCAGTGCTTTATAAAACCTCAGCATTACATCCTTGTTTTTATATTCTAGTCCTATTGAAATGAATGCTAACATTGCATTTGCCTTCCTCACCACAGACTCAGCCTGCAAGTTACCCTTTAGAGAATCCTGCATGAAGACTCCTAAGTCCCTTTGCTTCTTGGATTTTTGAATATTTTGCCAATTTAGAAAATAGTCTGTACTTTAGTTTCTTCTATGGAAGTGCATGACTCTATACTTCCCAACACTGTATTCTATCAGCCACTTCTTTATCCATTTTCCTAATCTGTCTAAGTCCTTCTGCAGCCTCCCTGCTTCCTCAACACTATCTGTCCCTCCACCTATCTTCATATCGTCTGCAAAGTTGGCCACAAAGCCAACAATTCCATCATCTAAATCACTGATATGCAATGTAAAAAGCAGTCCCAACACAGACCCCCATGGAACACCACTAGTCACGGGCAGCCAACCAGAAAAGGCTCCCTTTAACCTCACTCTTTGTCTCCTGACAATCAGCAAATCCTCTAACCACGTTAGTACCTTTCCTGTAACACCATGGGCTCTTATCTTGTTAAGCAGCCTCATCTGAGGCACCTTGTTAAAGGCCTTCTGAAAATCCAAGTACACAACATTCACTGATACTCCTTTGTCTATCCTGTTTGTTATTTCCTCAAAGAATTCCAACAGATTTGTCAGGCAAGATTTTCCATGCTGACTTCCTCATGTGTCTTTAAGTACCCTGAAACCTCATCCTTGGTAATCGACTCCAACATCTTCCCAATTATAGGTCAGACTAACTGGCCTATAATTTCCTTTATCCTGCCTGTCTCCCTTCCTGAAGAGTGGAATGACATTTGCAATTTTCCAGTCCTCCAGAACCATGCCAGAATCTAGTGATTCTTGAAAGATCATTACCAATGCATCCACAATTTCCCCAACTACCTCTTTCCGAACCCTGTAGTCCATCTGGTCCTGGTGACTTATCCACCTTCAGACCTTACAGCTCCCAAGCACTTTCACCCTAGTAATAGCAACTGCACTCACTTCTGCCCCGACACTCTCAAACTTCCAGCATATTACTAGTGTCTTCCACAGTGAAGATGGATGCAAAATATTATTTAGTTTTTCTGCCATTTGTTTGTCCCCCATTACTACCTCTCCAGCATCACTTTTCAGTTGCCTGATATCTACTCTTGCCTCTCTTTTACTCTTTTTATACTGTATCTGGAAAAAAACTTCTGGTATTCTCTTTGATGTTATTGGCCAGCTTACCTTCATATTTCATCCTCCCCCAACATTTAATTGCTTTCTGTTGCTGTCCTCAAACTTCCCACTAATCTTTGCTCTATTATATACCCCCTCTTTTGCTTTTATGTTGTTTCTGACTTCCCTTGTCAGCCACGGTTGTGTCATCCCGCCATTAGAATACTATTTCTTCGTTGAGATGTATCTACCCTACGCCTTCTGAATTACTTCCAGAAACTCCAGCCACCATCCCTGCTTGTATCCCCTTCCAATCAACTTTGGCTAGCTCCTCTCTCATGTATCTGTAATTCCCTTTACTCCACTGTAAAACTGATTAAACTGACTTTAGCTTCTCCCTCTCAAATTGCTTGGTGAAGTCTATCATATTATGATCACTGCCTCCCAAGGTTTCTTTATCTTAAGCTCCCTAATCAAATCCAGTTCATTACACAACACCCAATCCAGAATAGCCTTTCTCCTAATGGGCTCAGCTACAAATTGCTCTAACAAGCCATCTCGTAGGCATTCTAGAAATTCTCTCTTTTGGGATCCAGCATCAACTTGATTTTCCCAATCTACCTGTGTATAGAAATTCCCCATGACGATCATCACATTGGCCTTTTGACATGCATTTTCTACCTCCCATTGTAATTTGTAGCCCACATCCAGTCTGCTGTTCTGAGGCCTGTATATAACTACAATCAGGTTCTTTTTATCCTTCCAATTTCTTAACTCTACCTACAAGGCTTCTACATCTTCTGATCCTATGTTACCTCTTTCTAAGGATTTGATTTCATTTGGTTTTTTTTAAACCAACAAAGCCACCCCACCTCATTGCCTACCTACCTGTCCTTTTGATACAATGTGCATCCTTGGATATCAAGCTCCCAACTATGATCTTCTTTCAGCCACAACTCAGTGACGCCTACAACATCGTACCTTCCAAACTCTAAATGTGTTACCTGATCACCTATCTTATTCCATATACTGCATGTATTCAAATAAAACACCTTCAATATGGTATTTGTCACCCTTTTAGATTTTGTCCCCATGTTACACTCATTACAATGACTGCAATTTTGTCGTATCATCTGCCTGTCTTTCCTGAGAATTTCACAATCTCACTGCACACTGCATCTAGTTGTATATACCAACTGTTCTAGCCTCAGCCCTATCACTTTGGTTCCCATCCTCCTGCCAATTGAGTTTAAACCCTTCCCAACAGTTCTAGCAAACCTACCGGCAAGGATATTAGTACCCCTCATGCTCAGGTGTAACCCATCCCTTTGGTACAGGTCATACCTTCTCCAGAAGAGATCCCAATGATCCAGATTGTCAGACATTGGGTCCCTGATGTCACTTACAATGTGTAACCACATTAATTAATAGTAGAGACTTCTAATGTTGTAAGGATCTTACAAAGAAGATCTGCAATAAAATTTCCCTTCGCAGCCCCAACAACTCTGGTTCATTCGGGACCTTCAGTGGTGCTTACATCGATTTTCATGATCCTTTGTGTTTCCTCCACGTCCAAAAGACGTGGAAGTTGAATTGTTAATTCCCACTGTAAATTGACCCTATTGTGTTAGTGACTAGTAGAATTTGGGCAAGTTGATAGGTGTATGGGAAGAATGGGTTTGGTGAAACTGGGTGGTGCATGGCCAGAGTGGAGTTGATGGGCCAGTCAGCCAATTTCCATGTTGTATTCCTTGCTGTTTCCTTTGGTTAGCCATGTGATATTCTAATGTACAAATTAGGATCATGAATAAGCCACTTGGTTTGTAAAGCCTACTTTCCCACTTTGTAAGATCATGGGTCTTGTTCACATTAGCTTCACTTGTCCCCTGGTAAGAACCTTTCACCCCACTACTTATTAAGGACTGTTTCCATCACTCTTTGTGGTAGATAGTTTTAAAGTCTCATAACCCTCAGAGAAAAGAATTCACCTCATCTACAATTTAACTGGGTGATCCCTTAGTTTTGAACTAACTGCTAGCTCAACATTCTTCCATATAAGGAAATATCCTCTCCACATCCATCCTGTGACTCTCATGTTGGCATTATGGATTTGAATTAACAATAAGGATTCATGATTATAGCTGTAACTACGGTATTACAATTCTCCGGCAATAGTTCTAACATCTTACAGAATATAACACACACATTCACATTGGACTTCATCATTAACAGCCATAAATCTTGCAGCATAGAACAGACCTTGTTACTTGACCCGCCCTGATCTCATCCAAACATTTTGGAATGTCATGCCCCTTAGCGACAGGTGAAATAATATGCTGTCAATTTATCATCTGGCCTTAGACCACTGAAAGATGTGTGCTTGTTAACATAGCACTCAGAACATCGCCTCCCAACAGCACATAACACTGACCCTTTACATATGACATTTACATCAAATCCGCAAGTATAATGTTGCCAAGCCAAAGCAGCAATAATATAATTACTCAGCAATTAATGATTTTTTTTTGAGAACAGCTACATACAAGTGGCTGCTTCAATTTCAGGAGAAATTGTGAGAGCAGCAAGGAAGCAAACTCATTGCTCCCTTTCATTGCTGACTGTGATGGAATCTGAATTCTTGCCCATTGGGTCATCATTTTACCATGTTATATAAAAAAAAATGTGGCTCTCAGTATCTTTTAAATAGAGTATAGCTCTTCTGAATATAAATGAGACAAATCTGAATTTCCACGCTTTATGACTCTATGAAGGATTTAAAACAACAATCTCAGATAAAGAAAAATGTGAAGCAGAATATGCCATTTATTTCAAACCCATGACCACCATACCATCAGGCCAAACCTGCGGTAATATAATTACATTGTAATTAGCTGATTTCATCTCCAGAACTATGGAAGAAACTGGATTTATGACCTAATCTTTTATTTCAGAACATTTGGGAACATCTGTTGGAAAAGAGATATTAAGTTCCTGCAGACAAAACTGCAATTCTTGCTGTCTACTTTTAAAGTTTAATGTCTCATAAATGGTTTATTATGCCTTACATTGTCACCAAGTAATAGAAGTGACATTTTTTTTTATTTTATAGATTGCAACAACTTAAACTGGTAGCAACTGTAAAAACACCATTTTATGGTTTATTTACATAGTTCAATAAGCATCATTAAAAATTCCAGCTTCTTAGCAGGACCGTTTGGAACTGCAATTCCCGAGTTCTAACTTTAGCACAGAGATTAACGTATTAATAGAAAATTTGCCTGGTGCAGATTTGACACAGCTGTTAGCTGTGCAACCACAGTCGTCAGTCAGGTAGTGGGCAAGGAGGAATTGGGAGAGAATATAGCTTATTGCACCTGCCTCTCAATATCTTATAGTGATCCCAATTTGCAACTGGTTTACTGCATGCTTAATACATAGGCGTTTGATATAAACATATTAATCAATGGTCTGGAACATTAATCAATCCTTTTTTATTGTATAAAAGTAAAGTGCAGTCCTGTTCAGGCACAACATAACACAACACAAACATCAAAGGATGTTGGAAGGACAAATGAGCTCACATAAGAGCCAACAGAAAGATAATACAGGTCCTATTATATCCAGCATAGTGGGAGGGCTTATTCTTCATGTTCACAGTCTCTTCATGTAAGCTATTAATATCAATTGTAAATAGTTGAGGACACAGCACTGATCCAAGCAGCACCTCCTAGTCACTGATTGCCAAATCAAATATGATCTATTTATCAGGGCTCTCTGTTTTCTATTGGTAAGCTAAACATCTATCCTAGCTAATATGTTACTACCAACCCTGTGTACCCTCATCTTCTGAAGTAACCTTTCATGGGGAACCTTTACTGCATGCATTCTGGCAATCCAAGGTATCTCTATTGGTTCCCTTTTATTCATCCTGTTTATTACCTCCTCAATGAAATCTTCCTTAAAAAATTGTCAAGGGTTTCCCTTTCATAAAACCATGTTGATTTTGTATGTCCGTCTTAAGAATTTTTAGATGTTTTGCTATTACCTTCTCAATAATGGATTCCAGTATTTTCCCTATGTCTAGTGATAGACTAAGTGGCTTGCAAGTTTCCTGCCTTTGTCTTTCTCCTTTACGCACATTTCTTTCTGGTTTTAAAAGTATGGAACTACAAATTCTAGGGAGGCTGTAACAGGTGGATCAAAGATCATGTTGATCAAAGGCTTGCTTTAACCGCATCCCACAATGTAAAAGACAAGATACTGTATACTAGAGAACAGGCTCACATTCTGAAACGCCTTTCCTTCACACATTCATGTGAAGGAGAACAGGAAAATTATGGTTCCAGTTTCCAAAGTAGGGGTAATTGGGGAGTATCATGGGAGAGGTCTGAAGAATCTGGAAGACCACACAACATATGAATACTATAGTCCATACAAGAACAGGCTCTTTGGCCCACAATGTCTGTGCTGAACATAATTCCAAATTAAACTAAATCTTCTCTGTCGGCACATGATCCATATCCCTCCATGCCCTGCATGTTCACGCCAACCTAAAAGCTTCTTAAATGCCTCTATGGTACCTACTTCAGAGGGGTAGAGGGAAATCACAATCAGCTTCTCGTTAGCTAGCAGATTAATGAGTTAGAATGGAGATGAGTAGGCAAGGGGGTTGTTTTGAGGTGAGGCGGGGGAATTCAGGCAATGGATGTTTTTTAATGTAAAATTTTTACTTGAAGAACAATTGCTTGAACTAAGCATCCAGTGCCATCTACAGGTCAGGCACATCTGTCCAAAATGACAGAAGCAGCAATGACAGAACACGACAGAAACATATTCTATCATGCTATGGTAGATCATACAAAGGTGACACAGGAATTATGGTGTAAAGCTCCAAAGTAAAAGGGGTTGGGGAGTCTCATGGAAGCAATCACGTACATACTACAGGCTATGTGCAGTTTCCAATTAACTGAACAACCCCCACATTGTTGTGATGTTGGAATAAACTGGAGCACCTGCAGGAAACCCACACAGGCATAGGGAGAAAATGCAAACTACACTCAGACAGCACCCAAGGTCAGAAGTGAACCCAGGTCTCTAGTGCTGAGCCACCAGTTCTACCAGCTGTACAACTGACATCTCTCCTTTGAGTTCCTGGTATCATTCTGATAAATCTGCACATCCACTATAAGACCAATCTTTTGTAACTAAGGGCACAGCGACCAGAGTTGTTCTTAGCACTTCAGATGTGAATTAATCAGCGACTTGTTTAGTTATACTAGTAGGACTCTCATTACTGACATGAATTCAGGAAATTATTGATGCCTACTCCCTATGGCTTTGAACCATCTCCTTAAAATCACGCAATCAAAATAAGTTGCAATAAGGTAGATGACAGAATCAACAGCATGGAAATAGCCCCTTGACCTACACCTACTATATACAGGAATTCTACTTTGTTTTATTCACCTCCAGAATCTTCTACAGTGGCCAATTAATCTACCAACTAGCACATTGATGGATGTGGGATGAAACCAACACAGTCAAAGTTAGAACGTGCAGACTCCACATCGATAGTACCTCTGGCTGGAACTGTAAGACAGCAGGCTCTACTTGGTGTGTCACTGTGTCACTCTTGGGTCCACTTATTCACGTTGAATATCAGAGAACTAGGTGATCATATCTGGAGTTCTTAAATGAGATTAAAGATTAGCTTTATTTGTCAAATGTACATTGAAACATACTGTGAAATACATAATTTGCGTCAAAAGCTAACACAGTCCAAGGCTGCGCTAGAGGTAGCCTACAGGTGTTATCATGCTTCCAGTGACAACATAACATGCCCACAATTTAGTAACCCCAACCTATACATCTTTTTGGATTGTGGGAAGAAACCAGAGCACCCGGACGAAACCCCTACAGTCATGGGGCAAACATACCGCAAGATGAAACTAAGAAACTTCCTTTGTTATATAAAAGTTGAGGACTTCCGGTAAGATGGCGATTGTTTAGCTGCTCCGAACTTTTGTTCCGTTACTGTCGCTATCTTTGCACTAAATGTCTCCATTTTTTAAACCTTAGTTAGGAATTATTTCGGTATCTCTTACTTGCCTGTGAATATATCTAACTTACAATGTCTAGCAAGAGTTCTAAATCCGGGAGAAAAGAAGCTATGACCCCGTCGGACGAGACGATGGTTGCGCTGGGAAAGCTCCGAGATGAAATCTTAAAGGAATTTAAAACCGCTTTCAAACAGTTAGAAGACAAACTGGATCGGATCAACGATAAAGTGGACAAACATGCTGAACACTTATCTTGCATCGATTCGACTTCTGAAGATTTAGAAAGTCGTGTTCGATATTTGGAGACTCTCTGTTCCAGCTTAGAGGAAAAATCTAACAAACTTCTTTCCAAAATGGTGGATCTCGAAAATCGCAGCAGGCGCTGTAACATCAGAATTCTGGGATTACCAGAGGCGACTGAAAAGGGACCAACCATGAAGTTTTTCGCCGAGTTTCTCTGTGAGTTATTCGGGAAAGATTTGCTTCCGAAGCCGCCCGAGCTCGAACGGGCACACAGAGTTTACGTTCCCCCCGGAATTCTGGGCTCCCGCCTGCGACCAGTAATCTTGTGTTTCCATCAATACCAGGTAAAACACAGTCTGATTGTGGAGGCACGTCGCAGAGGTTCTTTTTCTTTCCAGGATACAACCATTCGCTTTGTGGAAGATTTTGCACCCCAGACCTTAAGGATGCGCGCTGAGTTTAAAGGCGTAATGAAAGTGCTTTTAGATCGTGGTTTCAAACCTTCCCTTCGTAACCCTGCTGATCTACGAATCAAGCTTAAAACCGGGGAATTCAAGTGGTTCAAATCAGCAAAGGAAGCTGAAGCGTTTGTGGCAAGTCTTCCAGCTATCCAGTCATCTTCGGAATCTGATCGGACCTCCTAAAATGGTGGATAAGTACTCCTCGTAGTAAAATTACTTTCTCTGGACTTGGAATTCACTTGAATCACTCAGACATTATTCATTGAAACTTTAAGGGCTGTTGACAATCTCTCCCGGGATTTGGTGTGTGTGTAACCTATTTTTATTCTTGTATAACTTTACCTACAGAGTTCTACAACTAATTCTAACTTGTTTTGGAGGTTCGAAGTCTTTAGTGAAGGCCTCCCTGTTTGTCGGTTCACAGTTCAACTGCTGATTTATTTTTCCTTTGTTTTAAATATTTATTTATCTTTTTCTTTTCTTCACCCCTTTTTTCTAATCTCTGAATTTTTTTCTCCCTTCTCTGTAAATGGTTGATAAATACTCATCTTGAATTTATAATTTTCCCCTTCCGCTTCTTTTTTCTTTTTCATTCTTACTTTTTTTTCCCCTTTCTCTTACTTTATTCTTCTATAATTTTTCACGGGTAGGTTAGTTTTGGTTTTCTTCCGATTTTCTCTGTATTAAGTTGTATATTTCTGCAGAAGGTGTTCTAATCTGTAGTTATGTTTTCTAGTGCATAAACTAGTTATTATTTGCTATAGTATTTATACAGAACTGTTGTTAATGACACAGATCTGGAAGTTGTATTTGGGTTAATTTTTTTGGTAGAGCTAGCTACTTGTTTTGGTAGCCGTCTAGTTTTGGGTTGTGCGGGTGGGATGCGTTTTCCAGTTCCAACATCTCTTTATTGCTTAGGACATGTTTATATTTTGACCTTACGAATCTATGTTTACATCTCTGCTCCCAGACTGCTATTGTACTGCTTGATTTTTTATATGCCCGCTGCCTTTTATGCATTAGTAATTGATAATGGCTAGTGCACTTAAATTTGTGAGCTGGACTGTAAAGGGACTGAACCACCCTGTTAAAAGGAGGAAGGTATTCTCACATATTAAACAACTCAAAGCTGACATTGCTTTCCTCCAAGAAACTCATATTCGTTGTTTTGATAACTCCCGGCTTCTGTCAAAGTGGGCGGGTCAGCATTTTCATTCATCCTTTGCCGCTAAAGCTAGGGGAGTTTCCATTCTTATTAACTCAAATATTCCTTTTGAACTCCATAATAAAATATCTGATACAAATGGCCGTTTTATTATTGTTTCTGGTAAACTATATAACACTAAAGTTGCACTAGTAAACCTGTATGCCCCCAACTTTGATGATGTTAACTTTTTTGAACGGTTTTTTTTCCTCACTACCAGACTTAAACTCATACTCTCTTATACTGGGTGGTGACTTCAACTGTTGGTTGGATCCTAAACTGGACCGATCGTCCTCTGTTACCAGATCACCTACTAAATCTGCCTTAGCTATCCAATCGTTTCTCTCTAATTTTGGTATCTCTGATATATGGCGTTTCCTCCAACCTACGGAGAGAGATTATTCTTTTTTCTCACATGTTCACCATACCTTCACTAGAATTGACTATTTCTTACTCGATAACCAACTTATCCCATTTGCCCACTCTTGAGACTATCAGAGTATACTGATCTCTGACCATGCCCCAATTACTCTCTCTCTGAACTTTCCTGGTCTCCCTCAGAGGAATAAACACTGACGGTTTGATTCAACTTTATTATCGGATGATGATTTCGTAAAATTTATTAAGGACCAGATAACCTTTTATTTTAACACTAATACATCACCTGAAGTGCCATCCCAGACTGTCTGGGATGCCATGAAAGCATATCTGAGAGGTCAAATAATCTCTTACACAGCAAATCTCAATAGAAGATTCCGTGCAGACCTCATTAACCAGATTAAAGATTTGGATCAAATATATGCCCAAACTAAGAACCCTGAATTATACAAGAAGCGCGTTGAACTCCAAACTAAATTTAACCTTCTGTCCACTCAACCTGTCGAACGCCAACTTCTCGAAAGCAAGAGCCGCTTTTACATTCATGGGGATAAGTCTGGTAAATTCCTAGCCAATCAGCTGAGGCGTTCCAAAGCCAAACAACATATTACAAAGATCCGGAAGGAGAACGGAGACTTTACATCGGATCATTTAGAAATTAATGACGCATTTAAAAATTTTTATTCTCGGCTTTATTCCTCTGAATCCCTGAATGACAATATCTCTGTGGATCAATTTTTACAGAATCTGAATATCCCCTCACTTTCATCTGATTTCAAAGCCAAACTCAATGCACCTATATCACCAGAAGAAATATCTTTTGCAATTTCTGCACTGTCCTCAGGGAAATCTCCTGGACCTGATGGGTTCCCTGTGGAATTTTATAAATCATTCTCCTCACTTCTTTCTCCTCAGTTACTTTCAGTATTATCTGACTTGTTTAATTACGGCAAATTGCCACCCTCTTTCAATGAGGCATTTATTATTCTTCTTTTAAAAAAGGGCAAAGACCCAACAGAGTGTTCCTCGTACAGGCCGATCTCTCTGCTCAATGTTGATGTAAAGATCGTAGCTAAAGTGTTGGCTCATAGATTAGAAACCGTTATTCCCTCCATTATCTCTGATGACCAAACAGGCTTTATTAAAAACCGTCTCCCTTTTTTTAAACATTCGGCGTCTATTTAATATTTTATACTCAGTTCCAACTGGGACTCCTGAATGTGTTATCTCCCTTGATGCGGAGAAAGCATTTGACCGTATAGAGTGGAACTACCTTTTTGCAGTCTTAGAAAAATTTGACCTCGGCCAAAGTTTCATCTCTTGGATCCAATTGCTGTACCTGTGTCCTACTGCTTCTGTTCTAACTAATTTTCAGAAATCCCAAGTATTTAATCTCAAATGTGGCACCCGTCAGGGATGCCCCTTAAGTCCCTTTCTCTTTGATTTGGCTATAGAACCTCTGGCGATAGCATTTTGAAATTGTCCTGAATTGACCGGGATTTGGAGAGGGGGTGTTGAGCATAAAGTCTCTCTCTATGCTGATGACTTATTACTCTTTCTCTCAAATCTGTCTACATCCTTACCTCTAATGTTTTCACTTCTTGACCAGTTTAGCCAGATCTCTGGCTATAAACTCAACTTACATAAGAGTGAACTTTTCCCAATTAATAAAGAAGCACAAGAACTAATATTTTGTGATCTCCCTTTTAAAGTAGTCCATAATCAATTTACTTATCTTGGAATTACAGTCACAAGGAAGTTTAAAGATCTCTTTCGTGAAAACTTTGTCAATCTTTCATATGCTATAAAACAGAGTCTGGTACAATGGTCACCTCTATCTATGTCCTTGGTAGGTCGTATTAATGTTGTTAAAATGTATGTTCTCCCCAAATTTTTATACTTATTTCAATCTATCCCAATTTTTATTCCTAAATCTTTTTTTGATTCCTTAGACTCTATTATTTTGTCATATCTGTGGCAAAATAAGCGCTCTAGAATTAATAAAATCCACCTCCAAAAATCTAAAAAAGAGGGTGGTATGGCTTTACCTAACTTTCGCTTATATTACTGGGCAGCTAATATACGTTGTGCTGCCTTCTGGTCTTTCTTCCACGGTCAACCCGAGTGCCCTAACTGGGTGGCAATGGAGTTGAGCTCCACTAAAGAATTATCTATATCTGCACTTCTTGGCTCTGCACTCCCTAGCAGTCTGCCCAGATCAATAGCTAATCCTCTGGTTAGACACACTTTGCGTATATGGGCTCAGTTCAGGAAATGCTATGGTTTCCAGGGGTTTTCCGTTTCTAGCCCTGTCACACATAATCACCTTTTTTTACCTACTATGTACGATTCAGCATTCCATGTTTGGTACAGGAAGGGCATTAGACATTTTGAAGATCTCTTCATTGATAATCGCTTCGTTTCTTTTCAGCAGCTCTCCGTTAAGTTCAATCTGCCTAACGCTCACTTTTTCATATATCTCCAAATCCGACACTTTACTGCTCCTTTAATTCCTAACTTTCCTGAAATGCCTGCGAAAAATGCTATGGACCTATTTCTTTCCATTAATCCACTAGGTAAAGGTTTAATTTCAATTATCCGAGATAAACTAGCAGCCTTACGACGGGCCCCTGTGGATAAAATTAAAATGGCCTGGGAGCAGGATTTAAATATCTCCTTATCCGAGGACAGCTGGGACTCAGTTCTCAAATCGGTTAACTCAACCTCTCTTTGTGCTCGCCATTGTCTCTTACAGTTTAAGATTGTTCATAGAGCCCATATGTCTAAATCTAAACTATCTCGATTCTACCCTGGCATTAGTCCGCTCTGTGATAAATGCAAGAGGGGCGTGGCCTCTCTCATCCATATGTACTGGTTCTGTCCTAGCTTGGAGAAATTCTGGAAAGATGTCTTCACTACATTATCGGGTATTCTGAATCAGCACCTAGAACCTAACCCCTTAATTGCTCTGTTCGGTTTTTGGGGCAAGACAGATTTATGTCTGGGTCCGACCAAATGCCAAATACTATCCTTTGCCTCTCTCCTGGCGAGACGCTTGATCCTCCTTAGATGGAGAGATGTTGCCCCGCCCACTCATGCGCAATGGCTTAACGACATTATGGCCTGCTTGGACCTCGAAAAAATTCATTATTCAGTTCTTAATTCGGATCTAAAGTTCCATAAGGTCTGGGGACCTTTTATCGAGTACTTTCATAACCTTCCTCTTGACTAGGGTTTTTTTTTCTTATTTTTTCTTCTTTTCGGACCCCTTGCTTTCAGCTCCCTTTTTTTTTCTGGTAGTAGGCATTATTATCCTCTGTTACTAAGTGTATTCACAGTCTGGGAGTTTGACTGTCCGGACTTATACTCTTTATACTGTGTGGTGGTTGGTCTGGAGTTGTTGTTGTTTTTTTCTTGTGTTGTGGGGCTTGGGGAGGACACTAAGCCCACTTGTCTTTAATTTAGGTGCTTTTTTGTTAAATTCTCTTCCTTTGTAGCATATTGTTATTGTATGCTTAATCTTGCACTGTATTAATGCTCCTCATTGGGATTTGGGGTTTTTAATTTTGTAAAATGTTTTGAAAAACTAATAAAAAAATTATTTTTTTAAAAAAAGTTGATTATCCATTGTAAAAGGGATAAGTTTATTTTGAATTAAAGGTCTCTTTGTTAATAAAGATTTATTTCATCATCAACATTTATCTTATTCCATAAATCAATCAAATGTTTTAGTATAGGAGATTCTTTCTTTTCCCGTATCCATTTAGATTCCTATTTATATATAAAATCTTCTGGTATATTTTCTCCTATTTTATCTAATTCTATTCTAATCCATGCCGGTTTATCTTCATCAAAAAAAGATGCAATAAATCTAAGTTGATTTGCTTTGTAATAATTCTTAAAATTTGGTAATTGTAACCCTCCTAGGTCAAATTTCCATGTCAATTTTTCCAACGATATTCTTGACATCTTACCTTTCCAAAGGAATTTCCTCACACATTTATTTAACTCTTGAAAAAACTTCTGCGGTAATTGTATTGGTAGTGTTTGGAATAAATATTGTAATCTAGGGAATATATTCATTTTTACAGCATTGACTCTACCTACTAATGTTATTGGTAACATCATCCATTTATCAAGATCCTCTTGAACTTTTTTCAATAATGGCAAATAATTTAATTTATATAAATTCTTTATATCATTATCAACTCTTATACCTAAATACTTTATACCATTTATCGGCCATCTAAATTGAGTTATTAATCGACATCGACATTAATCTCCTTTAGTAAGGGGTAGAATTTCACTTTTATCCCAATTTATTTTGTACCCTGATATTTTCCCATATTCTTCCAATCTAGAAGATAATTCCCTTTGGTTTCACAAAGGGATTAGATATATAGGAGACTGTTTTGAAGGAGGTATATTAATGTCATTTGACCAATTAAAGAATAAATATAAAATATCAAATAACACTCTTTTCTGTTATTTCAAATTAAGGGCTTATTTAAGAGATAAACTGGGTCAAACAATGTTATTGCCAAAACCTAATGAAATAGAAACTTTAATTCATAAAGGAAAAATTTAAAAAATTATTTCTGGTATGTATAATTTGATTCAAAAACAGGCAATTAAACAAGGAATTCGTAAGTCAAGACAAAAATGGGAAACTGATTTGAAGATTAAAATTGATGAAACAAGTTGGTCAAGATTATGTCTTGACAGTATGACAAATGCAATAAATGTTCGACTAAGATTAGTACAATATAACTTTTTACATCAAATATATATTACACCACAAAAAATAAATAGATTAAACTCAAATTTATCTGATCAATGTTTTCGATGTAATCAAGAAATTGGTACTTTTTTACGCTCTATTTGGTCTTGTTTTAAAATTCAACCTTTTTGGACAAATTTAATAGTTTTACTGGAACAAATTATTGGAACACAACTTCCACATAATCCAACATTATTTTTACTAGGCGATATTGAAGGGATAAAACCGAAATCCAAACTGAATAAATATCAGAAAGAATTCATAAAAATTGCATTGGCAGTAGCCAAAAAGGCTATTGCAGTTACTTGGAAATCGGATTCATACTTAGGTATAGATCATTGGAAGAATGAAATTTTT
Organism: Hemitrygon akajei; assembly: GCF_048418815.1. Classification (NCBI taxonomy): domain Eukaryota; kingdom Metazoa; phylum Chordata; class Chondrichthyes; order Myliobatiformes; family Dasyatidae; genus Hemitrygon; species Hemitrygon akajei. The sequence goes on from NC_133141.1 coordinate 40,845,244, forward strand.
AGCTGCATTCCACTTGAAAAAATTACTTATAATTTAAGAGATAAATATGAAATATTTCTGAAAATTTGGCACCCTTATTTACAAAAGATAGGATTAAATATATAGGTGCTCCGAAGATAAAATTATTGGTTATCTGGGGAAAGAAATAAATATACATATTAAAGCTATTATGAACTCCATGGAGCATGTGGGGATCTTCCGATATCCAGGCATTCTTTCTTTCTTTCTTTCTTTCTTTTTTCTTCTCTTTTTTTTCTATAGGGATATGTTAGGGGGGAGGGGTTAGGGGGGAAAGGGTTGATAATTTTTTTTCTTTCTGTAACCTATTTGGAAATTCAATAAAAAAATTTAAAAAAAGAAACTTCCTTTGTAGGTTTATCTTTAACTCAGTCTGATATTCCAATATTCTCAATGCACAAGCACACCAATGTGTGTAGGCACAGAGCCAGAAAATTCCTTGCCTAATAATTTTAACAGAAGTTTAATGGAAATCAAAATAGATAAATGAAGAATATGGACATTTTCTTCTACCATAATATTATTACAATAGATAATTGTACATTTACAATGCATTTCATTGTAATAAATGGATATTTATCACAGACTACATAAAGATATACCTCTTCATAGGATTGAGTACAGAATATTTTTAGCATGTGGTTAAATAACTGGATTAGTAACTAGAGACTTGGAATATTGATCTGGACACAAGTGTTCAAATCTGACCATGCAGATCCAGAATTTAAATTTAAGTAATTAAATGCATTTGGAATGAAATCCTGTTATCAGTAATGGAAACTCAAAACCCCATCCAGATCACTACTGCCTGTCAAAGAAGGAAATCTATCATCTGTATCCATCTGCCCACAGAGCCACCAATATTGCTAATTTTAAAATGCTCTCTGAAAGAGCCATGCAATCCTCTCTTCAAAGAATAATTCAAACAGTAAGCACTAGTCTTAATGGTAACATCCACATTGTGAACTAGAAATACTATACTAATGTCGCCCAGCTTGAAACAAGACAATGGCACAGCGAGTACAGTCACTGCCTCACAGCTCCAATGACCCAGGTTCGATCCTGATCTTTGCTGCAACTTGTGCGGAGTTTGCACATTCTTCCTGTGACCACGTGGGTTTTCTTCCACATCTCAAAGGCATGCAGGTTAATTGGCCACTGCCCCAAAGCAAGTGGGTGACAGAAACTTAAGGGGAACGTGGAGAGAATAAAAATGGGATGAGAATAAATGGACTCTTGATGGTCAGTGTGGACCCCAATGTATTGGATATTAAAGAAATAAATCTCACCCTTTTATTATGTGCAAAGGTAGCCCATACATAAATAATTATGTTATCAATTATACACAGAATAATGCAGTAAGACCTGACCAGGTCCAGCTGGGCATACCTGCTAAAATGCACTACATACCAATCAGAGGGTAGGAGGGGGTGCAGCAGATCTTATAGACACACATAATACACATATTATAGCTGTCACAGAGGAGAGTGATAAAGGGAGAAGGCAGGGACTGGGTGACGGAGCAGGAGAGGCAGGCTTTAGATTTAGTGAGAAAGACCCTGCATTTCTCACTGGTGCGATTGAAAAAAAACAGGAAGGTCTTGGGTGGAGTGTGGCTGGCAGGCCACCATAGGAAGAGTTGGCAGGAATTGGCTTCAGCTGTGTCCTCCATACACAAGAATCCCCACTCATTAAAGCCTAGTTGATATAAATGTCATGGCCTCATAGGATATAACAGTACAAGCACTGAAAAGGTTGTAACAAGCTAATTCCATAAATGAATCAGGGATCCATTCATTGAAATATTTTGATGCTCTAACAGAAAGTGAGGTCTCTATTGTCAGGGGCAAATTTTCCCATTGGCACAATTTCACCCAGAACTAATTACTTGTAGATACCAAGTGTGCATAAAAATGTGCACCAATGGATCCAATTTTTTCCCCTCCAGTTCAGCTATCTGCAGGCTGTCAAAGCTTTTGGACTAAGAATAGCAGCTCATTCGGGGCAAGGACTTACAGTGACCAGGGGAAAACATCAACAGACAGAGATCAGCAAGAGACAGTGGCAGGATGAGCACAGCAGACACAAATGCACCATGGAGATTTTCTAAAGGATCTCTCAGGGAGCTGACACAGGACACTTGGGAACCATGATCCAAAGGAAGATGCCAGTCCTCTGACATATAATCTGTTCCATTTTTTTTCTGACAGCTAATTCGCAACACTCAGCTTTTGATTGATGCGGCTGCCTTGTCGGCTAACATGCTTTCTCAGCTAATCTCCAACTGTACGCATCCCTCTGTGAACTCCTTGCCAACCATACTACTGAATCAGAAGATACTTGAGCTCTGAGGATTATGCAGCAGAGACTCTTGGCTCTGATTCAGATCTCCGGCTCCTATTTCTACACCAGCATGCCCAGCTACAGGCCTCCTAAATCCCATTGATCCTTCGGGGAAGAGTCAGTGTCACATGAGGGTGCAAGAAAGCTTGTGCAGTGGACACCCAATACCACTCTTGATATGTGTTACTTATTACTCAATGTTAACCTTTAGCCTAATGCACAGTGGTTATGTTTAACATGTTGCCACCTTCTATGGGCAATGTAGTGGTGACTGATGAGCAAGGTTTACAACAGAGCAGTTAGGCTTGCATGGAGATTCAGTACATGGTTTCAGCTTGACAGTGCCCGAGAACCATGCACTTTCACAGCCGTATGTGATAAAAGCTCTTAACAGACCAAGACTGACACAAACATGGTGCTCCATTTATCAGCAAGGACATAGTTAAGTGAAGTCATAGCTATGATATAAACAGCATTAAAAGAATGATAAATGTCAGCAGTCTGCTTAGTTCAGGCAAACAGTTCCTTGGGCTGTCTATCCTGCTTGAGAAGAGATGAACATTGCTATGTGAAGGATGACCAATATAGGAGCAGGTTTTCAACATTCCAATTTAGTTCCTGATAGCTCTGCATACTATATAAATGGGCTTAATTATAATGAGCGTTTGGAATTTTCACTCTTTGTTTGTAATTCAGATTAGGAGTGCCATTTTAGACTTTATTAATGTGAGGCAAAATCAGATATTTTCAATTATTAAAAATTCACAAGAGCCATTAGCTATTGGTTTCTACAAAGCACAGCCATAGCAATAGACCAGCTCGTGTTTTATCTTAATTATTTCTTTGACAAAATCTTCATTCTATTTGCACAAAGTGGCAGCAAATGATGGGCAAGAGACATCTCCTGATCTCCTAGAGCAACTGTACTTAATTTTCAATATGTGGCTTTAGTGTGACGGAGGCCATGAATCATGAACATTGCAGCAGCATGTGATAAAAGCTTTCAAAAGACTAAAGATGACGCAAATAAGATTATTTGGTTTATACCCTCACACCCACATGTAATACTTTTCCAGCCATCCTCACCTCTGTTAGGCCAACAATAAGCATGTCCTGTGGGCAAGTGGGATCAGAAAAGCATTTTGAAAGCCAGTGTTAAATCAAAACTGATAAAAATATAAGTTCTACATACATAACATTTATTGTCGGCACAGTGGGTGAAAACAAACAGAAAAGGGTTTTCATGTAGCTTTTTGTTGTTTCCTCTGTTGGCAATGCATTAAAACCAAGAACTACAATCCTATTTATAATTTTGCAATCCAGTTTTTTTGAACAATGTTTCACAGTCAAAGCTACTGCTGGCCTGGAAACACATTCAGTCTTCTTGAAAAGTGCAGTAGGAGACTGGATAAGGGGCTTAGAATGTGCTAACTTAAAAGTACAGTGCACCCTTTCAACATTGTCAATTTTGAAAGCAGGACCTGTGGTTAACAGAGGAGTCAAGGAAAATATTAACTCAAACACTAGAATATAAAAGGTGTGATAGGCAACAGGAATGGGAATTTTATAAGAACCAGCAACAAGAGACTGCAAAGCTAATAAGGGAGAAAACTGACTATGAGAGGAAAGTAGCAAGAAATATTTAAAAACATAGCAAGAATTTCTATGGATATATAAAAAAAGTAGGCAACTGGGGTAAGAGTAGGACCCTGGAGAATAAGACTGGGAAATTAATAACAGAGAATAAAGAAATGGTAGACAAATTAAATCAATACGTTACATTACTCTTTGTGGCATAGGATTCTGCAAATATCCCAAAGACTTCTGATTGTCTAGTTCCAAACACTGTGGAAAAGCTTTTAACAATTACCATAATGGGGGGTGTGTTAGTAAAACTCATGGGACTAAAGTCAAACATGTTGCCAGTTTCCCAGTCCTTTCCCCAATACCTCCAGTTTTTGACGGTGCTTAATCCATGAGCCTTTTCCAACTTGGAGTCTCAAGATGGCCTCAGCTGTTAAATAATGGTGGTGGGTCACTTTATCGTCACCCTTGAGATGTGTACTATGGGAGAAAAATCATCCTAAAGGAATACATCTCTACTTTTAACATGGAATTCAATGGGAAAAGGATTCACATTATGTAAAATTCCCCAATGGATATTTTTCAAGGAATGCAACCCCTTTGTGACAAGGGATCACATGTATTAGACCTCTGCGACTGATTATACTGTACATGGGTTGAGTAAGTAGGCAAGAAATGGGAAAATAGAATTTAATGTGGAAAAGTGTGAGTCATGCACTTTGTTAAGTGGAATCAAAAGGTAGACAATTACCTAAATGGAAAAAGATTGCACATCAGTGATACACAGATGGACCTAGATGTTCTTGTGCATGAATCATAAAAAAGTTAGTGAGCACATTTGCAGGAAGTGGTTAGAAAGACAAGTTGCATATCAGTCTATATTACAAGAATGCTGGAGATTAGAAATAGACAATTATTGTCACAGGGTATTGATGAAGCAGCACCTGCAATGTGTGTAGTTTTAGTCCCCTTATTTAAGAAAGGACATACTGGCACTGGAAATAGTCCAGTTAGTACATTAGGCTAACTCCTCAGATGAGGTGGCTTGTCCTCTCCTGAACAGCTAAATACGTTTAATTTACTATATGTTAATAAGTAATCTTATTGTTAAGATATTTAAGGGTACGTGCCTATAAATCAACCCCTTGGAAGTTTTCATGTTTTAATGCTTTACAACATTGAATCACAGTGGATTTGATTTGGATTTTTTTTGTCACAGATCAACAGAAAAAGACTCTTTCACGTCAAAGTGAAAACAGCTCTCTCAAAGTGATCTAGATTAATTACAAATATAAAACACAAAATAATTGATTGCATAAGTATTCACCCCCTTTAATATGACACAGCAAATCATCACTGGTGCAGCCAGTAGGTTTCAGAAGTCACATAATTAATTAAATGGAGGTCACCATGTGCAGTCCAGGTGTTTTAATTGACTGTAGTAAAACTACACCTGTATCTGGAAGGTCCAACTGTTGGTGAGTCAGTATCCTGGCAAAAACTACACCACAATGACAAAAGAACACTCCAAGCAATTCTGCAAAAAAGTTATTGTAAAGCACAAGTCAGGAGATGGATAAAAGAAAATTTCCAAGTCTCTGAATATCCCTTGGAGTGCAGTTAAGTCAATCATCAAGAAATGGAAAGAACATGGCACAGCTGTTGTGGTGAACTACATATACCTGTCTGGACTGCTCCTGTGGCTCCTCCCACTGACCCCTGCTGACTGCTCCTGTGGCTCCTCCCACAGACCCCTGCTGACTCCTCCCACAGACCCCCTGCTGACTCCTCCCACAGACCCCCTGCTGACTGCTCCTGTGGCTCCTCCCACAGACCCCTGCTGACTCCTCCCACAGACCCCTGCTGACTGCTCCTGTGGCTCCTCCCACAGACCCCTGCTGACTGCTCCTGTGGCTCCTCCCACAGACCCCTGCTGACTGCTCCTGTGGCTCCTCCCACAGACCCCTGCTGACTCCTCCCACAGACCCCCCCCCCCCGCTGACTGCTCCTGTGGCTCCTCCCACAGACCCCTGCTGACTGCTCCTGTGGCTCCTCCCACAGACCCCTGCTGACTGCTCCTGTGGCACCTCCCACAGACCCCTGCTGACTCCTCCCACAGACCCCTGCTGACTGCTCCTGTGGCTCCTCCCACAGACCCCTGCTGTCTGCTCCTGTGGCTCCTCCCACAGACCCCCCGCTGACTGCTCCTGTAGCTCCTCCCACAGACCCCTGCTGACTGCTCCTGTGGCACCTCCCACAGACCCCTGCTGACTCCTCCCACAGACCCCCTGCTGACTGCTCCTGTGGCTCCTCCCACAGACCCCTGCTGTCTGCTCCTGTGGCTCCTCCCACAGACCCCTGCTGACTGCTCCTGTGGCTCCTCCCACAGACCCCGCTGACTGCTCCTGTGACTCCTCCCACAGACCCCCCCCGCTGACTGCTCCTGTGGCTCCTCCCACAGACCCCCGCTGACTGCTCCTGTGGCTCCTCCCACAGACCCCCGCTGACTGCTCCTGTGGCTCCTCCCACAGACCCCCGCTGACTGCTCCTGTGGCTCCTCCCACAGACCCCCGCTGACTGCTCCTGTGGCTCCTCCCACAGACCCCCGCTGACTGCTCCTGTGGCTCCTCCCACAGACCCCCCGCTGACTGCTCCTGTGGCTCCTCCCACAGACCCCCTGCTGACTGCTCCTGTGACTCCTCCCACAGACCCTGCTGACTGCTCCTGTGGCTCCTCCCACAGACCCCGCTGACTGCTCCTGTGACTCCTCCCACAGACCCCCCCCCGCTGACTGCTCCTGTGGCTCCTCCCACAGACCCCCTGCTGACTGCTCCTGTGACTCCTCCCACAGACCCTGCTGACTGCTCCTGTGGCTCCTCCCACAGACCCCGCTGACTGCTCCTGTGACTCCTCCCACAGACCCCCGCTGACTGCTCCTGTGGCTCCTCCCACAGACCCCCCGCTGACTGCTCCTGTAGCTCCTCCCACAGACCCCTGCTGACTCCTCCCACAGTCAGCAGGGGTCTGTGGGAGGAGCCACAGGAGCAGTCAGCGGGGGTCTGTGGGAGGAGCCACAGGAGCAGTCAGCAGGGGTCTGTGGGAGGAGCCACAGGAGCAGTCAGCGGGGGGGGGGGTCTGTGGGAGGAGTCACAGGAGCAGTCAGCGGGGTCTGTGGGAGGAGCCACAGGAGCAGTCAGCAGGGGTCTGTGGGAGGAGCCACAGGAGCAGTCAGCAGGGGTCTGTGGGAGGAGCCACAGGAGCAGTCAGCAGGGGGGGGGGGTCTGTGGGAGGAGTCACAGGAGCAGTCAGCGGGGGGTCTGTGGGAGGAGCCACAGGAGCAGTCAGCGGGGGGTCTGTGGGAGGAGCCACAGGAGCAGACAGCGGGGGGTCTGTGGGAGGAGCCACAGGAGCAGTCAGCGGGGGGTCTGTGGGAGGAGCCACAGGAGCAGTCAGCAGGGTCTGTGGGAGGAGCCACAGGAGCAGTCAGCAGGGTCTGTGGGAGGAGCCACAGGAGCAGTCAGCAGGGGGTCTGTGGGAGGAGCCACAGGAGCAGTCAGCAGGGGGTCTGTGGGAGGAGCCACAGGAGCAGTCAGACAGGGGGTCTGTGGGAGGAGTCACAGGAGCAGTCAGCAGGGGTCTGTGGGAGGAGCCACAGGAGCAGTCAGCGGGGGGTCTGTGGGAGGAGCCACAGGAGCTGTCATCGGGGGGTCTGTGGGAGGAGCCACAGGAGCAGTCAGCGGGGGGTCAGTGGGAGGAGCCACAGGAGCAGTCAGCGGGGGGTCTGTGGGAGGAGCCACAGGAGCAGTCAGCGGGGGGGGGGGTCTGTGGGAGGAGTCACAGGAGCAGTCAGCGGGGTCTGTGGGAGGAGCCACAGGAGCAGTCAGCAGGGGTCAGTGGGAGGAGCCACAGGAGCAGTCAGCGGGGGGTCTGTGGGAGGAGCCACAGGAGCAGTCAGCGGGGGGGGGGTCTGTGGGAGGAGTCACAGGAGCAGTCAGCGGGGTCTGTGGGAGGAGCCACAGGAGCAGTCAGCAGGGGTCAGTGGGAGGAGCCACAGGAGCAGTCAGCGGGGGGTCTGTGGGAGGAGCCACAGGAGCAGTCAGCGGGGGGTCTGTGGGAGGAGCCACAGGAGCAGACAGCGGGGGGTCTGTGGGAGGATCCACAGGAGCAGTCAGCGGGGGGTCTGTGGGAGGAGCCACAGGAGCAGTCAGCAGGGTCTGTGGGAGGAGTCACAGGAGCAGTCAGCTGGGGGTCTGTGGGAGGAGCCACAGGAGCAGTCAGCAGGGGGTCTGTGGGAGGAGCCACAGGAGCAGTCAGCAGGGTCTGTGGGAGGAGCCACAGGAGCAGTCAGCGGGGGGTCTGTGGGAGGAGCCACAGGAGCAGTCAGCGGGGGTCTGTGGGAGGAGCCACAGGAGCAGTCAGCGGGGGGTCTGTGGGAGGAGCCACAGGAGCAGTCAGCGGGGGGGGGTCTGTGGGAGGAGTCACAGGAGCAGTCAGCGGGGTCTGTGGGAGGAGCCACAGGAGCAGTCAGCAGGGGTCTGTGGGAGGAGTCACAGGAGCAGTCAGCGGGGGGTCTGTGGGAGGAGCCACAGGAGCAGTCAGCGGGGGGGGGGTCTGTGGGAGGAGTCACAGGAGCAGTCAGCGGGGTCTGTGGGAGGAGTCACAGGAGCAGTCAGCAGGGGTCAGTGGGAGGAGCCACAGGAGCAGTCAGCGGGGGGTCTGTGGGAGGAGCCACAGGAGCAGTCAGCGGGGGGTCTGTGGGAGGAGCCACAGGAGCAGACAGCGGGGGGTCTGTGGGAGGAGCCACAGGAGCAGTCAGCGGGGGGTCTGTGGGAGGAGTCACAGGAGCAGTCAGCAGGGGGTCTGTGGGAGGAGCCACAGGAGCAGTCAGCAGGGTCTGTGGGAGGAGTCACAGGAGCAGTCAGCGGGGGGTCTGTGGGAGGAGCCACAGGAGCAGTCAGCGGGGGGGGGTCTGTGGGAGGAGTCACAGGAGCAGTCAGCGGGGTCTGTGGGAGGAGCCACAGGAGCAGTCAGCAGGGGTCAGTGGGAGGAGCCACAGGAGCAGTCAGCGGGGGGTCTGTGGGAGGAGCCACAGGAGCAGTCAGCAGGGGTCTGTGGGAGGAGCCACAGGAGCAGTCAGCAGGGGTCAGTGGGAGGAGCCACAGGAGCAGTCAGCGGGGGGTCTGTGGGAGGAGCCACAGGAGCAGTCAGCGGGGGGGGGGGGTCTGTGGGAGGAGTCACAGGAGCAGTCAGCGGGGTCTGTGGGAGGAGCCACAGGAGCAGTCAGCAGGGGTCTGTGGGAGGAGCCACAGGAGCAGTCAGCAGGGGTCTGTGGGAGGAGCCACAGGAGCAGTCAGCGGGGGGGGGGTCTGTGGGAGGAGTCACAGGAGCAGTCAGCGGGGGGGGTCTGTGGGAGGAGCCACAGGAGCAGTCAGCGGGGGGTCTGTGGGAGGAGCCACAGGAGCAGTCAGCGGGGGGTCTGTGGGAGGAGTCACAGGAGCAGTCAGCAGGGGTCTGTGGGAGGAGCCACAGGAGCAGTCAGCAGGGGGTCTGTGGGAGGAGCCACAGGAGCAGTCAGCAGGGGTCAGTGGGAGGAGCCACAGGAGCAGTCAGCAGGGGTCTGTGGGAGGAGTCAGCGGGGGTCTGTGGGAGGAGCCACAGGAGCAGTCAGCAGGGGTCTGTGGGAGGAGCCACAGGAGCAGTCAGCAGGGGTCAGTGGGAGGAGCCACAGGAGCAGTCCAGACAGGTATATGTAGTTCACCACATTCACCCCCCCTTTGTTTTAAAAGAGTCCCCAGGTGGCAAAGTTTCTTACAAGTATATTTACAGGTTAAGTCTATCAGGTGGTCGAATCTTTCGCTGCGATCTACGTAGCTCCGGCTGCAATTGCACAGGTGCCGGAGGTGGTGATGGCACAGGTGCCGGAGGTGGTGATTGCACCGGAGACGGAGATTGTGCTGGTTCTGGCCCAACTGGAGGTGTCAGGGATCCCTCACGTGTGTGCGAGGCCCCCGGAATAGACGCGTACGAGATGCCCGGTACATGAGCGTTGTGAGGAGTCTGGGTGGGGCTCGGTGTGCGCGGTGTCACCTCGGGTACAGGGTTCATAGTTACCGTGGAGTGTACGGGGTAGTGGTCTGCTGCTCCTGCGGGCGCCAGGTCGCGGACAGAGACCGTGTCCTCCCGCCCATCAGGCAAGACCACGTAGGCATACTGGGGGTTAGCATGCAGAAGGTGAACCCTCTCGACCAGCGGGGAGTATTTATTACTCCTCACATGTTTACGTAGCAGCACTGGCCTCGGGGACGTCAGCCAAACTGGTAGGGTGGTCCCAGTGACAGACTTCCTGGGAAAAGAGAATAGGCGTTCGTGAGGGGTGGCATTAGTGGACGTACACAACAGGGAGCGGATAGAGTGGAGTGCCTCAGGGAGGACCTCCTGCCATCGGGAGACCGGCAACCCTTTTGACTTAAGGGCTAAAAGTGTGGCCTTCCACACTGTGGCATTCTCCCTCTCCACCTGTCCATTTCCCCGGGGATTATAACTCGTGGTTCGACTAGTAGCAATGCCCCTAGCTAGCAGGAACCGGCGCAACTCGTCACTCATAAAGGAGGACCCTCTATCACTGTGGATATAGCAGGGATATCCGAACAGAGTGAAGAGCTGGCGCAGGGCTTTTATGACGGACGTGGTAGTAGTGTCGGGGCAGGGAATGGCAAAGGGGAATTGCGAGTACTCGTCAATAATACTGAGAAAATAGACATTGCAGTCAGTGGAGGGAAGGGGGCCCTTAAAGTCAACACTCAGTCGCTCAAAAGGGCGGGTGGCCTTGACAAGCTGCGCAGTGTCAGGACGGTAGAAGTGCGGTTTGCACTCAGCGCAGATCTGGCAGTCCCTGGTCATCGTCCTGATGTCCTCCAGGGAGTACGGCAGGTTCCGGGCTTTAACGAAATGGTAAAATCGGGTGACACTCGGATGGCAAAGATGTGCATGAAGGGCATACAGCTGGTCGAGCTGTGCGCTAGCACTCGTTCCCCGGGATAGGGCATCAGAGGGTTCATTGAGTCTGCCAGGCCGGTACCGGATATCATAATTGTAGGTGGTTCGTGCAACTGACCCTGCTGTTAGGCACAGAATTCTCCTCTCGAGAGTCGCCCCAAAAGTTTATTCAGTTATTGATGGTGCATCAGCTGTAAATCTGCTTAGAGCAAGCTGTCCTGAAACACTGAGTGACTGTGCAAGAAGGAGACTAGTGAGGGAGGCCACTAAGAAACCTATGACAGTTCTGGAGGAGTTACAAGCTTCAGTAGCTGAGGTGGGAGAGACTGCGCATACAACTGTTACCCAGGTGCTTCATCGGTCGTACCTTTTTGGGAGAGTGGCAAAGAGAAAGCCACTGCTGGAAAAAAAACTCGCATGAAATCTCAGCTAGAATTTGCCAGAAGGCGCATGGGAGACTCTGAAGTCAGCTGGAAGGTGGTTCTATGGTCTTATGAAACCAACAATGAGCTTTCTGGCCATCAGCCAAACACTGCACATCATCAAACGCACACCATCCCTACTGTGAAGCATGGTGGTGGCTGCATTAGGAAGGCTTGTGAAGGCAGAGGGTAAAAAGCATACAGCAAAATACAGGGAAATCCTGGAGGAAAACCTGATGTAGTCTGCAAGAGAACTCCAACTTGGGAGAAGATTTGTTTTGCAGCAAGACAATGACCCTAAGCACAAAGCCAAAGCTACACAGAGTGCCTTCAAAACAACAATGTTAATGTCATGGAGTGGCCAAGTCAGAGTCCAGACCTCAATCCAATTGAGAGTTTGTGGCTGGACTTAAAAAGGGCTGTTCACTCATGATCCCCATGCAATCTGACAGAGCCTGAGCAGTTTTGTAAAGAAGAATAGGGAAAAATTGTAACAGTATCCAGATGTGCAAAGCTGTTAGAGACCTATCCACACAGACTCAAGGCTGTAATTGCTGCCAAAGGTGCATCTACTAAATACTGACTTGAAAGGGGTGAATACTTATACAATCAATTATTTTGTGTTTTATATTTGTAACTAATTTAGATCACTTTGTAAAGATCCGTTTTCACTTTGACATGAGTCTTTTTCTGTTGATCAGTGTCAAAAAGCCAAATTAAATCCACTGTGATTCAATGTTGTAAAACAATAAAACATGAAAACTTCCAAGGGGATGAATACTTTTTATAGGCACTGTAGATGTTGGAATGTTTCCACAAGTGGGAGAAACTCAAATATTTCAAGATTTATAATATTAGGAGTAAAACTAAGATGTATAGGAGCTGCTTGTGCAATGGTGGCAAATCTCTGGAATTCTCTCCCTTGGAAGGTTGTGGACGCTGGATCATTTGGGGCATTTAAAGAGGAAGAAGGCACATTTTGACTGATCAGACAATTGAGGACTCTGGAGAACTAGCACTGAAGAGATGTGGCCATGCCAGGTTTGTGAGGCCAAGTAGCCTACTCCTACTTCTGTCTTATGTCCTATTATGTTATAGGAGATGTTATTGAGAATGTATAAATTCCTTTCAGACAGTGGCAGTATTGAATCCAGGTCTCTGGTGGTGTAACATCATTACGCTAACGGCTATACTACCGTGCCACCTTTTGCAACTTAAGAGTCATAGTCAGAGTTATACAGCATGGAAACAGGCTCATCCATGCTGACCCATGTGCCTTCCTAAGTTGGTCCCATTCCCCTGCATTTGGCTCATATCCTCTAAACCTTCTTACCCATCCATCTGTCCAAGTAACTTGTACATTTTGTAATTGTACTCTTCTCTACTACCTCCTCTAGCAGCTCACCACACTCTCAGTACAATACTTGACCCTCAGGCCCCCTTTAGATTTTTGACTCTCATCTTAAACCAATGCCCTCTTTACCCGGGGGAAAAAATAATGTGATCATCCACCCTATGTCCATTATGATTTTATAAACCTCTATAAATTTACACTTCACCTCCTTCACTCCAGCCTCTCAAGTCCTCTGGTCCCAGTAACATCCTTGTGAACCTTTCGCATCTTCTCTAGTTGAATCACATTCTTCCTCTTGCATGGGGACCAGAACTGTACATGATATTTCAGGTGCGGTCTCAGCAACGTCTGGTACAGCCGCAATGTGTTGTCCCAGCTCTAATACTCACTACCCTATCCAATGAAGGCAAGTGTGCAATTTGACACCTCCATCATATTGTCCACCTGTGTTGCTACTTTCAGTTAGCTTGGGTCTTGTCATTCATTGTTACATCCTGTTCTGGTTTAACTTCCCAAAATCTATCACTTCACACAAGTCAGAGTTAAGTTATTCCTTTGCCACTTTCCCAGTTGGTCTAAATCCTGTTGTAACCTTAGACAACCATCTTCATTGGCACCACCACCATCAATCAAAGGTTCTCTTGTGACACAGTGTGAAGGCCTCACCCCATAACACAGCTGAAAGGTCTGACAGTCATGAAAGCTCCATTACAACTTGACTAGCTATTAAAGCCATATGATTTTTAACAGCTTTTCAATGTCTCTGTCATTTAAAGACATTAAAACTTAACATTGTAGTAAATAATTAAAATTAAAAAGGATCAATGTTTTAAAACATTAAATATTAAGTAAAAACAAATAACTTAAAACATTAAACTAAAGGAAAATAATTAAACAAAGAACAACTTAATTTACTTTTTTCTAAATCTGCAGTCCTTCAACTCCCATTGAAAAACATGGGTCTTGAACCCTGTGCTGGGTCAGATGTGATACAGATAGTACAATGCAATTCCCTAAGGAAATGCTAGAGTTCTGCAACCAAACTCAATGTGGACTCCTGAAGCTGGGAAACCTAGCACATTTGGTATATTGAATCAATAAGTTCTGGACATCTACAATTGACCATTGTTGTTCAAATGGCTAAAAACATGCAGTTCTGTTATTGCTGCTATCATTTGGTGAGACCCAACTCACTAACACTTTTCCACTCAGTCAAACACTACCATACTTCCAAGATTAACCAGGCTAACTCCTGCAATAAGAATGCTCTCCTTTTAAGAGAGGTGAAAAGGTCTAGGTATAGGACGCAAACACAAGGAAATCTGCAGATGCTGGAAATTCAAGCAACACACATAAAATGCTGGTGGAACGCAGCAGGCTAGGCAGCATCTATAGGAAGAAGCACTGTCGACGTTTTGGGCCGAGACCCTTTGTCAGGACTAACTGAAAGAAAAGATAGTAAGAGATTAAGAGATAGTAAGAACAACTTAATTTCCTTTTTTCTAAATCCACAGTCCTTCAACTCCCATTTGAATACATTCAAATCTCTTACTATCTTTTCTTTCAGTTAGTCCTGTCAAAGGGTCTCGGCCCGAAACGTCAACTGTGCTTCTTCCTATAGATGCTGCCTGGCCTGCTGCATTCCACCAGCATTTTATGTGCATTTCTAGGTATAGGAGATCTTGTTGACATTATATAAGATTCTGGTGGGGTATAATACAATAGGTATTGAGATGTTTTCCACTCATGGAAGAACCTCCAATGAGGGGACGTAGATATAAAATAAGGGCCTGTTATTTAAAACAGAATATATCAGAAGTTCTTTTTGCACTGGGTAGTTAATCCTTTGATTCCTGGTGGACTGCGGTGGCCAGATCATTACAAGATCTGAGGTTGGAGGAAGATAAATTTCTGGAAGATCAGGGAACTGAGGCAATGGAACTGGCACAGAAGAGGATAGAGGCCAACATTGATCACATTGAGTGATGAGGTAGTGTGAGGGACTTACTTCTCTTACTTTCTTGTTTTGGTTTGCATATTGCATAATCTACATTGACTGCTCATTTTGAGGTGGATGATAGGAGTTCCTGACTGGATCGTGTTCTGTCACCTTTGAACCTGGATACTATTCTGTTAGTGTTTTTTTTAAGGAAATGACTGAGGGACATGTTGGTGTGAATACATTTACAAAGCTCCATCACTACAAACAGGTGAAGTTGGGGGAATATTTCTCTAAGTCATAATTGTAATTAGAGAAAATTGTGCCCTACACAATAATGTTCTCTCAGTAACATCTGCCAATGTACCAACTGATTGATTTACAGTTTGAATTGGGCATTCAGAGTAGCATTAAAGGAAATAGCTCCCACTCCGAGTCTGAGACAAACCTACATGAGAATGCAGTCAAATCTCAACCACAACCCCCTCTGAATTAACATGGATAACATCACTCATTTAAACATGCTTCAATAATTTTATCTGAAGTTCTGCTAAATGCGTTTCTCTTTGCATTCATAATTAGAGGGTAGCATGGAGTGAACAATGAGAGAAAAAGAAATTACAATGTTTGTTTTTTTCTGTAGCTCTCAGGATTGCCATGGGGTGCTCTCAATGATTACACAGTACTCAGAGGTTTGAAACACTTCTCATCCAAACAATAGTGCTGTGCTGCTATGTCCAGTAGGTCAGGCAGCATCTGTAGAGGAAAATGGACGATCTGTGTTTCAGGTTGAGATCTTTCAGCCAGAAGAAGGGTCTTAATCTAAAACATTGACTGTCAATTTCCCTCCAGTGGTGCTGCCTGACCTGCTGAGTTTCTCCTGCTCCATATTCCTGCACCTGTAGTATTGTGCATCTCCGTGGGGCTGTGCTGCTCTTTTCAAAGGGAATAACAGACTAAAAATTTGTACAGGGCCAGAAGAAAGGCAGACACAATAGTTGCCTGGGTGGGGATGGGGAACTGTATTCCCCAACTCTAGAAATGTGTTAAGAGACCACTTTGGAGAATGAAATGCTTTTGCATTGATTATGGCAACCAGACATCGTGTACTGGAACTGTGTGATGAGTCAAAGAATGGAAACTTGAAACAAAGATAACAGTGAGCTCCTCCCTCAATCACATGAACTCTGGAGATGCTATGCTCCATTTAGTCCTCTCTTCCTTTCTGCCAACCTGGGTGTCTGGAACCAGGGATCACAATCTCAAGGTCAGAACTCAGCTATTAAGAGCCGAGATGAAAAGAAATCTAAACACTCAGTGAATCTATGGAATTCTCTGCCTATCAGACCTCTTGAAGCTTAGTCACTGGTCTACTCAAGAAGCCAATTTTGGAATATTAAGATAATCAAGGGATTACAGAGTTAATGTGGGAAAGTATCACTAAAATAATCAAGAAATTACTGAATGGTGATATAAGTATGAGGACTCATCCTGCTTCTATTTCTTATGTTCTTAGCTAATTCAATGGTACAGGTTTTGGGATGGATAGTCACTGTCCATGCCATGAGGCCTTTCTTATTTTTTGCTAAGGTCAGCTTTCTAACATAGCAGCTGAAACTTCTGGAGATCAAAGGGTTGTTTTTGAGTAAGATAAACGTCCAAACAATATTCTTTGTTTAGTTTCTTGTTGTAAATGGAAACCAGTCCTCAGTTCTTAATGAAAATAGCGAGCAATAATCAGACTGAAGTTAGAAGGACAGCTTTACAAGCAAACACACTGTCTATAGAACACAGGATCCTAGCCCACAGCACCCAGCACCCGGGTTGATTTCTTAAGAGATGCAGTGTAAGACAATGGGGTTATGTGAATTGGCCTGTATTAAGTTATTTAGTTCAAGGAAGTTTGCAGACCAGATTGATACTATCACATAGTACATAAAATTAGCCGATCTGTTAATAGTTGGAAGGTTTGTGTGCTCAGAGAGTCAGCTTCACAGTATTAAATGTGGGAATATGGGATCAGCTTTAAGACTGTTTGTATACAAAGTATCTGAAAAAATAACACATACCTGTGAAGTCAACCAAGTGCAGAAAAACAGTACAATCATAGAGAGTAGTCAGGCTTTTTAGAAATGATCAAGAAACAGCACAAAGAAATACAGAGAGAGTGACTAGAATCCATTCCTCTACCTTTAATTTCTGCAATGGACAACTTGTTTGTCTGCAACTTGTTGGTATGTCTTTTTAGCTTATCGGAATTGTATATATGTTTTAGAAATCCTTTGTGTTTTAGAAATTGTTTGTAATCCAGAAATCTATAAGAGAGAAAACCTCTGAGTTTTAAATATGTTTTAAGACTTTTTTCTGGATTTAAACATGCATCACTAAAGATAAATGAACTGTGTTTAAACCACTTTGTTAGCTGAAAGTATCTCCTCCCTGGTTGAGAAGGGGGGTCCCACTGCTCAAATAATGGGTATCGGCAGCTAGACTCACTGTGGAAGATAAACAGGGAAGTGATCTAGCCTTTGAAGAGTAGATGGCTGCAGTATAACCTCCCTTTAGTGAGGGTACCCATAGCTGTCCATGTCAGATAGGGCTTAAGATCTTTGTTTGAGTTTAGAACTTCAGTCAACAAACCCAATGCCATCACATGTTTAAGTAGTTGGCAGGGATTTTTACATTAATATTCTGCACAATAGAGTTTAACAAATAAATAACCTATAATTCCAGGAAGCCTGAGTGTCAGTAAAGGCCAACAGTATTACAAATGTGTTGTGAGTGTTTTGAATTACAGTGCACACCAATCTACTTGCATGAATACCGCCAATCATTGGCAGGCACTTGACTAAAGGGTCTACCCCATTTTTTCTTTCCTGTTGTCTAGGTCTGGCTTGACTCCACATGTTTACAACACCAGTATCAAAACAGATTTTACAAATGTAGTTCAATGAAGGCACTGTGGGAGCCTTAATAATCTCTGTACCATGTTCCTTCAGTCACTTGTAACAGTTTAATCCCCATGAAATTTAATACTGATGCCAGCAATGAAATGACAACAACTCTCTAAGTAGTAGATGTCCCTTAGTGGGTACCAAAATAAGGCAATGACTTTCACAATAACCTTCAAAATAGTGAAAGAAGTCAACCATTCCAGTGGGATATATGTCATAAATTAAGATATTTGTTTATCATAAAAACATTGATTAGCAGTTATTAGCAGACTATTTATAATCCATTGGTGAATGAATTTGCTTTTGGTTCAGTCCACAGCACTTCAGAATAAAAATCAGGTTTAATATCACTGGCATGTGTCATGAAATTTGTTGTTTTACAGCAGCAGTACACTGCAATACATAATAATAAAAATCATAAATTACTATATAGGAAAAAAATACTGAGCTGGTGCTCATGGGATCATTATCCATTCAGAAATCTGTTGATGGAGGGAAAGAAGCTGTTCCTGAAATGTTGAATGTGGGTTTTCAGGTTACTGTACCTTCTTGATGGTAGCAAAGAGAAGCGGGCATGTCGTGGGTAATAGCGGTCCTTAATGATAGATGCGTCCTTTTTGAAGCATCAGATTTTGAAGATGTCCTCGATGCTGGGGAGGCTAGCACCCACAATGGAGCTGGGCTGAGTTTACAACTTTCTGCAGCTTTTTCTGAGCCTGTTCAGTGGCCCCTCCATACCAGACAGTGATGCAATGACTTAAAGCCTTCCATGGTACATCTGTAGATATTTGCAAGTATCTTTGGTGACATACCAAATCTCCTCAAATACCTAATGAAATATAGCTGCTGTCGTGCCTTCTTTGTAACTGCATCAATATGTTGGGCCCAGGATAGATCTTCAGAGATGTTGACACCCAGGAACTTGAAACTGCTCACCCTTTCCACTGCTGATCCCTTGATGAGGACTGATGTGTGTTCCCTCGACCTCCTCTTCCTGAAGTCCACAATCAATTCCTTGGTTTTACTGATGTTGAGTGCAAGGTTGTTGCTGTGACACCACTCAGCCAGCTAACCTATCTCACTCCTGTACGCCTCCTTGTCACCATCTGAAATTCTGCCCAATAGTTGTATATTGGGCAAATTTATAGATGGCATATGAGCTGTGCTTAGCCACACAATCGTGGATGTAGACAGAGTACAGCAGTGGGCTAAGCACGCATCCTTGAGGTGTGCTAGTGTTGATTGTCAGCGAGGAGGAGAGGTTATTTCTGATCCACACATGGTCTCCCAGTGAGCAAGTCAAGGAACCTGTTGCAGAGGGAGGTACAGAGGCCTTAGTTTTGGAGCTGGCTGATTAGAACTGAGGGTACGATTGTGACTGTAATCAACAAACAACAGTCTGACATGGGTATTACTATTGACCAGGTGACCCAAGGCCACGTGAGGAGCCAATGAGATTGCATTGGCTGTAGACCTATTGTGGTGGCAGGCAATTTCTAGCGGGTCCAGGTCTTTCCTGGGGCAGGGGTTAATTCTAGCCATGACCAACCTCTTAAAGCACTTCTTCACAGTAGATGAGAGTGCCACTTGGTGATAGTCATTGAGGAAGCTCACCCTGCTCTTCTTGAGCTCTGGTATGATTATCATCCTTTTGAAGCAGATGAGAACCTCCGACTGCAGCAGTGAGAGATTGAGGATGTCTTTGAACACTCCCCCCAGTTGGTTGGCACAGGTTTTCAGAGTCCTACCAGGACCTGACGCCTTGCAAGAGTTCACCCTCTTGAAAATTGTGGGGATTAGCCATTTTTCATGTTTCTGTGCAGTCCCTGATGTCACTCTGGTACAGCAATCTTGTTCTTAGGACTTCAATTTTATTTTCCAGGGACTATACATTCACCAGCAGGATAGTTGAGAATGGAAGGCTAAAGCCCCTGCATTTCTATTGTACCTGTAGACTGACGCGGCATCCCCACTTCCATTGTCATAAAGGGAAACTGCACACACGACACAAGTCTGCCGTCTGAGGTTTGTAGATTTTGAGCACCGATAGAATTTTTAAACATCTTAAAACAATGCTGCTTACTGAAGTACCCATGGCTGTGACTGTGGACTTCAGTTGTAGTAGTCCTAAACGGGAATATTTGATAATTCTGTCTTTAGCAAAATCAGGCCTTAAGGTTTCTTTAAAAAAAATTAGTTTCAATGCAGAATGTATTTACTTTTAGTCTGTGTAAAGAACTAGTAACAAAAAAAAGGTTTCTCAGCCCATTCTCTTGTGCACTTTTAATCTTTCTGCCTTTACCATTACCAATGTAATCGCAAGACAAATCGGATTGGTTGTTGGTCTGGGAACATTTTGAAAGCTACTTGTGGCAGTTTGCAAGCAAAACCAACAGAAACATAGATTTACACAACTGATTTTTATTGCCAGCACTGAGCTTTTTTAGAGCAAAGTGCAATGTACAAAGTAAACCTGTTTTTAAGTCAGTTACACAAGAAAAATCATGCAGTATTCATAATTCAAAGGGATCGAATACATCCATCTTGAAATAACAACTGCTCCCAGTGCTGCAAATAATCATAATCTGCCCGCTAATCCAGTCATAGTGTCATACAGCATGGAAACAGGTCTTTCAGCCCAACTGGTGCATACCGACCAAATAACCATCCAAACTATTCCTAGCCCAAACCTTTCCAATCCATGAATGCGCCGAACTACATTTTAGAAGTTGTTAATGCACCCACCTCAACCACTTTCTCTGGCAGCTCATTCCATATGCATATGTACTACCCTCCGTATGAAAGTTCAGCCCTAAGGTTCATATTAAAATCTTTCCTCTCTCAACTTAAACCCTCTGATTTTGGATTCCCCAACCCTGAGAAGAAAATTAAGTACATTCACCCGAACTATGCTCCTCATGATTTTATACCTTCATTAGATCATCTCACAGTCTTCTATGCTCCAAGGAAAAAAAATCTCTAGCTACCCTGTCCAACCTTTCCCTATAACTCAATCACCTGAGTCCAGGCAACACCATTGTAAATCTTATGTACACTCTTTCCAGTTTAATAACATAGCTCTTAAAGGAGACTGACCAAAGCGGAGCACAATACTCCAAGTGGGGCCTTACTAATATCTTGTATAACTTTAACATATCCTCCAAGTTTCTATTCTTAATGCCCTGACTGATGAAGACCAGAATAATTCTGGAATTTTGTTATTGGTCATTTGATCATTACTAAATTATAATCTACTACTGGTGAATGTGAATAACTGGCCTAACATATCCCAGGATTTATGATTTCCTGGGACCTTTTCTTTGCCTTCTGGTAAAAACAAACTTGTCAATTATTTGTCAGTGTTGGGTCCTAAGGATTCTTACAACATTTACCTTAAGCAATGATCTATAGGTGGGATTAAATGCAGGAACTCTAAGCAGATCACTTGCTCATTATGGCTGTGAACTGTATAGTTTCAAGTCCCTTAGTAGAAGATGCTAGAAATGCACAGTAGGTCAGGCAGCATCAATGGAGAAGGAAACAATCAATACTATAAATCAATGGCCTGAGCTCAGTTCTAATGAAGGGCCATTGATTTGAAACGTTAGTTCCATTTCTCCTTCCACAAATGATACCTGACTTGCTGACTATTTCCAGTAATTTTGATTTTATTTCAAGATTTCCAGTATGTATGTTTTCCCTGTTTGATTTCAGAAGCTTGAATGTGGAGAATACAAGTCTGGAGAGCAAAAGGCTCTTTTAGACAGACATGGGGCAGCTGGTACATTCTACACAAGGAACTGCAGACAGCTGTTGACAGGGCTCAGCACATCACAGGAATCAGCCTCCCCTCTATGGAATCTATCTAAACTTCTCACTGCCTCAGTAAATTAGCCACCCACCTGGCGTATTCCTTTTCCTCCCTTCTCCCATTGGGCAGAAGATACAAAAGCCTGGAAGCACATACCACCAGGCATAAGGACAGCTCTACCCTGCTGTTATACTCTTGAACAAACCAATTTATATGATAAGATGGACTCTTGACCTCACAATCAACCTCATTATGATCTTGCACTTTATTGTTATCCTGCATTGTACTTTCTCTGTAACTGTTACACTTTATTCTGCATTATTATTGTTTTACCTTGTTCTACCTCAATGTAATAATTTGATCTGTATGAATAGTATGCAAGACAGGTTTTTCGCTGTATCATGGTACACGTGACAATAATAAAGCGAAACCAATACCAGGGTCACATAATATATCTGCCCTATCCAGATTCCAGTGATGGAGTATCCTTCGCTATTCAGAGTCATATAAGGCTTAGGCACCATTCCAAAATTTCAAATGTAGCAACAGTACACATATCTGCAACTGAATAGCGTTTTCAATTTAAACAGGTCATCCTCCCATCTCTCAGAAGCATATAAAGCAACTACAACTTTTAGTATTATCAGTGTTATTTAAATGCTCCGAAATGCTGTAATTGAGGCAAATATAGAAAGGGTGTTACACATAAAATCACACAAATAACCAAAACAAAATAGCTCATCCATCACTGGCAGTCTTGGTTTTATGTTCTCATGAAAGAATGGCATCCAAGGCAATGTTGCACTTATTCAATACCATTCTGGATTGCTGCCCAAATTATAATCTACAAATCCTGGAGTCTGATTTCATGAGTGAAAAGTTATCAACTAAGATGATAAACCAAGATGACTCCCCATGTGTGAATCTACACAACAGTTCCAATGTTTTGCCAGTGCTCTGAATTTCTGACATTGGATAAATCAAAATTCTGTGGATTTCCTGACAATTACTCTCCAATAAAATGTAAAGAGGATTTCAAATCACAAAATTTAAGTTGCTCAGGTAATGTTAATAGTTGAATTGGGAAATATAGAGTCATGGTATTATAGAACACTACAGCATAGAAATAGGTCTTTCAGCCCATCTAGTCCATGCCAAACTGTTATTCAGCCTAGTCTCATTGATTCACATCTGGACTCTAGCCCTCTATATCACTCCCATAGATGTACTTAGTCAAACTTCTCTTAAATGTTGCTATTGAACCCACATGCATCACTTCTGCTGGCAGCTCGTTCAAAACATGCACAACCCTCTGAGTGAAGATCTCGAAGAGATTCCTCCTAAATATTTCACCTTTCACCCTTAACCCATGATCTCTAGTTCAAGTTTCACCCAAGCTTAGTAGAAAGAGCCAGCTTGTATTTGCCCTATATACACCCCTCATAATTTTGTATACCTAAATCAAATCTCCTCTCAATCTCCTGCCCTCCATGGAAAAGAAGTCCTAACCTATTCAACCAACTCTTAGTCCTGGGAGTCTTGTTGACTGTAGATCCTCCAGTCACCCATAACATGGTAAACCAACACCAGTGCAGTTTCTGCTTGATAGAACCATGATTTTGGTGAATGGGTGAAAAAAGATGACAACTGATTGAGTCACCCATCACCTAGTACCAAGGTTTTTTTAACCATTTTGGGAGCTGAAATTCCCACCAGAATCATTTAACAGCTGTATGGCAACTATTTAAATATTGAATTAGGCTCCCCTATGTGTTCAACACTGCAGTGGAAGAACTCAGCAGGACAGACAGCATCTATAGAGGGAAAGGGACCGTTGATGTTTTGGATCAAGCTCCTTCATCTGAACTCATCAGAGACCCATGACCAAGTGAAGGGTCATAGCCCAAAATGCTAACTATTCATTTCCCTACATAGATACTACCAAACCTGTTCAGTTCATCCAGCATATTGTGTGTTGCTCCAGATCCCAGCATTTGCAGCTTCTTGTGACTCCCATCCTATTTTGAAGCCAACCTGAAGCCCACATCCCTTGTGACAGTCTATGCAAGAAAACCTGAATGAAGCTATGGAAGGCACATTTCAACATTTCAGCTTCTTGAATAGTTTATCCACCTATTAGTTTATGCATTTCATGTCTTTACCCTCCAGTGCAACCTCAAGATGACAAGATGGCTCCAACCAGCACACTTGTGACATGTTTTCTGTGATAACACCATACAATATTGAGATCCATGCTTGGGAAATCAGAAAGGAAAATATCTGGTAATTAAAATTAGAGTTCTGTGATTCTGTTTACAGATTTTGTTACAAAATTAGCCATCATGAAAAAGAATTTATCTAGAATGGGTTGTGGACACAGTGAGCATGGGCATCTTAATGTAATAACTACTCCTTAATGCACTGCTGTTTTATATTTCTGAGAATTCTACCTTTAAACAAAACATAATTTACAAATAGTTTTAAGGGCACCAATTTCATGCATGAATTGTCATCAACTTATTTTCTCTATTCTATTTATGGAAGAGTTTTGCTTGTGCCCATTGCTCACAATAAATTACTTTGTGTAAAAATGTAATTGCAAAATTCTGAACATCTTTCAATTCGCATACATTAAAAAAAATAACCAGTCACTTGGAAAAAGAATGTTTTTTTTCCTACAATAAACTGATAGATATGATCATCAGGCAAATACAGCTGGGATGCATTAGAGTCATAGAGTCCTAGAGCCATAGAACACAGAAAGAGGCCCTTCAGCCCATTCTGTTAACCATCAGTAACCTGTCAATACTAACCCTAATTACTGGCAGTTTCTCTATATTTATTCATGTGAGAGAGTAGCTTGAAAATCACCAGGAAAGACAATACCATTGGTCTTTGTTGATGCATACACCCATAAAAGCATTACTCATTTTCAATGTTTTGTGTTGTCTCAGATTACAATGAACTGCCCGAAGATAAACCAGCAAATTAGAAGTTGGTTGCAAAGGACAGAAGACTATCCCCAGATTGCCAAAAATTTCCACAATTAATTGAAAAAGCAACAGTGTTTTGTGACTGGAATTTGACAAAGATTGCTCATATATTCAGCGATGCTTCTCAATAGTAAAATACGCAAAGGCAGCTTAGTTATGGCAGCAAAAGGTGTTCTATGATACCCCAAACCATATTTCCATGTACAAAATCTATTTTCATGTACTAAATTTTAGAAAAAAGATTTACATCCATTTCAAATTCCAATAAATGTTATTTAACTGCAATTTAATGCACACTGAACTTTCGAGCTAATAGCTATTACAGTTTCATTATCCCTGTGTGTAGTTAACCTAATCAGCAAAATGATCAATGGTTTAAAAAGGCTCTTGCATTCTTGGACAGGATACAAGAAAAACCTGCCTTTAGATAGGCAATCATTCTCCAAACTCAGTGGGTGAACTTTGACGGCTGGAATCAGTGTTTCCACTCTGTGGGTGAATGTGCAACTCTGAGACTTAAGTTGTGCTTTAATGACATCTTTGCATTAGCTGGGAACTCTCATTCCCTCTCTCTAATCCTTCACCAATTCTGAATGGTGCACAACAGGACTCCATTTATTTGGAAATGGAAATTAGAATTTTTAAAAATAACTTATTAAAATATTATATAAGGTTTTATTGCATTAAATTTTGCTTTTGTGAAAACATTTTAAGAAATCATTTGTATCATTTGCAATATTTATTTATTTAAAGATACAGTGCAAAACAGACCCTTCCAGTCCAAAGAGCTGCATTGCCTAGTAACTCTTTAATCTTAATCTTAACCCTGTTTAATTTTAGCCTAATCACAGAACAATTTATAATGACCAATTAACCTACTAACCATTACGTCTTTGGACTGTAGGAGGAAACCGGAGCACCCAGAGGAAACCCACACAGTCACGGGGGGAACGTACAAACACCTTACAGAGGGTACTGAAATTGAGCTCCAATCTCCAATGCCCCCTACTGTAATAGCGTCACTCTAACTGCTACGCTACCATGGAATTATTACATATATTTTTGTTTTCTATTTGATCATGGTAGTTTTGATAATTGAATGGTTTACAAAGACAGTTCAGATGAAAGTTAGGTCAACTGCATTTAGGCCAAAATGTACAGGAAAGAAGATTTACTCCGAGATTATTAGTGAACCAAATAGGATTCCACAATAACACCAATGATGAGCTTATTTTTAGATTCAGCTGTCATGGTTGGATTTGAACTCACATTTCTGGACTGTATATCCAGGCCTCTGATTCCTAATTTAACCACTGCATCACTAGTCCCTCTAGAGATGTTTTAAGCAGGAATCCTAGTAAGAATTCCAAATAGTCAGGAATTTCAGATGCCTTCCTAAATGTACCACTGCCAAGATCAGCAAAATGTCTTCTTTAACAGAAGCTTAAATTGGAATGACTGAAATGATGGACTCAAAAAATATATTGTCTGGGTATTTGCGACCTCAAACAACTGGTGGAACAGCAACTTTACTCCCTGAAATGAGAATGTGAGGGTTGGAATGGCAGGAAAATAACTCCGAATTTTTCCTTAATTTCTGTATTACATCCTCTTCCAGTCTTGGCAAATTTTAACCTTTAACACAGCCAATCTTTGCCTAAGTCACACTGAACAACCCTTTCCTCTGCTCTGAAAGAGATTTGAGGAATACAAGTAAAAAAAACTGAATTCCAATTTGTGTTGGGACTGAGGACTGAGGCAGGTTTCCAATTTTTTTGCTACTGTTTATTGTAATACACTATCACCATAAAGCCAAACTTAACCTATATCCGATTCTCACCTGCCAGCAGATGACAGGGGGCATATCATTGCTACCACAGCCCATGATTAGCAGTGGTGCTGGTTTCTTGCAGCTAAGGGTAATGTCCCAACACCAGTGGCACTAAATTGGTTCACCTTTTGACTATTTCTCATCAATAAACAGTACACATTGCTCATGAGACAGTGAGTGTAGAACTAATTTAATTGAAGCTGGCTCATCAGAGTGGAATTTGCATTTTCGTGCAGCCTAATCAAAGTACAATTGAATTTAATTCTCTTGTGTATTGCAAGATGGTGTGTGTAACACAGCATAGCTCACCTTTAAAACCAATAGTTCACTGCTTTATAAATCACATTGCCAATAATACCTCATCCAAAACTCAGTTGTGACACCATATTAATATTTTTAGCAATGTGCTTTGGGGTTTTTATTTTCAAATCTAATTTAGATAGAATAAAGTATTCCATTGGCTTTAATACCAGCATTGATTATATTTACTCATTTCAAAGAAATGTCTACCAGATTACCAGATGATGGGCTAGAAATCTCTTAAACGTTCTGTAGCATGTAGATTTTTACCAAAGTTCCTAACATTGACTGCACACAACACACTTTCACATATTCTGTCTGAGCCTTCTGTGCACTTAACACATTTTGATGAGACTTAAACACAGTCCTTGAGCATGTGCAAGGCTTGTGAATGCCACATACCTCTCACTTACATAGGTCTTATTAAAGCAGTTGAAACCTGCTTCGGCATGAGGTAACAGGGCCCAGTTGACCTGGTTAACTGGCATAGATACCCTTTCTTGTGCAGGCAGCATCTCCATGAATGGTTTTCAGTCAAAATGCATGATCGCACCCACCCATCCCCATCACTGTCGTTGGCTAAATCAAAGATGGTGATGAATCAGCACACGAGGGAGGTTGAAACTCTAGCTGAGGGCAACTTTAAATTCCTCAGTGATATCATTTCAGAGGACCTGTCCTGGGCCCTGCACTTAAGTGTAATTATGCAGAAAGCACGACAGCGCTTCTACTTCCTTAAAAGTTTGTGAAGATTGAGCATGACATCTAAAACTTTAACAAACTTCTATAGATGTGTAGTGGAGAGTATATTGACTGGCTGCATCACAGCCTGGTATGGAAACACCAATAGCTTTGAATGGAAAATCCTACAAAAAGTAATGGATACAGCCCAGTCCATCATGGGTAAAGCCCTCCCCACCATTGAGCACATCTACACAGGTGCTGTCACAGGAAAGCAACTTCCATAATCAGGGACCCCCACCATCCAAGTCATATTCTCTTCTCACTGCTGCCATCAGGAAGAAGGTACACAAGTCTCAGGACGCTCATCACCAGATTCAGGAACAGCTACTGCCTCTCAACCATCAGGCTCTTGAACCAGAGGGGATAGCTTCACTCAACTTCACTTGCTCCATCACTGAACTGATTCCACAACCTATGGGCTCACTTTTAAGGACTCTTCATCTCATGTTCCTGATTGCTTACTTATTCATTATTATTATTATTTCTTTTTTTCTTTTGTATTTAGTTTTTTGTCTTTTGCACACTGGTTGTTTGTCCATCCTGTCGGGTGCAGTCTTTCATTGATTCTATTATGGTTCTTGGATTTGCTGTGAATGCTCGCAAGAAATATATATATATATACACACACACATATATACTTTGATAATAAATTTACTTTGAACCTTACACTACATGACCTAATAGTCTTCTGACCAACACGCATTCCAACACGCGCCCAACCTCAAATTCTAAGCCCAACCATTCAATTTCTGTCTGAGTAAATCCAAACTTCAACCAGAACCCAACTCAATTCAGATCTCCTTAAAACCCATCTTAGTCAGCTGTCAGACTCTATGATTGGTACAGTATATACCAGTGCCACATTGCATTCTAGGATCAGAAACAACAGCAGTGTTCAACCTATTCAACTTCCTCCACACTCTATAGCACTAAATTTTACTTATTTTCGGTGTTGGTGGTGATGTAACCAAAAAAAAAACCATATTTCATTAGCTAAGTTTAAAATGGCAAATTTTGCAGATGCAAAGCAGCCAGTGCATTCTTCGTCTTAATACAGACAATGGCTACTTCCTGACAGCCCATGCATCATCTTGAAGTTTTGCCACAAAAAAGCTGGCCCACTTAATTGATTATAATAAATCAACAACAACTGCAGCAACTGATTAATGGAATTGGAGTGGAGCCACCTGGTAAGTGAAGAAGACAACTGTGCACAGCTATAGGATGGTCATTCATTCCTGTTTTACAGAAAGAATATGACAGCTACAATAAGGACACAAACTTTGGAATTCATCTATCATCGATAGTCTTAATAATTGATCATTAACACTGATATCGACTTTGGCTCATTCACATCCTGTGTTGGAAGTCAGTAAAATGAATTCTATGCTGGTCTTGGTATCAGGTATTTGTTTCAAAAAGGGTAGGTTAAATCAGATTGGTCGTGTTTCAAACATTTTGCACCCTCATGCATCTGGACAATTGAGAAAGACTTAATCAGTTATAATGGAATTTAAATTAGGAATGCAAGTGAATAATACTAGCCAAAAATGGACATATGCAAGATGATGCTGTGTGAAAAGCAAAGGCATTTAAAAGTAATAGCAGCAACGGTCACTCGGTAAACAAAGAGGAAAATTTGCATTTACATAAGCCTTTTTGAACGTCACAAAGTGCATTACACCTAATGAAGTAGTTTTGAGACCTCTGCCACCCTACAGTCACTATGCCCTAGAAGGTCCCATAGATGGCAACAGGTAATGTTCTTCACTAATATTGGCTCTCCTTTTCTGCATCAAAATAGCACTGTGGGATCTTCAACCTCCAGTTGATAGGACAGATGAGGGCTAAGGAGGCAATCTACATTTCTCTCATAGATTGTTGCAGATTTATTTATTTTTCTTGATGTGGGCATGACTGGGAAGACCAGCACATATTTGCCCATTCCTAATGCTTTCAGGAAAGTGGCAGTGAGCCACCTTCTTGAAGATTTCCCCTTGTGGTAAAGATGCTCCCATAGCTTGGCTGGGAAAAGGAGTTCCAGGGTTTAGACCCAAGATGATGAAATGATTGAAAACCTCCATAACAGGGTGATGTGTGATTTGGCAAGGAGCCAGCCAGACATCTTTGCCCTTATCCTTTTTGATGATGCAGACTGAGTGCGAGGGAAAGGTAGCCCGGGCATGTAACTAAAGGGCAGACTGATGGCTGGTGGAGTAGATTCCCTGTCCTGGATGGTGAATGTTAGACAGTTGACCAGTCTAATGTGTAAATCTGCACTGCTTTTTCTTCCAAACTAGATTTTTTTTAAAAAGTGAATGGTATACTCAGGGGATGAATTGCAAAAACTATTCCTGTGGGTATGTTTATTATCTATTAGAATGCATATAGTAGTGGCAGAAACAGTGACACTACATGGAGAGCTCCTAAAAAATACTGTGGTGAATTGGTAAAACACTAACTGATTTAGTATTCATGTTTTATTTCGATTACCAGTGATTCCATTAAGGTAGTATAATGCAAGGGTCACAACCACAATGGAAATACAGAAAATATTTTTTCCAAATTAAATCAATGCCAACGTGGACCACTGTCCACACTAATGAACTTATCCACCTCATCTCTCTGAAAACACAAAAAGGTGGCATTAGTTGTAATCAAGGTTTACTGAGACCAACAGACACATTCTGTCTCACCTCCGAGGACTTTGTCACCTAATGCAAAGCAGTGGCAAGATGATTTTCCATAGCAGACATGGGGAATTAGCATTTGGCGAAGCAGCCTTCACTTCAGAACATGATCCTATTCAAAGTATTGATGACATAAAACAGACCCAAAAGATGAGAAAGTCATTGATATTGGAAAGCTAGAGATTTTTGAGTATCTAGCTGCTGAATATAAGTACCCCATGGCCCGTTCATACTTAGTAAACTTCTGCCACACTAAATCCAAACCCCAACCAGAATGCAGTTCTATTAATATCGCCTTAAAACCTAGCTTAGTCAGCTGTCAGACTCTATGATTGGTGCAGTTTATACCAGTGCCACTTTGCATTCTAGAATGCAAGAACAGTAGCAGTAAGCTTTGACATAATTTGTCCATGTCCAATTGTGTTGTAGTCTCATTAATAGGCAGCATCCAAAATATTTGCTGGATTTGACAGAAAGAGTGAGGCGGTGGGATTAACTGAATACTGCACTTAAGGAGTCATCACAGGCCGAAGGGGACTTTGGCCACAGAATCGGAATTGATAATAACTTTCATAGGAAGGAACCTCTGCAATCATCACTGCGTTGGATCACTGCTTCGAGAGTTGGACAACTAAAGGACTGTGCTCTGGTCTAGTTCTCTTCAGAAAGACAGCTGAACAAAGAAGTAAAAGCTCTTTGTGATAAAGCCAGCTAGAAGTTTAAGGAAAAGCCTCCAAACAACTTGTGAATTTGGTGAACATTTCAAATGATTGCACTAACTAAGCAGATACTAGGGGCATCACAGCTTTGATATTCAGTTGCACTGAGTTTTTTTTTAACATAGGCTAGAGGACTGAATTGGAACATGAGTTAGTTGAAGCCAGACACCCTTGCTCTTCCATGTCAGTAGATCAGAACAGTTCACTACAAGCTGAGCCATGACAACAAGAGCAGTAGTCACAGGTGAGCGTTGCCACTTGCAGAGTTCCTTATCACACAAACTGTGGTTAATGTGCACACTGCATCTAAAGAACCACAGTGCTCGTGTGCACAATGCTTTCATTAAGATGGGACAATGAAACTTATGCCCCAGCACTATTGAAGCCGAGTGGCATAGATCTTCCACCCAACATCAAGCTAGTTCATGTTTTCTAGATGAACTTAAACCAGAAAAGGAAACCAAAAGGGAAAGCGGGTTTTACTCAAAAAAGTGAGCACACTAGGACCATCGATCTCAACCTATCGCATCATCAAGTCTGCCATAGAGGATCAAAAAAGGTCAGTCTTTAAACACTGAAAACAAATTTAACAGCCTTATTAGCTTGACTTTCAAAATGTACTTGTTAGGACAAAACACAAGAGAGTTAATGCTAAAATAAACACTTAATGGATTCAAAATAAAGATCTAAATTGGATCATTAATTAAATAGAAAAGAAGAGGGAAAGCAGCCAATGATAATAGCTCCACTCAGGCAGCTGCAAGCAAGCCTGTTCCCCCAAGACTCAATAACCTTGACAGAGATGCTCTAAGTAGAATATCCATGAATTGAGATTGACACCAAAATCTGTGGGAAAAGGAAGATGTTCATATGTGAAGAAATATTGTCAAATGAGATTAAGACATTATGTAGCCAGACAGATTAAAAGCAAATCAATGTAATTCAAGAAGACTGAGATAACGTACATTGATATTTAATATGGAAAATACAAACACAGGTGACAGCTGGGATGGAAAGAGTGCTGGACTTATTAACATGCATACAGCACGATGACTTGGTGTAGGGTCATGCGTGATGTTTACTGAGGACCAGACAGTTTTATGTGATCTTCATCCCAATCCCATCCCAACAGAAATACTACCAGACCATTGAGGAACAAAGTTAACAGTGGCAAGGAGGAGCTGGAGAGATGGGAAACACCTGCGGTCACCTGGGTGTATTGGTTGGAAGTCATGGGAACTCGAGAAAAGTGGAGAATCCTCTATCTGGTTCCAGAACACAAGAGAACTATTATGTTGCTGGACTCCTTCAAACTCCAGAGCCATCAGATGTCAAGTTCTTCATACAGAACTATCACTGCGAACACACTGCCTTGGTCGGAGGTAAAATAATACCAAGGTCTGGATGATGCCATAAGACTATGGTCCTTGCCTGTCAATAAATGTTACAGCAGTTGGCACTCCATGCAAAGCCAGTCAGTTGTACTCTGCCACAAGCTTAAACCTCAATACATCCACTTTCCTGCAGGAATGGAGAGTTACCATTGGGTGCTGCATTTCATAATGTGCACAGGATGGTTAAAATAGATTCACTATCAGCAAAACTGAAGTTTCCATTTAATAAGTTCAGCTGAAATACATTGAAATCAATATGAGGACTCAATAGCTTGAACTTTATTCAATACCGAGGCAAAATGGTGCTTTAAGCTTAAGTCCTTTGTGAATAATATAGATGACATACTGTTACGTGAAATATTAGCAGCAACATTTGGAATAGTGTAAATACATCTGCCACTGTAGTTGTGAAGGGACATGGGATTATCACAAAAGGATCAAGAGTGGAAACGAGTCTCATGAAACCATCAAATGAATGAATTTTGGAGAGAGTTTGCACCAGAGTTCAGAGGGTAATGTTGCTTCAATCCCAACTCTGCTGAGTTAGTGGACATAAACTTGGGGTGCAACAATTGACCGCATTCTCCTGGGTATGTACTGCAATCCATTGCCTTGGTTCTCTGCTGCTTGTCACAATCCAGTTTCATGGGTGCACATCTTGGCAGCAGTGGGATGTAGATCTCTGGCATCTGTAAACCTACTCTCAAAAGAACCAGTGGATCAAAAGATCAAAGACCATTTGGAAAAAAAAAGCTTGAACAATAATTCCAATGGAAAACAGATTAACAAATGTATTTTCATTCTGTTTATATTTTTCCTCCCTTCAAAAAGGGAAGCTAATGGTGGCAGCTTTCCTGCATAGAACAAAAAGATGACACAGATGATATGATAAATCATTGGGGTGACATTAATAATGGCAATTCAACCAACATTCATGTAGTTTCCTCGCCTTTCATCATTTCAAGGCGATCACTTCCTTTGCCAATATCTGGTCTGTTCTTCTGGCCTTGCCTACCACTTCCCATTGTTCTTTCCACAGATGCTGCCTGATCTGCTAAGTGTTTCCATCATTTTCATTTTTATTGCAGAATTTCCACCAACTGTAGTTATTTTTCTGATTTTCATGCAGAAATTCATGCCAGGTCACTCACTTGAAGTTAACAAAAATAGCTTATTGAAGACTGGTGCATTGCCCAAATGAACCTGTACCTTGCATCCAAACACTCAAGATAAATTTTTACCCCATATAGCTCGAAGACATTTGCGTTGTTGGTTTATGCATGAATGAAGCATACTCACCACGTGGTCAGTCTAGATACACTGAATAAATTTTGATCTCTGATTTTTATTAGCTTATTCAACATGATTATCCACGTCAACAAAAAGAGAACCAAATTCAGGTCAATCAATGAGAAAACAATGTAGTTAATTGTATATTATCCTCCTTTGTGTTCGATGTGCTACAGCTGAAGACACAGTACTTCAGAGTGAAGTAAGTTTGCACAATTTCAACATTTGCTTCAGTCAAATTTTCAAAGAAATCTAGTATCAGTAACTAGAATGAGTTGAGAACATTTTGATGTTCTGCAAAATCTTTAACTGAAGCAAAACCTCATATGTGGTGTAAAAAGTAATTCACAGACTCAAAAAAAAAATAATTGCAAAAGAATTACAGTAGCACTTGGTGGAATTGCAGCTCATCTTCCTGAATGTTAGAGAAAAGCAGCATTTTACTGGACTGAAATCCTGTTATTTTCACCTCCTGCTGATTGTCAGCTCTTTTGGATTGCCAAATTGATAGCACCAATAAAAGACCTTCAAAACAAAATGTAAACGTGCATTCCATTTCAATTAAGGCACAGATAAAAGAGAAACCAAAGTACATTGTATATTATGAGATGTAGATAGAAGCACAAAAAGCAAAGTTCTTTCATCAAAAATAAAGTAAGAGACTTGAAGATCAGTCCAGGCTAAGAGCTGTCTACATTTTTTATCCCATACAGCATCGTGGACAATTTGCTTTCTTGTGTGATGAATATTCAGTTTCCAGGGCCTGAGAGGCTTATTGCTAACCTCAGCTTTCTAGCACAGCAGTACGACCTTTCCAAAGTGTCAGAGTTGTTTGTGACAAAGTTAAGTTTCTAACCAATATTCCTTGCTCAGCTTCTTTTTGTAAAGAAGTAAACAGTGAGGTCTTGTAAGCCCATGTTTAATCAATGTAAGACAATGGGGTTATATTAACTGATCTGCATCAAACCAGACAACACCAGCTAAGTCATTTGAACTATTGTGACTGAGTTCAAAGAAGCTTGCAGACCTGGCTGAGTTTTGTCACTTAGCACATTAAACATGGTCACAGGTATAGTTCATCAATCAACAGTCGGCATATTTGTGTGTTCAGAAAGTCAGACCTCAGAGCGTTAATTTTGGGTGTTTGGGACCTCTGACCCCCAAAGCTTTTTAAACATCTATATGAATTACTTAGTCCCAGGAAAAGTATCTGAAAAACATCTCATGCTGATAATGTCAGTGTAAATGTTAGAAAGCACTGGGATTGTTAGGAATGACAAGGAAAATTACAGTAAGACAGGGTGACAGAAAGAAGAACTAGAATTCATTCCTCAAGTTTTGGTTTCTGCAATGGACGATTTGTTCATCTGCAACTCGTTGGTATGTTCTTATACTTAGTAAGAATTGTACTTGTGTTTGGAAATCCTTTGTAGTTTATAAATCACTTATAATTTGGAAATCTTTTATAAGTCAAAAAACATCTAAGATTTAAATGTGTGTTAAGAACTATTTGTCTAAATTTAAATGTGTATCATTAAAAATAAAATAAACTGCATTTAAACTACTTCATTAGCTGGAAGCATCTCCTCCTTAGTGGGGGGACGGGACTCACCACTCAAATAGTGGGTAGTAGCAGCTAGACCTTGCTGCAGAGACTAGATAGCAATGTAAACTAATCTTTGATGAGTAGTTTGATACAGTATAACTTCCTTAGAGTGAAAGTACACACAGATATCTATATCAGGTAGGGCTTAAAATCTCCTTTTGAGTTTAGGAACCCAATATCATCACATGGGGATATCAGGTAAGTATGTACAAGTATGTAGATACAAAATTCATTCTGTGGTGTATGGCACCTATTTTGTACAAGATCCCCAAATAAAATAAAACAAAATAAATCTCTTTGGTTTAAGATATAAAAAAGCTGTCAAAAGTTGGCCTGGCTTGTGACCGTGAAGTGCACATGCGAATCTTCAGACATCTGGTTGGCAGAAAAAAACACATGTAGAAGCCATATTAGTCAGATGGGGCTCGCCTCCAAAAGGTTTGCAAGGCAAAGCAAGGGAAAATAAATAGTTTTAAATTGAAAGGACTTAAGTAATATAGAATACTTGCAATAGGATACTGTGGTATGAAACAAGATCTACTGTGTATTGAAGTATGTAAAACAGCAGAAAGAGCATGAGTAGATAGTAGAGCTGATTTCTTTTAGGTTAAACTGATCCAACTTTGTTTTGGTGGCATAGAGTAATAGAACAATCATGATATCTGAAAGTACTGTTACTGTAAACACATACAGGTTTCAGGTCTGAATAAAGAACACACAACCTGGGATGTGCAAACCTCTAGGATCTGCAGTTAAACTTGCACATCACTTTCTTGTGAGAATGCCAGTCAAATGAAAAACCATCTATTCATTTCCATGCATTATTCAGTGACAAATATTTCTTGGTTTTAGATCTGCAGGACTGAAAACTATTCTGCTTCTGTAACCTTTCTGAGCATGGTTTGGTGGGTCAAAGGCACTGAAATGAATAAGGGAAAGAACAATTAGGAATATCATCAAGACTCACTTAGGAGCCACATTCTATGAGAAGGTTAAGTAGTGAGTGATGTATAGGTTAAATTAAAGGGCTTGTTGCAGCTGCATGGTGCTTAACACTACACTATTCTGTTGGTAATGATCCATGTGACCTTTGGGTCTATAATGAAAATCCAGGTGGAAGGAATAAATTTCATAGATTCTAAGAAACAATGAAAGACTTAAAGGTTTTGAAATATGCCCCCACTCTCAATGCAAAATCTTCATTCAGTGTTCCTCACTCTGAACCCATTTTCGCTCAGTAGATCTCTATACTATTTTAAAACAATTTCTAAAAAAATCAGTCATTACTTTTTAATGTCTGCTGTGCACGTTGTTTCAAAAGCCCTGTGGCAAAACTAAATATTCTTGTAAAGAGTAAAAACTTCAGCTTTCTCCAATTATCTCTCATTATAAATTCACACATCTTTCATTATGCAAGGTGACGGGAGGGAAAATCACTGCTCAAAGTCTCTGATATTTGTTTAAAGGAAGACCAATTTTATCTCAACACGATGAAACTGCAAGTTTACTATCTAGAAGGTCATGTCCAACAGGTTATTCATTGACATGGGTAGAATAATGTGACTTGAAAGCATTTAATCTGGGCATCAAGTTCCATCGCAACACCAGTCTGGGGTCAGTCCCAGCTGACTACAAATATTCTCCTAGGATGCTGACTCAGAATTGAATGTGAAGAGCAATGGTGGATTTTCTACTATGGTTTAAACCTGTTCAATGACTTTTGAAAGCTACAAAAGCACAGAAAAAAAGAAACACAACTTAACCTGTCCTCAGAACTATGATTTGAAAGCAATGAAAATAAAGGATAGAACTTGAACATTTTACTTCCTAAATCAAATTCCTCAGCTCTTGATATCCCAGTCTAGGATGAATGCCAGATTACATTAAGTCTTTTTTTTCTTGATTCAGGAAGTGACATTTAGTGAAAAGTTAAAGGGCTTGTTGCACACTTCCCAGCATCCCTACAATTTCTATCTGATCAATACCAGATTCTTCACATTTAAAGTCTTGTAGATAGTGATGAATATTTTGCCTCCATTTCTAGCCTGCCTGGACTACGTACATGATATTCATGCAGAAACCGAATACTGTGGCTGAGTTTCCTTCTTCTAGCAAATTAGCAAGGAACTCCTAATAGACCATTATATCCCAACACTAGCCACATCAAGAGCATTCCACTGTGACTTCAGCCAGTTGCAAACACCCAGACAGAACAAGCTGAAAGAACATAAAAACATGGAACACAAATTTGCATGAGATGGAACTAAGCATAATAAGAGAGGATGAAGACAACTCCTTCATGCCTTTCTCACGGATATTGTTTGTCAGTTTTTCTTCGACTTCAGTACACCCTTTTTCCAATGAAGAAACATTTCAGAATGGTGTGCAATAGCAAGGCATTTGAAAATAAGTTAGAATGAGTGGCAAACTGTTTCCTCTTCTGCGAGGAACACACAGCTTCCATCTGGAAACCCTCATGTTTAAATTCATAATTCTCTGTGTGGGGAAGCAAAGGTACAGATCTCTCTATTGCATGGTGAGAGGGCTTTAGGAAAGGGGGTTTATACAAATCTGAGAACCTGCCTTATGATAAATAACACTTTATGAACTGATACTTTGAAAGCCGGGATTGAAAATTAACTTTTAAAATGATGCCTAGAGATTTCACTATTATGCTAAAAACAGGCTCTACTATTTAATTGGAATGGATAAAACATTCAAGCAGCATTCAATGTTTTTTTCAGCCTGGAGAATAAGGTAACATGAAAAACTAGTGGCAGGTGTCAATATTTCAGGAACGCATTAAGTTTTTATCGGCCATAAGCAAGACAGAAATATCTCTATTTCCAGGTGCCTGGTTTTCATGCACACTTATATTGATATTTTATGTTAAAGTATTTGTGGTTGCTTAAACCATCTTGGAATGTGCAATAAATTGTCATAATCGCTGGACTTCACATGGTGCAATCCTGAGCAGTGTTGGAATGTAGGGCTCAGGTGCAAAGCAAGCAAGCGAGACGGTTGAAGTATTTGGCAGAAAATGTAACTTGCTGAAGGCACAGTCGGCGCACTGAGAATGGATGTGTGTCTATCTTCATCACACTTGTCTGGCTTGGAAACAGTGGAAGAAAAATAATCTTTCCACATCTGTCAGCTCCTCAGACTACACATTGACATGTCTGACCATCAACAGACCTACAGCTGAACTTCACTGAGACCGCCAATCTAAAAATCCACAGCAAAGTTTTAAACAAGAACTTTCTGATCAGGACAGCAGAACGAATGAAAGTACAAATAACAAAGAAAGGTTTAAAGAACACACACAAAATGCTGGTGGAACACAGCAGGCCAGGCAGCATCTATAAGGAGAAGCACTGTCAACGTTTCGGGCCGAGACCCGAAACGTCGACAGTGCTTCTCCTTATAGATGCTGCCTGGCCTGCTGTGTTGCACCAGCATTTTGTGTGTGTTGTTTGAATTTCCAGCATCTGCAGATTTCCAAAGGTTTAAAGAATATTTTCTGTACAAAGTACTCTAGGCCTAAGCCTATCTAGCAAATTGATGAATGCATCATGGGTGTCAACACAACTCAGCGAAGGTGGGGTGCCACCTTACAACACTTAACTGAGAGTTCACATTGCCACACAATGACTCTTGAATTTAATCTGGGAACTAACATGTGTGGTATCTGGCTCAAGATCATGAAATTTGTTCTTCTCCCATAATTCTGACAAAGACTCACCTGGCCCCTCAACACCAGCTCCATAGCCAAGAAAGCCCAGCAGTGTCTCTACTTTCTGCAAAGGCTGAGGAAAGTCCATCTCCCACCCCCCATCCTCATCACATTCTACAGAGGATGTATTGAGAGCATCCTGAGCAGCTGCATCACTGTCTGGTTTGAAAATTGCACCATCTTGGATCGCAAGACCCTGCAGCGGATAGTGAGGTCAGCTGAGAAGATCATCGGGGTTTCTCTTCCAGCCATCACGGACATTTACACTACACGCTGCATCCGCAAAGCAAACAGCATTGTGAAGGATCCCATGCACCCCTCATACAAACTCTTCTCCCTCCTGCCATCTGGCAAAAGGTACCGAAGCATTCGGGCTCTCACGACCAGACTGTGTAATAGTTTCTTCCCCCAAGCCATCAGACTCCTCAATACTCAGAGTCTAGACTGACATCTACATCATTTATTATTATATTGAAATTTGTCCTCTACTGTGCCTATTGTCTTGTTTATTATTTATTTATTAATTAATTATTGTACTGCCCTGCACTGTTTAGTGCACTTTATGTAGTCCTGTGTAGGTCTGTAGTCTGTGTAGTTTTTGTGTTGTTTTTACGTAGTCTAGTGTAGCCTTGAGTTGTCTCATAGTCTAGTGTAGTTTTGTGTTGTTTCATGTAGCACCATGGTCCTGGAGGAACGTTTCATTTTTACTGTGTACTGTACCTGCAGTTTATGGTCGAAATGACAATAAAAAGTGACTTGACTTGCCCTGATCTGCACTGAGTCACTACATTGCAAAGTATTCCAAAGGGTGGCACCTCTGGCCATCTCTCATAAAGGTAGTAGTGCACAGAGTTACAGTATTTGGGACTAAAGGGTACCACTCTCCTTACACATGCTTATGCAGCCTAACCCAAGGTCGTGGTTGGAATCCATGAAATCTTGTGCCATAGATTATTTTTACTTGGAGGCACATCTACCCAACAGTGTTAGGGTTGGTAGCATCCTTGATACCCTCCTCTTCCAACACTAGCATGGGCTTTGTCCATTATTTGGCACCCAATAGGAGGCAAACGAGCCGCAGTTGTGATGTGATGACTTACCACCCGATTCATTTTCTCTGTCAATCCTGGGACATGGGCTTTGGAAGCAAACCAGTGCTCAGATGGCCATCCTAGGAATGTCTTCTTGGTTCAGGGAAGCTAAGAGTCAATGATATTAATGGACTGGACTGGCAAGAAAGCAAATCTTGCCAATCACAACTTGCCAGCCAAAAATTCCTGATGTGAGTCCAAATTCCATTCCCTTCTTAGATTGATTGCTCAGTTCGGATCCAATATTGTGCCAACTCTGTATTATGTTTTAATACAAATCTGAGTTCAAACACCATATGTCCTTAAGAGTATAGTGAACCACTAGGATTTGTAACAATAACCAGATAGTTTTATAGTCACCAGCTGTGCGACTTAAATTAAACTCTTGTTTCTATATCATTGTTCCAGATCTCTGGATACCAGTCCAGTAACTTAATCACTAAGCTACTATTATCTATCATTTGAATGACACAACCTCTGCAGGTGATCCAACATAATGCAACAAGGCCAGTGGTGGAGATATTGATGACCATGATCCCAGGTGAAATTTAGAACAGTACAGCACAGTACTTCAATCCCCTATGATTTATTGGCCAACAGCAACATAGTCAGATTTAGTATCCCTCTAGAATGGTATGATGATACATAAACTGGACTGCATTGTTATATCCAGCATCCCTGTGGTGCTAGGGCACCATAAATACTGCCACTGGAGACCATAAGATCATAAGTCATAGACACAGAATTAGGCTATTTGGCCCATCGATTCTGCTCTACTGTTCAATCATGGGCTGATTTATTTTCTCTCTCAACCCCATTTTTCTGCCTTCCCCCCATAACCTTTGACACCCTTACTAATTAAGAACTTATCAACCTCCAACTTAAATATACCCAATGACTTGACCTCCATAGCAATCTGTGGCTATGAATTCCACCGATTCACCACTTTCTAGCTGAAGAAATTCCTTCATCTCTGTTCTAAAGGGATGTCCTTCTATTCTGAGGTTGTGCCTATGGTCCTAGATTCTCCCACTGAGACAACAGACATTGAACTATCTTAACCGCAATGAAGATAGCAATAGTGACCAGATACATGTTCAAAGCAGGAGGGACAAAAAGAGTGGGTAGGTCAGAAGGCATAGGGACAGTTGGGTCTGCGATAACATAGATGACCAAATGTTCCATCCTGAGAGGTACAGTTTAGTTTGGTTGACAATAGTGTAAAAGCTGGTGAAGTTAGAGGTATCCCTTGAGACTTCTGTGCATTAACTTGTTTCTCTAAAGGAAGAAATGCAGGCTTCAGTTCGATACCTGTTCTGTGCAGCTTGTTCTTTACTGTAGTACTCCAGTATCAAGTGTCAATGAAGGCTCTGTATTAAGTTAGGGGCAAGATTTTCCCAAGGTGCAGCTTGTTTAACTTATTCTGGTTCCTTTTGCACTTCTCAGTACTCAACCTGAAAACCCACGGAATTACATCTTTAACTAATTACCAAAACACAAGAATGTCCGCAGATTCTGGAAATCCAAAGCAACACACACAAAAAGTACTGGAGGAACTCAGCAGGTCAGACAGCATCTGTGGAAATGAATAAACAGTCAACATTTCGGGCCAAGACCCTAATGTCGACTGTTTATTTGTTTCCATAGATGCTGCCTGACCTGCTGAGTTCCTCCAGTATTTATTGCTTAGCAGGTAATATAAAGGGTTTGAAATTCAATCTGTGATTAAAAGATGACATTGAGTTGACACACAAGGAGATACAGCACAAAGGAATGGAATTTGGAATCACTTCAGGAAGTTTTGGCTGGTAAGTTAAGCCAATCCTGTTATTTTTCCAAAATCTAGTCCACTGATGACAATTGTGTTAAGGTATTGACTAGGATCTGGTAAAAGGCAGGAATAGAGAAGCAAATGGAAGCTTGATCACAAAATCTCTCATTCACTCTATGCATTGTCTCACCAAGATTAAGCCGGTGAACAAATCTAGCACCATGCACAAAATGCTGGAGGAACTCAGCAGGTCAAGCAGCAATCATGGAATGAACAGATAGTCAACATCTTGGCTAAGACACTTCTTCAGGACTGGAAAGGAAGTGGGAGAACACCAGAATAAAAAGGTGGGGAGAGGGGAAGAGGGATAGCTAGGACTGACAGGTGAAACCAGGTGGGTGGGAAAGGTAAAGAGCTGGAGAGGAAGGAATCTGATAGGAGAGGACAGTGGAGCATAGCAGAGAGGGAAGAAGAAGAGAGGAGGTGATAGGCAGGTGAGAAGAGGTAAGAGGCAAGAGTGGGGAATAGAAGAAGAGGAGAGTGTGAGGGGGAAAAAAGAACTGGAAGGAGAAATGGATATTCATGCCATGAGGCTGAAGGCTACCCAGACAGAATATAAGGTGTTGCTCCTCCATCCTGAGGGTGGCATTTGGTACGAGTGAATGTCATTCACATCATGGACACAACCATGTCACAGAAAATATATAATTACACAGACTCTTTTTGTAGCATTTAATAGAAGTATATGAATCAGATGAACAGATATCTCTAGTCTAAGTGTGTTCCCAACATGCACAGTAGTCATTTATAAATTCAGAAGATGAATTAGGTAACGTAAAATAGGCTGAAAAAGTGTGAGGTATTGCATTTTGTGAGGACAAGCCAGGGTAGGACTTCCATGGTGAGTGGTAGGGCACTGAAGAGTATGGTACAACAGAGGGATCTGAGAATACAGGTCCATAATACCTTGAAAGTGGCGTCACAGGTAGATAGGGTCATACCTAAAGCTTTTGGCACATTGGCCTTCATAAATCAAAGTACTGAGTACAGGAGTTGGGATGTTAATGTTGAAATTGTTTAAGACATCGGTGAGGCCTAAATTGGAGTATTTGGTCATCTACCTACAGGAAAGATGTAAATAAGGTTGAAAGAGTACAGAGAAAATTTACAAGGATGTAGCCAGGACTTGAGAACCTGAGTTATAAGGAAAGGTTGAAATGGTTCGAACTTTATTCCCTAGTGCGTAGAAGAATGAGGGGAGATTTGAAGGAGGTATACAAAATTATGAGGGGTATAGATAGGGTTAATGCAAGCAGGCTTTTTCCACTGACATTGGGAGATTCTAGAACTAGAGGTCATGGGTTAAGGGTGAAAGGTGAAATGTTTAAGGGGAACATGAAGCGAACTTCACTCAGAGGGTGGTGAAAGTACAGAACAAGCTGCCGGCACAAGTAGTGGATGCGGGTTCAATTTCAACATTTAAGAGAAATTTGCATTGGTACATCAATAGGAGGTCTATGGTCCGGGTGCTGGTTGATGGGACTAGGCTGATTAGTAGTTCGGCATGACTAAGATGGGCCCAAGGACCTTTTTCTGTGGGGTAGGGTTCTAGGACTCTATTGATTTACTCTCTGAATTTAAACTAAGAACAACCAATGTAACTAATAACTTGAATTTGTTTCTTTTTGCTAGGTCACTTAGCATTCCAAGTGATCATCGACCAGCAGACTAAATTATTATGTAAAAGTATATGCCATTACTGCTAAGTTTCCTTAAATAAGTAATACCATACTGAAAGCAACTGATGGCAACTGCAGGCAGTAAAAGGCAATTTATTCCATTGGCATTGATCAGGTGGAAAGCATTAGTCTGTATCTGTGGGGTAAAGAACATAGAACTGAACAACAAAATGGTAGATTCATCAAGTCTGGCCCTTTCAAAATCTGCTACATGATAGATTTTGCCCAAGACATCTAACTGCTTGAGGGAGAATTTAAAACATCTTCCTGACAAACCCCTCAAAATAAATGAAGCAAAACTGAAGATTCCTCACAAAAGTTAACACATTATATTGAGTTCATTGCTTTTCTTCACCTGAACAGATCCATAGCTACACTATGGCAAGGCTTTATTTATGAAATAGTGTATGTTGGTACTGTGTACCTCCATTTACAAGCCAAATGCTTTCTTTCCTTGATCATTCCCTTCCCCTTCTATGTCAGGGTTAATGCTCTATCAATCTAGCCATCATTCTATACCTCAAATGAAAATTAGGACATGAGATTTCAAGGAGAGTTTTGATGTTAAATTTAAGATACCATAACCAAATCCAAGACCAACCTCATTCAACTTGCAGTTACTATACGTATAAGTAATCAGAAATAGGAATCTTGGCTAACGTGCTCCTCCCTTTAGCTAGAAAGGATGCAGAAAAGATTCACAGGAATGCTATCTCTACTGGTGGGCTTGAGTTATAAGGAGAGGTTGGATAGGTTGGAACTGTGTTCTCTGCAGCTAAGGAGTGACCTTATAGAGGTTTATAAAATCATCAAGGGAAGGGAATAGATAGGGTAGGAAGTCACAGTCTTTTCCTTCAGAGCAGGGAGTCTAAAACTAGAGGGCACAGGTTTAAGATGATAGGGGAAAAGATTTAAATGACAGGGGATCTGGGGGTAAGATTTTCATTGAACGTGTTCGATATATGGAATGAGGTGCCAAAGGTGGTGGTAGAGGCAAGTATAATTGGACCATTTAAAGACATTTGGATAGATACAAGGCTTAGCGGGATATGGCCCAAATGCAGAC
This sequence comes from Hemitrygon akajei, assembly GCF_048418815.1. Taxonomy (NCBI): domain Eukaryota; kingdom Metazoa; phylum Chordata; class Chondrichthyes; order Myliobatiformes; family Dasyatidae; genus Hemitrygon; species Hemitrygon akajei. The sequence continues at coordinate 40,889,632 of NC_133141.1, forward strand.
AAATGGGATTAGCATAGATAGGGACCTGAGGAGGCAGCTTCTTCACACAGAAGATGGTGGATATACAAAATGAGTTGCCAGAGAAAGTAGTTGAGGCAGATGCAAAAGTAATAGTTATAGGACATATGGCTAAACACATGGACTGGAAAGATTTAGAGGGATAGAGGCCAAATGCAGGCAAATGAGATTAGTTTAAATGGGCAGCATGGATGAGTTAGGCTGAAGGCCTGTTTCTATTCTGTTTTACTCTATGACTATGGTTCGAAGGAAATTAGAAAAATTAGCACATCTTTACTGAAGCATCATAAGGCTGGGAGGCAATAAGTCATCTGTAGATCTGCCCCTTCCAATATTTACTGATTATATAATTATCCCTCAATAAGCTTTCAGCTCATTGAATATGTAAACAAGTGCCTAAATGCCTCCCGAATATTTGATTGGTTATGACATTTATATTTCCATCTCTTGGGGTTCTACAGCAAAGAAATGATTAATTGGCAGGAGGGTATCTGAATGGAATATACAAACGTACATTAGTTTGGCTAAATGAATACAGGCAAGTGAACAAGTTAAACACTTGTTTAATGAGAACTTGTTATCACTTGTTTGGTGATAATGCAGCATTAAATATATGAGGTTGATAGTTACACAAAATAAAGACTCACAATTATAATCTGCCTTTTATTTCCCATCCAAAATATACCAAAAGCTTGGTAATTAATGTAGTATTTCTAAAGTGGAGGCACCAGAGACTGCAGACACTGGAATCTAGAGCAACAAACAATCTGCTGGAGGAATTCATCTGTGAGGGAGTGGGGAATGGACAGTTAACATTTTAGGTTGAGACTCTTGTTTCAACCTGGAACATCTGCTGTCCATTTTCCACCACAGATGCTTCCTGACCCACTGAGCTCCTCCAGCTTATTTGTGAGGTGTAGCCACTTTTATAAAAGTAGGAAGTGCAACAGCCAGTCTACCCAGAAACAACTCCCACAAACAGCAATGTGACTGTGGCCAGATCATATGTTTGCAGGTCTTAAATGAGACAAGGGTATTGCTTGGGACACCACAGCTAAATTCTAGATTCTCAAGGGATCTTTTACATTCATCTGAGAACAGATGAGCCCATGTTTTAATGTCTTATTCAAGTCTTATTCACTCAGCTCTTTCCAGATAACATCACACTCCCTTGCACATCACCACAGCATATTTCAGATACCGTGAAAGATGTTTCCACCAGTGCACTCAGTAATCCTTACACAAAACTCTCAAACTGTCAGTGTGGACATGGCGGAGGATTACAAATACCTGGGGATACGAATTGACAATAAACTGGACTGGTCAAAGAACACTGAGGCTGTCTACAAGAAGGGTTAGAGCCGTCTCTATTTCCTGAGGAGACTGAGGTCCTTTAACATCTGCCGGAAGATGCTGAGGATGTTCTACAAGTCTGTGGTGGCCAGTGCTATCATGTTTGCTGTTGTGTGCTGGGGCAGTAGGCTGAGGGTAGCAGACACCAACAGAATCAACAAACTCATTCGTAAGGCCAGTGATTTTGTGGGGGTAGAAGACTCCCATCCACTCCATAATGTACTGGTTAGGCACAGGAGTACATTTCAGCCAGAGGCTCATTCCACCGAGATGTAACACTGAGCATCATAGGAAGTCATTCCTACCTGTGGCCATCAAACTTTACAACTCCTCCCTCGGAGTGCCAGACAACCTGAGCCAATAGGCTAGTCCTGGACTTATTTCCACTAGGCATGATTAACTTATTATTATTTAATTATTTATGGTTTTATATTGCTATATTTCTTCATTATTCTTGGTGCGGCTGTAATGAAACCCAATTTCCCTCGGGATTAATAAAGTACGTCTGTCTGTCTCTTGTATTATAAAAGTGGCTTTCCCATGGAGGGCTTGAGATTTGCATAGAACATAGGACACAGGAATGGGCCATTCGTCCCACAATGTTGTGCTGAAACAATTAAATTTGTAATCAAATGGCCAATTAAACTAATCCTCTTATGCCTTCACAATGTCCATATCCTTCCATTTCCTCACATTCATGTGTCTATCTAAATGTCTCTTAAAAGTCCCTAATGAACCTGCCTCTAACACCACACCAGGCAGCATCTTTTGGACACCATATTCCAAACACCCACCACTCTCTTTGTAAAAAACTTACCCCTCACCTCTCCTTTGAAATTGCCCTTTCTCACCTTCAATGCATGCCCTCTGGTATTAGACATTTCAACCCTGAGAAAAAGATATTGTCTGTCTACTTCATGTCTCTCATAATCTTATAAACCTCTATCAAGTTGAAGTTTAATTGTCAATCAACCATACATGAATACCCATGAACACAGCCACATACTCATGAAACAGTGTTACTGTGAGGCCAAGGTGCAAAACACAATAGCAACAGTCACACATAACACAGCAGTAAAATATAGTTACACAAAAAATATATAGTCCAAGACCAAGTCCATGAATGTTACAGCAGTCTGCAGTTGAATACAATAAGAGTTGTCTTCTGCCAAGTGAACACTGGAGGGGAGCACTGACTCCAGCCTAGCACTGCGCAGACTGCCTCTGGCCCTCCAGTGGAGTGCACTGACTCCAATGCCTCTCTCCTGGGCGGCTACAAGCAGGCAACACTGTTGCTTGAGGCCTAGTCCTCGCTATGACCAAGGCCACATTGCTTCCCCACTGTTCGCCAATAAACCAGACAGTTTAGTGGAATGGGCAAAGAAGTGGCAAATAAAATACAATGTTGGAAAGTGTATGGTCATGCACTTTGATGGAAGAAATAAATGGGCAGACTATTATTTAGATGGGGAGAGAATTCAAAATGCAGAGATGCAAAGGGACTTGGGAGTCCTTGTGCAGGGTACCCTAAAGGTTAACCTCCAGCTTGAGTCAGTGGTGAAAAATGCAAATACAATGTTGGCATTCATTTCTAGAGGTATGGAATATAAGAGCAGGGATGTGATGTTGAGGCTCTATAAGGCATTCATGAGACCACACTTGGAGTATTGTGTGCAGTTTTGGGCTCCTTATTTTAGAAGGGATATACTGACATTGGAGAGGGTTCAGAGAAGATTCACAGGAATGATTTCAGGAATGAAAAGGTTACCATATGAGGAACGTCTGGCAGTTCTTGGGCTATATTCCCTGGAGTTCAGGAGAATGAGGGGGGATCTCATAGAAACATTGCAAATGTTAAAAGGCCTGAACAGATTAGATATGGCAAAGATATTTCCCATGGTAGGGGAGTCTAGGACAAGAGGGCACGACTTCAGGATTGAAGGACATCCATTTAGAACAGAGATGCGGAGAAATTACTTTAGTCAGTGCGTGGTAAATCTGTGGAATTCATTGCCATGGGCGGCTGTGGAGGCCAAGTCATTGGGTGCATTTAAGGCAGAGATAGATAGGTTCTTGATTAGCCAGGGCATCAAAGGGTATGGGGTTAAAGCAGAGGAGTGGGGATGACTGGAAGAATTGGATCAGCTGGGATTGAATGGCAGAGCAGACTCAATGGGCCAAATGACCTACTTCTGCTCTGACGTCTTATGGTCTTATGGTCTTATGAATTGGGCTTTCAGCATTTCACATTAACAATGTCCAACAGAGCCTTGCAATCACAAGAAAAGTGACTAAGACAATCAAATGCCTTAATAAAACCCCTATAGACAGCATCCACAGTTCTACCTTCATCAATCACTCTCGTCACCTTGTCAAAAAAATCAATCAAGTTAGTAAGACACGACTTGCTCCACACAAGTACATGCTGGCGCTCCCTAATGAGGCCAAGGTTTTCCAAATGCTCATAAATCCTATCCCTAAGAATTCTCTCCAGTAACTTCCCTACGACTGATGTAAGACTCAACAGTCTATAGTTTCCAGGATTATATCTAGTTCCCTTCTTGAACAATGGAACAACATTAACTATTCACCAGTCCTCTGGTCCCTCACCTGCAGTTAGAGAGGACATGAAAATATTGGCCAAGGCCTCAGCAATCTCTTCATTTGCCTCTCTCAGAAACCTGGGGTATTTCCCATCAGGCCCTGGGCACTTATCCACCTTAATGCTCTTTAGCAGGTCCAATGCTGCTTCCTTCTTTACCTCAAAATGCCTTAACATATCAATATACTCGGCACTGATCTCCGTGTCCTCCAAGTCCTTCTTGGTAAATATTGATGTACAATATTCATTGAGGATCTTACCAACATCCTTCACATGCAAGTAAATGTTCCCCCTTTATCCTTGAGTGATCTTACCTTCTCCCTGGTTACCCTCTTGCTCTTGAGGTATGTATAGCTTTCACACTTCAATACCGTGCACGAGTGCTTGAGTCGATGAAGTCATTAAGAATTTGCATTGAAATAATGAGTGATATAGTCACTTGAGCTCCAGTCCCGAAATTCTGATCCATGGTACCGTGCATACAGAGCACCTCACCGAGGAGGAATTTCTTACCCACTGTGCACATGCAAAATCTAGATGGATATAGATTAAATTCCTTCCCAAATTTTCCCCGTGGTGTAAATGGTGTCATTTCCACAGCAATGAAATTGGTTCTTTTATGTAATCTGGGTATAATGTGGGAATTCAGCAGGGAGTGAATTAAATAGTTTCATTTGCATTTATATAAGCACCTTATCACACCTCTCTGATAATTCATGTGAAATGAATCACTTTTCGTTATCTGCCTGTTCTGCAGACAGTTACAGGGCTTATTCTGCATACAACACAAGCAGCAATGATTTAGTCTGAATGGTAAACCTGGGGTGGCAAACCCTCTAATGTCCATCTCTGTGGGACTTTGGGAGTAAAAATGCTTTCCCAGAGCTCACAAGGGAAGCATTTTAATATTGCTCTTTTAATTTGGTTTTGTATTGGGACTGTCAGATCAGTGAGTAAATTGTGTCAAGTGTTCTGGGTTAAGCAATCTTGATTTACAAACTGATTATAAAGTGAAATTGAAGAGACAAAACATACTGTTTTATCACAATAATTCCAACCAGACTTGAGTTATGTATTTAGACTGGAAAAGTTAGAGCTTGTGCTTAGAACAGAGGAGGCAGAAAAGAGATCTGACAGAACTATTTAAAATAATGTATAGCATGAACAGAATACATACACAAGACTGACCCAATGACAGAGAGACCATCGGAGCAGCTGAGGCAAATAAAAGCATTCAAAAGGGAGCTGAATAAATATCATAACCTAAAGAAAGTGTGGGGTTATGAGGCAGGGAAGGAACAGGTGTAGATTTAGCTGGGTTGCTTTTAATTTACTAAAGATTTGATAAGCTTTGTTTTAAACTTTAACTATTCCATAATTTTCTTTCCATTTCTGCCAGATGGGGGAATAGAATGGAAGCAAATTTGTGGTTCAAATATCTTTCCTCCTCTCTACAATTCATTGTTTTCAGAGTGGTAAACTTCTTTACATTTACTTTCTTTCTCAAGTGTGATTTCAATTTTCCTGTAAACCTAAATAATCAAAGTCAAATTCCAACAGTAAATGCTTTCTACCCCTAAGTGTAAGAGACCTAAAACACCAAGAGATTCTGCAGTTGCTGGAAATCTTGAGCAACACACACAAAGTGCTGGAGGAACTCAGCAGATCAGGCAGCATCTATGGAGGGGAATAAATTGTCCTTGTTTTAGGCCACAAAACACCAACTGTTCATTCCCTTCAATAGATGCTGCCTGACACGTTGAGTTCCTCCCGCACTTAGTGTAAAAGACTTAAAAATGTAAACAGGAAGAAGCCATCAGCTCATGGGAGGAGTTTAATAGCTCTGACGTGGTGCTAATTTATCCTGTACATTGCAAAACAATTGAACTGCAAATATCCTGACACAGAACATATATTTTTATCTATTAATACTTCTTCCTATCACGTACATTTTTCACAGGATTACTTTGCCACCTAGTTTGTCAACATATCTTTTTTTTAAGTTTAAACTCTTCTTTATAGAGAAACACACTTATGGTAAAAATGAAAAAAAAATCAATTTTCTGGATTCCTGTCCTGCTCTGATCTATTTTTATCAGATTAGTGGCAGAATTTGTAGTACAATACTGATATCAAACCAATTTAAAATAAAGTGGATTCCAGTTAATTGGGACACATTGGGACCAGTATATTTTGGCCCAATTAAGCAGTTGCTTCAATTAGCAAAAGCTTCATGGAAATAGTTAAAAAGGTATATAATCAAAGGCAAACTACTGTTTAACTGAGTAATAAATTATGTATTTAAATGAAATACAGAATAAATAAGAACACTACCAATACTAAAGTACAACAAAATAATATATTCGTTCCTAATTGTTATTAATAGAGGAATTCACCAGTGCACCTGTACAGTGCACTTTCTTTTGATTGACTGTAGATGAACAAAATCAGCACAGACACAGTGCAGATAATGGTCTGTCTTCATACAATGCATCCTCCAAATCTTCATTTTCATTGTAACATTCAAGATGTTGCTGTTACCTTCAAGTTCTTCACAGTTCCTAACTTGCTGAAGTAGTGAAATCATTTCATTTTCACTCGCACCCATTTCTGGCATCTCCAACTCTGAATACTTGAAACTACAGTGAGCAAAACAGTTCTGAATTGTCTTACTGCTTATTTCTTGCCAACTATCAGAGACAAAAATCACTGCTTTTTCAACACAAGTGCAGGCAACTGACACTTCTAAAAAAACTGTTTGCTCTAAGTGTAGTATAGTGTAATACAGCTATACAAGTTCACGCATCTGATGCTAGTTGGAAATGGTTCAGCAACATTCTCCTGCACCAATTAAGCAACATAGTGTCCCAAATAAATGAAGGGAGTCCCAGCTATTTTTTCAATTATTTTTTGTTTTTTAAGAGCTGAACAAGTAAGTTGTTTCCTGATTAACCAAAGTCCACTGTATTTAAAATATTCCAGTGACAATAAAAACAGAGAGATTTGGTCAGATTTAGATATAAAAGTACCATTTATAATGATGGAGAAGAACTCAAGTAAATCCTCTGCAACTCACACAAAACACTGGGAATCTCAGCAAGACGGGCAGCATCTATGCAAGGGGATAAACAAAGAAACTGTTGAATATTGAGACCACAATAACTGGAAGAGTTGCTGTTGAGTTCATTTTCTGGCAGTCAATCCATTGTGCATCTAATAATGTGGAAATGAAAGGCATAAAGTTGCCCTGCATATTCACTGATGATGTAAATTCATGGTAGACCTGGCAACAGGACCAAGAACCCCTATGAGTAGGGCCCTCCAGCAGTAGTTGGCAAATGCTGAATTTATTCTATTCATTCCTTTGGACCACAGAAGTGTGGCAAAGCCTCGTAACAAAGGCAAGTTTATTGTCATATGCACAAGTACATGTATGCACAGTTGCAATGAAAATCTTACTTGAAGTAGCATCACAGGCACATGGCATCAGATAAGCTGCATTCAAAACTCAACTGATACCCCATAAGGAAACAAAAGCAGCCACCCCAATTATGCAGAATAAACCCATGGATCAAAATAGGGCAAGAGACATAACACCGTCATGAATGCTTAGACAGCGTGCAACAAATTAATTCAAAAAGCTTCCTCTCTAGTGGAGACAGTGAGCGTGCTTTCAAAAGACTACCGAGATTGAAAAGAGACTGTCCTACATAATCAGCTGGACCCAAGATTTCCAATCTAGAAGTCTAGGTTGGAAAGTTCAAGTGGAAAAGAGAGATTCCATTTCCCCAGGGGCTCAGGAGTCCATTCTGAAGGATGCTAAAGCAGCAATTGGAAGAGTTGGCAGTGGAAGTGTATTTAGCATCTGGCTAGGGAACAGGTCTCTCACCCATTCAAGTCATAGCAATTGGATGACCTCCGTCACAGTGGAAACATTATAATACAAACTCTGAGATTTAAATATCAGCATTATAAAAACACAAGGATATAAATAAGATAGTCAAACTTCCTCACACAAACTCTCCACTGAATGACCACAATGGGAAAATGCTGTCATTTATTTCGTGTCTCAGGATTAAAGATGACCTGCTGAATTGACCAATGAAGCCACGTAGAAACCACAAACTCTTCCACAGAAAAGGCAGACAGTGCCTGGTAGAGAGGACAGGAGGGCAGTTTGAGGTGGTGTGGACCTTCCACAATTTAATTGGGTCTCTGCCTGGTTCCAGTGCAAGCTCTTAGTACAATTCCCATTGCACCTTCTGCACTTGGTGTGGCTATGGGTGATAGCTTCCCAGGAGTCAATGGGGAGCTTACATTTCTTCAAGAGACCTTGAGCAGACCCTCAAATGATTTCTACCGTCTGCCTGATAATCTATTCCTCTGACAGAGCTCCGAATAGTTTAGTTTTGGAGGAAAGTGCCAGGCATACACGTGACAAAGGTTTCCCAATGTGACCAACTAATTGTTAGGGTCTCAGTAGTGGGGATGTTTGCCTGGGAGCAGTCATTCATATTGGTTTACATGAACTTCCAGTGAGTTTGGAAGATTTTGCATGTAATTGCTTGAATTCAGATGTCACATTCCTGTGTGCCAGTGAAGCCCTCTAATGACAGGACAAGAAAGAATGCAAAGTTTCCCAAGGAATTTCTAAAGTTGCTCAGTAGTACAGGGGACACACAAACAGAGATAAAGGTGCAGAGTCACAAGCAACTGCAATCCTGTTCCATGATATATTTTGCAAGATGGGTGATTGGTACATTTCCTATTGCAGACATAAGAAATCAAAAATTTAATCATGCAATTTATTTTTGTTGCTTTAATAAAGCATTAATAAGTGCAAGAAAAAAGTTAAATGCACCCTTATGCACATGAGAACCTGCACACAGAAAGCATTTCTTATTTACCATACTGTATATCTTACAGAGTCAAAATGAAAACACCACTAAGTAAACTTGTGTATAATACATTTCCAGCATCTCTTTAAATGAGATCAAAGCTGAAGGTCACGATCCTTCAAGATAAAATAACAGTAAACAGAGTGAAACTAAGTGATGAATTAATGTTTAAATTTGAAACATATTTGCCAGGCTTTTGGTATTGCAGATCTGAGCTTGCTTAAGTGGCTGAGGCTTGGTGCACTGTGCACTGTGCATCTCCTGTGCACTGTGGCAAGTGATCAGCGAGAAACAAAGAAAAAGGGTTTTTCTAGGGCTATTGTGCTCAGGTTAACTTCGCAATTTCGTTCTCCTAATAGTTATGGAAATATTGGAGGCAAGGAAAAAAAACTGCATGAAAGAAGTTGGTATTAGCCAATCAAGTTACAAAAATCTCTTCTGTCTTCAATTCATGTTAGAAGGTGATGTTTTACTCAAGCTTTGTTGCATAAACACCGGTGAGAGGGTTGAGAGCTCTCTGGCGAGAAGTCACATGATAAAATCCAGAAACATGTCCAACCAGTGTTGGGAACCCTCAAACATAATTGTCAAAATAACAGCTCAGAAGGTCATTGACTTGAAAATTTAGTCTTTCAAAAGATGCTTCCGGCTTTTTGACCATTTCCAGCACTTTTGGTTTTTGCTCAAACACTTTGTTCCCTGCAACCTGTCAAAACATAAAAAAAACATTTAACTGCTCTCTATATTTTGATGACATTGCTTCTCAAGGCCACAATTAAAACATAACTGGGTGGGAAATGGCCAATGTTCCGTGCTCTATATGGCTGGATTTCAATTAAAGAAAAAAACAAGGGGAAATTAGTGATTTACAGCAAATTGCACAAAATGCACACTTTCCCTTTGTGGAGGCACATGGACAACATGGACAATGATATACAAAGATGTGCAATGGGTCTCTGCAGCACTCATTCACACATACACCAAGCCATTCACAACATCTTGAAGCTTGCTGCAGTGTGACTTAAAGGAGCAGGACCTAGGTTCTTCCTCAAATTCCCTATACCACAACCGGAAGCGAGGCCAAGCACTGGGTTTAGCCTCCAGTCCCTGAGGGACTGTGGGTTTGAATCCCACCACTACCATGGTTAGACTCTTCACTGTGCTCTTAAATTTATGATTAACATGGTGCCATAAAATTCAAGCTTCAGATTTAAGATTGTTTATTGTTATTCTTCAGTGCACGACTGTAAGAAAATGAAATGATTACACTCGGGACCCAAAGCAGCATAAAAACACAGTAAGCATGAAGAAGTCAATAAAAACAAAAAAACAATAAATATAAATATAAAACAATCTTATAAAACCTAATGAGCAACTGTTATATACTATACATAGAGCGTTGCTAGGTGATATGTATGTAGTGGTGGGTTGGATTCATGGATGGAAGTTTGCATACTTGTGGAAGCAAATGGTTTTGAGTCTGGTGGTCCCGGTGTGGATGCTGTGTAGCAACTTCCCTGATGGGAGTGGGACAAACAGTCCATAAGCAGGGAGGGTGGGATTCTTCATGATATTGCTGGCTTTTTTCTGGCACCTTTCTGTATATATGATCTTGATGGTGGGTAGACTGGTGCCAGTGATGCGTTGGCTAGTCTTAATTACCCATTGCAGAGCCATTGCCACACAGCACCAGAGGTGTAGGTTCAATCCTGACCTTGGGTGCTGACTGTGTGGGGTTTTCATGTTCTCCCTGTGACCGCATGGGTCTCTCCTGGGTGCTCTGCTTTTCTGCCTCATCACAAAGGCATGGCAGGTAGCTAGTTGACTGGCTAGTGTAAACAATCCTTAATGCAGGTGGGATGGGAGTGTGAGGTAAATACATTATGGGGAAAATTAGTGGGGGTAGGGGAAAAAAGGTATTGTGAGAGGGCATAATTTTAAGGTGACTGGAAGAAAGTATAGTGGTATGTCAGAGGTAGGTTATTTTATAAAGAGAGTGGTGGGTGTCTGGAATGTGCTGCTGGAGTGGTGGCCAACACATTAGAAGCAATTAAGAAACTCTTTAATAGGTACATGAATGAAAGAAAAATGGCAGGCTATGCGGAAGGGCAACATTAGATTATTCTTGGAGTAGGTTAAGAGGTTGACACAACATTGTGGGCTGAAGGACCTGTTCTGCACTGTGTTGTTTTACGTTCACCCCTACACTCTTGCTGCATAACAGTCCACCATCCCCATCACCTGGTCAGTAACCCTTTCCCAAGCAGCTCCCGCTTCCAACACCCGATCACACTGCTTCACCATTCCTTCCCTCAAATACATATGACTGGCAACTGCAGCCAACAAACCCTAAGCCCACTCATCCCCGATAGCTCACCCTCCGAGCAGCCACAGGACGAACATACAACCCGCACACAGAGGTCAGGACTGAACCTGAATCACTGGAGCAGTGATGCCACAGCTTTACCAGTTGCGCGCTCTGTTATGCCTCCGATTTTATGTTTAAGACAGGTGACTTCAGTCTCAAATCCCTCAGAGCAAATCTGCTGAGAATATTTTTTAAAAGTTAAGCAGGCCTTTGGCCAGCAATAGATAATGAGCTACAAGTGCAGAAGTGTTACTGATCACAGTCAGTATTTGCTGGGTAACTATGTGCAGGTTTTATAGGCAGCCTTTGAAAGATGATGAACAAATTTAAAGGGCAATTAAAAAGATCGTTTAACACTTCAGAGTGCTTGACTCTTCCTAATGCCTGTATCAGGATTTAGCAAAGGTTCAGGGCAGCAACAATGAGTAGCAAAATCCACTGGCTGGCACAGTAAAGCTGTGGGATGTGATGAGGCTTTGCAAGATTTTGGTAGACTGAACGAGGGATGGAGTGGGGATAGTGAGAAGGTATAGACCAAGGTGGGAAGGGATATCAACCAAGGTGGGGAGGTGGGCTTGCAGTCACTTTTCTTACTAGAATGTTGCAAACATCAATATGCAGTAGAGCATTTATTTAAATACACACTGAAGTCTACTGCTGTGACACTGGATTCCTCCTACTTTTACTGCACAAAACATGATGGTTTGGCACTATTCTCCAATTAGATCATCTGAAACAAAACCAATGAATTGGCCAAAATCTAGTATTAGTACAGGTTTCACCCAGAAGCAGTCACTAATACGAGACCGGAAACACCACCAGAATCACACTAGTTTACACACAGCTTACAATGAATTGCTACACTGTAATCAAGGAAAATGGTCATCACCCTTTAAAGACACACTCCACATGGTAGGCATACTGCAGTTAAGAGGCTGCCATGAAGGAAACTAAGGATGCAGGTGAGGGGCAGAGCACCCCTATATTAAGGAAACATCCCAAATCCTGATGCCAGAAGGAAGGCCCAGCACAAAGATCCACCATCTCACCTGCAGCCTTAGTTTCCTTCATGGCAGCCTCTTAACTGGTTCATTACATCAAAGATATTTGAAGATGATCCATGCACTACTGTCGACAGGATGTATTTTATATGTTGGTCGAGGTCTTTAAAAGAAGAGTGATTTATCAGGGAATATGAAGGTGCTGCAGAATGTCATTTAATGAATTGAAGACAGGATTCACTCAGTCATGCGTAACATCACAGGAACCAGCCTCCCCTCTATGGACTCTAACTAAGCTTCTCACTGCTTCAGTAAAGCAGTCAGCATAATCAAAGACCCCTCCTTCCCTGGACATTTTCTTTTCTCCCCTCTTCCACTGGCTAGAAAATACAAAAGTCTGAAAGCTCGTACCACCAGACTCAAGGACAGTTTCTATCCCACTGTTATCAGACTCTTGGCCTCCAATCTAGCTTGTTATGATTTTGCCATTTATCATTTACCTACTCTGCACTCTTTCAGGGGCTTTTACACTTTATTCTGCACTGTTATTGTTTTACCTCATTCTAGTTCAATTGTATTGATTTGATCTGTATGAGCAGTATGCAAGGCAAGCTTTTCACTGCATGTTGGTGTATGTAACAACAATAAAGCAAACTGTGTTGGCAAACAGTATTGCATCCCTAGAGACTGGAATTCACTGTGTTGGTGCTCTAAATATGTGAGGTGTAGAGCAAAGATAACCAAACAGATCCCTGACCAGCTTGGTGAAAATGGGCAAAAATATGTGAAACATGCACACACAAATGTGCTTGCACACACAGTGTCACTGTGATGTTCCAGTCAAGATGTCAGGCAACTGTCCTCTCAATGATGCACTGACCATTCAGAAGGACAGTAGTGTTCAAAGTACTCACCCATGGCAGCCACTGAACAGTGGAAGATATGGCTGTGGCAGAAGAAAGAGAATTTGGCTTGGTGGGTGAGTGAGTTGGGTAACCATAGCAATGGAGTCCATGTTTTACCTGTACCCCACATGACTGGATCAGGGCCGGAGAACACAGCATCACAAAAAAGTTGCAGCTGATGGAGGAACCTTAATGCTGAGCTGTGATTCAAACTTATCTTAATTTTGAAGATCTCCTTAGATTGCCACTCAGGGGGTAAAAAATAAGACATGGCATGGTTCATGATGGTCAGAAATTCATATTTCTGGTATCAAATTCATAATTATTTTCTACACACTCTCTATTACCACTGTATCCTGTCTATACATGTAGCAACCAGAAATATACACAACACTTTTATGTGTGATCTAAACACCATTTGATACACTTTTTCTCAATTTCTGATTCATCCAGAAATAACACCTTATGTGCGTGGTTCACATTTCTATTCACATCATTAACCTGTGCCTCTACTTTCTTTCTCTCTAAACCACAGCTTCTTTGCCTGAGAAGTACAAATCAATATGGGGTAATGAATGACCATTCTTAAAAACCAAAACTTATTAAATCACATTTATGTGGAAAATTACTTGCCAATTACATACTCATTCTGTCTTCCCCCTCCAAAGGGAGGTCTTTATCAGCACATTTTGAAATCATGACTTATCAATCAATTCCTCGCAATTTATTTGACTGACAAATTTTCCGATAACTCGGGTGCTCAGTTCTTTCAGAAGCTACTTCAAAAATGCACCATTTGGATCTGTTGTTTCTGAAAGAGTTTTAGTGTCTTTTGCTACAAACAAAATAATTCACAATATATATTAACTATGCACTAGCATGAAAGATTCCTTTTTCAACGTGGATCCAGCATGTCAAAATCATGCAAGAGAAACCACAGACAGGGTCCAATATAATGCGAAAACGTAAGAGAGTCATGTACAAACATCGGTGGACGGATCAAAGAAAAATGTATTAATACTATCTTAAAATACCCACTTACAAAACTTGTACACCTAACACATTGGACTAATTCTGAATTGTGATGAACTTTTTCATAACTTAGAACTGTTTTTCATAATAATTCTTGAAGAATTTAGGATTTAAATGATCATAAATTAAACATCAGCAGAACTCTGTGGGTTCTAAAACTGATAAAAAAAAGTCATTTGGGATCAGTCAATCACATTTAACACCAGTCCAATCAGGAATAAATTAATCCTTTTCTTGTGAAACTACAGAAGCAGGAATAAAAGGCACATAACCTCCAATTACATTTTAAAGATTTCTTTGTGAGTGCTCTTTGTCCAAACACTTCACATAAGGCTGAAGGAAGCATTACCGCAGTGGCAGAATGGTTATGCTGAAGTAACACTTAGGCAGCCATTCACTGAAGAACTACAGAAATCCTTGAACTCATTTCCATCATGTACGGACATTTTATTGTGCATGGTTCCAATGCATTATCTGCTAAGTATTAAATTACACAGTAGAGCAGCAAGATTTAAAGAGAAGAGACAGCTCTTGGAAAGCAAAGAATACAGGATTTTTTAAAAAAAGCTATGTTTCAAATATCTTTTTCTTAAATGAAGAATGCACTTAGTACACATAAGAAGCTTTTATTTAAAAGATGTATTGCAGAGCAAAGCTTTTCTTGAATGCTGTCCTGTGAGGTACAGAGACAAACACAATGATGGGCTGAGAATTGAATTGTTTGATGTTCCAGTATCACAGATGAGTGCAAGCCAGTCTTCTGAGAACATCCAAAAACACAAGTACATGCCAGTCACAAGAACATGACAATTTGCTGCTCAAACTACTGAGCAGGGTTGATATCAAAGATCAAAGTTAATCATATACAACCCTGAGATTCATTTTCTTGCGGGGGTAGCACAGCGGTTAGCACAATGCTTTACAGTACCAGTGGCCTGGGTTCAATTCCCACAGCTGCCTGTCTGGAGTTTGTATTTATTCCCCATGACCGTGCGGGTTTCCTCCCACAGTCCAAAGATGTACCAGTTGGCAGGTAAATTGGTCATTGTAAATTGGCCCGTGATTAGGATAGGGATAAATCAGGGGTTGCTGGCCGGCAAGGCTTGAAGGGCCAGAAGGGCCTGTTCCAAGCTGTATCTCAATAAACAAACAAATCCAAGAAACACAACAGAATCAATGAAAGACCGCACCCAATGACGGACAAACAACCAATGTGGAAAAGACAACAGACTGTGTAAATACACAAAGAAAAAGAGAAATAATAGTACTAATAATAACAAGTAAATAAATAAAGTAAATAAGTAAATAAATAATAATAACAAGTAAATAAAAACAAGCAATAAATACCTAGAACGTGAGATGAAGAAACCTTGAAAGTGAGTCCACAGGTTGTGGGAACAGTTTAGGGATGGGGCAATAAAGTTGAGTGAAGTTATCCCCTCTGGTTTAACAGCCTGATGGTTAAGGAGTAATAACTGTTCCTGAACCTGGTGATGTGGGTCCTGATGCTCCTGTGTCTTCTTCCTGGTGGCAGCAGTGAGAAGAGAGCATGGCTTGGATGGTGGAGGTCCTTGATGATGGATACTGCTTTCCTGCAACAGTGCTCCATGTAGATGTGTTCAATGGTGGGGAGGGCTTTCCCCGTGATGGACTGGGCTGTATCCACTACTATTTGTATGCTTTTCTGTACAAGGGCATTGGTGTTTCCATACTAGGCTATGAGGCAACCAGTCAATATACGCTCACCACACATATATAGAAGTTTGTCAAAGTTTTAGATGACATGCCGAATCCTTGCCAACTTCTAAGAAAGCGTAGGCACTGCTGTGCTTTCTTTGTAATGGCATTTACATGACATACAGCAACTGGAGTGTTGTTTACTACATCGCACCCCAAACACAATTTAATATAAGACTTTAAGACATAGGAGCAGAATTAGGCCATCTGGTCCATTGAGTCTGCTCAGCCATTCAATCATGGCTGATCCTTTTTTCTTCTCCTTCTCAATGCCTGTTCCCAGCCTTCTCCTGTAACCTTTGATGCCATGTCCAATCAAGAACCTATCAATCTCTTCCTTAAATACACCCAATGACCTAGCCTCCACAGCTTCTTGCAGCAACAAATTCCACACCCTCCGGCTAAAGAAATTCCTCCGTATCTCTGTTTTGAAAGGGCACCCCTCTATCCTGAGGCTGTGCCCTCTTGTCCTAGACTCTCCCACCATGGGAAACATCCTTTCCACATCTACTCTGTCTAGGCCTTTCAACATTCGAAAGGTTTCAATGAGATCCCCCCTTATCCTTCTGAATTCCAGTGAGTACAGACCCAGAGCCATCAAATGTTCCTTGTACGATAATCCTTTCATTCCTGGAATCATCCTTGTGAACCTCCTCTGGACCTTCTCTAATGCCAGCACATCGTTTCTAAGATGAGGGGCCCAAAACTGTTCACAATACTCAAGCTGAGGCCTCACTAGTGCCTTATAAAGCCTCAGCATCACATCCTTGCTCTTGAATTCTAGTTCTCTTGAAAAGAACGGTAACATTGCATTTGCCTTCCTCACCACCGACTCAAACTGCAAGTTAACCTTTAGTGTGCTACACAAGGTCTCCCAAGTCCCCTTGCATCTCAGATTTTTGGATTTTCTCCCCGTTTAGAAAATTGTCTGCACACTTATTTCTACTACCAAAGTGGATGACCGTACATTTTCCAACATTGTATTTCATTTGCTACTCTCTTGCCCATTCTCCTAGTCTGTCTAAGTCCTTCTGCATCCTACCTATTTCCTCAACACTACCTGCCCCTCCACCAATCTTCGTATCATCTGCAAACTTAGCAACAAAGTCATCTATTCCATCATCTAAATCATTTATATACAGCATAAAAAGAAGCGGTCCCAATACTGACCCTTGCAGAACACCACTAGTCACTGACCAATCAGCCAATGCTCTAACCATGTTAGTAACTTTCCTGTAACACCATGAGCTCTTAACTTGGTAAGCAGCCTCATGTGTGGCACCTTGTCAGAGGCCTTCTGAAAGTCCAAATATACAACATCCACTACATTCCCTTTATCTATCCTACTCGTGAAGTCCTCAAAGTATTCCCACAGGTTCATCCTTAACAATTGGCTCTAACATCTTCCCAACCACTGAGGTCAGGCTAACTAGTCTATGTCCTTTCCGCTGCCTTCCCCCTTTCTTAAAGAGTGGAGTGACATTTGCAATTTTCCAGTCCTCTGGCACCATGCCAGAGTCCAATAATTTTTGAAAGATCATTTCTAATACCACCACAATCTCTAATGCTACCTCTTTAAGAACCCTAGGGTGCAGTTCCTCTGGTCTGGGTGACCTATGTACCTTTAGGTCTTTCAGCTTTCTGAGCACCTTCTCTTGTAACAGTAACTGCACCCACTTCTCTTCCTTCACACAGTACAACATCTGGCACACTGCTAATGTCTTCCACAGTGAAGGCTGATGCAAAATACTCATTTAGTTCATCAGCCAACTCCTTGTCCCCTTTTATTATTTCTCCTGTTCATTTTCTAGTGATCCTATATCCACTCTCATTTCTCTTATTTTTAACATACTTGAAAGAACTTTTACTATCCACTTTGATATTATTTGCTAACTTGCTTTCATATTTCATCTTTTCCCTTCTAAGGATTTTTTTTAGTTGCTCTCTGTAGGTTTTTAAAAACTTCCCAATCCTCTATCTTCCCATTCATGTTTGCTTTGTTGTATGCCCTTACTTTTGCTTTTACAATGGCTTTGACTTCTCTTGACAGCTATGGTTGTACCATTTTACCATTTGAGTATCGCTTCATTGTTTGGAATACATATGTCCTGTACCTTCCTCAATTTCCCCAGAAACACACGCCATTACTGCTCTGCTGACATCCCTGCCAGCAGCTCCTTCCAATTTACTTTGGCCAACTCCTCTCTCAAACCACTGTAAGTTCCCTTATTCCACTGAAATACTGCTACATCAGACTTTACTTTCTCCCTATCAAATTTCAAGTTGAACTCAATCATATTGTGATCACTGGTTCCTACGGGTTACCTTAGGCTCCCTAATCGCCTCCAGTTCATTACAAAACACCCAAGCCAGTATAGCTGATCCCCTAGTAGGCTCAATGACAAACTGCTCTAAAAAGCCATCTCTTAGGCATTCAACAAACTCACTCTCTTGAGATCCATTACCAACCTGATTTTCCACAATCGACCCGCATGTTAATATCTCCCATGACTACCATAACATTGCCCTTTTGACTCGCCTTTTCTATTTCCTGTTGTAACCTGTGGTCCACTACCCAGCTGCTGTTGGGACACCTGTATATAACTGCCATCAACATCCTTTTACCCTTGCAGTTTCTTAACTCAACCCTTCTGATCCTATGTCACATCTTTCTACTGATTTGATGCCATTCTTTACCAGCAGAGCCACACCTCCCCCTCTGCCTACCTTCCTATCCCTCCGATATAACGTGTAACCTTGGACATACTGCTCCCAACTACAACCATTCTTCAGCCACGATTCATACATGGCAATCTGTAATAGTGCGACAAGATCACCCACCTTATTTCTTATACTATGTGCATTTAGTCACAACACCTTGAGTACTGTAATTTGCTATCCTTTCTGATTCTGCATCCCTAATGTTTTGATACTCAGCCTGTTGGCTACAACTAAGTCCCATCACCTGCCTTCCCTTCCTGACACTCTGACTGCACGCCATCTTTACTTTTTTACCATCCATCCTATCCTGAGTCCCTTTACTATGGTTTAAACCCTCCCCAACAGCACTAACAAACCTGTCTACAAGAATTCTGTATAAGAATAAGTTTACCAATGTCACTGTGTTCCATGAACACATGGGAACCATCATCAAAATTAACAACTTGAGATGCTAACCAAAGGCATATTCAAATCTAAGTAGCTATTAGCTAAATTTGAAAATTTAGCTGTAATTTGCCATTTCCTAACACCATAATTCCAATCATCAGAAATATTCTGCATCATGCAGAAACTGAGCAGATGTTCAATACTTCAATTGTTAATTCTTACTCCCTGTTTAAAATAGGAATTTTATTTCAAACCAGGTTTAGCGGTGGTGTCAGGATCAGGTGGAATGGTGGTTTCATATTCCCTGTGAATTTACTCTTCAATGGAGCATGCAAAATAGTCTAAACATGACTGCTGTTTGAAGTGATGTACATTAGACATTTTAATACAGATTCAGGTTAATTTATTTATCGCAGGTACATTGAAACATACAGTGAAATCTGTTGCTTGTATTAACAATATGCTTAATTGTTTTTGCTCTCCACTGGCGAACCTAATTCTTTGGGGTTTTTCCCCCAAATTGGTTAAAATTTGCCAATGCTTTTATCACCACAGGTGGGATGATAAGATCTACTTGGCTAAGACAAGTTTTCTAAATGGACCTTGTACAGAGTTTTAAAATTTCTTCATTCAAAGAATGTGCACATCACCACCAAGGTTGGTCAATATTTAACACCGCTGGCTTGTTTGGCACTACATAAAGAGAATTAGTTAAATATGCTATGCAGCATTGGAATCACATCATCCAGACAAGGATTATCCTTAAAGCTATGTATCAAGGTCTTCAACTGACAAGGTTCACAAGAGATCATTGTTGGTTTTCCTCCTTTAACACAGTGTTGTGCCAATTTCAGTGCAAAGTATTCTACAGATCTGTTGCAAGTTCTTGATGCTGCCAGCATTAATTCCTGCAGGAATTACCTCTATATTCATCTCTGAAAGGGATGCACCACAATATAAGCAACACCCCTCAAATTACAGAAAAATGTTGCTCAGTGCCAGAATGATAGGTAGGTGGTGGGGGGAGGGGGGGGGGTGAGTGCTCCTGGGAAGAGGAGTGGCATGGGAGATGTTAGAAGGACCTGGAAAAACTTGTGAACGTCAGGAGATATGAATTGAGACATGGTTCCATGGAGGACCCTCCATTGTTTCTGCTGGAACATTACAAAGGAGATCCCTATAAGTAGTAATTCAGCTCGAGTTCAGTTAATGAAAGCCTGTAGATCCCCAGGACATGTGGACCAGTGAGGAAAGGAAAGGAAGAATGATTAGCTCAGAGTGGAGTTTGGACACACAGTAGTAAGAAGTAAACTGAGATGTAGTAGCAACTTGAGGACTGATCATGAAGCTAATAGTTATGGGAAATGGCCTGGACATGAAATTGAAGTTAGGGACTATTTTACCAAATGGCAGAAAAGGCTCAAGTGCGGTCTACTCCTGCTTTGAATCCTTACGACTATGGTTTGGGATAATGCCAGCTCTAGGAGTCTGTAGTCATGGGTAGAATTACAACAATTAAAAGACAGTTGGACAGGTACATAAATAAGAAAGGTTTAGAGGGATATGGGCCAGAATTAGTTTGGATAGACATCATGGACAAGTTGGGCTGAAAGGCTGATTCTGTGCAGTATGACACTATGACTCTAATGAAGCAGAGTGAACATCTTGCGTGCATTTTCATATTTCTCAGAACAAGCAAAATTATTTGTTTCATCGAGTCCCTGCAGACTCACAGACAGTTCCTTCAGACCCGTTCTCTTTCACTCATGCCGAATCTTCCCAATTCTCCTTCACTTGCATGGGGATAATTTACAGCGGCCAATTATCCTGCCAACCTGTATATTTTTGGGATGTGGGAGGAAACTGGAACACCCAGTGGAAGCTCACACAGTCACAGGGAGAATGGTCCCAGGAGCCTAGAGCTATGAAGTAGCAGCACTTTGTACTGTCTACTTGAGGATGAGGAGAAATACTTCATAACTAGGAGTTTATATTCTTTGTTATGGAAGGAACTTGGATTTATATAGAATGCTCCAAAGCACTTCAGGAGATAATTCAATATTTTTGGTCACCATTGCCTTGCAGAGAAGCTATAGCTCATCTGTAAACATAAGCAGTAAAAGAATAGCCACTTGATATTTTTGACAGTATTGGTGAAGGTCTAAATACTTTATCATGATGGTAACGTTCTCATGCACAGGAAGATGGATGGTACAGTGGATGAATGTGTTGCCTCATTCATCTGTCTCATGGTTCAAATTCAGTACAAAAGGAGTAAAAATTGAAGAATTAGGAGCATTGACTCAGATGCATAATTAAATAGATAACTTCCTGCATGCAGTGTCAACATTAAATACGCTCAGTCAGAAACAATGTGAAATCCATCTACTGTGTTAAAACTGAACATTAAAACTAAAAGGCAACCTCTCTTCACCACACAGCCCACACCAACATTGTCACCGTTTCCATTTCCCTGAAAATCCATTCTAATGTGTCTCATTCAAATTTTACTAAACTGTTGGGAAATGGGTATAAGATCACAAGATGTAGGAGCAAAATTGGGCAATTCAGCCCATTGAGTCTGCTCTGCCATTCGATCACAGCCAATTTATTTTCCATCTCAACCCCATTCTCCTGCCTTTTCCCCGTAACCCCTGATGCTCTGACTAATCAAGAACCTATCAAACTCTGCTTTAAATATACCTAAAGATTGGCCTCCACAGCCATCTGTAGCAATGAACTGCACAGATTCACCACCCCTTGGCTAAAGAAATCCCTCCTCATCTCTGTTCTAAAGGGACATCCCTGTATTCAGAGTCCATGCCATTTTGTCTCAGACTCTCCCACGGTTGAAAACATCCTCTCCATGTATAGTGTGCATCCAGACTATTCAACTAACTTACAATAAAATTTCTCTAAAACAAAATATCCAGACCTCCTTGTTCTTTGAAAAAGAAGCACGACAGCTGTAATATGGACGCAATACCTCATGATCCTCTGACCTGTCAGGAAGCTACCTCTACCTGATCCATCTCCCTGGGGACAGAGAATTTTTGCATCTTCATCTTACAATGATGAGCAATGCTATCTTCCTTGAGATCATCTCGTTGGCTGAGTATTTGATCAACAGTCTGAAATCTATCTTCATTCTCCTATTTGAAGTGTTTGTCACCATTATGGTAGATAGCTGACTTACAAACATGTGGTTAACAACTGGAGAAGTCAGTTTAGCCCTTCATCCCTGTTCCACCCAACTCTATATATGCAACTTTCCCCAAGTTTCCCCATATTGTTGGTTGACAAAATCTATCAATCTTAGGTTAAAATTAACAGCTAGCCTATCACCAATTATCATTGACTGTAAACATTTCCAAGGTTCTACCAGCCCCTACGTTAGAAACATGTGTTATGACCAAAGGAAAAAATAGCTGGAGTCGCTTAGTATTTTAGTGCAATGCCGTTTATTAGGTGTGTCAAAAATCAAATTTACAAAAATTAGTGAAAATTAAAAAAGGAAAATGCCAATTTTTACAAAATGATATTAATAATAGCTCCGTACTCATTTCTTGTCCAGTGTGAACTCCTGGCAGCCCCTCGCTCCCAATGGACGTACCATCTTTAATCACCAACAAAGTTAACTTAAGAGTACACATGAATTTGAATATAATGCACCTCACAATGTAGTTACAATCATATTACAAAATAAACAGGAGTATCTACATTAAGTACAATATACAAACAACATATACACATTTACACATCCCCATCACTAAACAAATGGAATTTTCCACCGTGTATGGCAGGAAAGGCACCGTAAGGCCAACCCGAGTGTATCCACTTGGCTTAGGACCCATTATGAGAATATACTGGGGAAGATATTGAAGGATCACTCTCAGCTTAACGACAGAAGAACTACAAGGCAATGTTTGTGTGTGTGAATGCACGTGTAAGGAGTGCACTTATCGAGTGCTCTCCATCACACCCTACTACGTCAAAAGCTTGATGTCAGATTGCTGTGGTGAAATTAGAAAGCTTCATCCACTTGCAGGAGTTCCTTTATTGAACACAAGAATCTGAAGGCAGCTTTGTAACCCCTTTGAACCAGTCACCCTTCAACTTCATGGCCAACACAGTACAAGTCCACACAGCTCCTACCCTGTCAATTCCTCTTAGAATCTTGGCCATCTCAATTAGGTTACTTCATAGTCTTCTGGATTCTGATGAGTATAGGCCAAATTCACTGAATTGCTCTTCATAGGACAAACCCCACCCCCCCATCCAAAAATACCAGGGAGCACAAACCTCTGCTACTCTCCCTTAAAGGGTGGAAGAGGTGGAAGTGGAGATTTAATAAGTAAGGGGCAAAAGGTTACCAAGGTAGCCAGGAACATTGAGGTGCAGTTCCAGATTGATCACTATCTTCCTGAATGACAGAGCAGAGTAGTGGCCGACTCCTGCTCCTAATTTGCTTGTTCATGTGTTTCAATCTTGGAAAATGACATAGTGCTGATTCCAAGTCCAGTTTATCCTTCTACAACAGAATCCAAACCTAACACAGTATTCCAAAGGACATCTCAGCAAAGTCCTGCCCAATGCCAATAATCATGTACTCCAAGCCCTCTGTGAAGCCAATTTCATCAGATAAATAATTTTTTATGCAACACAAAAGATGCTGGAGAAACTCAGTGGGACAGGTAGCATCTATAGAGAGAAATGGACAGTCAGTGTTTTGGGTCGTGACCCTTCATCTGGACCACGTAGCCAGATAAAAGGTCTTGACTGGAAATACTGACCGTCTATTTCCCTCTCCGCAGATGCTACCGATTCTGCTGCGATCCTCCAGCACCTTATGTGTTGCTCCAGACTGCAGCATCTGCAGTCCTTTGTCTCTACAGTAATATTTTATACAGCACAGTCTCTGCTATATATCAGTACCATACTAGATATCTGAGATCAGCAGTATTTAACTTTAATTTTTTTTAAATTAATCTAACATGAATGAAAGGAACAATTTGATGGAGTTAATATTTCTTTCATAATTTGTCTGCGCTTTAACAATGTATCCTGCAATATTCCGAGACTCTGGTTTCAATGCAGCTATTCACAATTTATCCATCTGCTGTGAATTTAATATCACTCTCTCAGACTCCCATTCTCTAGTTGTCTGCATAACTCCTGGAGCCTGGAGTCCTAAGTAATTGAAGTCAAATATTAAGTCCAATGTTGCTAGTTGAACACCCATTCAATTGTTTTTTTTATGGCTAATCAGCAGAATCAAAATGACTCTCAAACTTAAATTGCACTTTATTTTTCTGAATGGCAGATATTCAGCAAGGAATGATTAGAAATTACTGCTATAACAATGAAGAAAAAATTCTTCAAAATAAACAAAAGGAATTTCAGGAAATCACTTGAGTGCAATGTTTAACAGTATCTTTGCATTCAAATCAGGACTGGGATTTTATGGGCACAAATAAGAGAAATACCACAAACTCACAAGACTTGTTGAAATCATTATACTTAAAACAAACTCTATTAAAACAATGGACCCAAATATTTTATTTTATACAAAGGCAGAAACAGTACCTTTGTAACATAGTAACACTGCACATAATCAAGTCAGTGAAATTTTCAAGAGGGTGGTGACTTTTCAAGAAGTGGAAGTTTTTCTACACAGAGGTTTGTGGTTATAAGGAATGAGCTACCAGAGGAAGTGGAACAAGCAGTTTAAAAGGCATTGGATAGAAAAGGAGTAGAGGAATACAGTCCTATTATGCACAAATGAGATTAGCAGAAACAGGCATCATGGTCGGCATGAATGAGTTGGAATAAAACTGCGCTGTACAGTTCTATGATTTGTATACTGAAAACTGAAACTTATGCAATGCTCCATGTGATAAACATGTGATGGATATTCAACGTTGCTTCTGAAATTGGATTCAATTAAAACAAAAAAGAAAGAGTTCAACCTGTATTCGTTTTATGGATTTGTACCCCACTAAGGGGTGTATGGGGTGTCTAGGGAGGGTTAGCACCTCTGGTGGGGAGGCCTGCTGTGCCCTTTTTTAGGGCAGCTTGTCCACCTTTGGTCCCCACCTGGCACTCAGCTCTCATCTGTGGCTCCAAGTAGCTGTAGCACACGCAGCGGCCACACCCCGGTAAACCGTCTCGGCAGACGGGCCAAACCAGGTGAGGGTAGCCGACGGGTCTTCGACCCTCGGTGAGGTAGGGGATCTCCTTATCCCAGTGTGTGAAGTCTGGCCCTGTCAGATGGAGCGAAGGAGACCGATTAATGGTCCAATGGTCAAGAAGGCAGGCCAGCAGGCTTTGGTGGAGCGCTAAGAGCACGACAAGGCACTTAGACATCCTGGTCATCCACTGGAAGAGGGGGTGATCTCTTTAAACTCCCCCAGCAGAAGGCAAAGGCAAACCACTGCTGTAACCTGCCAAGTACATGATTTCCCAATATGTCAGAGCAGTGTGGAGGGAAATCGTCCGCTAACTGGAAATTCCAGATGCGACCTAAAGCGAGCAAGCGACCCCACTACCCACAATTCTATCTACAAATAGAATTTGCGGTGGCACGGCTAGTGCATTGCTTTATAGTACCAGCCAGCAGTTAAAAACCGGGGGTTCAGTCCCTGCTGCGGTCTGTAAGGAGTTTGTACGTTTTCTCCGTGACCACATGGAATTCCTCCAGGTGCTGCGCTTTCCTCCCACATCAAAGTCATACTGTTAGAGTTAGTGAGTTGTGGGCATGCTAAGTTGGCATACAGCACTAGCACAATCTTCATTGATTTGATATGATACAAATGACACATTTCACTGTATGTTTCTATGTTTTAATATAATGTGACAAATAAAACTAATCTTTAAATAGATTTGGTAACTTTCCATATCATCAGGTGAATTTTCTATGTAAAAATCACTAGAATTAAAAGGTACTCTCACACACAAAAAAAGACAATTGATTCAGTGGATCCATTTAACAGGCATGTGATTAGTGCAAGATTCACACTATAACAGTGCATGGAGAATCTTCATACCATGCTGGGATCTCAGAGAAAGTGCTTTGAGTTGTCCTTTGTGCTGTCCACACACGATTCCCATTATATAGGTATTTTAGAGAACAGAATAGGAGACCATTGACCTCCGTGGCTCCCGTGAAATATTTCTGCAGTTCTTTTCTGTTAGACTCTATTTTCACATATTTCTGCAATCAGCAGTTTACTGAAATGTGTTTTGAGGAATCATTTTATTTACAAACAATTTAGTCACATTTAAGATGTTAGCACTACAGAAATCCAAACCAAATGGCACTCGCACACAGAACCAATGGCAGCTCCATACAGAGCTGTTGGCATCTCCCCACAGAGTCCAGCCCAATTCCACGTTGCAACCCTTGAACCTGGGCTGTATTGTCCCAATATTCTGTGACGTGTCCTGTGACCCATTATGCAAGCACCAAGAACCACAAGAAAGCACATTCATGTGAGATTCATGAGCTGACATCAGAGCATCTGGCAAGCTCTGCTCATCAAACAGTCAGGGCTGCTTTGGACCTCAAGTAGCAGTGCCCATGGGAGTTTCACTGGGCTGCCTGAATCACCTCTTAAATGATACAAGTTAAATCAAAAAAAAAGAAAGTTTAATAAAACAAGAAGCGGCACATGAAATTAAATTGTACGATAATTGTGAACTTAATGTATTTTCCTAAAATTACCTTTTCTGCTATCTTACATGCTCCTGATAAAATAAATGACAGAGGAATACCAGATGAATAGAATCAGATGAAATTATTCCACAATACAATTTCAAGGCTAAGTTTTTAATAAAATTGCCTTTTCCTGGTGCTTAAATTTGCTAATGTTGTTTTGAACCAAAGGGGAATTCTAATCACCCATGTGTTATTTCTGTATCTTGCCTAATTATATTTCTCATTGCTCTTTGCATAAGAGAGCTAATGAACCACTTATTTCATATTCAAGAGTGTGACAGCAGCGGAGTATTCATCACTCACAAATCATATTAGGTACACTTTTTGACAGTAACTGGTTTCATAGTATTTATGGCACGAAAATCAAGATAAAAATAAAGAAAGTTTAGAGGGGAAGTAAGAAGACTGGAAAAATTATTAGTAGGTAAAATAGTAGATAGAAAATCCCATTTACAAACTAACAAAAATCAACAGTATGGGTACATAAAGATTATTGAAACAAAAGGATGAAGAAATGAGAGGGGTATTAAATGGGCATCATGTCTTATTTTTCCACAGTAGGCTGTGGTAGAGCAAATGAGTTGATACTAAAGTGTTGTGGGAGAAAACAGAAAATCGGGAATAGCGGATCAGCTGCTGGTGGCTCTGTACTCGGCAAATCGATCTCTCTCTTTCTCGTTTGTGGGGGAGAGATTGTTGCCAATTCTTGAGTTGGAGAACTTGGGAAAAAAAAGTGACGTGACAGACATCAGCATCACAAATCAGCGAGTTGTTTTGTTATATCTCCCCTCTCGCTGTGAAAGGGGGACACCTCTCTTTCCCTTTATTAGGGAGAGAGAGTCTGTGGCATGTTGAATTGTCCGGTGAATGACTAGTTTTTGTTGAATTGCAGATCATGGTCTTTATTGGGGGCTTTGCTATTGCTCGCTTGGTGAGTGGAGGGCGCTGATGCTTTTTTTGCTGAAGTGGGTTGGGGAGCGTCGTTGCTTTGCTGCTGCTCATGCGTGGGAGGGGGTTGTGGGGGTGGGCTTTAGGTGTCCAATGGTTTTACTGTCACTCATTTTTTGTGACACTTCTGTTTTCGTGGAATCTAGATTAGTCAGAAACTGGGAAGAAATGCCAAGATTCTGACCATCAGTTGTGTTCAAGGAACAATATTACTCACCTTATTTTATAAAAACCTTATAAAAAATTAACTTTAGAAATGTTAGTGTGTTGTGATCAGTGATAGGAAACAACAATATATTGACAAAGGAAACAGTTCTTTTTATTCTTACAAAGAACACCTGGATCACTAGCTATACAATTGTTTTATGTTCATTCTTAACTGACATGGAGAAGAGATGGTGATCATTCTTGAACTGCTGAAGTGAAACTCATGGTATTAGGTTGGACACTTCGGGTTGTCACTAGCAACAATGAAGCAGTGATACTGGATATATTTGGAAATATATCACTGCTTCATTGGTGCTGGTCAGAATGTATGTGAGTTGGAGAGGAAAACTTGAGGTGGCAATAATGGCAGATTCCTGCTACCTTCGCCTTTCAAGAGAACGGAACCGGGTTTGTCATAGAAGCGCTATCAAGTTATTGAAGTACTATTTGTAGATGACACGCCTGGGAGCCAGTGTTATGGTGAAGGAGGGGGTGATTTTTAAGGCAGTTGAGCTACGAGTCTAACAGATTTCTTTTTCTCTGATGATGGCGAGTTTCTCAATCTGGTAGCAAAATAGAGGATAATTGATATGCTGGTGCTTCAGGTGTGGCCTGGGTTGCAGTGCTCCTCCAGCATTTTTTGTGCGGTGCTCAAGATTTCTAGCATCTGCAGAATCTTTTGAGTATATACTTGACCATACTGCTGTTTCAAACCTGGAAGATGGTTGAGTCTCTTTTGGTCATTAGAGGGCAAGTTATTTCTATGTGGAAGGACACGCAGGGCTATTTTCAAGCCGCAGTGAAATGCCAGTGTTGTAGATTATGAAACAGCAAGGGGCAGAGCTAGTTCTGCAGAATTGCAGCTGTGATCTATTGGGTCTTTGATATCTCCAGCTGTTCCTTGATATAATGTGGAGTTGAACTGAGTTGCTTGAGGGCTGTGATGACTGGACCTCAGAAAGTGGCCAAGGTGGATCATTAGCTTGGCACTTCCAGCTGAAGATGATTGTGAATGCCAGCATTGCATTCACAGGCTGTGCTTTGCCTTTGTTGAGGAAATGGAGATTCCCCCTACTCCCATTAATCTATTTGATTGCTCACGACTATCCCCATCCAGTTATACAAGGCAACCTCTACACTTGGTGCTAAAATTAAAGCATGTGATAATTAAGGAATGTGGAGGCATGGATCCGGGTAATTTTTAGGCTGGAAGGAAGCAAACTGCTAACCTCTGGTGGTCAGTCAAGGATATGTGTGAAGCTCAGGTGGTCTGACTGCTTTGGCAGATGACAGTGTGAAGAAGAGGAGCCTTTGAAGGTGAACTGGGAAGATTCAATTTTTTATTTTGCAACTGGACCTTCAGGGGAGCAATAAAATGCTGAGAGAGTGACGTGCCTTATCATACCATTGGTGATAGGGCTGTGTTTTTACCATGATTAAAGAGCCTCTTTTAATTAGTTTCAGGCACAAAAGAACTACTGGATTGTTTAAGGCATCTTATTTTGATAATAGCGCAGACACAGAAGGTTGTGTTAGCTAGTCAGAAATAGCAACTTCACAGGTACTAGGGATACACACCACTGCTATTTTTCTCCAGCACAGAGAACACAAGGCAGCAATTTTAAAGCAGCCTTCATTCAGGTGCTTAAAGAGGCAATTGGAAGCCCTTCGCTTAGAGACATGGGCCTCCTCTTCAGCTGGTGACTCAGCTCACTCCCGACTTCCAAGCCTGTTGTGCTGCAATACCCAAAGCCGGGAAGGAGGTGGGAATCAGGTACTGGCAACACAGAACTCCTGGTCTGTTGGTGTCTTTGGAGATGGTGAGCTGAGGAGCTGGAATCCCTTCACACCTGGCCCTTCTGTTTCAGTCTAGGGACATCGGGTCCATGGAAAACCAAGAGTGAGGGTCACTGACCTCGATTTCAAGTGTGCAAAGGTTAAGTTCTTTTTCTTGATGTTTTTAATTTAAGTTCTACTGAAGTAAATTTATTTTAATCTTTTAGCTTTAATAATTTATAAAAAATTTTCAAAATAAAAAAAACTCTTTTTAAGCGTGTCAGCTGTTCAGAGCCATGAGGGAACAGCTTAAAGGCCTTTGGCAGCAGCAAACTATCAAATGGCCAGAATACTGTGAGGGGTGGGGTCCCGAGCTCTGCTGCCCGAGACCCAGTCAGCTGTCACGGATACTCTGCATTGTGGCTACCAGCGTGGCAAGGTCCAGAGTTCGCGTGGAGCAGGAAAGGCCGGAGTAGCAGGAAGAAGATTGTGAGGCACAAATTGAGCAAGAGTTAATTCACATTAACAAGAAGAAAGTCACATTCCTTTAACATCATTAGTAAATGCTGGAGAAAGAAAAATATCAGCGGGTCAGGCAGCACATGTGGAAAGAGTTAACACTTCAGGTCATGGACCGTTTAAGTGTATAACATCTTTTATCACTAGCACCATACTGCACCAAATCATGAAGCACAACCATCCTAATGGGTATCCATTTATCGGCTCAACCTGCAAGGATACAGTCCAGAACTGACACTTAGTATTAACTACAAGAGTCTTTTTCACCAGGTATGATTTAATGTGTAAAATGACCCTTATTCAAAAATTTTGATTCTATCGACTGTTAAATCATCTCACAATAATGGTGATTGGATGTACTCAGATCCTGCAGTTTTGCTGAATATACCTGCAACTTTGACTTTCATCAAATTCCTGCCAGATTCCAGGTCACACTAACCCAGTTCTAATTTGTTTCTGTGAAAATTAGAGTGGGATTATTTTATTAAAAGATAACTTTTAGTCCTAATTTTCCTCTGCATAGTATTTGCTGTATTAAACGTTTTGGAACTCAGGTCTCAGAGGGAAGCCACAACTGCATCCATTAATGAGATCTGATTCCCATTAAAGAAGCTCTAAACTTAAGTGCCACTGACAAAAAAAAGCAATGCTCCAGATACTGCAGTCGTTGCTTTTCCAGTCGTGATGACTAGCATTTCTTACTTTTTCTTCTGATAAACTTTAATGATTTTCAAACTCACAGAGGAATCAGTGGCACCTCAAGCTGCAGTTGAAATTTCTATTAAAATTTCTATTTTAAAATCAATTCAGTTTATTCACTCACTAATTCAATATATTTTAGGACAACAGGACACAATTCATTTCCAACAAGATCTTACTTTTTTGAAAGTGAAACGTGAAGGACAAGGTCAACATTAAAGTTATACATTTCATCCCAACGCTACCATAATTGGGAACCATTTCACAATGCTATCAGTTAAAAGTTATCACAGACAATTTCATATAAGAATGTTGGGCTTGTGCTGTCTGATGTTATGAAACAAACATTTTTTAAGAATATATATCGCTAAGGAATGATTGCCAATTGAACAATTCCAAGTTATTTTGTTATAGAGGAAAGTTCTATTACTCTGCCCCACGGTTGAGGCAATTGTCGTCTTTCATAACCCTTCATGAGATTAACTTATTTGCTAACATGTTAGAAAAGAGTTGATGCAACACCCTAAACTTTGAAACACCACTGAAGATGTTAATTGCTTACTCTGACAAATATTTGTGATCTTTGTTTTGACGGTTTTAGTGATTTCCTTCCTAACTAACTAGTTCACAATTCTTCTTCAGTTGTTCCAGTGGAATATTCACCCAGGAACATGGAAAAGTGCCATGGCATGTCAGGTACAAAGAAGAAAAAAAGATAAATCAAATCCAATATATTACTATCCTACTGGTCTACTTTCAATCATTGGCAAAGCAACAGAGGTGGTATCGTCCAGGTTATTAAGGATCATTCATCAACAAGGCCCTCAGCAATGTGCAGTTTGGGTTGCAATGAGATTGTTCAGCTCCAGATTTCATCACAATCTTGATTTTCATGTGGACAAAAAACTAACGAATTTCAGAGGCAAAGAACAAAGCCATTTCTCTTGAAACCGAGGCAGTATTTGATGGGTGTGTTACAAATCGGGGCTTTGGTACAACCAAGTTCACTCAGAATCAAGTTGCTGAAGTCATATTCATACAAAGAACGATAGTCCTAGTTATCAATCATCCCAGTCCCAGGATGTCATTGAACATGTTCCTTAGGGAAGTTTCCTGGGTTCAATGGCATTATCAATGATATTTCTCCCATCAAGTCAGAAGTGGAAAAGTTCACAGATTATGGCAAAACGTTCAATTCCATTGGCAATTCCTCTCAAAGTGGAAAAACTAATTCTTCCTGCAGCAAGAGCTAGATAACTGAGCATATGGTAATGAGTGTCCATCATTCAAATGCCAGGAATTGCCCATTTCCAATCACCTAACCACATTCACTTCACATTGAATGACATGACAATTACTGCTAATATCCCAGGGGCTCATCTTTAACCAGAAATTTAACTGGACTAGTCACATCAACACCATGATTAAAAGAATGAGCTTGAGGCTGGATATCCTGTGGTAAACTACTCACTTTATCTACTGCTCTGAACATTTGTTCCCATAGCCTCTCCATTTGCCCAGGCTTCTCTGATATCACACAACTTCATCTGTCAAAGAAGATGTTGACAACAGGTGCTTGGGAGCGTTACTCTGTTCAGGTTCCACACCAAGTTGCACACTGTCCTGACTGTGAAATCGATCTTTATTACTTCACTGTCACTGGGTCTAATTTCTAGAGTTCATACTCAACAGCCCTGTGGGAACACAGTCATCACAATAATTGCAACGGTTTAAGAAAGTGACTCAATCAGTTTCAAGGGCAGTTGATCATTGCCAGAAATGTGCACATGTCCGAATTTGGGAGAATTCTTCACAAACACAGGTTTGCCCAGTTTGCATAATAACAGAAAATTTACACTGCAAAGCCAATCAGTTTATCAAACCTATGCCAGCCATGGCTACCCACTTTAATCCCATCTGCCAGCACTATATCTATAGTCCTGAAGGTCAGGCCTCTTCGGGAACACATCTGAGTACCACCAATGCGCATTCACCAGCCTTTCAGGTAATGAGTTCCAGACATCTACCACACTCAATATGAAAATAATTTTTCATTCCTTCCTTTCCAATCATTCCAGCAATTTCTTTAAATCTGTATTTTAACCCTTCCATGAAGGAAAATACACTGGATGACATCCCAGGGCGGGTACTCAGGATGTGCACGGTACAACTGGCAGGTGTGTTTGCAGACATTTTTTAATCTCTCCCTCTCCCAGAATAGAGTACCTTCCTGCTTCAAAACATCTACTATTGTCCTTGTAGCTAAAAAGACCAAGGTAACATGCCTGAATGTCTGGCGTCCTGTCAAACTCACCTCAATAATAAGCAAATGCTTTGATAGGTGGGTCAAGGACTACAGCTGCAGCTTGCTACCACCCACACTGGACCCTCTACAATTCACCTACCGACACAACCAACCGACAGATGATGCAATAGCCACAGCTCTACACACTGTCGTTACACATCTGGAGAAGAAGGATGCTTATGTGAGAGTGGTGTTCTTGGGCCACAGTTCAGCATTCAACACCATAATTCCATCCAGGCTCAACAAGAAGCTCAGAGACCTTGGCCTTCACCCTGCCTTGTGTAGCTGGATCCTGGACTTTCTGTCAGATCACTGACAGGTGGTAAGAGTGGGCTCCCTCACCTCTGCTCCTCAGGGCTCAGGGCCCCCTCCTTTACTCTCTGTACATCCATGATTGTGTCACCACCCACAGCCCCAAACTAATAATTAAATTTGTTGACAACACGACATTGATTGGCCTAATCTCAAATAATAACAAGGCAGCCTACAGAGAAGAAATCATCACCCTGACACAGTGGGGTCAAGAAAACAACCTCTCCCTCAATGTCACAGAAACAAAGGAGCTGGTTGTGGACTACAGGAGGAATGGAGACAGGCTAACCGATATTGACATCAATGGATCTGGGGTTGAGAGGGAGAACAGCTTTAAGTTCCTCAGCATCCACATCACCGAGGACCTCACGTGCTCTGTACCTACCAGCTGTGTGGAGAATAAAGCACAAGAGCGCCTCTTTCACCTCAGACGGTTGAAGAAGATTGGTATGGGCCCCCAAATCCTATGAACTTTCTACAGGGGCACAATTGAGAGCATCCTGACTGGCTGCATCACTGCCTGGGAACTGTACTTCTCTCAATCGCAGGACTCTACAGAGAGTGGTGCGGCCAGCCCAGCGCATCTGTAGATGTGAAATTCCCACTATTCAGGACATTTACAAAGACAGGGGTGTAAAAAGGGTCCGAAGGATCATTGGGGACTCGAGTCACCCCAACCACAAACTGTTCCAGCTGCTACCATCCAGGAAACGGTACCGCAGCATAAAAGCCAGGACCAGCAGGCTCCAGGACAGCTTCTTCCACCAGGCCATCAGACTGATTAATTCATGCTGATACAACTGTATTCCTATGTTATATTGACTATCCTGTTGTACATACTATTTATTATAAATTACTATAAATTGCACATTACACATTTAGACGGAGACATAACATAAAGATTTTTACTCCTCATGTATATGAAGGATGTAAGTAATAAAGTCAATTCAATTCAATTTACTCTATACAGATCTTTCATAAATTATACTCTCTATTCAACTCCTCTCAGCCACCTTCATTTCAATATAAAAAAACTCAGCTTATTCAATCTTCTTCATCACTACAATTTTCCAATCTTGACAATATTCTCATAAATCTCTTCCATACACATCCTTCCTATAATGTGCTGACCAGAACTGAATGTAGTACTTGGGCTGTGCCCCACAAAGTGTCATATATATTCACTTAATCTCCCTGCTCTGATCAACACAAGTATTCAATTTTCCAGATCATTGGCTTGCCTACCATCTTTATGGATCTGTAAAGATTCACTCTAAGGTTACTCTGTTCTTCCACCGTCCTCTTTCTCTACAAACCCCAAAAACCTATTCATTGGGAAAATCAAGGGACTGCTACAGTGAAAAACAGGAAAAGCCAAAGAATAAAGTATGTTCTCAGACACTACCACCAACAATGGCTGCTTCTCAAATCTTCATAAAGGCAGATTTTGTTTTTTTTTAAAATGAAGTCTGTTGCATTGGCATTTTTAAATGGATAATAAATTAATTGTTATGTATTCTTTTGCAGCGAATTAAAATTTCTCCTATGGACAACTCTCCTCTCCCATCAGATTCCTTCTTCTCTAGCCCTTGACCTTTCCCACCTGGTTTCACTGATCACCTTCCAGCTAGCCTCCTTCCTAGATTGTTTATTTATTTCCATAGATGCACTTGACCTGCCGAGTTCTTCCAGCATTTTGTATGTGTTGCTTATAAAAACCTATATAGACAGTTAAATATAACTCTTATATAGACACAACACAAATCATTAACACTGAAATACATTCCATCTTCATGCCATCTATATAGTGGTGAACTTCAGTTTCATTGACATTAAATCTAAATTAAATCCCATGAACAAGCTTACTGTGCACCTTTTCTTCACTAGTTTGGAAATACAGATAGACACCAGAGGCTCTGAGTGAGAATGTGATCTTTGAACATCGTATGTGATACCATCAGCCAGTGGCACACTCACCTCTCACACACATAGTTCCACTGACTCCAGTGAAACTGAGTGTGGACACAGTTCCAAGTGGTGCCCAGCTAGAATGTTCAGTAACTAGGGATAATGTCAGAGAGGTTCTAAGGAACAACTCTGGCATGGTTTTGGGGAGGGTGAAAAATGTTCAGGGGTCCTGAGGAGAGGGTCAAGGGATTGAGACCGTGGGAGTGGTTACCAAGGATATTAAGAGATAAGGAGTTTGCCTTTTAGAAGGTTGATGCAGTCCTGTAGAACCTTCACTACCAGAACCCAAGTAAGGAGAACCTCTTTAATTAACACCAGAGCATGTCTTAACTCTCCAAGTGAGACTACTGACTGAAACCAACTACTTGATGATAAAAAATAAACACATGCAAATGATGTCAATCATTCATTTTAACCTAAATGATGCCACTCTACACATCTAATGTTCTCTGTTTGTATTTTTCCGATACACTGAAAACAGAACAATTGATAAATTTACTGTACAACCCATGGTATTACAGGAAAGGCACCAGCATGGATAAAGCAGTGGCTGACTGGCAGGCCGCAAAGAGTGGGAAAAAAGGGAGCCTTTTCTGGCTGGCTATTGGTGACTAGTGGTGTTCCGAAGAGGTTGGTGTTGGGATCGCTTCTTTTCACACTATATTTTAATGATTCGGATGACAGAATTGAGGGGAGGTTTTATTGAAACCTATCAAGTATTGAAAGGCCTAGATAGAGTGGATGTGGATAGGATGTTTCCAATAGTGAATGAGTCTAGGACGAGAGGACACAGCCTCAGAATAAAGAGCGACATCCAGAGGGTGGTGAATCTAGAATTCATTGCCACCAACAGCTGTTGAGGTGAAGTCATTGGGTAGATTTAAAGTGGAGATTGATAGGTTCTTGATCAGTCAGGGTGTCAAAGGTTATGTGGTGAAGTAAGGAGAATGGAATTGAGAGGGATAATAAATCAGGCGGAGTAGACTCAATGGGTTGAATGGCCTAATTCTGTTCCATTGTCGTACGTTGATTAAAATATAACAACCTTGAAATGATAGCTCTTGTCCCAGTTTCACAGAATGCTGCCCACTAGATCTAGTAATGTGTGAGCCATTTGGCTGTGATGTCAAACACTTAAAATTTTGAAAAATTGCAAACCTAGAAGGAAAGATGCTCAATTTTACCTAATATTTTAAAGATTTAGGCTAGAACCTTTTATTTTAAAATTAATTTTGTTTTGAAATATTATAGGCAATTGCAATCTGCATACATACTTAGTTTGCTTAAATTTGCTAATCTGTAGCTTTAATTTAGTTCAACAATTAAACCCACTTCAGTGTTCTAATGACAGGATATTGGTCTGATGTGCTAACACTCTTTCTATCCCATAGATGTCTAACCTGAGTGTTTCCAGCATTTTCTGTTTCTATTTCAGGATAAAATAGCAATTGATTTGTCCATCTGCAGTGTGAAATGTTTTAAACAAGAGCTGAAAAGGTTTGAAATAACGCTGTTAAAAGGGCAATAGAGAAACTGAATTCAATGAAAATGTTTAAATAACTGTTTGGACAAATATAATAAATATGCTAAGCTGGGCATTGTGTATGTAAGTAAGTAACAGGTGGTGGGGGTGATTCAGTGGGAGCAGCAATAGAGGCAAATAATAAAGAAAAATTAGCTGAGATTCATTTTCTTGCAGGCATACTCAATAAATCCATAATAGAATCGATGAAAGACTGGACCAACTTGGGCATTCAACCAGTCTGCAAAAGATAATAAACGGTGCAAATACAAAAAGAAAGATAGAATAATAATAAATAAATAAGCAATAAGTATCAAGAACATTAGATGAAGAGTCCTTGAAAGTGAGTCCATAGATTGTGGGGACATTTTAATGATGGGACAAGTGAAGTTGAGTGAAGTTATCCCCCTTGGTTCAAGAGCCTGATGGTTGAGAGGTAATAACTGTTCCTGAATCTGGTGATGTGGGTTCTGAGGCTCCTGTACCTCCTTCCTGATGAAGTAGCAAGAAAAAAGCATGTCTTGGGTGGAGCTGACAGATACTGCTTTCCTGTGACATTGCTTTCTGTAAATGTGTTCAATGGTGGGAAGGGCTTTACCCATGATGGACTGGGCTATATCTACTACTTTTTGTAGGATTTTCTGTTCAAGGACATTGGTGTTTCCATACCAGACTGTGATGCAGCCAGTCAATATACTTTCCACTGCACATCTACAGAAGTTTGTCAAAATTCTAGGCGTCATGCCAAATCTTTGCAAACTTTCAATAGAGGCACTGTTGTGCTTTTTTCGTAATGGCATTTACATGATATGCAGCAACTGTTGTGTTGTTCCCCACATCCCATCTGAAACACAATTTAATTTAGTAAGGAAGAAGAGGAACAACTGTGCTTTCTTCATAATTGCAATTGCATGCTGGGCCCAGAACAGGTCCTCAAAAATAACAAAACTGAGGAATTTAAAGTTGCTGACCCTCTCCACCTCTGACCCTCCGACAAGGACTGGCTCCTGGACCTCTGCTTTCCTCCTCTTGAAGTCAATAATCAGCTCCTTGGTCTTGCTGACATTGAGTGAGAGGTTGTTGTTATGTCACCACTCAGCCAGATTTTCAAATTTTCTTGAATATGCTGATTCGTCACCATCTTTGATTCAGCCTACAGCAGGGGTGTCATCAACAAATTGAATATGGTATTGGAGCTGTGCTTAGCCACACAGTCATTTGTGTAACTCTCGCTGTACCTCCTTCTGCAACTGAATCCTTGACTTCCTAACTGGAAGACCACAATCTGTGCGGATTGGAAATTATTCTCTATTATTATGTATTGCAATGCACTGCTGCTGCAAAGGCAACAAATTTCACAACATATAATGGTGATATTAAACCTGATTCTGATTCTGAGTGTAAAATGAGTAGAGCAGGGGCTAAGCACACATCCTTATTGTGCATCTTTGCTGTCCAGATGTTTTAGGGTTGAGTGAAGAGCCAATGAGATGGCATGTGCTGTGGACCTTTTGCTCTGGTAGACAAATTGCAGTAGATTCAAGTCGCACTCAGGCAGGAGTTGAATATGTTTCAACTCCTGCCTTGTGTTTGTAGAATTACCAAAGGTCACCATAGCACAGTTGCTATTATTCAAAGAAAAGTGGTAGTGAAGCAGTTACTAAAGCTTAAGCTAGGCAGTGCTTTTGAATCTTGTGTCCAAGGATTCTGACAGAAGGTAACAAATTGCCTGTGGAAAATACGTCAATAATTTTACAAGATTGCGCTGGTGTTGGAAGCTGACTAATGTGATACTTCTCTTCTAAATGCGAGAATGGTCTAAATCAGAAAATTATGGCCAGTTAATCTTTCATTGTTTGTTGATGAATTATAAGTCTATATAGCTTGTTCCAATCAACATTGTAGAAATATTATAGTGAGAGAGATCAGATATATTTGGTATATATTTGATGTATAGGTTTCCAAAAGGATTTAGAAAGGTAATCCATTTATTTTATTGTAAAGGTAGAATTACTTGAAAGGGAATATTGAAGGGCAGGAACTAAAAAGAACTGAAAGAATGCTTCTTTCTGGAAAATTGTGTTTTGTAATCCATAGAAGTCTTTGTTTGACTTGCTGGTGTGTACTGTGCCTAAATGATCCAGA
Organism: Hemitrygon akajei; assembly: GCF_048418815.1. Lineage (NCBI taxonomy): Eukaryota > Metazoa > Chordata > Chondrichthyes > Myliobatiformes > Dasyatidae > Hemitrygon > Hemitrygon akajei. The sequence goes on from NC_133141.1 coordinate 40,928,772, forward strand.
TTTGGAAATGACGTTAAAAGTGTTGTAGTTTGATGATCATGACGATTGGAAATAAGTATGGCACATTGAAGATTGGGAGACTAAACTGCAATAACATAGTAAAAAGGGCAGATGCTAATCTGGAAGAAAAAAAGTACAACCTTCTTAACAATAAACCAGTATTGGTGTGCAGACACACAGGAGATCAGTTACAGGTAGAGTAGCAGGGATGCATAAAAGGCAAATGGAAACTTTGGATTTATACTTAATAATAGTACAAAAACATAGAGTATGGTTTAGACTTGTTATTTGTGGGCAAAAAAAGCCAACATGTTATAAAAGAGCTAAAAGAGATTCTGCAGATGCTGGAAATCTCAGCTGAGTTCCACCAGCATTTGTGTTTATCAATGAGCCAACTGGCTTCTTTCTGCAGATTGACCATCTTTGATTCCAGCATACTTTACATGTTTAACCCAGTGCCACATGTCTGCACCTTCTCAGATTAACATCTGTGCATTATTTGACAGCCTTCACTGGGAATGGATTAGAAATTTTGGTTACATTTTTATAAATAGAAATATAAACCACCTTTCGAATTGTGCCAAGAATCTTAAAGATACAAGTAATTTTATTTATATTTGCACAGAAGATATTTATTGTGAGATGTGTGGTAGAGTTTGCAAAATGTGTACTTCTAAAAGTTTGAGGTTTAATCATGAAAGCTGAAAGACTGCTTTTTCAAATTATAAATGTATGTAACACTGTGAAATGCCTCTGGGTGAACAAGAATCCTTTATGGTTTAATGAATTGCCTTTTAGTATAGAAGGTAGAGAAACTTTATTCTAACAAGAGTAAGTTCAAGTAAGTTTAGTCTTAATGGACCTCTTTCTGAATTTGTGCAAAATTCAGTTTTTGACGACTTCAAATACAGAACATAATGGTCACTTTGCTCATACACAATGTTGGTATTCACTGTCCACACCCATTTGGTTAACTTCTGTATATCCAAAGTCAACATCTCATGAAAAGATTCCTTTACACTCAGAATTCAGAGGTGGGGCTTGAAGATTGTTTAAGGTTTAAATTTGTATCAGTCATATTGTTTTTAATGTTGGTCTGTGCTTTCATCCCATTCGTCATGTCATTGGAGGCTTAGAATAAAGAATTGCATTGTTACTTGTTATTTTTAGCAATGCATCCATTTGAGACATTGGGACAAGGTGTATGTGTGCGCACGCGCACACACACACTATACATACGCACTGTATTTGAACTGATTCAATCATTTCTGCAATACTTAGTTGGTCTATTACCAAACTAAGAGCAATAGGACGATTTTGGGAATTTTACCTACCACCCTCTTGTACTTCACCCAAAAGTCTCCTTCATGTGAGGCTGCCTTGGCCCCAGGTTCTTACTCTCCCACCCTAAAGCTCTTCCTAACGTATTTCTTAATAGCTACCTCTCTGTTCAATCTTACCTCTTCTTTGTGTGTGTTCCAAATTTTGTTTAGTAATGCCCAAATGAAGAGCTTTGGGATATTGTTAGAGGACTGACAGAAATGCAGATTGTTAGTGATTTGCCCCAAGTTTCCAAATTTTAAAAAAATCAAATGTCTTCTTTTTGGCTCTGAGTTCTGCTTCCCTGTTTCCCTTTCTCATACCGTTTACTATGTTCTATATTTGGCCACACCTTAGTTTTTGATTTGAAAGTTCAATATTATTTAAGAAGATGGAAGCAAACATGCCTGCTCCGTACTCAGTGACATCGTTGCTAATCCTCTGCCTTGTCCACTCTCTTACCTTCTCACCAATGTTCTGAACACCTAGATGGCCAAAGCTGCTGCTCCATTCTTCTCAGAAGTAAACTGCTAATTAAAAGACTTCCTTGTATCTGTGTTGATTTAAAGTTTAAAATTAAAATTTAAGGCTCTAAATACTGTAATGATTATTTAGTTCACATTTGAACTTAAGGTTCCATCCTTGCAATTTTTGTTCTATTTGCTATTTTTTGATTCCTAGAGACATTAAGCAGGTATATCCTGTTCATTTGACATTGTGTATTGCACAATTGACTACATTACTGAAGCTTGTAGCCCATTTTAATCGAATTTCCAGAGTGGAATAGATGACACTGGGAGCTCAGACCAGAAGCCAGTAGGTCAAGGTACAAATGGAATCAGATCTCTGTGTTCAACACATTCATTTACACGGAGAAGCTGAGACCAGTTTTATGCCAATCCTATCTGCCTGGCATCTATATTTAAAGCAATTCAGTCACCTCTGAAATACTTGGTTGGCACATTACCAAACCAAGAACTATGAAATTATTCTCGGAATTTTACTCACCACTGCCTAGTCCCTCACCTAGAAGTCCCTTCCATGTTGTCATCAGCTGCCTTGACCCCAAGTCCTTTCCCATTAGAAAGCTCTTCTGAACCCACTCAAAAGCAACCTCTCTGTTTAATCTTTTGGTCATCTACCTCTTTCCTTAGTGATTGCCAAATTTTGATCAGTAAAGGCTGAATGAAATACTTGGAGACTGTTAAAAGAGTGATAGAAATGCTATGGGGGGTAGGGCACCAGCTCTGTGGTGTTGTACAGGGAATTTGAGGCAGGGTAAGAAAAGAGTGAGGTTTATGTACCAACAGGCAGTGGTGCTATAGCCCACCCAATCTCAGCAAACTGGAAGCAAAGCCTCTAAAGCACCAATACTCTCAACTGGATTAATGCTTGCTTTTGGAAGGAAGTGGAGATGCCTGTTAATAGTCTGATTCATTCAGACACTGTATTTCAGGTATTTCTGCAACAGACAGAACCTGGAAATTAGTATTTCCTGCCCTTTTGCCAAGAAGTGGGTGCATCTGTGTCAAACTTCACCCCTAAATGTTTCTAATTAAACAAACGATACTGTCAAGTGGTGGGTGAGAAAGAGAGAGCATTTGTCATAGGGTGGAGATGAATCCGAAAGGGGAACTTGGTGGTGTCCAAACATTTCCTGTAAGGAGATTCTGAGCGAAGGTTTCCATGCGTTGGTAGTTCAGGAGCCCATGCTTGAATAGCTGCATAAATTCTTGTCTCAGCAACCTGAGATTTATTTATTGACTGCATTTGAATTGGTTTTTGTAGATTGGTTGTGCTTTGGGTTCAGCTCTCTAAGCTCTTTTATATGCTGTGAAGGGGTGGATTGTGCTCAGTGCTGATGTTGGCTGCTGCAAAGCTGGTCAGGGAACAGACAGCACAGAGACTGTGGTACAGCACACATGTTGTTTTCAAACTGGTGACCACTCCCAAGGACAGGAAGACTTTTGTGAACAGGTTGGAGTGACCCTAGACACATGCTCCTGCGGCCTGTACTGATAAAGAACTCTCTGTCCTGCTGTTTGATACTCCAGTTTTCACAGCATACAAGAGCTGCTTTCAGCGTGGCATAATGGCAAACTCCCTTCCCAAGCAAACAGAAGGACCACTGCAATGGTGCTAGAATATTTTAATATCATAGCTACATCCCACAATTTGCAGAGCAAGGATCCCACTGCTCAGCTCTTAGGAACTGTTAATTTGTCTTCAGAAGTCAAATTTAAACTTCATACCATTGCCTTTGAAAATCAAAATATTGCAAAAGCAGGAAAAATGAATAAAACACATAATAATGCAATCAGTCAGCAGGCCAGACAGCATCAAAGAAAGAGAAACATTAACTGTTCCAGGTAAAGACCCTTCATTAAAATTGGAAAAGAAAGGACTGACAGGTATCATCTGTGGAAAGGGAAACAGAATTAATGTTTCAGGTCAAAGATCCATCATGAAAACTGAGATACGGGAAAAAATTTCAATTTCTATCTATCTTAGTTCTGAAGTGTCTTTGAACAGAAACATTATAGAAACAGTTTTTCTTTCCACACATGCTAAAAAAAACTACTGAGAATTTCCATTAATTATTTCTAGATGTTTTAATCAGTGCATTGCAAATACGGGGTAAGGTATCTGAGCTTGCAACTTATCTACATGTCAAAATTTAAAAGTCAAGGTTTAAAACTAACACATTTGCTTGCTCTGTGTAGTTATCTTGTCTCTGCGCAGTGGACTGAAAAACAATTGGGCAGTCAGTGTGAATGTGCAGAATTAAGGTGATTAAGTACAGACCCTGATCAGGAACACACTTTGTAGAAAAATCAGGATGAATCTGAAGTGAGAATGTGATATTTGTTATTTAACCTATAAATTTCATAGTGTAGTACAATAGATGGGTAGAATTTTAGACAAGACAGAGTAAAATTAGGCCATTCGGCTTATGGAATCTGCTCCATTGTGGTTAATTTATTTTCCTTCTCAACCCCATTCTCCTGCCTTCTCCCTGTAACCTCTGACATCCTTACTAATCAAGAACCGGTCAACCTCCATTTTAAATATACTCAATGACTCGTCCTCCACAGCCGTCTGTGGCAATGAATTCCACAGATTCACTACACTCTGGTGAAAGAAATTCCTCATCTCTATTCTAATGAGTGTCCCTCTATTTCAACGGTCCCCAACCTGGGGTCCATTGATTTGTATACCAACTGCCCCGTCCTCAGCCCTATCACTCTGCTTCCCACCCCCTTGCCAAATTAGTTGAAACAACTCTAACAAACCTGCCGGCAAGGACATTGGACCACTCAGGTTCAGGTGCAACCCATCCCTTTTGTACAGGTCACACCTTCCCCAAAGGAGACCTCAATGATCCAGAAATCTGAAACTCTGCCCCCTATACCCCTTCCTCAGCCGCACATTCACCTGTACTATCCTCCTATTCCTGCCTTGACTAGCATGTGGTACTGGGAGTAATCCAGAATTTACTACCTTGGAAGTTTTGCTCTTCGGCCTCTTCCTTAATTCCCTACACTCACTGCACAGGACCTCTTTCCCCTTTCTACCTATTTCAACAGTGCCAACGTGTAACACAACCTCTGGTTTGTGTTTGTACTTTGTGTTTACAACCTCTGGTTGTTCACCCTTCCTCTTGAGAATCTTCTGCAGCCTCAGGCATCCTGGACCCTGGCACCTGGGAGTCAACATACCATCCTGGTATCTCTTTCACAGCCACAGAATCATCCTGATGTTTTTATATGCCACTACATAAAAGTTTCTCAGTATTCCCATGTGACAGAACAGGTCGGCAATGCCAATTCTCCCGCCAAACTTGCCCCTTTGCCCGGTTAGCAGACATCCCACCCTGTATAAACTCATTTCAGGGAGGTAGCACCACCATCTCTGTCCCCTGCAACCACATACCCCCCCCCCCCCCCCGGTTGACCTCCAAGGGTGTATATGTATACAGGACATTTGATTATGAAAGAACACAATATTTTATTTGATCACATATTGAAACTATTTATACACACACACACACACACACACACACACACACACACACACACACATCACATATATTCCTTGTTAAGTATTTTGTTGGCAGTCTCAATGCTAATAGCTAAATGCTAATGCAAATAGCTTTTCTGTTTCTTTTGCAAACTTTCCTTGTACTGTGACGTGGCTTGCTTGCCAGATTTGAGCGTTTTGCTGGAAGTCTCAACCTCATAGCAGTCTGTGTAATGAATCTGTTAATTTTGTAAGACATCAGATTCACAAGTGTTTTGTGAGACAGCTGACTTCTGAATCCTGTCTTAATGTGACGCACCATGCTGAATGCCCTTTCTACAGCACAGTTAGAATTTGGCAGCACCAAAAGCGGCTTCATCAACTGGCAGAGCTCTTTGAATCTCAACTGCCCTGTGTTCACAGATTTTACTTTGGACAGCTTCCCCCAGAACTCATCAACTAGCAAACTTTTGTAGTTTGGCACCAGTCCTTCAAGGTTAGTTGAGACATAATCCAGGACTTCCAAGTGGAGCTGTTCTCTTGCACCTGCCTGATCACATTTGGAAATCTCTCTGCCAAAGTCAAATCTGCTCTGGATTCACCTCATCCTGGCTCTCTGTATTGACCACTGACAGATTTTTTCAAGATTTGGTCTCTCATTGAGAACTTCTCCAAGATTTTTTAAAAGCACCTGACATATAATACTCTGGCATCTTCGAAGAACTGCTTTGCCTTGTAAGGGGGGATCTGTTGTGCTTCCTCGCTTAGTAACTACCTCCTTGCCAGGTACCCAATAAAAAGTTCTTCATCTGGGCGGTGAATTTCAGGGTTTCTCACATCTATCTCCTGAACGTTCTGTTACCCCTCCTCGTTCTGTCCCTAGTCTAGTTTCCCTAGTAGTTCACACACTTTGCCTTCCTATTCTGCAGTTCTTGGGACTTCACTATTTACATACCCCAACTGTAAAACAATTGTTAACTTGGTTAATCAAAACAATCCCTTCATTTAACATGCTCAACTAGTTTGTAACTCATAAAAGTAAGGATTCCAGATACAGACATTCATTTTTTTTTACTTACACCATTAAATCGGTTTGTAGACAGCAGAACAGCCACAAAAGACCCGAGGGACAGTTTGGGGCGTCCTGAAATAATGCCTGGGTTAGTGGGAGCAGGTGCACCACAGCCTACACAGGCAAGGCCACTGGGGTTGAGGCATTATTCTTTTATATTCATCTGAGCATGTGGACACTGATCTATGGGTTTAATTAATGCATTTGTTGTGGAATAAAACTGAAGGATGTTAGATTCCCTGTTTAAAATGTTCCAATTCTGCATCTGAAATAATTGTTAAGGTCTGATCTCATGATTCCCCCCCCCCAGAACAGCAGTAGAATTTCCTGGTCCTTCTAAGCCAGTCGGAGGCAGATTTAAACCTTCAGTCTGGTTTTGCTAGAGAGCTGTGGAGGTTGGTGAATAGTTATATCGGAAAGTTAAAGACAAACTGTGTCGTGTAGAAAGCCTCTGTTTATTTGTAAATTTTTCTACATGTCAGTTTTCATTTGTCTATTTGTAAATACTTTTTTCTTCACAACTTTTGGGCAGCTTTTAAACTTTTCTCACCCAGCACTAAATAAAAACCCTTTCACTAACGTGTTTTATGCGGCTTACCATCTGCTTTTTTAAAAACGGTGACGCTCATTGGGTACGCTCATCCACACCTGATAGTGAGGTGTGACATACAGTTTTCATTGCGGAATAGAACCAATTCACTATTGGTTGTTCAAACCCAGCCATCAGATTACAAGTTACCAGATTCATAAACTAATACAGAGAAGATTTACAAGGATGATTTACAGTTACAATTACAAGATTTACAGTTTCCCTCTGTTCAAGTCCAAATATCAGGTCAGTTTGATCAGAATTTTATATGTAGCCTAGCAACATTAGTTCTCGGCTGAACACACTGGACAAAAGTTACACTTAAGCTTCAGGTCTTGAATTTGCAATTTGGCGCAAAGCATTATTTAAAGAATGGCAATCAGTTTAAATTAAATGGGCTAATGTGTCTGCTAAAAACGCTGACAGGAATATTTTAGAAAGACACAAACGTTTTTACTGTCATCCTGCAATTATGTCATGCAAATATAGTTACAAGCATTTGATATCCAGTTGTGTCTTTTGGCATAATACATTATTGTAGTGTGCCGTGTATTGAGAGTGTAGAGTTCAAATCCCAGTTAATGTTAATATTTGGACTTTCTCCCCCACGGTAATGCCCCACTAACTTTTTGTTGGCATAGCAGTAAGGACAACCCGGGGGAAAATAAATCATCCATTTTTTGTGTTGTTGAATGAGTATAAAATGCTTTATTATTGACCAGGAAATGTCTCATTGAACAACGAGGTTTGCTTGTGTCCCAGTGATCTGTTGTGTGGTATATTGCACTGTGGCCACTAGCTGAATCAGTAGCACACTGCGTCTTCCATGTGTTTATTATGAAGTATGTAATGGCTGTCAGGTATTGACAAGGCGGGCAAGCTGTGATGCATCATTCCTTATTGTTCTGTGCAAATAAGACCAGAAAATGGTGCACACCGAAGTGGGTGTTAATCCATGTGTTCAAGCATTATAATGGGACTCTATCTGAAGTGTCAGTCACCTTCCAAATGGGTCTCCTTTAGGTGCTCCCAAGATGTTCTTAAGAACTTATTCATAACTCAGTTATTTTCTTCAACTCAAATTCATTACTAATTTACTCCCTCAACCCTCTCCCCAGCAGACCCCATTCATGATCCTTTTTTATCCCCACTAAAGCACTATTCATCTAAACTTTCAGTGCAAGCTATGGGAGAAAGGCCATAGGAAACATGGTCCATCTAGGTTTTGTTTTGTGTTCTGCTGGATACAACATTGATGTTTGAAGGCCAAGCACAGAATTCACTTACCTTTCAGCCCCTTATCTTTATTGCTTAAATTAGATATATTTTCTGAGTAAAGAACAGAAGGATAAAAAGAGTTCACATGGGTAACAGAAGTTGCCTTATTTTCTGTAATCACATGCTCTGTAAACATAATGCATTCCTTGTTAGCCAGTCTTGCAGATTGATGTAGAGCAACTTAATATTCAATGATCAGGTGTCAAAGAGAAAAGTCCACTTCATTGTGTCTGCTATTTCATCAAAATTAACAAACCATGGAAGTATTTCCTACTAATGATAAATATTGCAACATAGTCACATAAGCCACACTTTATTATGGCAAGTCCCAGAAGCTCGTTTGATATAAAGGCTTTGAATTTCATACTATTGATTGAAAAGATTGTTCCATTTTATTATTCTTAATTGGGTTAAAACTGCTCCTTGCCACCACTTTGGTCTACTATTGGATGATGAGATAACTGCACAAATACAGTAGAGTCAAAATCATCGTAAACTAAGCACAGGAAAAGGCCCATCCAGTCAGTGCTGAATCATTGAAATTGCTGACTCCCATTGACCTGTGCTGTGATCATAGCCCTCCATACCCCTCCCATCCATGTACCTATCCAAACTTCACTTAAACATTGAAATCAAAATCTCAGGCACCACTTGCGCTGGCAGCTCATTCCACACTCTCACCACCCTCTGAGTGAAGAAGATTCCCCTCATGTTCCCCTTAAACATTTCACCTTTCACCCTTAACTCATGACCTCTAGTTATAGTTTCATGCAACCCCAGTGGAAAAAGCCCCCTTGCATTTACCCTATCTATACTCCTCATAATTTTGTATACCTCTATCAAGTCTCACTTCAATCTTCTATGTTTTATATATCAAAAAAATGAAAGAAAATGAGACACCTAGATTGTTGTAAACAGCACCACAATTACAACATTAATTATCTAAAGATTGTTGTACTGTAAAAATTAATTTCACAGGTAATGTTTGTTTAGTAACTTTGTCACCAAGCAAATACTCTGAGGTACCTTGCAATTTGCAAAACAGATCAGAAAGGGAAACTCACACTATGAGAGCTCACACAGTACAGAACGTTACTTCAGTACAGTGTCAAGCTACATTTAGAAGGTGCCACAGCAGATGTGCAGGAAAATAAGATGAGTAATTTTCTGAATTTTGCAGTTGTGTTAAGGCCAATTTGGCAATCTCAACCCTGAGTCAGAGTCAAGTCACACTCCAGGATTTGAGCATCTGGTATTTCAGTGGAGAGGGAGCAGCACATAGCTGGAGCAGCTGCTGAGGCATTACATCGAGGATCAATTGCTTGCTCAGTTGGATGCAAAAAAAAACATGATAGTATATAATTGAAGGCACGTAGCAAGTTCTCTCAGCGTCCTGTTCAAGACGCACCTTTCAAGCTGTTTGCTGCATGCTGACCATTTCAGGAAGGATGTACTTGTGATGGAGCAAAGTGGCACTTGCTTACAAAACTACATTTTACAATTAATTAATTGGTCTGAAACACTTGGGACTTCCTGAGGATATGAATTACTATGTAAATGGAAGTTCCTCCTGAAGTGCTCTTTAAATCCACATCCATAATGACAAAGACCTTAATAACACAGCAAAACCATTTTATATGGGAGAGCAGATGCATCGATCCGGGAGCATAAAAGCTGACATATGCATGATCCCATTCTACTTTTGCTGGATCGGGATAACATGGCTTGGAACAATAAAGGTAAAAGTTCCAGCTTAACTTCCTCAACTCATCACACCTACCTTTTACTGTTTCTTCAGAAATAACTTCACACATTCTCCAAGATGTTAATCGCACAATTAAGAGTAGGTTAATTTGTCACATATCCATCGAAACAAAGTGAAATGCATCATTTGTGTCATGACCAACACAGTCTTAGTATGTGTGGTTAACTACATATACCTGTCTGGACACGCCCCCTGCTGACTGCTCCTGTGGCCCCTCCCACTGACCGTGGCTCCTCCCATAGACCCCGGTATAAAGGCGATTGAGACCTGAGCCCGGCCCTCAGTCTCCAGGATGTAGTATGGTGGTCAACTACTACTTGTTCTTTCTTCCAGTCAATAAAAGCCGATATCTCGCCTTCACGTCTCAGAGAGAGTTATTGATGGTGCATCAATATGTGCCAGGGGAATCTGCAAGTGAGGCCATGTTTCTGGACTCAGTATAGCATGCCCACAACTTACTAACTCATATGCTTTTGAAATGTATACGAGAGGAAACCAGAGCATTGAAAGAAACCTACACAGTCACGGGGAGAAAATACTCTCCTCACAGAAAGCAACAGGAATTGGACCCTGATCACAGGCACTATAAAGTGTTATGCTAACTGCTAGGCTACTGTTCCACCCAATTAGACCAAATGACCATTACTGTATATTTTAAGTTATCAATGACATACTTCTTTTTACAGTTTGTTGTTCCAGATGGCCTGGTGGCTTTTAAAATCAGCCTCATTTCCCTCTGCTGTTTCATTAAGAAACACTGAGAAACACAAGTAATATTTTATAGTGTCACACTCAGCCCATCATGCCTGTGCCAACTAAGAAGTGTCTAAACTAATCCCTCCTCTCAGTATAAACTCTTCAAATTCATATTGTAACAACAAAGTTCTGCCTCTACCAACCTTTCATTCAGTGAGTTCCAGACCCCTCAAGCCTCTGGATTTTTTTTGACATTTTTTAATCCTACCAATTATTTTAAGCCAATCCCTATACAAAGGTAAATATGTATTCTTGCTTTATCTAGGGACCTCATAATCTTGTACACCTCAATTAAATCTAGCCTCAGCCTCATCAGCTCCAAAGAAAACACAGCCTGACAACAATAATGCAGGACACAGAAGCAGGAATTGGGGCCAATCAATAATCTCCTTTCCTCTATTTTTTATCGTTAGCCACCCCTTAACCCATTCTTCTAATCTCCTGTAGTTTTGTCTAATAATTTCATGCCTTACACAATATCAAAGGTGGTCTTAAAGTTCAAATGCACAATATTGACTGGTTCACCCTTCTTCATACTGCTGGTTATAACCTCAGACATCTAACAGATTGTCCAATCTGATCTCCCTACATGCCCCATGTTGATGTTTCCCAAACCTATAATTAGTTTGCAAGTGTCCTATTATCATTTGCTTAAAAATAAATTCCAACATTTCCTTCCTTTTAAGTGAGATTAAATGGTAATATCTTACCATTTTTTTCATCTCTTCCTCGTTTTTTAAATAGTGGGGTTATTTTGCAATATATTGGGACCATTCTCAAAGATAAGAAATTTTGTCAGGAGATAATTAGTGCATCCACTGTCTCCAATGCCACCTCTTTCAAAGTCCTGGAACAGAGATCATCAGGTTTAAACAGACTTACAGTCTTACTGAATTTACAAATACTATTTTGTAACCAATGCTAGATTCAGACAACTTCTAAAAACCTGTTGATGTTCACCATTTCCGGGAGTTTTGTTTAATGTTTTCTTCCTGAAAGACAGGCAAAATATATTTAGAGATACAACACAGTAGCAGGCCCTCTAGCCCAGCGAACCTGCGCTGGCCAATTTTACCAATGTGACCAATTAACCTACCAACCTATACGTCCTTGGATGATTTGTTCATCCGCTCTGCCATTTTATTTTTCCTTTTCCCCTGGATGTAATGTCTCCTGCCTCTTTATCCAAGAACCAAAAATAACTTTGCTAATCTATAATTTTTGTTTAAACATATCTTTGGAAGCTTTTGCAGTTTGTTCTTGTGCTTCCTAGATTATTCTTCTTTATCAATTCCTTAGTTTTTCTTTGCTAAATTCTGAAATTTTCCCAATCCTGAGGATTTCTCCCATTTTATGACAACACTATAAGCCTCCCTTATTCTAATGTTCCAACTACTCAGGAGAGCCAAGACTGGACCAATTTTTCCTGCTTTTGTGTTTTAGACAGATTCATATTTGTTGTATAGGATTTGTATACTAATGGTCCTTTCAATGTACTTTCACAATTCACACCTCATACATTCATACTTTGGTTTGATCATTTTTAAGACAATGGCTTCAGATCAAACTAGATCAATTAAAGCATCCTTTAAATAAAATTTTTCTATGTTATGGTCACTCATCATAGAACTTTAGTCCAACTAATCACTTTTGAATTAAACAAATGAGTGGGTGCTTTTTAAAACTAGTGAGAGAAGTTTTTTTTTTAAATCACAATTTTCTATTCTTGTTGACTACCAGAGCACCTAATATAAAATATTACTTAAGCAATTAGTAGAACTATTACACAAATTAGAGACTTCTTTTTAGAGTTTAGGTGAATTAATACTTCCAGTGATAAGTACAAACTGATGTAATTATTAACAAGACCAAAAGACTACTCAATACTCAAATCAAAGCACTTGCAGAGGTCAGAAGTGGGTGTACTTGTGGCAGAATGGTTTTCATACTATCTTAATTTGATGAGAATAAGTTTGTTAATTAAAGAATTCCATGTAAAGCGGCTGCTTTATTCTGCCATTCCCAAGCTGGACCTCATTCTAGCTAAGCAGCAACCATCCAAATAGAAAAAGACAAAAGGGCAAATCAGGAACTTCTGAAGGAATAATAGAACAAAACTCCAGCATCTTAGCACTGAGCTTAATCTACAACAGTAAAGAGGGAACTTGAGCAGATGATCGAGACTTTTATGGCCATTCATTTAGCAGATTTTGTTATTACAATTTGCATAGTGTGCATACTAGAATAAGAAAACAGATGCTGAAAATATTCAACTGGTCAGGAAGTAACTGTGGAGGAAATCCTGATGTAAATTCATCAACATGAAACATTAACTGTTTCTATCTCCACAGATGGTGTGATCCTAGTACTACCAGCTTTCCTTTATATTTCAGATTTCTAGCATCCAAGATATCTTGCCTCAAAATCTACATAACACTGACCATTAAAGATAACAAAGAATGCTACTTAAAATCTGAATTGATAGAACTTACTTTGAAAGGTGCTGGTATTTAGAAGGACCTAGGTGTCCTTTGATCACCAAAAGTTAACATGTAATTAAAGCAAACAGTACATTGGCCTTTATTGCAAAAGGATTTGAGTGCAGGGTAGAGCCACCTTAATCAGTCTGCTTCTGTAATACTATTGAGATCTGTGTCCCAGTCCCAGGAGTTCAGCAAATTAATTCCTGGGGTGGTAGATTTATCATATGAAAGAGTTTGAACAGATTGGACCTGATGTGTATTTAATATTTCAGTAATATTCAAGTAATATTGTAAAGATATTGTTGTATTCAGCATGCTTTGTTTGTTTAAATAATTAATTATGGGTTATATGCACAAAATATGCAAATACCACACATCATTACACCACTGTGTATCTTGTGTACACAAGATGTACACACTGTGTACCAGTGTGTGTCTTGCTTAAAGTAAACACAAAGTTTGCATGCAACTCTCACACTCCCTTGTTTTTCTTTCAATTATTCTTATATATTGGAGTTACAAAACTTAACATTGGGGACAAGGAAGTTTTAAACAAACCCGACATGACTACCTACCTGTTGAAGCGCAGTGAGATGTTCGAGCAACAAGATATTTCAGTTAAAAAGAATGGAAGAAAACGGATGAATTCACGGGTTCATAAGGAGTGAGTACTGGGTGATAATAATCATAAAATTTTTAAAAAGAGCTGAAATGACTGGCTACGTCTGGAAGATAGACGCATTTGATTGCACAAAAGATAACTGAATATTGTACTATTCTAAGCAAATTGAGCCGTATTTTGAAGCTTTGCTAATATCGTGAAAGAACTGAAATATTGTTGATCGTAGAATGCTCTAGGTTTCATAAGTGGAATCAAAAGGAAGGGGAGTCCACTTCAGCATACATTGAAGAGATTGTCTGAGCATTGTCAGTTCAGTGATGGGCTTGATGATGCCCTGAGGGATCATTTAGTTGTGAAATCTTACAAGAAAACATTCAAAAACAGTTCCTAACTGAAGCACAACTCATATTTAAAAGCAGGGGTCACCTACCTTTTTTGCACTGCGGACCAGTTTAATGTTGACAATATTCTTGCGGACCGGACGATGGCAGGAGGAGGGGTGGAGGGGCAGTGTTAATCACGACCGGAATATAGGTGATAAGTCAACTATAAGTCACTTATAAGTGGCTAATACACTCAATTTCGTTTCTAAAAGGGTTTATTTAATATTAAACACACAGCGCATATTTTCCTCGTATGAACATATAAAATCATTGCAACACACCAATATCGCTGAATCAGTGGGAGCCCTGGGCTTGTTTCCCTGCAACAAGACGGTCCCATCGATTGGAGATGGAAGACAACGATACTCGAAGGGGGTTCCTTATGTCCAGTCTATTCCGCAATTTAGTTTTTGTGGCTCTCAGCACTTGCTTCTGTCCTGCCTTCTCACGTTTTTTCACCCAGAAAACTCAACGGGTCTGTCTTTAAGTACAGGGTGCTTGGACTCAAGGTAGCGAAGCAGTTTTGAGGGTTTCATTGCCTCACTAGACAGCCTCCGGGCCTGAACTCCAGCCTCCCACCCGCCGCCAGACGCCTTGGTCGTATGTGGGGTGAGAGGACAAGGTAAGGGCCGTAGGTCCCCGTACGGGGCTGCGGCGGTCGCAGTCCAGAGAAAGCGACCGACCAAGCAAGGAGTGCGACAGGGCGCATGCCTGCCCCCCTTGTCAGTAGGTAGGATCTATCAGTCAACAAAAGTTTGGATTGAGGGATGACTTTCAGTAGATCGCAGCGAGGTAGCTGCTCTGCTACTTACGAAACCCTGAGCCCGAATTAGGTCATCTACGAATATTTTAGCACCGGGTTCCCCACGAACACTCGGTGCGCTAAACAGGTTCAGAGGCGGCGCCCATCTGTCCGCGCTCCAGGCCAGTAGCAACGACACTTCCCGCTGGCCACACAAAGAGGCCAGTTACCCAAGGCCAACCAGTGATCCCTGGCGCGAGGCTGTCAGTGTGTTTAGGCGACTGATGACCTCGCGTGGGTAATGACCACGTGTGCGTTCAAGTTCAACAGTGGGCGTGACAGGGAATGAGGAAAGGTGCAGCTGACTCATATCGTTTCCTCGCAGCCCGGTGGTACATGCTTTGCAGCCCAGTGGTTGGGGACCACTGTTCAGAAGAGCAGTTGAAATCACTGTATCAATGGACACAGCAGACAGAGACACAACTGAGTTGCAATCAGGAAAGAAAGTGAGCATAAACAAAATTGTAATGTCTAAACAGAAACCTGTGAATTCTTTAAACCAAGCATCACTGTGGTCACACCATCGATGAACAAGATTTATACGAGTCTGCTGAGAAAATTCAAGCAGCGATGGGTGTCCCAAGGCCAAAGAACATGTCACAGTTGCTGTCCTTTTTAGGATTTGTCATTTACTAAAACAGGTTGCTGCCAAACCTGGTTACTGTGCTCCACCCCTTGAAATCATTACTACAGATTAGGAAGAAATGGAAATGGACAAAAGCAGTGTGAGGTGTCTTTCCAAAAGGTGAAGAAAATGGTGACGTCAGACACTGTACTCACACATAATGATCCACATCATCCAGTGAAGCTCGCCTGTGATGCCTCACCTTATGGTGTAGGTGCAGCCATGTCTCACGTTATGAATGATGGAAGTCAATGCCCCATAGTCTTTGCATTACATTCCCTTACCGCTGCAGAGAAAAGTTAAGCACAGATTTTCAGAGAGGCTTTGATCCTGGTTAGGGTATAAAACATTTCAACCATTACTTGTATGGGAAAGAGTTTATCCTCATTACTGATCGTCAGACACTAGTGTCCATTTTCAATCCACAGAAGGGTGTTTTACTAACAGCAGCAGCATGAATGCAGAGATGGTCTCTGTTTCTTGGAGGACACAATTACATTTCAAATTCAAGAGGACAATTAATCATGGAAATGCTATGGATTGTCGTATTTACCATTCAGGAAATACCTGAAAGATTTACAAAAGAGGACACTCCTCTTGCCATATTCTCCTGAATGTTAATCGAAAGTCTCACTATTACGGCAGAGATGATCAAAGCAGAAACCAGAGAAGACCCCACACTGTCTAGTCTACATGGAAATGCAAAATGCTGGAACTTGCAGTAGAAATTCCAGTTCCCCCATTTTCACCGGCACCACGATGAACTTGCCCTTGACAGGTGTTGCCTTATGTGGGGATTGAGAGTTGTTGTATCATCTAAGCTGAGAGCTGAAGTGTTGGAGGAGCTACATGTCAGTCATCTAGGTGTGGTCAAAATGAAAGTGCTGGCTCAAAGCTTTGTCTGGTGGCCTTGGATAGATCAGCAAATCGAGCAGCTTGTCATGCACTGTTCAGCATACCCAACACCTCCAGAAGAAAGGTATCCAGAGCTGTTAGAACCACATCCTGCAGTCCCAGAGTCAACTCCTGCAACCACCATGGAGGAAGCCCCAGAACCTGAGATTGTTTCACAGCCACAACTCTCACCTGCCAAGCAGAGTGAGCCCCATTGTCAGGAAAAATGTTATCTCACCAGAGTAAGAAATCCTCCACAGCAATCCAATCATTAAGCCTGAATAGGACAATTTAAAATTAACTATGCTGTGGATGTGCACACTATTATATAGTATACAGTGTATATAGTACTGTATATATGCATACAAGTTGAGATGCATTCTATATTGAGTTGGAGTTTACATCTAAGCAGGGAAGAGTGTAGTATATTTAATATTTCAGTAATATTTGAGTAATCTTGTAAATATATTGTTTGATTAAGCATTCTTTGTTTCTTTAAATTATTTATAATGGGTTATATGTATGAAGTACGTGAATGGCATACATCATTATGCCACCGTGTCATAGGGGTGTGTCTTGCTTAAAGCAAAAATAAAGTTTACATTCATCTCCCTTATTTTTCTTTCAATTAATTTTATGTTTTGGAGTTACAAAACATAACAGGACCAATACTCTGTTCAGTTTGGAATAAAAGATGATGTAATTAAAATGCACAACATTTTTATAAAGCTTGAGATGGTAACTGTTGGAATGATATTTCCCCTGCCTTTGTCACCTAGAACCAGGGATAGTCTTAAGATAATAGTTGAGTTATTCAGAAGAGAGATGAAAAGAAGTTTCTTCACTCAGAGGGTGGCCAACCTTTGGAACTTTCTACACAGTGGGTTGTGGAGATTCAGTCACTCACTATATTCAAGGCTAACTGATGATGTTTAAAAATCTGGGGATATAGAGACATGGGGTTAGTGATGTTGAGGTAAATGACTTCATTGAACAGTGGAGTGGGCCTGACAGGCTAAAAGGTTGGCCCTTTATTTCCTTTGTCCAGTGTTCACAAACATGTGATAACTTTATAGCAGTGGATAAGATGTATATAATTTACAACATGGGAACCATTTCTTTAACACAAAAGCAAAATCCTTGAAAATGTTTACTTAGGAAATCACTGCCAAACTGAACCATGAAATAGTTATTATGTTTTAGTCTCCTTCTGTCTTACTACAGTCTCATACATACAAAAAAAAAGCCTGCTGGCCCAGGGTAGATTCTTATCACATTCAAGACCTTAATAAGCAAATACCGTAGATTCCGTACTACAGAGCGCACCTGATTAAAAGCCGCAGACTCTAATTTTAGAAAGAAAATCAATTTTGTACTTGTACAAGCCGCACCGGATTTTAAGCCGCAGGTGTCCCACGTTGTAATATGAGATATTTACACAGAAAGATATTACACGTGAGGATTTTTTAACTTTTAATTAAATCCGTATGGTAACATAAACAAATACATATTGCAAATGCTTTTTTTCGAACCGTGCCTGTAACACGGCTACTTTTAAATATACATACGTATCGGTAACACACAAATTACGTTGCGTATACTTTTTTACTGAACAGTGCACGAACAACATTCCAATATCTCCTAACGACTGGTAAAAAAATATATACTGCAGCCTACCAGGAAAAGTTATTGATCGCCTTTAACTTAAAAGCAGCATTCTCGCGCGGGTCTAATGCGCTCGCCCCCACCTTTCCGTTTATCGCAAACCGGTATTTCCCACAAGACGCGGCGAAACCGGATGTGACGTCATAGCATCCCGGGATGTAGTACAGAAAACAAATATACTTAAAACACTTCTAACTTTAACTAGAAAATACTAACAAATGAATTACTAAGCGAAAATATTATAAACTAAATAACTGCCATAAAGGCAGCACAATGCTTTTCTTCGAGTGTTTTCCATGTTGATGAGGGTGAGTACAAATGACTGATTTACAATAATTTAATTGTGAAAGTGCGCTTGATTTATCGTACAATTTCATTGGACCTCTGTGAACTACTCATCAATTTTATTGGTCTACTGTTACGAGGCAAAATGTTTTTGGCGGCATGAAAAAAAAACCATGTATTAGCCGCACCATAGTAAAAGCCGCAGTGTTCAAAGCTGTTCAAAGCGTGGGAAAAAAGTAGTGGCTTATAATCCGGCATCTACGGTACTCCATATGATGCAGAGTTTTTCAAAACTCAGATACTTTGCTAATCAATCATTGGCTGTACATCTATTTAATAATGATTTTTTTTCCCTGTTTCTAAGCTGGAGTGGGCTGATCTTTCAGTAAGGCCTACCCATGGAAAACCCAGAAAAGTGTCCTTCTGAATCAAGTCTCAAATGTTAAAGCTGCTATTCAGTCCTTCAACTTGGATGGCACATGGAGTTCACACAATCAGAATGAGCTTAGAGATTTGCAAGCTAAAGTTGCACAAGTTTCATTCAAATTTAGTTACATGCTTGACACAGAAAGCAACAATGTGGATTGAAAGCAATAATTTACTGGAGCTTTAGCTTGGGAATAAAGAAAATGGGAACAATATCAAACTAGAGAGCAACTGAAGGAGTCTGGAGACAAGTTTGCTGTGGTGCCTCATCATCACACTCATTAACTAGAAAACATTCCTTTTTGGAACAAAGCCATAAATACTAAAAAAATGTATTTTGTAAAGTTTAGATTTATGCTGCTAGTTTGAGTTGAATAGAGTTCAATCTCTCTCCATGCTTCCGTGTTCCACCACTTGTGCAAACCCTATCCACAAACACAATTAGTGAAGCTGATTATATATCCTTTATATACTTAAAGTGCAGGTAAATGAATGGTACACCCACTCAATGACAAAGGATTTTACATTTTAAACATCTGTATGACAATATGATTGGGTTAACAGCCCAGGGTCAGTGGTAGGAATCAGAAGGACCCAATAATGTGCTAGGAATTTAAAATGCAAAAAAAGTGCACAGCATTTATAAACTTGTACAAGAGGAATGCTTTATTCTCACAGTGCAGAATTCATCTCTCTCATACACCAGAGATATTTTGAAATGACCCATAGATGCTTAAGTTAGGACAGCTGCAAATTTCAAAATTACTTCGGTGTTGCGTGTATAAATGAGTGTAGCTGCAGGAGTCTTTGTAGAATGTGGCAATGTGCATTCACAGCACCTCTTCCTACTGGTTTCTTGACAGATAATAACTATGCACTTTGGAATTTCTACTGCCACAATGAGGCCAAACTCAGGTGGGAGGAACAACACCTCAAATATCCCATCTGTGTAGCCTCCAACCTGATAGCACACACATTGATTTCTCTAACTTCTGGTAATTACTCCTCCCCTTCTTCTCCCCTTTTCCCCTCCTCCTCTTCTCTCTTTTTCCATTCTCCATTCTGGTTCCCTCATCCCTTCTCTTCTCCTCCGCTGCCCTCATCACCTCCCACTTTCTCCCCACTTCATTCTTCTCACTCCTTGGTTCACTGTCCTTTCCTACTAGATTCCTTCTTCTGCCCTTTACCTCTTCCATCCATTCCCTTCCAACTTCTTACTTCATCCCTCCTCTCCCACACACCCACCTCCTCCCCTCACCTGGTTTCACTTATCAACAGCCAGCTTGTACTCTTTCCCCTCCTCCCATGTTCTTACTCTGGCTTCTTCCCCTTCCTTTCCAGTCCTGATTAAGGGTCTCAGACCAAAACATTGACTTATTCCCCTCCATTGATGATGCCTGACCTGCTGAGTTCAGCCTTTTGGGTGTACTGCTCAAGATTTCCAGCATCGGCAGAATCTTTTGTGTCTTGGAATTTCAGATGCTAGGGTAAAATCAATTGGCTGTGGAATCCCCCGTTGTCTATTCTTTTGATGATCCTGCCTCCACAAGCTACAATTCTTGAAAACACTGATGTAAAACTTCGCTGCACTTCTGGTCATTAAATTCCACCAAAGCTATGACTACCTCAGCTGTTATTTGAAGACACTAGAAGAAAATACCACCAACTTTGTCTCCTTAAAACTTATAGGAAGGATAGTTGTCCCGATATTGGGGCCTGCTCTCAGGCTAACATCAAAACTCCCAAGGTCCTCATCTATATTGAGAATGCCTGGCAAAAGATTCCCAAAGCAGACACTCTGTTTCAAGCACTGTGATGTGAAGAGAATACCAGACAAAGGAAGAGATTCAAGGATGTTCTCAAGCTTCAATGAAGAAGTGCAACTCATTGATTCTGTGGAATATCTGGTCCAGGACTACCCAAAGTGGAAAAATACTGACAGCTTCATGGACATGCACTGGAAGCATGCAGAGAGCTTATATAAGCAGAAGGAGCACATCATATCCACCCACCCCATTGGCTCAGACTGCCCTATCAGAAAAAAGAGTCTACGGTTCCCACATTGTCGTCATTAGTCATCCTCAATCCAAAGAACTGAACACCTTAATGACAAAAAATATCGTTAATAAACAGGACAAATTCTCCTTACAGCTTTCAAGTGGGACTTGATCAGCACTTTTGTCCATACTAGAACAGTAAAAGCCCAGTGACAACTAATATAATTATAAACCCCAGCAAGAATGATATGAAATTGGATGAGGGACACAAATATACTACAAAGCTCTCATTACTTCATAAAATGATACAATGGTAGATACTAAAAAAAACTGGAAGGAAATACCAATGCTGATGTGTAAAGAATTATGAGCAAGGTGAGAAACAGTGCACATTACAGTACAGCAATATTTTGTTTTGTTTTCAGGGAATTATGTATTGGAAAGATTCAATAAAAACAATTTTATTGTTCAAAATACACTTAATGTTGAGCACTGCAACCCTGACATTGAAATAACGATGAGGAAATCAGAAACCACTCTCCAATTTATATCCTAATGCAGTAATTTCATTACACCGGTATCTCTGGGCTTTAAACTTTCAAAATGTGTGAAGCTGAGGAAGTTACCCAGTCAGCATGCGAGCAAATCTCAGAGCTGTTTCATTAAGTAAATATCTCATGGTATGTCAAGTCTTTATTGTGGCAGACCTTTGTACCCAGTGTATAATCTCAATCCTTCAGTTTCTAATGAAGAGTCATAACTGCATAGGAGGCCATTCAGCTCATTGAATCCTTGCTGGCTCCATGTAGTACAATCCAGCCAATTCCATTCCTTCATTCTATATACCCTGCAAGTTAATTTCCCTCAAATGCCTATTCTGTTTCCTTTTGAAATTATCTATCGACCCTCATTAGCAATGTTCCAAGTCGTTACTACTTGCGGCATGAGACTATCTTCCTCATTCGGGTCACTCTATTGTAGGAAGGGTGTGGAGTCTTTAAAGAGAGAGTGCGGAACAGGTTTACCAGGATTACTGTGTGGATTAGATAGCAGGTCTACAAGGAGAGGTGAGTCTAACTAGGGTTACTCTCTTTGGAGCAGCAGAGGTTGAAGGGAGACCGGATAGAAATTTATAAAACTTGAGAGGCATGGATGGAGTAGACAGCCAGCATCTTTCTCCCAGGGTTGATGTATAATACTAGAGGGAATTACAGTATTTAAAGTGAGAGGGGGAACGGTTAAAGGAGATGTGTGGGTTATTTTTTTTTAAACACAGACAGTGGTGGGTGTTTGGAATGCACTGCTGGGGTGGTTGTGGAAGCACATATGATAGAGGAGTGTTAAGAGGCTCTTAAATACATGAATACAGAGAGAATGGAAGGATATGGGCCTTGTGTAGGCAGAAGGCATTAGTGTAATTAGATATCATTAACGTAATTAGTTCAGCACATCATGGGCCAAAGAGTCTGTTCCCGTGCTGTTGTGTTCTATGTTCTATTCCCGTATTTCATGTCCGAAACGTTGAATATACGTCCCCTAGTCAATGCAACTTCAGTTAATGAGAACCCTCTTTGTCATCCTTTCTAAACTTGATATAATCTTCCATCAATGTTTCCCTCAATCTCCTTTGCCAAACAGAACAACATTAGCTAAAATCCCCAAGCCCTAGATCTATTCCGGAAATCCTCTCTGCATCCTCAAGGATCTACACATCCCTCCTCCTTTTTCCTTCCCTATCTTTATTTTGAACAGTTTGAAACATGAATATTAAGCAGCCAGTTCTCACCATTTCTAAACAGTGTTTCTATTATTTCATCACATTTGTGTTTATAGCTCACCCACCAAACTAATTAATTACACTTTGTGCAATTCCTAAACCTGTCCTTTATTCCTCATCATCCACCCTATAGTGATCTGATGCAATATGGTTTATTTGCTTCTCCAGTTGTATCCACATTTCAGGTCAATGGTCTTTTGACCGGATATCTCCTGCCACTGCACTGACCCTAGTGCTCTAGAAATCTGAAGCAATTGCTCCAACATCAAAGTAAAAATCTGAAACAATCATTCCTACCCGAAGAACTGCAAAAATAAAGATTTAATTTTATTTTACTTTCTCTCAATTTTATTTTCAGATTTACACTCCCTTAATTCCATTTCTTTCCCCATTTGTTAGAATTCAAACAATCCTGGTAGGTTGCCCAAACTCAAAATTTCTGCTACAAACAGCAACTTCCGCTGCCTGGTGAACTCGTGTCAACCACTCAATGTGCACTTTACAACCCTGTCACATTTCCAAGCTAAATTGATAAGCATCCCTAAAGTGCTGACACTCCATGAAATTATCAAAATGCCTTTACCATTGCTTCCCTCTCCGTTCTTCTTCCTTATCATTAGTGCAAAATAAAGACGTGCTGTACATCTTTGGGAAGGCACATTGACAGGGTTCAAACAGAACTACAATACAACTTACAAGTTACAACTTAGGACATTGAACAGGCCCCTTGGTCCATAATGCCAAATTAAACTGAACCCATCTTCCTGCACGAAATTGACAACTCTCCATTCTCTGAATGTTAAAGTGACTGTCTAAATGCCTCTTAAGCACCACCACTGTGTCTGCTTCCATGAGCGTGTTCCAGTCACTTTTAAACTTTCCCCTTCCATTTTAAAGCTATGTTCTCTGGTACTGACACTTCTACCTCATCAATGAAAGAAATATGGAGGAATAATTTGTCACAGAATATTGAACCCTTGAACTGTTTCTTTGCTGGTTCTGTTAAGTTTATGGTGAGTCACCCTGCACTGGCTCATAAGCCACCTCTTCACCCCCCCCCCCCCCCAAGTACTAAGATAATTGTAACAGTTCAATGTCAGAATAAGGTAAAGATGGGCACCAGCTGGCACTGTGAAGGTCTTGCTGTTTATCAGTCCAAGCTTGAATGCTAAATAGGTTTTGTTCCTTGCAGGGCAACTGTACAAAGAAGTAAAAACAGTGCGATCACTGTATATTCTCACCCTGAGTATGTGCAATGCCCATGCTACACTTGTATTTCTTCCATAAGAAGGTCAACTTTTATCAAACATCCCTAAAACAAATAGGATCATTGGCTAAGAAAGAGCAATAGAAGGTAATCACTAGGTGGTTTCCTCACCCATGTTTGATCTAACATCATAAAGCTTCATCCAGTCCAGAAATGTTAAGATCTTCCACTGGCACTGCCGCGATTGTGTGACAACTTGAGTCAACACCACTGGTGGCCCTCCCAGGTTGGCAGGAGAGAAAGAGCAAAGGATGGTGATGGAAGAGAGTGAAATGTTTTGACTGTGTAAACATAACAATGCTCAGTGATTGCTTGGCTAAATTCCTCAGTTCCACTAGCGAGGAGAAACCTACAGGGCAAATGGGTTTGGGATTGCTCAGACAAGAGGCATTATGCCTGATAACCTCTCCAGCTTTCATCGTCTTAATTTTTGATGCAACAGCTATGCAACTTGCTAAAAACAAATGGCTGCAGGATTTTAACAGATTATGCAGCATTTTTAGGAAGAGGAAGGAATTAACAATGTTTAGCATTGAAACCCTATATTAGAATGATGATTCCAACATCTGCAGTCTTCTGTGCCTCTTGTGTGACATGCTAGGCCATTTTATGGGTGGTTGATGTTGCTGGGGATCTGCTGTCATGGTAAGTTATGTGGGATGGCAGATTTCCTTCCCCAAAAGAATAATAAGCAACATGAGTTTTAAAAGAATCTAAGACAGGGGTTCCCAACCTGGGGTCCACGGACCCCTTGGTTAATGGTAAGGGTCCATGGGATAAAAAGGATTGGGAACCCCTGAGATTCTAAGGATACTTTGACTATTGAGACTACTTTGTATTATCTTCCAATTTAAGGTTAGATCACATGGGAGCTAGCCAACTGGTTGCTAAATTAGCTTAGTGGTAGTGGAGGACCATTATTCAGATTGGAAGCCTATGAACAGTTGAGTGCCACAGGGATTAGTATTGGGTCCACTGTTATTTGTTATCCATTTATCCATATTGATGATTTGGATGACAACATCAACAGAGTTGGGAAATTTGCATATGACATCAACTTTGGGGTGTAGTGGATAGTGAAGGTAATCTAAGATTACAACAGGATCTAAATGGACTGGGGAAGTGGGCCAAGGAATGGCAGATGGAATTTAACTCGGACAATGAAAGGTGTTGTATTTTGATAAGTTAAACCAGAGCAAGACTTACAGGACTTGCACAGTAAACAGTAGAGTCCTGGAGTGCCCAAGGATGCACATACAAACGTTTGTACATTGTTCCCTGAAAGTGAGAAAGGGTAGACCAGGTGGTGAAAAGGGCATTTGGCATACTTGCCTCCATTAGTCGGGGAACCGAGTAGAGGAGTTGAGATGTAAAATTACAATTGTACAAGCCATTGCTGAGACCACACTTGGAGTGTTGTATGTATTTTTGGTCACCTGAGTGTAGAAAGGATGTCATTGAACAGGAAAGGGTGCAGAAAAAATTCATAAGGATGTTACTGGGACTGGAAGGCTTGAGTTATAAGGAGAGTGGAACATAGTGGTATTTGAACTTTTTTTGAAAATTTATGTAGCCCTCTGGATTAAGAGTCCTCAGATTGGCAAACAAAAAAAATGGAACAGATTCAGCTGTAACAGGGACTGCAGAAATAAATTATACCGCCAAAAACATTTACGTTCATTAGTCATCTCCACATGTCTTGATCCAAACCTAACACAAGTTCCTTAGCAACACACACAAAATGCTGGTGGAACGCAGCAGGCCAGGCAGCATCTATAGGAAGAAGCATTGTCGACGTTTCGGGCTGAAATCCTTCGTCAGGGTTGTGTGTGTTGCTTGAATTTCCAGCATCTGCAGATTTCCTCGTGTTTACAAGTTCCTTAGCAAACTTTGTGTGTGCCAAAATCTACCATGTCCACTAATGAATAAACTGGAGCTCCATCCCATAATGGTTGTACTGTATTTTCTGTTCATTATTATACTAGGAAGATCGCAAACCCATAGACTTGAGAAGCACCTCCAGAATTCTAAGCTGAACACTTTCCTTTAGATCAGTTCAAACCTGATTGAAGGTCTGTGTGTCTGTACACATACACACATGCACCTGTTAAGCTTGGGAATAACAGCTTGATTGCCCCCTCTCTCCTCTCCTTGGATCATCATCCAAAAAAGGACTGAGTGACTTGATGAAGTGCTTGGGTACCAACTTGTTCATCCCATGTATATTCCTCCAAAAGCCAGCAAATTTAAAATGCCCAAGCAACTCATCAGTTACACTTAAATGCATCCAATCCGAGGGACTTCACAGAAATCAGAGTCAAATTCAACTATGGAAATGAATACCTTTCTGGGAAAAAGAGGGGTAGAGAAAAAGCCTAAATGAGAAAGAGACAGGTTGGATAGACAAATGGTACTTTTTATGGTTGATGAATGCCTGTGTTGTCCACAGTATCTTTAAAGTTCAAAAGTTCAAAGTAAATTTATTACTAAAGTACATATATGTCACCATTTACTACCTTGACATTCATTTTCTTGTAGGCATACTCAATAAATCCATAATAATCGATGTAACCATAACAGAATCGATGGAAGACCGCAACAACTGGGCATTCAAGCTGTGTGCAAAAGACAACAAATGGTGCAAATATAAAATGAAATAATAATAATAAATAAATAAGCAATAAGCATCAAGAACATGAGATGAAGAGTCCTTGAAAGTGAGTCCATTGGTTGTGGGAGCATTTCAATGATGACACTAGTGAAGATATCCTGTTTGGTTCAAGAGCCTAGTTGAGGGGTAGTAACTGTTCCTGAACCTGGTGGTGTGAGTCCTGAGGCTCCTGTACCTTCTTCCTGATGGCAGCAATGAGACAACAGCATGGCCTGGGTGGTGGCGGTGTTTGATAATAGATGCTGCTTTCCAGTGACAAGGCACTATATAGACATGCTCAATAGTGGGGAGGGCTATACCCATGATAAAGTGGCCATATCCACTACTTTTTGGAGGAATTTCCATTCAAGGGCAGGCACTGGCAGGCATTCTTGTCTTTTTGAGTAAGAGGTTATTGTTGTAGCACCACTCAGCCAGAATTTCAATCTCCCTCCTATATGCTGGTTCGTCACCACCTTTGACTTGGCCTACAACAGTGATGTCGTCAGCGAACTTGAAAATATCATTGGAGCTGTGCTTAGCCACACAATCGTAAGTGCAAAGTGAGAAGAACAGGGGGTTAAGCACACAGCCTTCTGGTGCACCTGTGTTATTGGTGACTGTGGGGGAGATATTGTTGCCAATCCAAACTGACTAAGGTTTGCAAGTGAGAAAATCGAGGATCCATTTGCACAAGGAGGTAGGTATTGAGGCCAAGGTCTTGAAGCTTATTGATTAGTTTTGGGGGATGGTGGTATTGAATTTTGCTTTAAATATCTTAAGAGAAGCTTTGACCATGGCTCAAGTAGGTCGAGCAGTTACCCCTGGTTAGGATGGCATAGAGTTTAGACTGTTCTAGAAAACAATACAGTACTTAGGAGGTCTTGCACTGTCAGAGGTGTCATCTTTCTGAAGAAAAAATTAAACAGATATCCAAACTTTTCTCTCAGATAGATCTAAAAAATCCCAGGGCAATACAGTGAAGGACAGCTGCCTCTCAGCTCAGTGACCCAGGCTCAATCCAGACTTCCAGTGCTAACTGTGTGGAGTTTGTACATTCCCCATGACTGCAGCAGATTCCCCCAGCTCCTCTGGTTTCTTCTCCCACCCTAAGTACACAGAGACAAGCAAGTTCTTAAGTGAATTGGTTCATTTCCAATAACGATGGTGGGAGAATCAGAGTGCAGCCAATGGACCTATGTGAACGATTCGGTCACAGGGAAGTTAGTGGGGAATGCACATGGTGGTAATGCCCTGGGAACTTCCATGGATGTGATTGGCCAAGTGATTTCCTTTTATCTCAAAAAGAAATATGATCTAATTTTGAAAAATGGGGATTGATCCTCAGAATATGTTCAACGTTTATCCCTTAACCAACATTACTAAAATCGATTACAGGCAGTTTGCTGTGTGTGCTATACTTCAAATTTACTTCATTAGTTACAAGATGTTTACGTATGATGTGAAGGGTACAAGAAAAATGATAACCCCACTTTATT
The DNA here is from genome assembly GCF_048418815.1 of Hemitrygon akajei. NCBI lineage: Eukaryota > Metazoa > Chordata > Chondrichthyes > Myliobatiformes > Dasyatidae > Hemitrygon > Hemitrygon akajei. The sequence continues at coordinate 40,956,947 of NC_133141.1, forward strand.
ATTACTCAATACATTAGTTGCAAGTATTGACAATACAGATGTAGGCAATTGCATTTATGATTAGCAAAAAAAAATCATTGTTGAGCTCATGAGAGTGGTGTAGAGTATAGAAACAGACCCTTTTGCCCGTTGAATCCACACTGGCTATTAAGAACCTATTCATTCTGTAATCCTATTTTATTCTGCTCACATTTCAACACTCACACACTAGGAGCAATTTGCAGTTGTTCAAATAACCACACGTCTCCTGGATCTCAATATTTATTTTTACATTGTCTGCTTAAACAAAGAGTAAGCTTGTCGATAAAATGCGAAGATGTAAATCAGCTTTCTGCTCACCAAGAGTGCTTAGTACCTTTGCTTACTGAATGGTGATTGGTGTTTATTATTAAGTCTCTCTATGGATAGATGTGCATTTGCATGAATCACACAAAGGTGTGTAGATTTCTCCAAACTCTACATGAGTACCAATTCTTATTGGATAACATTTTGCTCTTCTCTCCATAAACCATAATCACATTTTATTTTATCAAATACGGGACAATTTCTTTCTGACTTCATATTGCTGATCTATCAAAATTGTTCTTTGAGAGAGAAGAAAAAGCATTAATCTTTAATGTGTTTTTGTAAGACATTCATGAGGTCAGCTCTCTTGGACTAATTGTTCTAATGTTTTTACTCTTGCTGAGTTTCACTCCAACCTATATACCTTCAACAAAAAAATGTGTGAGCCATTTCTTTTAGAAAGTAGATGCCACCGTCCCATTTCAGAACTACAGCTGAGACCACCAAACAGCAAGATACAAGGGAAGGAATGTGCTTCATAACTCTGTAGTTATTAATTTCAATCAAGATCTAAACTATATCATAGGACTTTGATTTACTGAAGAAAGAGCAGCATCTTATACACACATTGGCCATTTTATCAGGTACCTTTTGTACCTAGTGAAATTGCCACTTCATGTATGTTCATGGACTTCTGTTGCTGTAGCCCATGCACTTCAGGGTTCGGTGTGTTGTGCGTTTAGAGATGATCTTCTGCTACCACAGTTGTATAGAATGGTTATCTGAGTTACTGTTGCCTTCCTGTCAGCTTGAGCTAGTCTGGCCATTCCCCTTTGAGCTCTCTCACTAACAAGCCAATTCTGCCCACAGAACTGCTGCTCACTGGATACTTTTTGTTTCTTGCACCATTCACTGTAAACTCTAGAGCAGCGGTTCCCAACCTATTTTATGCCATGGAACAATACCATTAAGCAAGGGGTCTGTGGACCCTGGGTTGGGAACCCCTGCTCTTGAGACTGCTGTGTGTGAAAATCCCAGGACATCAGCAGTTCCTGAGGTATTCAAACCACCCTGTCTGGCACCAATAATCATTGCATGGTCAAAGTCACTTAGATCACATTTTTCCCCATTCTAATATTTGCTCTGAACCACAACTGAACCTCGATCACGTCTGCATGCTTTTATGCATCGAGATATATATTTTAAGTAATGCAAAAAGAAAAGAAAGCAAAACATACTGAGATAGTGTTCATGGGTCGGTTCATTGTCCATACAGAAATCTGATGGTGGAGGGGAAAAAAGGTGTTTCTTAAACATTGAGTGTGTGCTTTCAGGCTCCTGAACCTCTTTCCTGATTGTAGTAATGAGAAGAGGGTGTGTGCTGGGGGATGAGGGCCTTCTTGAGGCATCACTTTTTGAAGGTGTCCTGGATGCTGGGGAGGCTAATGCCCATCATAGAGCTGGCTGCATTTAAACTCTTCTGCAGCTTTTTCCCATCCTGTGCAGTGGTCCCTCCATACCAGACAGTGATGCAACAAGTTAGAATGCTCTACAAGGTATATCTGTAGAAAATTGCAAGAGTCTTTGGTGACATACCAAGTCTCCTCAAACTCCTAATGAAATACAGCTGCTGTCATGCCATGAGTACAGGTGTGCATTGCCCTGACTTTCTCTTTCAGAAGTCCATAATTAATTCCTTGACCATACTAATGTTGATGGAAAGGTTGTTGTTGCGACACTACTCAACTAACTGATCTATCTCACTCCAGTACGCCTCCTCGTCACCATCTGAGATTCTGCCAACAATAGTTGTGTAATCAGCAAATTGAAAGATGGCATTTGAGAAGGACAAACCAAGGTAGTACAAGGTAAATGGTAGGGCACTAAGGAGTGCAGTAGAACTGGGAATACAGATACAAAATTCCCTAAAAGTGGTGTCACAAGCAGATAGGGTCGTAAAGAGAGCTTTTGGTACATTGGCCTTTATAAATCAAAGTATTGAGTATAAGAGTTGGAATGTTATGGTGAGATTGTATAAGGCATTGGTGAGGTCGAATTTGGAGTATTGTGTGCAGTTTTGGTCACCGAATTACAGGAAGGATATTAATAAGGTTGAAAGAGTGCAGAGAAGGTTTACAAGGATGTTGCCGGGACTTGAGAAACTGAGTTACAGAGAAAGGTTGAATAGGTTAGGACTTTATTCCCTGGAGTGTAGAAGAATGAAGGGTGATTTGATAGAGGTATATAAAATTTATGATGGGCATAGATAGAGTGAATGCAAGCAGGCTTTTTCCACTGAGGGCAGGGGAGAAAAAAACCAGAGGACATGGGTTAAGGGTGAAGGGGGAAAAGTTTAAAGGGAGCATTAGTGGGGGCTTCTTCACACGGAGAGTGGTGGGAGTGTGGAATGAGCTGCCAGCTGAAGTGGTAAATGCGGGCTCACTTTTAACATTTAAGAAAAACTTGGACAGGTACATGGATGAGAGGGGTATGGAGGGATATGGTCCAGGTGCAGGTCAGTGGGACTAGGCGTAAAAACGGTTCGGCACAGCCAAGAAGGGTCAAAAGGCCTGTTTCTGTGCTGTAATGTTCTATGGTTCTATGTGCCTTGCCACCCAATCGTGGGTGTAGAGAGAGTAGACCAGTGGGTTTAGCACACATCCTTGAGGTGCCCCAGTATTGACTGTCAGCAAAGATTAGATGTTATTAGCAAACTGCACGGACTGTGGTCTCCCGATGAGGAAATCAAGGATCCAGTTGCAGAGGGAGGCACGGAGGGCCAGGTTTTTGTGGCTTGTTGATTAGTACTGAGAATATGATTGTGTTGAACGCTGAGCTGTAATCAGTGAGCAGCAGCCTGATGTAGGTATTGCTGTTGTCCAGGTAATCCAAGGCTGAGTGGAGAGCCAATGAGATCCCATCAGCTAAAGACCTATTGTACGTAGTCAGAAAGTGAACAAGTGCTTTGCCAACATCTACTTGACTATTGAAACTCCTTGTAACGCAAGACAGAGTACCTACTAACTAATGCACTTTCCTACATTACTGAAGCAAGACCACACCAATACCTGAATGATTGTCTGTGGTAAGTAAAGGAGGAGGCAGTAAACAGGTCAGGGATAGGGCATCAGCAAGGATGAACAATATCGGACTGATTGAACCCAAGCAGCCTGTCATTGTGCAGAGCTCCAAGTAAAATAATATAAAATTGCATTACCTAGTTATAAGAAACACCCTTTACCCTGCCTTTCCCAAAGTACCTCATCGACATAGATGGAATTATGACAATGTAGTTCAAAACAAGCATGTGGCATAAAGAATTCAGCACAGGACCAGGTCATTTCACAGGAACAGAGCGCCACAGTAGCGTAGCAGTTAGCGTGATGAGGCTATTACAGCTTGGAGTGTCGAGTTCAGAGTTTAATTCGGACGCTATCTGTAAGGAGTTTGTACGTGCTCCCTTTGACCGCGTGGGTTTCCTTCAGGTGCTCCAGTTTCCTCCCACGGTCCAAAGATGTACCAGTTAGTAGGTTAATTGGTCAGTGTAAATTATCCTGTGATTAGGCGAGTGGTTTGCTGTGTGGCGCGGCTCATTGGGCTGGAAGGGCTTGTTCATACTGTATCGCTAAATAAACAAAATAAAAATTTGATCCAACCACCTGATGCATTTTATCTCCTGAACTAATTTTATATCATTGCCTTCTTTGCACCCAATTACTCACACTTTTTTCAGCCACTGCTGACCAACCAATTGCTGAGCATTGTCACCATCTCTGCTTCAATCTGTAGCACCGCATACAAGCCCTCCCTGGGTTACTAACGCCAGACTTATGGACACCTCTAATATTTAATATTTAATTCAATAATTAATTCAATTCTATAAATATTCCATTCAAAAGTCCAACATTTTAAACATTTCATTCAAAAGTCCAACTCCTAAAAACAGCAAAATGTGTTTCCTCTTTCTTTCTTTACTTTTAACAATTGTTTTTTTCTCATCAACCTTGTATGTATTTTGATGCCATTCACTGCAATGCCATGAATTTACAATTATCATATCGAGTGATTTTTGTATATTTTCTGATTTACAGACAAAAAAAAATCAACTTTGGGACATCTGTTAAAAAATGGAACCTATTTGTTACCAAGGGACAGCCTGTATGTCATGGTTTTGTGTGAAAAGAATTATCTCTGCCCCAAGATTTTTGGATTCTATCTATTTCAAAATAACTTAGATGGAGTATTTACTGCCAACCCTGTCAGCCAATGAATTAGGTGTGGGCACAGCATATGACTCACAACAAATGGTCTAAAGTTCAGCAAGCAAAATCTATTTATTCAGTACATCATCTGTTTAAAAAGCAGGGAGAAGCAAACTGCAGTGACTTCTCCCAATAAGAGCAGGATAATTTCAACAGGAAAAAAATACAGCAAATGGAGAAGAGTTACAGAGAAATTATATCCATTATACCAATCATAATCAGTTACACCAAACCTGATTGCCAGTGAAAGTGTCCATTCATAGCCATACTGGTTTGAATACCATATGGAGTATAACTTTGTAAAGCATTGAAGCAAACTATCTGTATTCTGCCCTTTAATAAAACAAAAATACTTGCAGTTCCTTTAATAATCCGTCTTTCACACGTTGCTTCACCAAACAAATACAACAATCCAGCTACATGGTATATTTTACATGACACCCACCTGATGCAACACAACTGGGAAAACACAAATTTACAGAACAGTAATCCTCACCTAGAAAGGCTGACAGGGGCACTTAAGCCTGATTCATAGTCCGATTAGCTAGAATGATACAGCCACTTAACTCCACGAGTTCAATTACTATCCGTACCTTTCCTTTAACATATTTTAATACAATGTGACAGAAGGGAAATAATGACATTTATGTCTTGAAGGCACATGAAATATTTAAGTCATATGCCAAGGTATTTGCATCACAATTTAAACTAATCCATGGAAAAGGCTAAAAAAACATTCATGTGAAAACTAACAAGATGAATGTGTCTATGAATAAAAAGGTAGAAAAATCCAAGCTCCCATTAAAACAACGACCATCTGTAAGTGAATTATAAACCACTTTATTTGACTAAGGACAAATTAGATTTATTGCAAGCAATGAAACAAGGTTCTGGAGGAACTCAGCAGGTTGAGCAGCATCTGTTGGAGGAAAGAATTTGCCAACGTTTCGGGTCAAAACCCTGCATAACAGCTGTTTGTAGGTCTCCTTTAAATTAGAATCTAAAGTCTAAATGAATAATGGTCAGTTTAAAGCTAAATTGTTTCATTTTACTGCCAGTTAATCCAAATGTGGTCCACCCAGGCTGTTCAACCACAGCACTCTGAATTCACCCTGAAGTATCTACTCCCATCATTTAACTTTCCTGTTCTTAAAAATCCTGAGCATAAATAAAAGACAAAAACCTTTGTAGACACTAGAGATTACAGATGTTGGCAACTGGAAGAATTCACTAGGTGATCCTGGGTCTCGACCCAAAGCGCCAATTGTCCATTTCCTTCCATAGATGCTGCCTGGCCCGCTGAGTTCTTCCATCATTTTTATTTCCTGCAGGAAATGCTCTGCAGCTCTCCAAGTTGTCTTTGCAACAGATACCCATCACTGTAGATTTGTCACACAGTTAATCCTATTATACTAACAACCTGCAAGAAGATGAAGTTTGTAAAAGTAATAGTTTCAATTGTGGCACAAATGAACTGTGCTACAAATGAAATTACCAGTGCTTTTGGTAAAATAACAAGTCTCTGAAGATCTTGATCCATACAGAACATTTATTCCATTTCAAACCAATACCTGTACTGTATTCTTTAACATTTATGCCCATACATTGTGTTCACCACCATTTTCAAGCAACAGGTGGCACCAGAACCCCCCCCCCCCCCCCACCCCTACTCCCAGTTCCTGCTCGACAGAGTACTTGGCACATTTTATTTTTTGCTTTTCTCAGCAGTTTCCGTCTTTGCAGGCTCCCAGATGTGCCCTTAGGAACACATGGTAGCCTCAGGAAAGTTTACCAAGGAACACGTTAACAATACAGAAGGGGGCAACAGACCTATTTTGTGGGTCTCGGCTTCTTAGCACATGAACAATATGGAACCAGAAGCTCTGCCCTCCGTATCTCCACCTCTCATTGATTTAGTTAACCCAATGGCTTTAACTCAACAACTCTTTGTGACAAAACATTTCGTGCTATATACTTTAAAGAAGCAAAACATTAATTAACAATCATTCCTTTATTAATTCTTTTATTTCTGTAAACATAGCAAAAAATACACACACATCACAGCAGAAATCATTCCCAATGTCTTCATCTTGCAGATTTTAAATATTTCTGAATGCTATAGTGCATTATGCTACTGATGTTCTCCAGTTCACACAGTAGTTAATTCTAAAATTACAATGGCATACTTACAGGGGCTAATTGAAAACGAATGGAAGACCAAACTAATTGTAGTAAGTTAAAGATCCAGATCAAGGATGTTCACTTTATTGAGCTCAGCACTGATTTAACTGGTAGATATCAACAAATTTCACTGAGGCAATGCAAGTGTTTTAAAGAGAGTTAAGTTCTTGGATCAAATCCAATGGAACTCCACGTTTTCTTACTGCACCATAAGTATAAAGAGAGCACTTATGCCACATCTGTTAATACTCAAGAAGACCTTAAATACTACACAACTAATGAATTTAGTCATGGCTGTTGGTTAACACAGCAGTAATTTTCACAAAACTCGAGATGTCAGAAACTATGATCATCCAAGGAACAAATATTAGTTAGGATAATAGAAATAGGTCCACTCCTTTGGGAGCTTCCGCCATAATTTGCACCAATCAAGTCTCAGTCTCCCTTTTGTTGGAGAAGACAGTGACTGGAAATATCCTGAAGAGACTAGTTAAATCAGGGTTATGTTAAATTTCATAATCAAAGGGAAAAACCACCCCTCCCGCCAAATTAGCTCTAGCCCTCAGTCACTGATCATCAGAAACAAACCTTAGCTTCACAGCGGGATCCCCCTATGAAAATGGGGCCTACCAACATGAACAGAATGATGTGGGTACTCTTTCAGCATCAGATGAGTCAATGAGAGCCCGTGAAAAGACCCATGTGAGCAAAGATGATGCCCTAACAAAGACAATGGCTGAGACTGAGGTTTTCAGCAATTGTTTAAAGAGGATTATTCATTAGTCCCACTCCAATGTCTCATTGCAGGATTGCTACTGTCGCTGACTACCCTATTCTACATTGTAGTTCCTGGAAAATAGGTGATCAGGAGGGAATTCCACCAGGTCCAATCCCCCAACCACCATTTAAACATGACAAGCATTTATGGAAAAACAGGCTACGATGATGCAAGGGAGAGAAATATGTTAGAGCATGAACCATCATTAGAAGGGAACATATTTTGAAGTGTAGAGTCGAGCAGTGTACTATTTTAAATATCCAGGAACAAAAGAGGTACTTTGAAGACCACTGCTGATAGTGCTATCTGAAAATAATAAAACCAATGTCGTGTAAATTTACTTCAATGTGGTTAAATTAATGTCCATCAAAAGATTCATCACATGCACCAGATGGTGTCCCTTAGTGTGCCAAAAGATAAGAGAATGAAGCTATTACTCTGGACTGCAAACACAGGCAGATTGTATAGCACATATTGTTATGGTACCATTCTGTTCCATGTAATTTATTTTTTATCTGCCCATACATGCAAAGCCTTTGGGATTGTAGCCACGCCACTTGACAGACAATAAAATTTTGAAAGAGTTTTATTTACATTAAAAATAATGCTTGAATTTACCACTAATACACATAAACAGTCAATAATTTATCTTAAGATATTAAGTAACCTTATGCAGACAAATTAAGGGGTTGTTCCACACCAATTGTCCTGCAAACAATTCAAAAATCAACTGTGTGCCTTTTTTTGAGGGGAGCATGCCAATAGAATTATCATTGGATGCTATTAAACAGTGTAATAGAATGTGGGAGAGTCACCTGAGAAGTTGACACAGGGTAGTAAACTTCTATGTATCATCTATAAAAAAAATTAATGTCAGTTTGTCGGGCCATCTACTGTATCCAGTGCGGCCTCCTTTACATTGGTGTGTCCCGATGGTTGGGGGACTGCTATGTTGAACATATTTTCTCCATCCACCACAAAAAGCGGAATTTTCCACTGGCCATCCATTTCAATTCAACTTGCTTTTCCCATTCCGACATTTCAGTCCCTCGGAAATCTCTACCACAATGAGGTAACACTCAGTTTGGAGGAGCAACACCTCATATTCCGTCTAGGTAGCCTCTAACCTGATGACATGAACATTGATTTCGCTACCTTCCAGCAATTTCTCCCCTTCCCCTTGATTTCCATTTCCCATTCTGACTCCCCTCTTACCTCCTTACATGTCTATCACCTCCATTTGGTTTCCCTCCTTCCTTTTCTTCCACGGTCTACAGTGCACTCCTACTAGGTTCCTTTTTCAGCCCTTTAGCTCTTCCACTTATCTCCTCCCAGCTTCTTACTTTAACCCCCTCCCCCACCCACTCACCTTCTCCTCACCTGGTCTCACCTATCACCCCGTCAGCTCATACTCCTTCCCCTCCCCCCTCCTTCTTATTCTGGCTTCTGTCTCCTTCCTTTCTGGTCTTGATGAAGAGTCTAGGCCTGAAGTATCAGCTGTTTATTCCCCTCCACAGATGCTGCCTGACCTGCTGAGTACCTCCAGCATTTTATGTGTTACACTCCGGATTTCCAGTATCTACAGAATTGTTTGTGTTATTTGTTCTTATTTGGAACCAATTCACCACAGAACAGTAAGAGAGGGCCATTCTAAATACAGTGTTTAGCCTCAGCTTAGAATAATGAGCATCACGATGTTTGAATGGTTTCAATTAAGTGCCAAGCAGAAATCAGTGACATTATTCTGAATTATGTAAAGCTTTCAGTTTTTAGAACACTATTGGAAATTATATTTAACACTAGAAAAGAGTTACTATTAACAGCTTCTGAAACAATTCATGAAGGTGACGCAAAATTATTATGTGGTAACTACAATTATTTTTAACCAAATGATACAACTCTAACTTACAACTTCCTTTGTACATTTTCAATCAGAGCATACATGTCTTAGACGTGGTATCAGAGGGGGGAAAAAAGCTTCTCTTCTTCCAATTTTTTAAGCATGGTGCCCACATCCTAAAGCTGAACATTTATTGCTGGCAAAATTAGCAAATGCTGTTTCCAATCGCTCTGTCTGCTACTAAAAATAAATGAATTAACAGTGACATTAAGTTAACTGCCAAAGCTCTGCTTTGAGTCAGTTAAGCACTATTTGTGTTGCAAATGGTAAATTCTAGGTCTAAGCTTTTATTGATGAGGATGCAGGTGATAGTGGGGGTGGAGGTGTAGGGGAAGGACTGACTGACTCACTCCTTGAGAACCTGTATAATACACTCAAATACCGTGTTCTTTCATGATAACGGCCAATAATAACTAAAATAAAGTTAAGTTTTGCAGCTTAAGGATGTCCCAAAACATTAAAATTGCATGATAAATGGAAATTCTTGTTGCAAATTTAAACTTTAGCTCAGCTGACTCACTCATATCTGAGGAATATCAAAGTTCTGCAAAGTGATTTTTCAGTTAACATAGAACTAACTGAATAAAGAATGTTGTTATTCTTCAAGGTGTGTTGGCAATTTATGTATTTTGAGGTAATTGATTGTTATAATTAACATCCCAGTATACTTTAATCGGCTCTGACCTCAAAGTCTATGAGTAAGATATTAGAATGTCGCTATCATTAAAACTGACTGAATGATGGGCTTGAATTGTGACAGAAAATCTCAAAAGGTTTGAACTGTCTCCTCAAAAGCAAGATATGGTTCTGGTAGTTAACACTTTACTAACCCACTCACTATTGTGCTTCTAAACTATCCAGCCTCCTGAATTTCAAAACGGGTGCAAATTCTTTGTACAATTCTGTCAGAGTAAGACTGTACCAGAATTTAATATTCATTCTAATTGTCCCTAAGAAAGTGATAGTGAGCCAGATCTTGGAGCCAGCAACAGAAGATAATAGAATAATCTGCTTTCTCTTGATTTTGTTTGTTGTAAAGAACAAGTGTCTCCCCTGAATCCTTAAGTAAAAGGAATTTTGCTTTTGTTAGTTAAAAACAGGAGTGTAACTGGAAAAACTAATATTTTCTCACACAGAATCTGTCTTTGATCATCCACAACTCTCAGTGTCTTAATTTCTGAAGGGAAATCAAATTGAAAACAAAAACTACACATATTTTGAAGCAGTTCACCTCAAACTCTTCATATTAGAACAAAAAATGCTGGAAATACTCAGCAAGCCAGGCAACATTAGTGAAGAAAGTAAAAGAGCTATTGTTTCATCAGAACTTGTGAGGCATTTTCTCTCCCGACTATTCATTCATTATTTTCTAAATGACCACTTATCACTTAAGTCTTTGGGTCCACTGGCTCCTTACCTATACAGTTAAGAGAGAAAGCTTTGTCCTTATTGACTGGCCATTGGAAGTGTGCGTGAGAGAAACACTGATCACCTTCCTCCCAGTTCTTCTCCATGCCTCAACTCCTTTAAAGGACCCAAATGAGCACAAAGGATTCAAATGAAAAGGGGTTCGAATTGTTTTAACCAGTAATGGCATCAGGAAAGAAATGATTTGTGGTATCGTTTTAAGAAAAATCTTCATTATGCACGGCGTATTGCAACATTCCCATTTCAAAATTTCTTGAAGAATCAAAATTAGTGTTGAAGTAGATATGGCAACTGCAAATCGATGGTTGGAAAGTCAACGATTCAAAGTTAGTTTAATAATGAAGAATTTCCCCCGGTTATTGCTTTAATAATACACGTAGTTAAAATCCTCCCTCTCTTGCTACGTCGTTTTTCCTGATGATTACAACTAATCTCAACACGACCTGCTAAGACATATATGCAAAAATAAAACCGAAAACAAAGTATGAAAGGAGCTGTTGTGGTGCGAGGTTACCAGGATGCTTTCACCGGAGAAAGATGCACCTTGCACAGTGGCCGCGATCTATTTCACAAAACTGGTTCACCGTCAGAAAAGAAGCAACTGGCCGGCGTTTCTGGATGCTGTTATAGACGCCAGTTCCACAACTGAATCTTCCCCGAGCGTTGCACGATTGGAACCAATTTAACAAACTACTAATGAAATGCAATTCCTCTACAGCGAAACTTTTGCGGGCAAGAAATCAGAGAGACGAATGTGGTGTTTGCATCACCTTCGCTAGAATTAAACTACATATAGCGGTTCAAGATAATTTCCGAGCTACCTCCGTATACCAAGCGAAATGTATTAGGAATTGCAACGAATTTGCCACAAGTTTGAGATGTTCAAGGCTATTCATCTTGTAACATAATGTTTGATAGATTCTATTAATATTGCAAACTATTTTATTGCATAAAACAAATTATAGACTAAAAAATGGTTGGAAATGCATAATTTCAACCTCGCTGTCCCATACCCGAATCTTACAGAACGTCGCCAGAGAGAATTCGCACTGAACATTACCTGGCAGGCATTTCATATTTCTAGTATAGTTTCATTATTATGCAATTATTTCTCTAATCGCCTTTATTTCTTTATATATGCATGAAACAGAAGTCGCCCTACCTCCTGTGCTTTTCCCGAGCTCTCCCTCCGCTGCCTCTAACATTCTCTCACTCCAGAATGAGGAACAGCAGCAGCATGCGCGCTCCCGACAGCGGCGAGCCCATGTGCATGCGCAGGGCGGGGAGGGGAGGGGCGGCGCGCGCCGGGGTGTGTGTGTGGGGGGGGGGGGGGGGGTGTGGGTAGAGCGACTTGTGTCGAAGCGCGCGCACCAGCGCCGCCCACCTGTAGGTACGCGACGTGCGATTCCCGGGGGTGGTGGTGGGGCGCGCGCCACCTGTAACCCGGAGAGTGATAGGTTTCCCACGCACGCGGATCATTTGCTGCCTCTCCTCTCTCTCTCTGCACCCACACCCGTTTGCAGATATCTACAAGTCATTAAAAATCCAGTGCATGAATGTGCAGCCGACCAGAACAATGCATTGCTATCAATTAAAGCGCCGTGTGTGAGTGTGTTTATCAGTCTGGTCCAGGAACCTTATGCATACTCACCAACTGCTCCTAACCAGAAACAACATTGTATCGTCATTACCAGTCTGCACAAATATAGCAAGCGTACCGACGGTGCCAGACTGACAGGGATAGCATCCGTTAAAAAATATATTTTGCGTGCCAAAATATACTTTGGCATCTTCAAACTATTCATTAAATATATACACAAACTCCCTTTCACAGCTCTGAGCTACATGGATGTAGTATATAGAGAGAAAAAATATATAAGCTTTCTCAGCCAACTTCTAGTGCTTGAGGATTCAGAAATTTGCCTTTGGATCTACACTAAAAGTACCATTACAATGATGAATTTTTATCACTCTAATTATGGAACGCTTGAAGTAACAGGAGAGCATTCTGTAGGAGTAGAATTTATGGTCAGTCAACACCCTCATGTAAATCTCTGGCTTTGAGCTTGGTGATAACAAACATGTAAATAACTGGAAAACCTTAAGGATAAAAAATAACAGATTGCACTATTTTCGTTTGTTAGTAATAGTGATGCAATCTGGGAGCCACTGAAGGTTCCAACACAGAGGATGTTTCCTTTAATCGCATACAAGTTAGCCATGAATGGCGTTGCCAATGACCCAGAATTTCACGTTGTGGATAACCACTGAGCTACTTTGGGAAGTTTGAATTTACCTTCGATGGATCCAGGATCCTCCGATGTTTCTTGTGAAGTGCTGGCTCACTCCTCAGTAGTAAGGGTCTATATTAGGATGGAGCCTTGCAGGCATAAATATTGTTACATGGGGAAGCAGACGGGCCACTTCTCCATGCTGTCAAACATGATTTTTTCTAACTTAACTAAAAAGTAGACACAATTCAAGACACGTAAAGATATTTAAAACAAATTAAGACATTTATTTTTCAGGTGCATCCTTCAGTTTAAGCTCTGGGAAATTGCTACAACTTAATTTATCACAAACATCAGAAGATCTGTGGATGCTGGAAATCCCAGCAATGCACACAAAATGCTGCAGGAGCTCAGCAGGCCAGGCAGCATCTATGGAAAAGAGTAAAGAGTCGACATTTTGGGCCGAGACCCTTCGGCAGGACTGGAGAAAAGATGAGAAATCAGAGTAAGAAGGTGGGAGTAGGGTAGGAAGAAGTACAAGGTGGTAGGAGATAGGTGAAACCAGAGAGGGGGAGGGGTGAAGTAAAGAGCTGGGAAGTTGGTGGAAGAGATAAAGGGCTGGAGAAAGAGGAATCTGATAGGAGAGGACAGAAGGCCATGGAATAAAGGGTAGGGGGAGGATCTTCAGAGGGAGGTGATGGGCAAGTGTGGAGATAAAGTGAGAAAGGGAAATGGGAATGGTGAATGGTGAAGGAGAGGGGGAGTGCAATTACTTGAAGTCCAAGAAATTGATGTTCATGCCATCAAGCTGGAGGTTACCCAGATGGAATATGAAGTGTTATTCCTCCAAGCTGAGTGTGGCTACATCACGGCAGTCGAGGAGGCCATGGACTGACACATCGGAACGGGAATGGGAAATAGAATTAAAATGGGTGGCCACCAGGAGATCCTGCTTTTCCTGGCAGATGGAGCATAGGTTCTCAGTGAAGCAGTCTCCCAATCTACGTCAGGTCTCACCCATATACAGGAGGCCACACCGGGAGCACCAGATACTGTAGATGACGCCAAAAGACTCACAGGTGAAGTGCTGCCTCACCTGGAAGGACTGTTTGGGGCCCTGAATGATAGTGAGGGAGGTGGTGTAGAGGCAGGTGTAGCACTTGTTCCACTTGCAAGGATAAGTGCCAGGAGGGAGATCAGTGGGAAGGGACGAATGGACAAGGGACTCGCATAGGGAGTAATCCCTGCGGAAAGCAGAAAGTGGGGGGAGGGAAAGATGTGCTTGGTGGTGGGATCCTGTTGGAGATGGCAGAAGTTACAAAGAATTATATGTTGGAACCGGAGGCTGGTGGGGTGGTAGGTGAGGACAAGAGGAATCCTATCCCTGGTGGGGTGGCGGGAGGATGGGGTGAGGGTAGATGTGTGTAAAATGGAAGACATGCGGGTGAGTGCAGCGTAGGTGGTGGAGGAAGGGAAGCCTCTTTCTTTGAAGAAGGAGGACATCTTATCTCTGGAATGAAAAGCCTCATCCTGAGAGCAGATGCGGCAGAGACAGAGGAAATGGAAGAAGGAGATGGCCGTTTTATAAGTGACAGGGTGGGAAGAGGTATAGTCTAGCTAGTTGTGAGAATCAGATATAAAAGGTATCAGTAGATCAGCTGTCTCCAGAAACAGAGACAGAGAGATTGAGAAAGTGGAGGGCAGTGTCAAAAATGGACCAAGTAATTTTGAGGGCAGGGTGGAAATTGGAGGCAAAGTTGATGAAGTTGATGAGCTCAGCATGGGTGCAGGAAGCAGCACCAATGCAGTCGTCAATGTAACGTAGGAAAAGTTGGGGAGTGATACCAGTGTAAGCTTGGAACATAGACTGTTCCACATAACCGACAAAAAGGCAGGCATAGCTGGGACCCATGCGAGTGCCCATGGCTACATCTTTTGTTTGAAGGAAGTGGGAGGAGGCAAAGGAAAAATTATTGAGGGTGAGGACCAGTTCTGCCAGACAGAGGAGAGTGATGGTGGAGGGGAACTGGTTGGGTCTGGTGTCCAGAAAGATGTGGAGAGTTTTGAGGCCTTCCTGGTGGGGGATGGAGGTGTAGAGGGACTGACATCCATAGTGAAAATAAGATGTTCAGGGCCAGGGAACTTGAAATCATTGTAAAGATCAAGAGCGTGTGAAATGTCACGGATGTAGTTAGGAAGACACTGAACCAAGGGGGATAAAACAAAGTTGAAGTATGCATATATAAGTTCGGTGGGACAGGAACAAGCAGAAACAATGGGTCTACTTCATACTGTATATTGCTGTTTGACTCCATGAAGATTCCAATAAAACAACCATGTCAGGAAAAGGCTGGTAATGAGCCCTAGGAAATTCTGAACTTCTACAGTCACATACATGGGAATCTCAAAGCTGTGGCAATTCCCTACAATGCCCAGTTCATTGTGCTGTATCACACACAAATTACTGGAGGAACTCAGCAGGTCAGGCAGCATCTATGGAAATGAATAAACAGTTGATGCTTCAGGACAAGGCCCTTCATCAGAACTGAGAAAGAAGGGGGAAGGTGCCAGAATAAAAAGGTGGGTGGAGGGGATGGATGCTAGATGGAAGGTGATAGGTGGGAAAGGTCAAGGGCTGGAGAAGATGGAATCTGATAGGAAAGGAGAGTGGACTATAGGAGAAAGGGAAGGAGGAGGGAACTCAGGGGGAAGTAATAGGCAAGTGAGAAGAGGTAAAAGTTAGATTGGGGAATAGAGGAAGGGGAGGGGGTGGGGGAAATTAGTTTACAGGAAGGTGAAATTGATATTCATGCCATCAGGTTGTAGGCTACCCAGACGGAATATAAGGCTATGGACTGATACATCAGAAAGTAGATGGGAATGCTGTATACTTTAAATGCATTTTTGGTTCATATCTCACTTTTTAACAATGCTTGAAATTGAATCAGCTTAGGAATGAAAGGGTTAATGTAGGAGGAGTATTGGATGGCATTGGGCCTGTAGTCGCTGGAGTTTAGAAGGAGAGAGGATCTCATAGAAACCTACTGAATATTGAAAAGCCTAAATAGCGTGGACGTGGAGTGGATGTTTCCTGTAGTGGGTGCTGGGGGCGGTGGGGGGGCGGGGGGGTGAAGTCAGGGACCAGAGAGGACAGACTCAGAATAGAAGGACGTCCTTTTAGAAGAGAGATGAGGATGAACTTCTTTAGCCAGAGGGTGGTGAATTTGTGGAATTAATTGCCACAGACAGCTGTGGAGGCCAAATTATTGTGTATATTTAAAATGGAAGTTGAGAGGTTCTTGATTAGTCAGGGTGTCAAAGGTTATATGGAGAAGGCTGGAGAATGGGATTGATAAATCAGCCAGACTGAATGTTGGAGGAGACTCGATGAGCTGAATGGCCTAATTCTGCTCCAATGTCTTCTGGTCTTATGGTCTAAATTAGAAATATGTTCTTTATATTTTAAAACAGAACATAAATTTTCTTGTTGCTGTTAAAATTTTAAAGAGATTCCTAAGCACTCAATTTAACATCTAATTTGGAATCAGTTGTGTTTTGTGTGAGGGAATGGAGCAAATTTTTGTCATGCTGATTCTGGATGAAATTTAGCCCCAACACCTTGCCTTTCTTCAGATATATATTAGTTGAGCCCTTTATACTTACTTTAACAACTAAAGATTTTGGTTTCTCTGCTGGAAGATATAATTTACAAGTGAGGCCTCCATCAGCAGTGAAGGACTGGGGTGTAAACTCAGAGGCAACACTGCCAGTAAAATCTGACCAAACATTACATTATACAGATTCCAGAATCGGATTGGTTGAACTCTCATTACAAGTGTACTGCATAATAAATGTGCATCTGATTAGAGTTTTTCTATTTATAAAATGCAAACTCTGAATATAATAAGTTGATAGAAAAAGCACACAGAGGGGATTTAAATGATGTTTCTGTTGTGACCCAGGGCAAGATTCAGTTTTACTGCTCTCTCCTGCTTCCTTTCTGGACCTTCATCCATGTAACCAATATTCTACAATAGTCGTTCACAAAAATTAATCACATATCCATTTTATACCAGAGCCATAGAGCTTAGTGAAAAAGTGGACAGAATAGTAGAAGGTTGTATCTATAAGTTGCAATAAAAACTACAGAGTATTGAGCAACACAGCGCACAAATGGGGCCATTTGGTCCACCAATTCTGTACTGACCATCAACCTTCTGATTTTTTTCATTCTGAATTGAATCAGAATTTTTCTGGAGGCGCAGTCAGTGAACTGGGCATTGTAGGGAAATGCCATTTGCTTTGAGATTCTGATGTATGTGATTGCAGAAATCATAAATTTCCTGGTGCCACTGTCAATTGCCCTAATTATAATTCAATAGGATAAAATAATACATTCCCAAAACACTAGTAATAATCTTGCAGTCCTATAGCAATTCATATATAGGGTTAGTAATGACTCACAGGTTGCACTCTTGCTCAAAAGATTCTATGATGAATTCGTATTCAACAGATTTGAGTACATATACACTCACTGGCCACTTTATTAGGTACAGGAGGTATCTGATAAAGTGGCCACTGAGCGTATGTTAATGATCTTCTGCTGCTGTAGTCCATCCCCTTCAAGGTTCGATGTGTTGTGCATTCAGAGATGCTCTTCTGCACACCACTGTTATAATGCATGGTTATTTGACTTACTGTGCCTTCATCAGCTTGAATCAGTCTGGCCATTCTCCTCGATCTCTCTCATTAACAAGGTATTTTTGCCTATATAATTGCCGTTAACTGGATTTTTTTTTGTTTTCACACCATTCTATGTAAACTCTAAAGACTGTTGTCTGTGAAAATCTCAGGAGATCAGCAGTTTCTGAGATACTCAAACCACCCCATCTGGAACCAACAATCACCCCATGGTCAGTGTCACTTAGATCACATTTCTTCCCCTTTCTGATGTTTGGTCTGGACATCAGCTGAACCTCTTGACCATGTATGCATGCTTTTATTGTTAAGTTACTGCCACATAATGTGGCTGATTAGATATTTGCATTAACGAGCAGGTATAAAGGTGTACCTAATAAAATGGCCACTGAGTATATCAGGAAAAATAATTTGGTGCAATATCAAGAGAGTGCTGCACTGTTGGAGGTGTTTGTCTTTTGGAATGAATCAGATCTATGTGAATGTAAAATATTCTATGAATAATACCTTAAAGATCAATGAAGTCATTCACTAAGTTCTGACCAATATCCATCACCAGAACAACAAAATAATTTGATAATTTAATCATTGTCTTACTGCTTTTTATGTGTTCATGGTCTCACTTCCTACCTTACAATGTTTACAAAGGTTAGCCATGAAGTGCTTCAGAATATCCTCAAATGGATTTGACAGGCATTGTATAAAGGTACGTCCTTATGCAATAAAAAGCAGAAGGTCACTTCTTTACACACCACATCAAATGTTTCCCAGAAACTGCTGTACTTTTGCATGTACGTGAAATCCCAGCTCAAAATAATTCTATATCAGAACTACAGTATTTATTCGCTATCCAGTGTCACTGCACCTCCATGAGGACCACAACCTTGAGTGGTTTGGAGGCTTGTGTACCTCAATGAGCTGGAGAGCTATGTTGGCTAGAATCAGGGTTTCACATACAAAATACTGGATGAACTCAACCTGGACTGCTGAATTCTTCCAGTATTTTGTGTGTGTGTTGCTCGGATTTCCAGCTTCTGCAGATTTTCTCTCGTTTGTGATTGGAATCAGAACTTTACACTTTGGCTCTTGGCAGGGCCACCCAAGCCAAACAGTTCAAAGGGTAGAAGGTAGACCAAGAGTGGTCCAACGATCCTCTAGGTTCGGGGGATTCAGCTCAGGGCTAATAGCCCTGACTAGTAAAACAAAATTATGATGGAAACAGCAATGAAGAATCCTTCTAAATCTGAGTGCGATGATATTCCTGAGTCTCCACCCGGGACTTGTGTGACCAACAGTAGTGAAAACCAAGTTACTGACATAATGAAGGAAGCCCTGAACACCACCAGAGATGGAGGGCCTTCATTGCTGCCCTAAGTGCCAGCAGTGTAATGGGCAGTAGAGAGAGAGAATCACTGCTGTTGTCATTGTCCACCTCCACCAATTCCCTGCCTCACGAGAAACAAATGACTATGGTTGAAAGATTCATGATCTCAACATAAGTAAACTAAGTAATTAACCACAAAGCCATCAATATTTATCATCTATCAAAATAACAGCACAGTTACAACACTATCTGCTCTTTAAGAGTGTGCAAGAAAAGAGCAGGAAGATAGAGTGGAACATTTCATAAGGAATCAATCAATGCTAGGAGCATTGTTAGATTAACTCATAAACAGCTAACTGAATGGTTGAGCAGTTTATTGATGTTAATTGAACAACAACCTGCCCAATTCCTAATTACCTAGGCTGGCGGAGGAGAGAATTGCTACATTTTATAAAAGCTTCTCTTTCTATTAACAGGCAAAGGCTCTCAACCACTTGAGTTGAACTGAAGCACTAAAAAGGCAAAATATTGTATGTGTGGGAAAGCTAAAATATAAACAGAAATAAACCTGTTAGTCCTTTAACTTTAGTCAATTCTGATGAAAGGTCAATCATCTAATATATAAGCATTTTCCTGTCTCCACAGATGCTGCCTGACTTGTTGAGAATTTCCAAAATTTCCCGATTTTATTACACGACATCCTTCAAGAGGACCACAACCTTATTGTGGTTTGGAGGCTTGTGTGCCTCAATGACCCAGAGAGCTATGTTGGCTGGAGTCAGGTTATTGGAGTCAATTGGTAGGGTCATCCTTGCCAAACGGATCAAAGGGTAGAGGCTAGACTAAGAATGGTCCACCTGTCCTCCAGGTTCAGGGGTTCAACTCAAGGCTAACAACCCTATCTATTGAAACAAAATTGTTACAGAAACAGCAATGAAGAATCCTTCTACATCTGAGTGTGAAGGTATTCCTGAGACTCCACCCGGGATCTGCATGACTGACATTAGAGAAAACCAAGAGGAAGCTACTGACACGATGAAGGTAAACCATGAACACCACCAGAAATAGAGGACCTTTATTGATTCCCTAAATGCCAGCAGTTTTAGAGGCAGTAAAGAGAGGGAGAGAGGTTATATGATGTAGCTATGATTAGGACTGATAACTGTAATATCTCCTTCATGTGAATAAAATTCAAGGGAATATCACAAGGTCACAAAATGAATTTGATGCAGTAATGTATCAAGAGTGTTGGGTACAGATGATAATAAATGTGTTTAACACAGTAGTTTGTTGATATATATATGGAGCTTAAATGTGAAAATTACAGATTTGGAGATTTTGGAATCATTGGCCATATGAAGTGAGAAATAGTATATATGACAATAAATATCCAAAATAGCTTCAAATATTCAACATTTGGAATTAGTTATTTAAAACATTTAGAGGGTTAGCTCAGTGGTGCACCAGTAGCACTGCTTTCTCACAGCTCCAATGACTCTGCTTTCCTATTGACTTCCACTGCTATTTTGAGGAGTTTGCATATTGTCCCGGTGAATGCATGGGTTTCTTCCAGGCGTTCTGCTTTCTGCCTAAGTCCAAACAGATGTGAGTCGGTAGGTTAATCAACCAGCATTGACAATCTCGTTATGGTGGATTTGGGGGTGGGTAAGTTGAGGTGACTGTAGTGAGAAGAGAATGTGACTAGTCATGTAGGCTTGGAGGGACAACAAGTCTGTTTCTGTGCTATATGAATCCTTGCCTCTATGACGCTACTGAAGAAGAAAAAGGGCTTTACAGCTATGTACCTAAACGTATTCTTCCATTAAATATCAGAGCTCTTCTTCTCTGAAATCATTGCCCGTAATTGCCTTAGTGTCCAACAATCCAAAAGCTCGGCCACAATTGAGTGATTAACATTGAGTTTCCACAGCCTTCCGAAATTGGAAGTTCATCAAGTAGAGGTACAGAAGCCTGAAGTCTCACACCACCAGTTTCAAGCACAGCTATTTCCCTTCAACCATCCTGCATAGAACATAGAACAGTACAGCACAGGAATAGGCCCCTCAGTCCACAATGTTGTGCTGAACTAATTAAATTAGTACTCAAAAAGCCAACTAATCTCTTTTGCCTACACAATGTCCATATTTCTGCATTTTCCTCACATTCATGTGTATGTCTAAACAACTCTTAAAAGTCCCTGATGCATCTGCCTCTACCACCATTCCAAGCACCCACCACTCTCTGTGTAATAAACTAGCCTCTCACATCTCCTTTGAAATTACCCCCTCTCATCTGAAATGCATGCTCTCTGGTATAAGACATTTCAACCCTGGGAAAAAGATATTGTCTGTCTATCTATGCCTCTCATAATCTTGTAAACCTCTATCAAATCTCCTCTCAGCCTCTGCCACTGCCGAGAAAATAACCCAAGCTTGTCCAACCTCTCATAGCAGATGCCCTCTAATCTAGGCAGCATCCTGGTAAACCTCTTTTGCACCCTCTCCAAAGCCTTGATATCCTTTCTATGATGGGGGTGACCAAGATGGTATGCAATATTCCAGATGAGACCGTACAGTTCAGCTAAAGTATGACCACCTTGATCACTTTGCACTAAAATTGACTTTTTTGTTCTAATTGTGTTCTTTCTTATAAAAATTGTTTATAATTGATATTTAAGTTCTTTCTTGTGAATGTTGCTTATATGATGTCATGTGCCTGTTGTGCTGCTACAAGTATGTTTTTCATGCATCTGTCCATCCATGTACCTGTGATTATCACAATAAACATGACTTTGACTTGGACACCAAAGTAAGGGAAGAAGATTCTATCTGACATCTTATAATTTTGTTGGAAACTCTCCAGAAAATCTCCAGGAAGTTCCATTCACATAGGATTTATAGTTTCTTATCACAATAATAAGGTTTCCTTAAGGTTGTTATAGCCAGGGGTGGTAATGGTGACAAGCTCCCATTACCTATTAAATGCTCCCAATGGTGTGCATCTCAAATAGCCTCTGACAACCAAGTCCAGCTCCTGGCCTTCATGTGTGGTTTAGCTACTAAGCCCAGCTGAACCGTTTCTACTAAGAAGAGGCAAAGGTGGTTTAAAACCTGTTGCTTCATGTTTCACAGCTCATCTAGGAGAAGGAAAACTCTGATCTCAAACCTCCACTGCCTTGCAGCTATACCCACTCATGGGGAAAGGCTTTGGAAGTAAACCCCGAGGGCAAAATCCAGAGCTGGAGTCCCTAAGACAGTCTTACGTTGAGTTCAATGCTGACTGGCAACTCTTGAGATGCTGCTGGTGTCAAACTGTGTTGGTTTCTGTTGTTCCTTTGGATTCATCATCCGCGTGGAGAGGGAAGCCTGCTACATGGGAAACTGCTTGCTCCCCAGATCGTACTGCCCTGGCTTGTGTACTGGTTTGCCTATCAAGTGGACAGCTGGGATACAACCTCCAAAGTCGGCCCCAACCAACAGAGGGCCTCACAAATATATACACACAAATGAAGTGAATGAGCTGAAATAAAAGGGCAGATAGAGAATAAGGTGACAAATGTCTGGTTACACGTACAGAAGAGAAGAATATTACTGAAATAGTGTGAGAGTAATTACTGCTGTTGTGCAGGAAGATCAGCCTGCCTTGGTACTAGAAACATAAATAAAGCATGCAGGTACAACAAATAAATAGGAAGTTAAATTGGAAATTATATTTTGTTGCATGTGGACAAAGTACAAAAATAATACCACTGTAATTAGTGAAACATCCCCATCTGGAGTACCGTGTTTATAGTCGTAGTGCCTTTATTTCACGCACACCCTGAAATCTGCAGCTGAGGTTCAGTAGACCAATTCCAGGTAGGAAGAGGTTGACTTGTGAGAAAAAAATTAAGCAGATTATGTTGATGCTCTATGAAGTTTCAAATAATGACACCAAGATTGAGCATTGTGGTTAGTGAAGAAGGTTGCCAAAGGATACAATGGGATATAGATCATATGCAGATATGGGCAGAGATGGCTGAAGGAGTTTACTATGGGCAAGTCTAAGGTGATGAACTTTGGAAGATCAAATGTAAAGGAAAGTACATAGTTAATGGTAGGGGGTTAATGGTAGGATCCTTAACAATGCTGACGTATAGAGGGATCTCAGGATCCAAGTTCATAGCTTCCTGAAAGTGTCCAGAAAAACCAATATGGTAGTCAAAAGCCATCTCTGGAGACAAACTGTCAACTGTCATCTTTGATAAACCTACTGATTCCCATTGCTATCTCAACTATACCTCTTCCCACCCTATCTCTTGTAAAAATGCTATTCCCTTTCCTCAGTTTCTTTGCCTACACTGCATCTGTTCCTAAAATGTGACTTTCCATTCCAGAGCATCAGAGATATCCTCCTTTTTTAAAGAATGCAGTTTCCCTCCCTCTACTATTGATGATGCTCTCACTCGCATCTCCTCCATTTCCCGTACATCCATGCTCACTCCATCTTCCCACCACTTTAACAGTGATAGGGTTCCATAACTTTTGTCATCTCCAAAGGTATCCTACCACTAAACATATCTTTACCTCCAAACCCCTCCACTTTCCGCAGGGATTCCCTTGTCCATTTGTCCCTCCCCACCAATCTCCCTTCTGGCTCTTATCCTTGCAAGCAGCCCAAGTGCTACAGCTGCCCATTCGCCTCCTCCCTCATCTCCATTCAGGACCCCAAACAGTCCTTCCAGGTGAAACAACACTTCACCTGTGAATCTGCTGGGGTCATCTATGGGTCTGGTGCTCCCAATGGGCCTCCTCTACATTAGTGAGATCCATCATGAATTGGGGGACCACTTTTTCAAGCACCTCTGCATCATCCCCCACAAATGGAATTTCCCAGTAACCAAACATTTTAATTTTGATTCCCATTCCTGTTTTGATGTGTCAGCCTGTGTCCTCCTCTTGTGCCAAGATGTGGCACCTTCAGGGTGGAGGAGCAGCACCTTATATTCTGTCTGGGTACCCTCCATCTTGATGGCAAGAATATCAATTTCTTCTTCCAGTAAATTACTTTCCACCCCCTCCTCCTCCTCTCTCCCCCATTCTGACCTTGCACTTCTTCTCACCTACCTATTACTTCCTCCTGCATTCCCTCCTCCTTCCCTTTCTCCTATAGTCCTCTCTCTTCTCCTGTCTGATTCCTTTCTTCTCCATCCCTTGACCTTTCCCACACATCTGGCTTTACCTATCACCTTCCAGCTAGCCGCCTTCCCCTCCCCCTACCTTTTAACTCTGCCATCTTCCTGCTTCCTTCTCAGTCCTGAAGAAGGGTCTCGGCCTGAAACGTCAACTGTTCATCCTTTTCCATAGATGCTTCCTGACCTGCTGAGTTCCTCTAGTATTTTGTGTGTGTTGCTTTGGATTACCAGCATCTGCAGAGGTTCTTGTGTTCCAAGAAGTTATCCTGCAGCTTTATAAAACTGGCTAGGCTATATCTGTAGTTCTGGAATGAGATGGGCATCTATGGAGAGATTGCAGAATAGGTTTTGCAGGATGCTGCCTGGATTAGAGCTTGGACAAACTCTGGTTGTTTTCTCTGGAGAAGTGGAAATTGAGAGGTGACTTGTTATAAGATTATGAGGGACATAGGTAGACAGCCAGTAGTATTTTTTCCCTTCTCCAGCAGAGCTAATAGGACTTGATGTTTCAATCCCTTTGATAAGTCGGTACTCTCGATGTTGGCAGTGGGCTTGGAGTGGTGACAAGGAGGATAGGTACCCCATCGGGGTCATCAGGTGGGCACCCTCCTTCTTTGACGTTTCATTGATAAACCCACGACGTCTCCAGAGGGTTCAACAGTGCTACCTGGTGTCCCAGATACACACCCTCAGTTCCGTACCCTCCTGTCTTCATCTTGCATCCCAGTTGTTGTCTTTCCTTTTAATCCAAATCCAATTACTGCTTTCTTCTGCTGCATTTGACAAGGACTTGATTGCTTGTTGGAGTGAATAACCCCTCACCCCCAAATTCTTCAACAGACTGCCAAAGTGAATGCCAATGGGGAGATGGGGCATCCCGCCATGATGCCTATTTCCAGTGGTTGCCAAGCTGTGGTGAAGTCTGATGTTGTGAGACAAACTTGCAGATCCTGGAAGTAGTGTTTTATCAGATTTGTTATTGTTGCAGGCACCTGAAAGAATTCAAAAGCAGTCCACAGTAGGGAATGAGAAACTGATCCATAGGCGTTGGCCAGGACGAGGAACAAGACATGCAAATCCTTTCCTTCTTTCCTAGCCATCTGGATTTGATGCCATATGACGCTGGTATGTTCAAGGCAACCCGAGAAGCCTGCTACGCCAGCCTTTTGGATTGATGTGTCAATGAAATGGTTTTGTTTCAGATATTTTGTAAGTCTTTGCGCCAACACGCTGAAAAAGATCTTGCTTTCTATGTTCAGAAGGTTTCTTTGGCGAAACTGTTCAATGGTGGACGAATTCTTTTCTTTTGGGATTAGAACTCCCCCCGCTCTTCTCCAGGCTTTGGGGATCGCTTGCTTTTCCCACACAACCCTCATGTTTCTCCAGAGGAATCTCAGAACATCCGGGGTGTTCTTGTAGACACAATACGGAACACCGTCAGGGCCTGGCGCTGATGCTGATCTTGCCTTCTTCACTGCCTCTTTCACCTCACTCAGCTTGGGAGAGCTGATGTTGTGGGGGTGAGATCGGTGGGATGTCAGCTGGGACAAGTATTGGTTCATCTTTTAGCTCATCGGTGTGGGTGGTTCTGAGATGTCTTCCAACCTCTTATTTTGATGCTTTCAGGGATCCACTTTTCGCTTTTGTGAAAACGCCTTTCACATATTTAAAAGGATCTTTGTAGAAGTCTGTTCTTGCTTTTTCTTTCTTTTTGCCTCATTTCCTTAAATTCTCTGCTCTGCGCAGCTTCGAAAGCCTCTGTTTCAGGTCCTCTTGAAGGTGGTTGATGCCCTCCTTTCCTTCTGCTGTTGCTTTTTTCCACGACTTCCTCAGGCCTTTTCTTTCTTTAACAAGTCATTGGATTTCCTGGAGACAACGGGATTTGGGGGGAGGAGGCATATCCTTCCTGCTGACTTGTTCCTTCACTCCAAATTTCTCCTTTCCATAGCTGAAAATCAGGTTGCCCATCTTCTTCAACTTCTTTTCTGCTGATCCCTTGATGCCACTTAAGATCAGGCTCACATCTGCATTGATGGTTTCCCACTCCTTGCTGTTAGACTTTGGCCATTTCACCAACGGCTTACGTCCTTGCATGTTCTCTACGATGTGCCTGGCTGTGTCTTGGACTGCTGCTTGTGCCTGAAACTTCTTCCACATCCCGTAGGGTGCTGATACTCTGCGGACTGTGGGTTTCTTCCTGCTGCTGAGTTTCATCTGACTGATTTGACCTTCCTCTTAACAGAATCTGGACAATACGGGGCCCTGGGTTGGGGATTTTTAAGCATTTCTTCCATTCTTGATGAATTTTAAGACCACAAATTGATGTTACTTTAGTCCAGCTGCACCTACAGATCTGAAGAACATGTCCAGCTGCTGGTTTCTCAAGAGTATTGCTACTTTCTTGATTCATTGTTGTGTCCATGCCAAGGTTCATTACCGGGAGCTCAGTCAGAGAGTCTTCTCGCTCTCGCAGACTCTGTGGGTATACTTCTCTTTAAACTTTCCGTAGCCAAGTGAGGGTGGCTGTTGTGCCCTGACAAGGTGACAGAGCCTGCTGTTATGGGTAGCTAGCCCATAACAGCCCTGTTGGGGTCTATTTCCTCCTGTCAGCTGTCTCTCCAGCTGTCACATGGTCTTTCCCTTGTCGTCAGCTGCACTTTCACAGCAGTCACTGGTTTTCTCCTAGAAGATCAGCAGAGCTAATAGGACTTGATGTTTCAATCCCTTTGATAAGTCAGCACTCTCGATGTTGGCAGTGGGCTTGGAGTGGTGACAAAGAGGGTAGGTACCTCATCGGGGTCATCAGGTGGGAACCCTCCTTCTTTGATGTTTCATTGATAAGCCCACAACATCTCCAGAGGGCTCAACGGTGCTACCTGATGTCCCAGATACACCCCCTCAGTCCCATACCCTCCTGTCTTCATCTTGCAGCCCAGTTGTTGTCTTTCCTTTAATCCAAATCCAACTACTGCTTTCTTCTGCTGCATTTGACAAGGACTTGGTTGCTTGTTGGAGTGAATAACCCCTCACCCCCATCTTCTTCGAAAGACTGGTCATAGATGTAGCCAGGAATCCCCTGCATCCCCTTCGACAGGGAAAATCTTGGTCTTCCAGCCCTTCTGGGCAGCTTCATTTGCCAGTTCAGAGTACTTGGTCTTTTTCCTCTCATAAGCTTTTTCAACACCATCTTCCCATGGTACTGTCAATTCCACAACATATGCCAGCTTGGCTGTTGTGGACCACAGGACCATTTCTGGCCCGAGTGTTGTAGCTGCAATGTCTGGGGGAAACACAAGCTTTTTCTCCAAGTCCACGTCCATTTCCCAATCCCGAGCAAGCTGCAGAATGCTTAGCTCTTTTGATGTTATGGTGCTCTGGAGGTTGGTCTGCTAATACAAATCGTGTAATGTGAATATTTCTTGCCGATGTTTGTGGGAGAATGTTTGTGGTGATTCGCGTCTGTTCCAAGATTGAACATCTCACCTCCTCCACCACGAGCTGTCTCTTCTGCACTGATATTGCCTTGTGCCATTGAGGAGCCTTTGGGATGAGCCCGAGCCTGGCTCTCCCAATTTGGACTTGGAAAGGATCAAAATGTAATGTATAATACTGGAGAACATGCAATTAAAATGAGGAGTCGAAGTTCAAATGAGATGTATGGGGCAGGTTCTTTATACAGAGAAAGGTGAAGGGTGGTAGGGTGGAGCAGATATGATAGAGGCATTTAAGACACTCTCTGATAGGCACATAATATGTAGGGAATGGAGGAATATATACAGGCAGAAGGCTTTAGGTTTCATTGGCTTCAATACTTTATCTCAGACATAATGGGCAGAAGGCCTGTCCTTGCACTGTACTGTTCTGTGTTCTATATAATGAGAGTTGATCTCATTTGAACATTAAGTTCTGAATGTACTTGAAGAGCAATGATGTGAGAACATTTCCAAAGGTGGGGGAGTCACCTACTAGGCAGCATCATTTCCGGGTAAAGACTGTGGTGAGGAGGAATTTCTTTCTGAGGGTTGTGAACATTTGAAATTATCTACTCAAGAGAGCTATGGATAGTTGGTTGTTGTATACTGGAGACCGACATGGATAAATTTTGGATTAAAAGTGATGGAAAAGAGGCAGCAGAGTGGAGCTGAGGCTAATAATTAGATCAGATTTGGTCTTTCTAAATGACAGAGCAAGTTCAAGGGTTCAAATGGCTCACTCCTGCTCCTTTCCTACCTGTTTGTAGAATCAGTCACCACGGAAACAGGGCCTTCAGATCAACTGGTCCAAGCTGACCAAGATTCCAATTTCTAAACATTTCCAATCCATGTAGCTGACCAAGTGCTGTTAAATGTTGTTAATGTACCTGATTCAATCACTTCCTCTGGCAGTTCATTCCATATACAGTACTGACATCCCTGGGTGACAAAGTTACCTTTCAGGTTCATATTAAACCTCTCCGGTCTCACCCTAAACCAGTGCCCTCTTGTTCTTGATTCGCTTTCTTTGAGAGAAAAGACAGTGTGTATTCACCCTCATAATCTTATAGCACGTTCTTTTGTAATCAGCATGTACTTTTCTGATTATGAGGAACATCTACAACCATGTATCTCATGTACCTTAATCCATTAAATAAAAAATATTAACTAGTGGGGCTTTGGGCCCAAAACATTGATGCAATCATGAAGAAGGCACGCCAGTGGCTCTACCTCATTTGGAGTCTTAGAGATTTAGTATGTCACCAAAGAATCTGGCAAATTTCTACAGATGTACAGCTCTGTGGAGAGCATTCTGACTGGTTTCATCATATCCTGGAACGGAGCCTTGGTGCATAGGATCACAAGAGACTGCAAAGGGCTGTAGACTCAGCCAGCTCCACCAGAGGCTCCATTGAAGGTATCCTCAGGAAGGTGGCATCCTCTCCAGCCAGAACATGCCCGCTTCACCTTGCTACCATCAGAAAGGAATACAAGAGCCTAATGACCCACTCTCAATGTTTTAAGGAGTTTCTTTCCCTTTGCTGTCAGATTTCTGAACAGTCCATGAACCCATGAACATTACCTCATTGTTAGTTTTTTTGCACTATTTAGTTTTGTAACTTATATTAATTAAACGTCATGAACTGTACTGCTGCCACAAAACAACAAATTTCACAACATCTATCAGTGATAATGAATGTGATTCTGATTCTGATGTGCCATTTTATGTCATCAAAAGAGACTAAAGTTCGATGCAGAACTGCAAGGGGAAATACAGTCCGCTGTGATGCTGAGCTGACAAGGCCTATGCAGTGAAGAGTGACAGTGTGCTCAGAGGCTGGTCACTGGAGACCCACTCAATGGAAATTAATATTATTTTACTCTTACACCAACTGCATCAGCAAGAATTGCAAATGACCATGGGAAATAGAAGAAAAATCTTTTTTCTAGTTGTGTGAATAACTGAGAAAAAGGCGAGAAGATCAAAGTAAAGGTAATTTATTGAACCACAATGTAGGAGATGATTCAGCCCACTGTGCCTGTTTCAGCTCTTTGAGGAAGTTATCCAATTTATCCCTCATCTCTTCTCTATCCCATTTGCCCTACATGTTTCTTTTCTTTTCAAACACATATCTGATTCCCTTTTGAGTACTTTATTGAATTTGCTTCTGCCAGCATTTAACACTCCGGTCCATAATAATTCTCTGTATTAATAGAAATTCTCCTTGCCTTCTTTTCATTCTTTTTACCAATTACATAAAACGATGTCCTCTGGTTCCAGTGCCTCCTGCCACAGGAAAGCATACCTTTTTATTTATCCTTTTGACACTTGTACTTAGAAAATATCGTTAATCCATTCAGGAAGGTGGAACTAAAAGTATTTTATGAGTAGACATGATGTTAAGAAGAGAGAACAAAGGGCTAAAAATCTATCCTTGGTTCCCAGTGATACAGGGTCATAGAGTTGCCAATGCAAGATGCATTCCACTTCAATGGGGCCAAATTTCAGAAGTGGAGTTTAAAGTACATACGCTCCAATATCACGAATGAACACACTCCATCCTAATGTTGTTTGTAACTTCAGCAATCTTTGTACTAAGGAGGTAGTGGTTTCATTAACAAAATATCTATGAGGCAAGTGTTTTGGTAGCAGCAGGGAATGCAACATTTTTATTTTCAAATCCTATGTTATATAGCTTAAGGAAATTCTCTTGAACTGCAGTGATGAGAAAACTATGCTCATTTTATGTAACCATGAAACGTAGTAAACATCGAAAACTGTAAAACAGATTTATCTACAAGCAATGTAACTCAGATCCAGAGGCAAAAATACCATTTCAGAAGAGTTGGTAGTCAAAAGTTTAATTAAATTACTCTTATCTGAAAGATGAGAGTTGCATAATGACGAATGAAGATCAATATATGATAATGAATTGTAAGTCAAGATACATTATTTATTAGTTTTCGAAATTGCAATGTATTACTCTGCCACGATAGCATATTACCCTAATTTGTTCTGGGGACACATGAATTATCATTTCAACTCATCCATTTCATGCCCCATTTTGATTGTTTTCACAGATGAAAAACGGTTGTTAGTGCAATGGTTTTCACAGGCTGAGCATCGCTGGCCATACGTTCCTGAAGGTTACATTTGCCTACAGGGCTAAGAAAATGTCAGAGTGGCCGATTCCATTTCAGAAGCATAAATAGCCATTTCCCACTAGATCAAACCCATTTTTCATAGAATGTAATACAGAAATTTTAACATTTCAATAGTGAGACAATGTTCCTGCTGTTATTCTATACAAACTGATATTTAATAAATGTTAAAAATCAAGCTTACACAAGGGACAGGCAGTATGGAGGGCCAAGATGATGGTTTGAGACATGGCCTTTATAGACCCTAGAAGTGCTGTTTCTTCAGCCCACCAATGTAATAACTATCTATTCTATGAGTTTTTGTTAGGATGCTCATTTAGGGTTATAACATTTCTAATAGATTTTGCCAAATAATTATGAACTTCTAGGATAAATTGAATTTCCGAGGACTCCTTATTTTAAAAGATTAGTAGGATAAATTGTAAAATTTGCAATTTCGGATCACTTTACAATTCAGATTATAATAGAATCTAGATTAACAATTGCTTCTACCCAGAAGATAGTATATTTAATTTATGGTAGACTGATGCTATTTGTATATTCTGAGCAATAGGAATATAAATGACTGAGGAAAATTTTATTTTAGAGGAAGATATAACATGTATAAAGTTGACTATCTTGATGGGTTTGACAAATAGTTCACAAAGAGTCCATGTTTCAAGGCCTAAATAAAGGTAGAATTTACTGTTTCTATGCATTCTGTGAATATACACTCAGTGGCCACTTTATTAGGTACATTTGTAACCTGCTCGCTAATGCACATATCTAATCAGCCAATCACGTGGCAGCAACTCAATGCATAAAGGCATGCAGACATGGTCAAGAGGTTCAGTTGTTGTTCACAGCAAACATCAGAATGGGGAAGGTATGTGATCTAAGTGACTTTGACTGTGGAATGAATGTTGGTGTCAGATGGGGTGATTTGAGTATCTTAGAAATTGCTGATCTCCTGGGATTTTTACACATAACAGTCTCTAGAGTTTACAAAGAATGGTGTGAGTAACAAAATAGATCTAGTGAGTGACAGTTCTGTGGATGAAAACACTTTGTTAATGAGAAAAGTCAGAGGAGAATGGCCAGAGTGGTTCAAGCTGACAGGAAGGCTACAGTATCTCAAATAATCACACGTTGCAACAGTGGTGTGCAGAAGAGCATCTCTGAATGCACAACACATCGAACCTTGAAGTAGATGAACTACAGCAGCAGAAGTCGATGATCATACACTCAGTGGCCACTTTATTGGGTACAGGAGGTGTCTAATAAAGTGGCCACTGAGTGTATTGTTTCAATAGTCTGGATGACTGTGGCTATGGCTATTATTTAATCTATAAATAAACAAAATCATCACGCTTAGCCAGTACCTAGCCCCCATTAAAAGCTTACTGACATGTCCTGATGGAAGATCATTTGACCTAATGCATTAACTCTGTTGCCTGCTCTACTGAGTATTTGCTGTTTTAATTTCAGACTTCCAATTTCCTCAATATTTATCTTTCATAAACAATTTTTGATTTTGTCTGCGTCTGCCTGTTTTGGAGATTAATGATGCAGTAACAGTATCCAGGACATAAATTTTGAGTTTTGTATTTGGTCAGCATAGTGCTGTTTTAAAATATTGTTCTCACCGGCTGTACAGGTCTCTGAGCAAAATGCTTGGGCTAATTTCAATCTGGAGCTTATATTGATTGCAGGTCCACTTAATAAAAGGAATCTGATTTTGAATTAATTAATTTGTGCAAATCAAAAAAGTGTAATTATGCAGGAAACTATTAATCCTACAGCCACTGCCATCATCTTTTTCCCTTCCCTTTTTCTCAGCTGAACCCATTTTCAACATT
The DNA here is from genome assembly GCF_048418815.1 of Hemitrygon akajei. Classification (NCBI taxonomy): domain Eukaryota; kingdom Metazoa; phylum Chordata; class Chondrichthyes; order Myliobatiformes; family Dasyatidae; genus Hemitrygon; species Hemitrygon akajei. The sequence continues at coordinate 40,989,680 of NC_133141.1, forward strand.
GGTATTCAAACTAAACTGTTTTTCTGACTGACTCTGATCACGGTATATGTTTTTGCCTCTACTCAGCATCTACCTGTTCAAATCCATCCCTAAACTTAACCCATCTGGTGGTCTCCTGTTGGCCTCCCGACAGGAACTTTTCATAAAAGGCTTTTGTGGAAAATGCAGCTGATCACATCCAAATTTCACTCAACCCCTGTGTTTGTTGACCTAAAGGATTTTACAACAGATAAAATGGTGCAAGCCAAGAACTATACAGTAGGATTTTGTTTTTATGTTATCACTTCCTTCTTAAATAAATTCAACTTAGCTCTAGTTTGTAATATTGACTAATATTATGACATATGTCATGTTATGATGAGGTTTGGGCATTGTAGTGAGCAGAGCATGTCATTTACAAAGAAACTTACTGATAGTTAATCCTGTTTTAAATCTATCTAATTGATAGTCAGACAACAAAGTGACTTTGGATTTCTTAACACAGCATTCCAAAGTATACATGTTGGTAATATTTAATTTACAATTACTCTCACAGTATGGACATTGTTGGCAGTATTTATTGCCCATTTAATATAATTAATCTTTAAATATTTGAGCACAAGTTAAAGTAGTAAATGTTCCCTAAATATTCAAGCTTTGTATATTTATTTTGGGATATTCTGAACATGAACAAAGCATCTTATTAAAATGTGTAGACTTGTCATAACACAATATTGCCATTGAACCAAGAACATAAATTATTTGGGAAGAATTTAAAATGTTCATAATTGATTCATTTATCTGATAGTATTGCGTCACATGTTGTAATATCTTGTGAATTTAACTGCATATTGCTGGAGACCAGTCTAAACTTGTAAAGATACAAATGAGTGCCCCAATTACTAGAATGGAACTGACTCATAAGGACCAGATGGTCTAAGGTTCAATCGCCTGCCTGCATGAATCTGACCTTAACTGTGATTATAATGGTGCAATTGTTTGAAACCCAGCCATTGATTTAACAATTTAGTGGAAACAGTGTTATTGCGAATGAACAAAGGCTGGTGCATGTGAAACTCATATTCTCATCTGTCAGAAACAGATGAGAATATAGGGAAATGGAAATGATGTACCTTTAAAAATTGCTATGTAAAGAATAGTATGCTTTCCAAGGGCAGACTTGTTTTAGGTTTTATATACACTCAGTGGCTACTTTATCAGTAACTCCTATACCTAATAAAGTGGTCACTGAGTGTATGTTCGTGGTCTTCTACTGCTGTAATCTATCCACTTCAATGTGTTGTGCATTCAGAGATGCTCTTCTGCACACCACTGTTGTAACATGTGGTTATTTGAGTTACTGTTGCCTTCCTGTCAGTTTGAACCACTCTGGCCATTCTCGTCTGACCTCTCTCATTAACAAGGCATTTTCGCCTACAGATCTGTCGCTCACTAGCTTTGTTTTGTCTTTTGCACCATTCTCTGTAAAATCTGGAGGCTGTTGTGTGTGAAAATCCCAGGAGGTCAGAAGTTTCTGAGATACTCAAACCACCCTGTCTGGCACCAACAATCATTCTACAGTCAAAGACACTTCGATCACATTCCTTCCCAATTCTGCTGTTTGGTCCGAACAACAACTAAACCTCTTGACCATGTCTGTGTGCTTTTATGCATTGAGTTGCTGCCACATGATTGGTTGATTAGATATTTGTACTAGCAAGCAGGTGTAAAGGTATATCTAATAAAGTGGCCAACGAGTGTAAGCTTCAATGTAGCATTATCATGAGGCTAGAACTTTAACATATATTTTTCATTATTTTCAGATCAGAGAAGGTCCATATTATAGAAACACCTTGATGTTTAGTGATCTTTTCACTTGGAGGTCAGTGTCCATGAGTGAGGCACGTGAAAAATGGCATGAATTCCTTTCCAGAGAACATAATTACGATGAAGCAATGAGGATTGTCCCTATAATGTCAAAAGTCATAAATCAATTTAACTAGAGCAAGAAAAGATCCTGCCAGAATTTTCAGTTGCAAAGAAAATAACACATACACAACTTATTTTTGATGCATTCTTTGATCTGAACATACTTAAGGCAAAGCCCCTCTTCTCAGACATGTATTAGGAGGAGATGTTAAAAGTGAGAAAACAAAAGTTTGACTTTTTTGTCTTACTAAACATCCAAGACTTGAAACTTTAGCTCTATTTCTCTGTCTACTGGGTGTTTCCAGCATTTTCTGTTTTAATTTCAGATTTCCAACATTAGTAGATTTATTTTTCATTTAATAAATTATTTTCAAACATTTAATGTATAATATATTTACTGTACATAAAAAGCAATAAAGCAATGTATAACCAACAAATAATATTGTAAAATAATAAAACATATGACCGTTAAACACTGGTATCTCTAATAAGAATATACTGTTCATCAAATACAACTCAGTTACAGGGAATTCACACCAGCCATCTACCACACACAATTTGTAATTCAATTCTCCTGTTATTTTGAATATTATTCCACAACATTTTCCTTTGAACTTTGCTAATTTGTTACATCTTTTTCCATCACCAAAAACCTCTTTGAGAACATTATCTCTTTGACAGTACTTTGATCACCTTCCTCAATTTCCCACCCACTCCTGTCCAAGTCCCCTTGAGATATTTTGCAATGCTGAAGGCTAAATTCGAATTATTAATGCTGAGCTCTTGCTTCTGAGTTGTAATCTCTATTTGACTTCAGCATTGCACAGGTGTATGCATCTTTCTAATATCAAACATACAAATAACTACTGGGGAATAAAACTGTAATGTGAGCATAAAAATCTAAGTTGGCATACCAGTGCCGTGCTGAATAAGTGCCATATCTTTAGAGGTGCTGTCTTTTTGGTGTCTTATTAAATCGAAGTCCCACCTACTCTCTGTTTTGAGGACAAAGCCAGATATCTCTGATGTATTGGTCAACATTTAGCACTAATATGACGTCAATAAAAAGAAATTAGTACATTTCTCTTTGTGGAGACCTGCCCACGAGCAAATTATCTGCTGTTTCCTCTTTTGCAACAGTGACTACACATCATAAGTGATTTAAGTGGTTGCAGAGTGCTACTGGATGAACTGAAGGGGATGGGAAAGGTGCGATATAAATACAAGTTTGTTTATTCATTCAACTTTCCACTTGCAGCAAGAATGTTTGAAAAAGGTATCTTTGGCTAAAGCTATCCAATAGTTCATAGATGGTTCATAGAGATATGGGTCCTTCAGTCTAGCTGGTCCATGATGCTCCATCTAAGTTACTCCATTGGCCAGCAGTTAGCCCATAAACCTAAACTTTCCAATCCATGTTCTTCTCTAATTGTCTTTTAAAAGTTATTGTAACTGTCTCAACCACTTCCTACTGAAGCTCATTCCACATACACACCATCCTTTGTGAAAAAAGTTGCCCCTCAAGTTCCAGTTAAATTCTTCTCCTCTCACCATGAGCCTATGGCTCCTCTGTTCATTCCTCTGCTTTCAGAGATGCTGTATCAATGCCACAGTGCTTCAGTATCTTCTAGTCACTGATAACATTGGTAGTATATTGAACCTCTTCTGTTTGCACCTTCATCAACGTGACCCAGAGTCATTCCTTTTTTGTAGTGCATCTGGGACTTCATCAAAAGACCTGAAAGCTTAGAATTGTTTTCGTTGAGCAGCCAAATTAAGAGAAAACTTTACTGAAGAATACAAAATTGAAGGAATAAGGAGAAACTTGCCAAACTGCCAGGAGGGTCAATAATCACAAAATGGTCAGACACAGAAGGAAAACAAATCTGCAAATGCTGCAAACCCGAAAAACAATCTACCTCAGCAGTTAGGCTGCATCTGTAGGATGATAAACAGAGATTAAGTTTCTGATCAAAGACCCTTTGTCAGAAATAGGAAGGAGACAAAAGAAGCTTTTTATTACCTTTGGTTTATTATGGTCGCACGTACTGAGATACAGTGAAAACCATTAGTACATTGAGGCAGTAAAAATTAAAGCAGAATGCAGACTATAGTGTTATAGTTACAGAGAAAGTGTTGTGTAGGTAGACAACTAAAGTGCAAGGGCCACGTTGGGTTGGATTGGGAGGTCAAGGGCTCATCTTTTAGCATTTGAGAGGTCTATTCAAGAGATTGTTGGTGCTACATACTCTGAAGCCTTTGTATCTTCTGCCTGATGGGGTGGAAGAGAAGATATAATGATCAAGGTAGGAGGGGCCCTTGATTGTGTTGGGTGCTTTCTTGAGGCAGCGGGAAGTGAAGATAGAACTGGAGGGGAGGCTGATATGCAGTCTTGAGCAGAACAGTTGCCATACCAAGTTGTGCTTCTAGATGGGATGCTTTCACTATGGCATCTGTAAAAATTGGTAAGAGTCACTGGAGACATTAAGCTTTAGGAAGAGTGGGATAGGGGCATGTTTCTGATAGGGTAAAACTTGGGTGATGATGTGATAATTTGTCTGGTCAATGGGTGAATGGGAGCACATGGGTGAGTGAGAACATTGACAGTAAGCATGGACAAAAAGAATGTAGGTTTGCAAATTGCAGAGCAGGAACACATGCCTGTCAGATCAAGCTGAGCAGGTGTCCTGCTCCCAGAGGAAAAAGAAATGAAAAAAAGAAAGGGCAAAGATCACAAATAAGCTGGCCTGGCATAATCATAAATCAAGTTACCATAAGTTGTAGAATTCAATATTCAGACCAGAAGGTTGCAACGTGCCCAGCAGAAAATGTGGTGATATTTCTCAAGCCTCATTGTAACAGTACAGGAGGCCACAGACCAATAGGATAGGATGGAAGTGAGATGGAAAATTAAAGTGGCAGGCAACAGTTAACTCAGGATCATGGCTGTGGACTGAGCGCAGGTGTCTGCAAAGCAACGGCCCAGTTTGAATTTGGTTCCCCCAATGTAGAGGAGATCACATTGTGAGCATCTAATTGGAGGAAGGGCAAGTGAATCACTGCTTCAACTGGAACGACTGCTTGGGAGCCGAGATGGTGAGAAGGGAAGCAGTGAAAGGATAAATGTTGCATTATCTGCGGTTCTGCCAAAGGGTTTTCAACCTGAAACCTTAACTCCGTTTCTCTTCCCACTGAGGCCTGTCCTGCTGAATGCTTCCAGCATTTTCTACTTTCATTATTAAAGCACAGAAAGAGGTCATATTGCTTATCAAGTCGGTACTATATAAGAACAATTTAGATTGTTCTACTAAACCTACACCCATCCTGGGTGTAGGATTATCCCTGGATACTCTTTCAGATAATTTTACGGGGCTACAATTGAACTTCTGGTAGTAGTGTTAACAGAAAAAAATCTTCATGTTATTTGTGTGTCTTCTGCCTTAATTCTCTGATCCCTCTGCCAACAAGAACCATTTCTCTCCATATACTCCGTCAAAATCCTTCATGATTTAAATAGAGATCCTTGCACAACCTCCCTAACTAAAGTGCTAATCAGATGATGTGGATTCACGGTAATTGGCAGAGGAACTGGGGAGTGGTGAGGAGATATTCAGAACATGTCAAGAACAGGAATTATTCTGCATTCTGTGATCATTCCTTTGAATATGGAAATTTTTCCTCCAAATTGCTCCTCACTATCTTAGTTAACATGTGCAAGTTCAAATTGATTTGTTTCTTACCCTTCATGTGACAGTCAATTTCAAATGAAAAGGAATTCATTGGAGGTTTGGAATCCTTCAATTACGTTCCTGCTGGGAAATATATTAAGAGGGAAAATAAGGACTCTCCCAACTAATAGTGGTGGCCAAGAGATAATATTAATCAGTGCTGCTACCTTTAACTCAGAGGTAATGACACAGGAGAATTTAAGCCAGTTTTATATAGACATTCCTTAATTCATATTTCAGGAGACTAGCAGATGTGAATTGGCTCCCAGATAGTGATAATGCTAAATAAAACTCCCTGATCCTGTCTATAGATCATAGCATTCCAGAATTCAAATTAAACTCAAAGCTATTGATTCCAAAACCAATGTGTTCTACTCATGTTTCGTACTCAAAGTAGAATCCCAGAGATTTGTGGATAAAATCAGTTTTCTTATTTGGAATTACAGAACTGCTGAGTTCTAATTTTGATAGTTTTAATACATTCAGATATTTATATTTGCTTTTAACTTCAGCAACACTTACATTCTATCACTAACAATGTATTTGTCTCCTTGAAGTCTTGTGCTATCTCTGGAAAGGAATCTGTATTTATATATACGTATATTCCATTAATGTCAATACTGAAATTGTGGCTCTCTAATAATCTCAGTTTCACACATCTATGGTGGTTTAGTAGCAGTTGTGGTACTGAACATATCCAATAGGTCATGAGGTCACTGATATCAGTGGAAAGAAATGTGCTTTCCATAATGGGTGCATGATTTAAACACCAATTTAATAGTTCAGTTAAATTTAACCCCTTAGACTTCCAGTTGTTTGTTCTTTGAAGTCATTCAAGTAACATAAAGCAGTGTACTTGAACACCAGTCTTTACACGTTTCCCTCCAACTTACACACATGCTGACTTGTCATTCTATCACTGTTTCTTCATTGCCACTTCTGAAGAAACAGAAATCCCCACATCAAAGGAAGAAGTCCTACACAATCTGCAGTAGCTCAAGAGAGCAGATCATTAGCACTATTTGCACCTCTGGAGGGAAATAAACAGTCGATGTTTTAGGCCAAGATCCTTTATCAGGACTAGAAAGGAAGAGGGCAGAATCCAGAATAAGAAGATGGGTCCACCTATTCTCTCCCATCTTCTTACTTCATTCCCCTCTCCCACCCACTCACCTTTCCCCTCACCTGGTCTCGCCTATCACCTGCCAGCTTGTATTCCTTACCCTCCCCCTTCCTATCCCATCCTGATGATGGGTCTCAGTCCGAAATGTCGACTGTTTATTCCCCTCCATAGATACTACCTGGCTTGCTGAGGTCCTCCAGAATTTTGTGTGCGTTGCTCATGATTCCCAACATCTGAAGAATCTCTTGCGTTTATGATTAGCTCTACTTAAAGGGCAATTGTTGATGGGTAAGACATCAAAGCAGAAGTAGCCCACATAGCCTCAAACAACTCTAGAATTCAATGAGGTCTTAGCTGATCCTGTCCCTCAATCACTATCCCACCAGATAACCTATTAACTGATTCCCCTAGTATTGAAAATCTATCAGCACAATCTCAAGGATGCATGCTTAGCCCACTGCTCTACTCACTCCACGTTCATGACTGCATGGCTAAGCACAGCTCAAACATCAAGGAAGTGATTGCCAATTTCAGGAAGGGGAAGCTGGGAGATCATGCATCATCCTCGTTGATGGATCAGTGATGGAAAGACTGAGCAGTTTTAATTCGCTGAGTTTTACCATTTCGGAGGATCTGTCCTGTGCTCAACACATCGTTGCAATCACTAAAAAGCACAGCAGCAGCTCCACTTTATTAGCAGTTTGAGATTTGTTATGTTAACCAACTCTTGCGGATTTGAGGTACAGATGTAATGTGGAGAGCATTCTGACTGGTTGCATCACAGCCTAGTATGGAGGGACCATCCTAAGAAGCTGCAGAGAGCTGTAGACTCAGCCGGCTTTGTCACTTTCCCCACCACCAAAGACATCTTCAAGAGGCAGTGCCTCAGGAAGGCAGCGTCCATTACAAAGGACTCTCACTGTTCAGGATGTGCCCTTTTCTCCTTATTACCGTTGGGATGAACTACAGGAGCTTGAAGATCTATACTCAACGATTCAAAAACAGTTTCCTCCCTTCTGCCATCAGGTTTCTGAATACTCCGTGAATCCATGAACACTCGTTATTCTTTTTTTTTGGATTATTTATTTAGTAATTTATAGTAACAATATGTCTTTGCAAAGTACCACTGCACCAAAACGACATCATGTAAGAGAGTGATAATAAACCTGATTCTGACTGTGTGCATTCACAGCTCTCAGAAAGTTTCAGACATTTACAATAATGACATTTTTCGTCATCTCAGTCCTTACAGCCAAATGCCTTGCACCAGTTCTAGAAAATCTGATCTTGGCAACAACTGAATGAGCAATGAAGGGGCCTTCTGGATGCAAATCACTGAGAGGAAAATCACATTTCTATGGACTGAAACCACCTGAACAATTATGGATTGCTATCAGTGGCTTTTCATGACTGCGTTGTTATTCTCCAAACCACATGGAGCCCACTTGGTGCCTTCTTTCTATTAGAAGAATGATACTAGTTATTTCCCCTGATGAACAGGACATTGTTTTTACACAAACTGGGACCTACAAATTGGTTTACCTGACTGATAGTCCTCATGATGGTTTAGAATGTCCCCATGACTTAGAATTTAATGCAAGTGGCGCCTTCACAACAATGGTATGAATGACCACAATCTTTGAAATTGTCTGTAAAGCAGCCTTCAGCACTTAGTCCAACTGTTACCTTTGCCATGTAGCAAACACGAGTCTCATTTGTCATTTCCACACAAGCCCTCTCAATAAGAATTCTTTGACACTGATGAAAACAAGCTTGATCAAACCAACATCATGAGAAACTGATTACCTGGCCTTTTTATCTGTTTGCTGTGTGTGGGAGATTGCTATGAGCACATAATATCACATTGTTTACATTATGACACAGGCGACATTTCAATGAAATAATTCACTGGCCATATCCACTTGGTGATGTTCTGAAGTCATAAAAAAGCAATATATAAATACAAGTTTGTTCTGGATATCAGAGAAGCATGTTCCCATCTCCCATTCCTCCTATGACCAGTTTACCACAGGCTGCAGCAGCATAGTCATTAAATCACTGGATTAGTAACCAGATTTCTGGACTGTTGATTCAGCGACACGAGTTCAAATCCCACCATGAGAGAATTTAAATTCAAGTAACTAAATAAATCTGGAATTAAAACTAATCTCAGTAACAGTAAATCATATTGTAAAATCTCAGCTTGTTCATCATGCCCTTCAGGGATATCTGCCAACCTTTCCAAGTCTGATCTAGAATTAGTGGCCACATTATTAGGTACACCCATACACCTGCTTGTTAATGCAAATATCTAATCTGCCAATCATGTGGCAGCAACTCAAAGCATTAAAGCATAAAGACATGGTCAAGAGGTTCAGTTGTTGTTCAGACCAAACATCAGAATGGGGAAGAAATGTGATCTAAGTGACTTTGACCGTAGAATGATTGTTGGTGCCAGACAGGGTGGTTCGAGTATCTCAGAACTGCTGATCTCCTGGGATTTTCATGCACAGCAGTCTCTAGAGTTTACAGAGAATAGTGCAAAAGACAAAACAAAGCTAGTGAGAGGCAGTCTGTGGGCAAAATTGTCTTGTTAATGAGAGAGGTCAGAGGAGAATGGGCAGACTAGTTCAAGCTGACAGGAAGACGACAGTAACTCAAATAACCACATGTTACAACAGTGGTGTGCAGAAGAGCATCTCTGAACATATAACATGTTGAACCTTATATGGTTTGATGGCCTGCAGTAGCAAAACACCACAAGCATACACTCAGTGGCTGCTTTAGTAGGTACAGGAGGTACCCAATAAAGTGGCCACTGAGTGTATATGTGACTCCTGAGCCAGCAATGTGGTTTACTCTAAAGGGATAGACAATCAATGTTAACATTTTCAATGTGGCACCCATCCTGCGAATGGACTTTACAAAGAGAGCTCAGGCAGCACTTTAGAAATAATCAGAGAACTTGTGATCCTCCAATGTTGTTTGCTCCAACTTGCATCAAGGGTTGTATTGCCAAGGCTTTAGAAGTGTGTAACTTTGCCAACTGTAGTCTCCAGCAAAATGACATAAACAATCAAGGAGAAGAAACAGTTTGCAAGATGTTCAATTCAGAGAGTGATGAATGGCTTCTGCTAAAAAAAAACACTTCACAGAAATAAGCGCGGTCGTTTTAAGAATGAATTAAAATTCAGTTAGATTTAAACATGCACCATGTTTATTTTGATAAGCTCTGTACAAGGGACAGACCCATAACCAAAGTTTTACCTTTTAACTTTGAACCCAGTATAAGCAGATAAACAACCTGTGTGGATCTTATTGGCCATCAACTCAGCACATTTTCTCTCCCTGCAATTGTACCCCACAAGCCTTTAATTAAACCCTAAATTGTGCATATCAACAAGACATGACCTATGGATGGAAAATTGGGTTTTGTCTCAAGTGCATCACATATGCTTGGAGTATTTGCTCTCTTTACTTAAAGGATGATATCCTTGTCTTTGAGTGACAACAGAGAAAATTCACTGGAATATTGGGCTTCCTGTATGAGAAGAGGTTAAGTAGGCTGTGACAATATTCTCCAGACTTCAGAAGAATTGGATGTGATCTTGTTCAAGTTTATAACATTCTTCTAGGATACAAGGAGGATTTCCCCTGGTTGGGAATCAAGAACCACGGTGTTAGACTCCAGAGTCAGCCATTTAAGACTGAGATAAGAAGAAAATTTCTTCACATCGTGGGTGTTAGATCAGTGGGAATACTCTACCCCAGAGGGCTCTTGAAATTCAGATATTGAGTTAGTTCACAACAAAGATGGACAAATCTACTAACTTATCAATAAATATTTAGATATTAAGGGAATCGTACAGGAAAATGGTGCTAGGATAGCATATCAGCCGTGATCCTGAAGAATAACAGAACAAGCTCAAAGGGCCAAATGGCCTCTTAATTCTTATGATCTTTATATTCCAGTTTGTGTGCTATATTACAACACAATGCTTTATCATTTTTTATGGAATGACACCTATTTTTGAAATAGTAAAGTTGTATTAAAAGCCATTTTAAATAGCAGCAATAATGATTCCTGGATTATTCTCTGTTAATGGGTTTATATCAGCTGATTTATCTGTTCTATTTACAGATCATTTTCTCTGACTATGATATATAAAATGGGACCTGGTACTCAGAAGGGAGAAATGACTCCACTCTGTCTGAAGGAGAGGATTGTGCCCTCTGTGCTTTTCAACACTTGACTGCATCTTTATCAAATTACACCTTAATACCAGGAAAACCCTAGGAGTATGATTTCTTCAGCCATCCCAAATAAAATCACTTTCTGCAGTTTGAAATTCACTGCATGAAATGGTTGCAACAGAACTTGGGAAGAGCAAAGCCATCAGTGAGTGAGTACTGTTTTGTTTCAAATAGCTTGAGTAAACACAAAATCTATCTTAAACCTTATACCTAATTGGCATTTTTAGTTGCAAACGATACAATGGGCTGGTAGACTGTGAGAAATCAGCAAGACCATGTCCTTGCAATTACTTGTCCACATAATGCTCAAACAAAGGCATTGCACAATCAAACATTGCCTTAATATGACTTTGACCAGTGTGTGTGCACCAGTTAATGCAAATTATTAACATTTTATATCAATATTTTATATAATAAAGATAATATTTTTGTATGAGAAATTCATATACAACCACCAAAATACTTAAATAGTAAACTTAAAATCTTCTCTTTGAGAAGATTTTCAACTACTTTGGTCTATTTTTAAAGACAAAGATTAGCTTTATTTGTAACACATGCATCAAAACATATAGTGAAATGCATTGTTTTGTGTCAATGACCATCAGCATGCTGGGGGCAGCCTGCACATGCTCAAAGTTCAAAGTACATTTATTATCAAAGTATGTATACATTTCACAACCTTGTGATTCATCTCCTGATGGACAGCCACAAAATGAAGAAACCCAAAAGAATTCATAAAAAAAAGGACTGTCAAACACCCAATGTGCAGAGAGAAAAACAAAACAAATCATGCAACAATAAAATTAAGCAAATAGCATTCAGAACGAAAGTGAATCCACAGACACGAAGCCTGGAACAGCCCACAGCCTCGACCTCAGTTCAGTGCAGAGCCAAGTAGCCATTGTGGAACCCACAGACACGAAGCCTGGAGCAGGCCACAGCCTCATTCTCTGTTCAGTGCAGAGCCGAGTAAACGTCGCAGAGCAGCAAGCAGAACCAGCCCGACCCTCGCCTCTGGTCTCGATACCCTGCCTTTTCAATCCATCTGTTCCAGTGACAACATAGTACACCTACTACTTACTAAACCTAACCCATACGTCTTTGGAATGTGGGAGGAAACCAGAGAACCCGGAGGAAACCCAAGCAGTCATGGGCAGAACACACAAACTTCTTACAGACAGCAGCGGGAATTGAACTTCAGATCGATCATTGACGCTGCATAGCGTTATGCTAGTGTTGTCCACTGACAGTTTTAAAGAAGACTGAAGACTTAAACTAAATGCCATTGAAAGAGTCAGCTACACCTGTCCTGAAGTCTATAAACAGAAAGCTACACAACAAACCTCAGGTAGGATCCCAGTCAGTGCACTCACATGCAGGCAAATGGGAATCATAGATGAAGAGAGAGGTTGGCATGGAGGAGTTGGGCTAAAGGGCCTGTTTTCATGCTGTATGACTATGATGATGTGCAAACCCACCTTTAAAAATAAGTAACTAAAAATGTCAGAAGAAATTGTGGAAAATACGGAAAGTGGCTCTATGGACATTAAATGAGGAACGAGTAAGAAAACCAATGCAAAGTATGGCCCTCACGACGGGAACTGCCATGAGGGCATGAATGCCCATGCTTTTGTGGCATATTCATCCAAATGCCCCTTATAAGTGTGTATGCAAAAGTTACGGCTAATAAAAATGGAAGGCATAGCATTTTGCCATTGAAGACTGGCAGCAGAAAGTGTTCATGTGTCAGCAACCTGCAAGAGTGAGGGTGACCCTGGTTTCATCTGTGTGAGAACTGCAGGTATTGCTACACTGAGAAAGTCAGCGTCAGCCTCACCCAGCATCTGCAGATTTTCTCTTGTTTATGTTGCAAAAAAAATTATTGGGTTTTATTCTTTGCACCCAAGCAAACTCATTATTAAAAAATAATAAATACTAATTGATACAATAATTGCATATGAAGGGCCCAAAGCATCCCACAATCTCTTTGACCCAATGCCATCAGGAAGGAGGTACAGGAGCATCAGGACTGGGACTGCCAGACTGGGTAACAGCTTTTTCCCTCAGGCTGTGAGACTAATGAATACCCCGCCACCACCGATGTCTCATCACTTGGACAGCAAGCAGTCTATTGTTTACTGTTTACCTGTGCTGCACACTTCATGCACTTTGAATTATGTTTTACTAATTTATTTGTGGTAATATTTTGTTTTATGTGCTGTATATGACACATGCTTTGTGGGTGCACTGTGGGCTGGAGGAATGTTGTTTCATTTGGTTGTATATACATACAGTCAAATGACAATAAACTTGAACTTGAACTTAAATTATTTACAAACCATTACAAAATCAATCTAATTAAGCCCAATAGCAACCTTGTTGAGTATTCTATATTGTGAAACTGCACACAAAAGGCCAGTAATATTGTCAGTAATATTACACATTAACACGTAACCATTGGGCCCCATGATAGCTCCATAGCTCCATCAATCTTTTATGGCCTTGTAGCTCCTGAGGTCCTCCAAGTATCATTAACTTGCTCATTCAGAGAGACAGAGTAAGCCACAAGTGCTAATAAGGCCACAGGTGATGGAAAGTAGATCCCCTGATGATCTTCTCACAGTCTGTGCACTATTTCCAAAAGCCTCTGATCATCAGAGATATTTTGCTTTCTTGTAAGAGTTCCAGGTTGGATTCCAGTTTAATGACTAATAGAATACAGCACTTCACCTCATAGAGCTTTGTGATATTCATTCTCTGAAGAGCAATTGGTGAAGGGAACACACTTCTCAGGAAACTTTAGACATTCCAAATCTGCCTTTTCAGTTCTTGAATGTATATGCAGTACCTTCGTAGCAATCATATCATATTGCTACATTTTGGGAACAGTTTGATTGTTGATTCAATCCAGTTCAGCAAATATTGGTTTGTTCTGATTTCCTCTTTTTATTTTCTAAATTCACAAGCAAGATGAACTTCCAGTTTAAATTACTTAGAACTAGATTCAAAATAATTTTCTTTCCACTGCTGCTTTTGTTGGAATATTTTTGTCCAAATGCTTGACTTTTTGGATGAAAAAAACCCATAACTTATTTTGTTTGATACTGCAGATCAAAACTACTGCAGAACAGTTACACACGACTAACTTAATGGATATTTATATATGATACTGTAGGGTTAGTGATGACTTGGCTCCTTCTTTACTCTTGGAAACTTAATGACTGTTCAAAGCCGCTATAAGGACAAAGAGAAGAAAAATAAATGTGTGAGGTATAAAATTGGCACAAAACTTTCAAACAAAGGATAATCCTTCTTGTTCCTGTGAAGCTCTATGTTTTTTACAGAAAAAGCAAACTTGCTTACTTTTAAGAATATAACCAAATGGATGCAAGAAGGAATAGTAACAAATGCTGAATATACCCCATGGGCCAACGAGTGACTCTAGAAGTAGAAGCAGAGATGATGTTTCAGAATAATGATTTTTATCGACTAGAAAAATTAGGGATGGAGAAAGTTTGAAGATGCTGAGAAAGAGCAAGGGAAGAATAAACAAAAGGGAATGACTGTGATAGGATAGAAAGTAAAATAGCTTAACTAACCTAAGAATTAGATTCAAAGTACATTTATTATCAAAGTATGTACGCAGTATACAACCCTGAGATTCATCTTCTCACAGACAGCCACAAAACAACCATGGAAATCATTCAAAGAAAAACGTCAAAACCACCCCCCATGCACAAAAACAAACCGCGCAAGTGGCAACAAAACATGAGCGTAAAACACAGAATATAAAATACAAAAATCCAAAGAGTCCAGGCATATTCAGTTCAACTCGGTTTTCGTTATCTGCAGACAACTCCGATCAGAATCGCACAAAATAGCATCAAAAACAGGAGTGACCAGAAACCAGAAACACATCATAATGTGAACTACAGAGTCCACTCACAAACTGTGTCGATTACACCTAGCCCAAGAACAAGGACTCCAACACCATCCTCCGACAGGAGTGAGAGAGGCCATCCAAACTCAGGGACCTTCCTTTGGAAGCAGAAAGCAAGAGAGGGTAGAGACCGACACACATAGCAGCAAGGGAAAGGCTGTAGACGGCGCTGAACACCTGCTCGCATTCTGCTCTCACCTTGATGATTTCAATCTTCCTCGGCTCTTTAATCAGTGAGATTGATGAGAAAAGGAGCTGATTGTGTGCTCGTGCCCTATCTGTGTGCTTCTTGGCCTCAAGGCCAAACACTTCACTCAAAGCCTCACAGAACACCCTTGGAGACTGCAATGTGCCAGGTCTCTCAATTGGTCCAAAAACACGCCACCAAAATTAAGATCACAGGCTCTAACAGTAGCAGAACTACGTTTGAAAAAAAGGAAGATGTTAAAGGTAGTATAATGTGCAGAAGGTATAATGAGAATAAAACAATCAATTCAGACAGATGCTGTAGTACTACAACATGTCATGTTTCATCTGTAGCTTACTCGGTTAGACTCTTGCTTGTCACAAGTTCTAACTCAGATGCTGTTGTACTGGGGAAATGCTGCATTGCAGAAGGTTCTGCCCATTGGTTAAAAGTCAAATTTATTTGCCATATACATTTACAGTACTGTGCAAAAGTCACAGGCACATGTAAAAACATTCTGTAAATCAAAGATGCTTTCAAAAATAATGAATTGAAAAGTTTCTAAATATCAAAAAAAATTACTCTAAAGGGCAGTAAACAGTAAAAAACTAAATCAAATCAATATTTGGTGTGACCACCCTTTGCTTTTAAAACTGCATCAGTTCTCTTAGCAACAGGCTGCATCACTGTCTGGTACGGAGGAGCTACTGCACAGGACCGAAAGAAGCTGCAGAAGGTTGTAAATCTAGTCAGTTCCATCTTGGGTACTAGTTTACAAAGTACCCAGGACATCTTCAGGGAGCGGTGTCTCAGAAAGACAGCGTCCATTATTAAGGACCGCCAGCACCGAGGGCATGTCCTTTTCTCACTGTTACCATCAGGTAGGAAGTACAGGAGCCTGAAGGTACACACTCAGCGATTCAGGAACAGCTTCTTCCCCTCTGCCATCCAATTCTTCAATGGACTTTGAATCTTTGGACGCCACCTCAGTTTTTTTTTAATATACAGTATTTCTATTTTTGCATGTTTTTAAAATCTATTCAATATATGGAATTGATTTACTTGTTTATTTATTATTATTAGGTTTTTTATTCTATTTATTTATTTATTTATTTATTTATTTATTTTCTCTGCTAGATTATGTAATGCATTGAACTGCTGCTGCTAAGTTAACAAATTTCACGTCACATGCCGGTGATAATAAACCTGATTCTGATTCTGAAAAATGCTGGAGGAACTCAGCAGGCCAGGCAACATCTATGGAAAGTCGGAGACCCTTCATCAGGACTGAGAAAAAAGATGAGGAGTCAGAGTAAGAAGGTAGGGGGAGGGGAGGGAGAAGTACTAGGTGGTAGGTGGTAGGTGATAGGTGAAACGGGGAGAGGGGAAGGGGTGAAGTAAAGAGCTGGGAAGTTGATTGGTGAAAGAGATACAGGGCTGGAGAAAGGGAGAATCTAATAAGAGGGGAGAGAAGGCCATGGAAGAAATGGAGAGGAGCACCAGAGGGAGGAGATTGGCAGTTAAGGAGATAAAGTGAGAGAGGGAAATGGGGAATGGTGGAAGAGAAGGGGAAGAACCATTACCGGAGGTTCAAGAAATTGATGGTCATGCAATCAGGTTGGAGGCTACCCAGACAGAATACAAGGTGTTGCCCATCCAACGTGAGTATGGCCTCATCGTGGCAGTAGAGGAGGCTGTGGACTGACATGTTGGAATGGGAATGGGAAGTAGAATTCAAGTAGGTGGCCACTGGAAGATCCCGTTTTTTTCTGGCGGGCAGAGCATAGCTGCTCAGTGAAGCGGTCTCCCAATCTACGTCGCGCCTCACTGATATACAGGAGGCCTTGCAGGGAACACCAGGTACAGTAGATAACCCCAACAGACTCACAGGTGAAGTGTCGCCTCACCTGGAAGGTCTGTTTGGAGCCCTGAATGGTAGTGAGGGAGGAGGAGTAGGGGCAGGTGTAGATCTTGTTCCATTTGCAAGGATAAGTGCCAGGAGAGAGATGAGTGGGGAGGGACGAATGGACAATGGAGTTGCATAGGGAGTGATCCCTGCAGAAAGCAGAAAGTAGGGGGGAGAGAAAGATGTGCTTGATGGCGGAAGTTACAGAGAATTATGTGCGGGACATGGAGGCTGTGGTGGGGTGGTAGGTGAGGACAAGAGGTACCCTATCCCTGGTGGAGTGCAGGAGGATGGGGTGATGACAGATGTGTGTGAAATGGAAGAGATGTGGGTGAGAGCAGCATTGATGGTGGAAGAAGGAAAGCCCCTTTCTTTGAAGGAGGTCATCTCCTTTGTTCTGGAATGAAAAGCCTCATCCTGAAAGCAAATGTGGCGAAGACGAAGGAACGAAGAGAAGGGGATGATATTTTTACAAGTGACAGAGTGGGAAGAAGTATAGTCCAGCTAGCTGTGAGAATCAGTGAGTTTATAAAAGATATCAGTAAATAAACTGTCTCTGGAGATGGAGACAGAGAGACTGAGAAAGGGGAGGGAGGTGTTGGAAATGGACCAGGTAAATTTAAGGGCAGGGTGGAAATTGGAGGCAAAGTTGATGAAGTCAACGAGCTCAACATGGGTGCAGGAAGCAGCACCAATGCAGTCGTTGATGTAGCGTAGGAAAAGTGGGGATGGACACCATAGACTGTTCCATGTAGCCGACAAAAAGGCAGACATAGCTGGGACCCATGCGAGTGGCCTTGACTACACCTTCTGTGTGAAGGAAGTGGGAGGAGCCAAAGGAGAAATTATTGAGAGTGAAGACAATTTCCACTAGACGGAAGAGAGTGGTGGTGGAGGGGAGCTGGTTGGGTCTCTTGTCTAGAAAGAAATGGAGAGCTTTAAGGCCCTCCTGATGGGGGATGGACATCCATAATGAAAATACGATGATCGGGGCTAGGGAATTTGAAGTCATTGAAAAGGTCAAGAGTGTATGAAGTGTCACGGATGTAAGTAGGAAGGGAATGAACTAGGGGTGGGGGGGGAGGAATAAAATTGCATTGAGGTATGCAAATATAAGTTTAGTGGGGCAGGAACAAGCAGAAACAATGGGTCTACTTGGAAAGGCAGGTTTATGGATCTTGGGTAGGAGGTAGAAATGGAAGTGCAGGGTAAGGGAACTACAAGGTTGGTGGCAGTGGATGGGAGATCCCCAGAGCTAATAAGGTCAGTGATGATGTGGGAGACAATGGCCTGGTGCTCCTTAGTGGGGTCCTGTTTAAAGGGTAAGTAAGAGGAGGTGTCTGAGAGCTGTCACCTGACCTCAGCAAGGTAGAGGTCAGTCTGCTAGATTACTACAGCACCCCACTTATCTGCAGGTTTGATGGTGAGGTTAGGGTTAGAGTGGAGAGAATGGAGAGCGGTGTATTCGGAAGGAGTGAAGTTAGAATTGGAGAGAGGAGTGGTGAAGTCGAGATGTTGATGTCTCGTCAGCAGTTAGAGATGAAAAGATCAATTCTCTTCATCACACTGTCATGTATTTTTATGAGAAAATTGGCTGGTAGGTTGGTCCAAGTATCTTGGAGAACTTGCCACAGTTCTGCAGAATTTGGCTGTTTCGCTTGCTTCTGTCTCTTCAGGTAATCCCGGTCAGCCTCGAAGATGTTGAGATCAGGGCTCTGTGGAGGCCATATCATCTGAAACCATATAAAAAAAACTAGGCTGCCTAAGACTTCTGCACAGTACTGTATCTGTATTAGGAATTTGCTATGATGTGTTGGCACAATGCACAACAAAAAAAATTCTACAGTTATAAAGAATAAAGAATTATATAAAACTAAAGTTAGAGGTTAAAGTATGGATAGGTTATAAATATCAACATTGTATATACATAAATATTAACGTGTATTTGCAAAGTAAGCAACATTATGAAACATTGTTCAAAATGTTCACAATGCAATGCAGTGACTGAGGTAATAAACAGAGGTGTGGGATGGGCTAACGAGAATTGTTGATCATATTAATTGTCTGGGGGAAGAAATGTTTAAGATGGCATGAAGTTTTTGCTTTAATAGACCTATAGCACTTTCCGGAAGGGATTAAACCTGTCCTGAGTGCTTAAAAAAACATATTCATATAATTGCAGAGAGCAGAGCAGTTGTTCTTGGTGAACTGCATAAGTGCATAACATTTTGTGTCATCAGCGTGGGGCACCACAGTAGCACAGTGGTTAGCGTATTAACACACAGGTCGAGGCGTCAGAGTTCGGAGCTCAATTCCAATGCTGTCTGTAAGGAGTTTGTACTTTCTCCTTGTGACCGTGTGGGTTTCCTCTGGGTGCTCTGGTTTCCTCCCATAGCCCAATGGCATACTAGTTAGTAGATTAATTGATCATTGTAAATTGTCCTGTGATTAGTCTAGGGTTAAGTAGGTGGGTTACTGGGTGGCACACCTCATCGGACCAGAAGGGCCTGTTCTGTGCGGCAACGTGAAATAAAATAAATAAAAACAAAATTTCTAAAACAAGATCACCCACCCTCCCCCTCACTTGGTCTTGCCTATCACCCGCCAGCTTGTACTCCTTCCCCTCCCCCACCTTCTTATTCTGCCTTCTGTCACTTTTCTTTCCAATCGTGAGTGAGGGTCTCAGCCCAAACTGTTGACTGTTTATTCCTCTCCATAGATGCTGCCTGACCTGCTGAGTTCCTCCTGCATTGTGTGTGTTGTTGCAGATTTCCAGCATCTGCAGAATCTCTTGTTTTACCATTTTACCATATTGCTTTTCATAGGAGCTTTCATTGCATATACTGACACTGCTTACACCTCAAAAGTACTTCACTTGCTATAAAGTAGTTTGGGATGTCCAGATGTTTCGATATTAATTAACATAGAGAAAATGTGGATAAGGGTTTTTACAAAATAGTCTGATTCATCTGGACCCAAGAATGAAATGGTACTTCACCAGTATTTAAATTGTAGCTTCATGAATATGTAACTCTGCATCTGGCATTTCAATACAAGCATTTCACAAATTCTGCCTTTTGAATGTTGTTTTTGTCAAACAAACTGAAGCCACTTCTACCTTAGGGGAATGGATTGGACGGGGGGGGGGGGGGGGGGGGAATGATTCATGCGCTATCAATGGCACTCTGAAATGTAAATAGAGAGAGTCCTGGACTGTTTCCTATAGTGTGGCACTGAACATTATGTGTCGCTATACTTGGAATAATCCACTGATCTTGCCCGCATCAATCTTCAGTCAACCCACATACAGCAGCCAAAGTGATAAATAGGAATTCAGAAGAGTGACATGCAGTTCCTTAAAATAAACTGGCTAATCCCTGCATAAGGGAGGAATTTGGTACAAATCCAATAAACATTCATGTATCATCTGCAATAATTTCAATTTAGTGTCTTTCAATATTAATTCTGCTGTGCTATACTGTCGGGAAAAATGACAAAATGGCATTTATTTTAAGGAAAATACAGACAAACATGTTAGGAACAAATTAAACTTTCATCAGCAGGAAGGTTATGAACAAAAACTTGATTTTAAATACTATTTTTGAACTTTGGTAGAAATTATGGACAGAGAGCCTTCCGCTTTGGGATCCTTTTGCTTCCAGGATTTTTCTACCAAAGCCATTAATTGGGTTGGGATCCACCATACTTTGGAAGCCTGTGTATCTCGCCCCAGTCACTGACATCTGACGTTGGTGTAGGAGTTTAAATTTGTGAGCCTTTGGAAGGGTGTACAGCTGTGTCCACCCTCAGGGTGCGTACATGCGTCCAAGTCCTCCTGTCAAACAATATTGTAAGATTATTATTTTGAGGGATTGTGGAATGTGACCCAACTACCCACATCCTCCCCCCCCAACTACCTCAACCGTGTTCAAAAGTAACTTTGTGTTGGCTTAGATTTCATTGGATTAATCCAATCTTGGAGAAGTATTCGCAAAATATGTAATATAGCTAGAAAGTACCAGGTAGATGGAGAAGAGTGTTCTTTTAGATTGTCCTCACTGAGTATTTTAATTATCACATAGCGAAGTGGTTCAGGTGACACTATTACATCTCAGGGCACTGGAGTTCCGAGTTCAATCCCGGTGTCCCCTCTACAGGGTCTGCATGCTCTCCCCATGGAAACTGGAACTGAATGCTCCAGTTTCCTCCCACAGTTAAAAATGTACTGGATAGCAGGTTAATTGGTCATTGTAAATTGTCCCATGAGTAAACTAAGGGTTGTCGAGGATTGCGGGGCGGTGTGGCACAAAGGGCTGGAAGGGCCTATTCCGAGCAGTATCTCTAAATAAAACTAAATAAATAATGCACCCTCCAAACAATGCTATCCCTATAAGTATCAACATGGAGCTGAAAGAAGCTCAAACAGTCTTCTTGTTCAGAATTAATTCCACAGTGAGAATTGTATAATATATTGTGCGTCTTCACACCACCATGTAATGTTCACAGAGCAGCGCCTCTTTCATCTGCATCTGAACAGATGTTGGGCTATTTGTGCTATCTAAAGGGCAAAATAAATAGGGTATAATTATGACTCCTGGAAGAGAGCCAAGAGACAAAAGCTGAAACCAAGAACCAAACTAAACGCGGTGGGTGGAACAAGCTGTCCGCCTGAAGATTTATGTGGTCTGCAGATCAGACAAACATGAAGGGCTAGACCACTTACAAATTTGTCACAGAATATTTTGTTGTGCAGCTGGTAAAGTGTGTAGGAGACAGACTCCTCAAGTGAGGTTACTTTGTACTTTTTCCCATTCCTCTATGAATAGGGGACAGGAGCAGTGACACCTAACTTTAATTTCTTGCTTGACATAGTTAGGTGGTACATCAGATCACCTTGGTAGGGAAAGATGCCCTTCCTGCATCTGTATGTTGAAAATTGGTTTGCTAATATGAGTGGACACTGTTCTTTCCTTTTCACCAGAATATTATAGCTAATTTTCCTCTTCCCCTCTTCAGACATGAAAAGGGTTAGAAATAAAAATGAAAATATAATGCAAATCATTGACAGATTTTTATATTAAAAGTGAATGAATAGTTTTCACCCATGTTCCAGCAGATACATTGTTAGCCAGCAACATTTGCTTTTCTGAGAATCTGTCCAAATAATCACACATTTATCTGAGTTAGAATAACATCGGAGTATTTCAATAGGGGTTTAAAATCTGCTTTTTATTCAAAAGCAACTTCACAGAAAAATGTAACTCATTGACTTCATTCCAGCGATATTTTTAAATAAATTCTCCACTGTGAAAGTGACTTTTAGGATCATACTACCACCCATTATCGACAAAGGGGTCTAATATCTAAGGGAAGACCAGTAACAATATCTAATTTCTCCTTTAGTAAGCTCATTATTGGTCCAGAACCTATTTATAACCTTCGTCTACTGTGTCATCAATAATTCAACGTATTCCAACAATACTGAGACTAAGAAGGTTAGGCCTACGTACTTACTAACAATTTTTTGTCCAATTCTATTGTTCCTGATGAATTAATATACATGTACATAATGCCTCAATATCATTTAGATTTAGTTTGGTTGAATTGATTAATCACTTGTACACCAAAACATGGGGTGGCGGGGTGGAGATTCGTCTCTACCAAGGAGGCATCACCTACTCCTTCCCTCCGCTTACCTGCAGGTCACCCTTGGGCAAGGTGTAGCTCCTGCTTAGCCCTGATCAGGGTTACATGAAGTCACAGGGGCAGATGGTGGATGGTTGTATGAGTGGCTGGAGCATATCACAAGTCCTGGTTCTGCGACCACTGTTGCCAGGCAGAGAATCTCTGAAGAGTATTGTTAATGGCTGGGGTCACCCATCTGTAAAAACACTGCCCAGAAGACAATGGCAAACCACTTCTGTAGAAAAAATCGCCAAGAACAATCATGGCCATGGATAAGACCATGATCATCTGCGTCATAATGATGATAATGATTACATCAAAACATACAGTGAATTAAAGTAAACAGCCAACACAATCTGAGGATGTGGTGGGGGCAGCCCACAAGTGTCACCACACATTCTGGCGCCAACATAGCATGCCCTCAGTGTTCACCAGAACAACACACAGCCAATATACGACAGGCAACATCAGCAAAAACAAACCCCTTCCCACCCCCTACCCACACATACAGATGGGCCTCTGCCCCAGGATAGGCAGTCTCTGGGCATCTGACTTTCAGGCTGTGGCTGCAGACTCATAGATGTTGGGCCTCTAAGCTCTGGACTCGCAAACCCAAGTCTTCAGTCTTCAGGCTTCAACTTCCAGTCTTGCCATCCTTGGGCTTCAACCTCTGGACTCAATGACCTCTGGGCTTTGACCCCAGGACTTGTCATTCATGGGCCTCTGACCTACTGACCGACCTCGGACCTCTAATTCCAAAATTCACTGACCTCAGATCTCCGGACTCACCAGCCTATGGTCTTCAACCTTCAGGTTTCAACATTTAGACTTGCCAGTCTTGGGATTCTCCAGTCAGTCTTGCCAACATCTGGGCTTTGACCTGGGGACTTGCTGATCAAAGGCCTCTGATCTCAGGACCTGCCAACTGACCTTAGGTCTCCAGTTCTGGTCGTCATCTTAGGGGCTTCAAGCTTCAGGTTGCAACATCCAGACCTGCCAACCTTGGGTTTTGACTGCCGGAATCACTGACCTTGGCCTTCGATCCCAGGACTCGCTGTTAAATTAAAATTAAAAGTAAATGTACAAGGTGAGGCCAAATCAAGAAACTTACTGAACTTGCCCCAGGGGTTCCCAACCTGGGGTCCATGGATCCCTCAGTAAATGGTAGGGGTCTGTGGCATTAAAAAGGTTGGGAACCCCTGGCTTCCATGTAAGATGAGGTAAAGTCAGTTTCCACTGTCCATAAGAAGTCCATCACCCTTAACATTTCCCAGCTATAAAGGATGTTATCTGTCTGAATGTCTTCATAATGTTTTTGTTCCCTAAGGAGTCTGTTCATGTGCTAACTGTCCAACATGATGAATCACCAGTCTGATAGGACCGATGGTATTCAGAATGTGTTTCTGAAACAATACAAATCTCTGAACACTCTTATTCGTTTCTTATTGCTGCCTCCTAAACTGATTTCTATTCAGAGCGTAAACAGTTAATTACTAACTTTTCCAAATTGTGATGAAAGGTCACTGACTTGAAATATGAACCAGGTTTCTCTCTCTGCAGAAGCTGTTCCAGCTGCTGAACACTTCAAACCTGTTCTATTTCCTCAAAAAAATCTTCCTCCTGACCCTCTTCCCATTCACACTATCTGATCCCAAACCTCACAACATCACAACGCTTGGGAAGAGAAATTCCAAACTGGAAAGCAATTGTAAAATTACTAGCCAAAATAATTAAGCAAATAATCTCACAACTATTGAGCTCAGACCTGTGGAAGTTGTCTAATTTCCTGCACACACCTCCGTACACTTGGTTCTGGGTATCTTGTGAGAGCCCTAATGCAACCAGAAGGTTCGAGCACAATCCCAGAAATGACAGCCACTCTGGTTTTTACTTATTTGTGCAAAAAAAAGAATGTGTTGAAATAATTATGCATCAGAGCATTGCTTTTTGCCCTTTTCATACAGCTTATCTCCAGCTAGGTAATACATATGCACTGACTCATTGAACAGGTCAGTAATTTTTCAGACTGTGATGATGAAATCATATAATGTGTCTCAATAGGATGTATGTGTGAGGAATATTAAAATCCACCTGGTCATGCATAGGAAAAGCAGTGAACCATTTACTGGAAATAAAATTGAAAACCAAAGGAAAAAGCAGAAAATATGCAGCAGATTCATCAACATATGAGAAATGGAAAAGGTATACATTGCAGGCACAAAGCTTTCATTGCTTCAACAACCAAATCTTCCATTTATGTAACACCTACCATACGGCAAAATATCTCAAGGTACTTCACAGGAGTACAAAATAAAGACATAAAAATATGAATGGTTACAGAATAGTCTGTGGTTCATGGTTTCTATGGTGTTAACTTGTAGAGCAACCAATGTAATTCTCTCACTTATGCCCACAGCCCTGAGAATTATTCTTTGTCAAGAGCTAATCCCTTATGAAAGCACTGGTTCTGTTTTCTTCACCCTTATTAACAGCGAGTCCCTCCTCATACTTTCTCCATGGCATAAAAAGCTTCCTGTTATATCCCTTGTGTCTCTCCTCAAGTACTCTGATGCCTGGAAAATTGGATGTTGTGGAGGAGATGGGGGTGTGTGGTTGGCCACTCAAGGAATTTCAGTTCGAAGTTCATGAGCTTCAGACATTTCAACACCCCAGGAAGGGAGAGAGTTACCTGGACACACTGTGTTTGGGAGGCATTCATACTAAGTTTGATTAGTGTTCAGGATGTCACTTCAGGAGAGTGAGTGTGAGGGTGAGAGTGAGAGTGTGAGAGAGAGAGAGGGAGAGAGATATTGATTGATTATCTGGAGAGCAGAAATGGCATGCTTAAAAGAAGATATGTGGGAAGACCATTCACCTCAACCTCTTTCTTCCCACTCCCCTTCACCTTGCCTCTTTGCTCTCAGTCCTGTTACAGGTTTGCAGCTTAACCCAGTGAGCTCCTCCAGCAGGTTGTGTGTTGATCTGGATTCCAGCATGAGGAAGGGGGTTCTGCTGAGAGGTCACGTGCAGCTCAGAGCAAAGCTGAAAGGAACAAGAGCCGTGATAATATCCAGATTATTACCTAAGCCGTGTGCAGACTGGCAGAAGGTGAATAGGATTAAAGAAGTAAATTGCGCAACAAACAATCTGCTGGAGGAGCTCAGCGGGTTGATCAGCATCTGCGGAGTTGGGGGGGGGGGGGGGACTGTCCACATTTTGGGTCGAAACCCTTCACCTGAAACATCAACAATTCCTACCCTTCCACAGATGCTGCTCAATCTGCTGAGCTCCTCCAGCAGTTTGCTTCTTGTTCCAGGCTCCCAGCATCTGCAGTCCCTTGTGTTTTCCATCAGCAAAGTAGAGGAGTGCTTCAGATGCTGATGTGGGAGAAATGCATTTTGACTCAAGGGGCACTGGCGCCCGTGTCAGGGCAGAGAGAACTGTTCTGTTGGGACAGGCTTCATTTGCACTGTGCAGTACTCAAAGTGTGAAGGGAGGGGCAAAATTGTGAGTAGAAATTGAAATTAGAGTAAGTATCTCAAAATATAAGATTCTTTAGTTAAATGCATGCTGTATTTGTAACAAGATAGGGGAACTGATGGCACAAATAGAAATAAATGAGTTTGATTTAAAATCTTTTACAGAGACAAAGCTGCAGAAAAATCAGAACTGGAAACTTAATATCCCAGGTTATTCAGTGTACCAAACAAAAAGGCAAACGGGAAAAAAGGTGCAGGCAGAGTTATTAATGAAGGAAGGAATTGCAGTGGCAAGTAATGAAATAGATACAACAAATCATGATGTGGAATTGGTGGGGTGGAAATAATGCATAGCAAGGGAAAGAAGAAATAGGTGAAAGAGGTCCATTGGCCAGAGTTTTGCCTCATGAAAATGTGAATCAGAATCAGGTTTAATATCACTGGCATATGTCATGGAATATATATATATAATAGTTAAATTAAATAAGTAGTGCAAAAAAACAGAAATTAAAAAGTAGTGAGGTTGTGTTCACGGGTTCAAAGTCCATTCAGT
This sequence comes from Hemitrygon akajei, assembly GCF_048418815.1. Classification (NCBI taxonomy): domain Eukaryota; kingdom Metazoa; phylum Chordata; class Chondrichthyes; order Myliobatiformes; family Dasyatidae; genus Hemitrygon; species Hemitrygon akajei. Next base: position 41,016,443 of record NC_133141.1, read on the forward strand.
AATTGGATGGCAGAGGGAAGGAAGCTGTTCCTGAATCATTCAGTCTGTGCCTTCAGGTTTCTACACCTTCTTCCTGATGGCAGCAATGAGAACAGGGCATGACTTAGGTGATGCGGGTCCTTAATAATGAATAATCGGTCCTTGAAGATGTCCTAGATACTACAAAGGTTCGTTCCCATGATAGAGCTAAGATTACAACATCCTGTAGCATATTTCGATCCTGTGCAGTAGCCACCCGCCACCCACCCCGTCCCCTCCATACCAGAGGGTGATGCAGCCAGTTAAAATGCAGATGGCAAAAATGGAAAAAATATTGAAGGTGTGTAACAAGGAAACTCTAAACATTGTGGGTGATAAAATCATAGAAGAGAAATTTGGAGAATGCATCAAGGGCTGTTTCTTAGAGCAATATGTTTTGGAACCTGCCTGATTTTAGATATGGCCATGTGTAATTAGATCTTGTAGTTAAGGATACAAAAGGGAATAAAGATTATAAAGATAAAAGTTGTCTGTATTTGTCACATGTACGTATATCGGAACATAGAATGAAATGTGTTGTTTTATGTCAATGACCAACACAATCCAGGGATATGCTGGGGAAAATCTGCATGAGTTGCCATGCTTGCATGCCCACAACTTACTAACCCTAACACGTACATGTTAAGTTGTATAGGACATTGGTGAGGCCTAATTTGGAATATTGCGTTCAGTTTTGGTCACCAACCTACAGGAAAGGTGTAAACAAGGTTGAAAGAGTACAGAGAAACTTTACAAGGATGTTGCTGGGTGTGGAGGGCCTGAGTTATAAGAAAGATTAAATAGATTAGGGCTGTATTCCTTAGAATGTAGAAGATCAAAAGGAGATTTGATAGAGGCATTCAAAATTATGAGGGGTATAGATGAGGTAAGTGCAAGCAGGCTTTTTCTACTGAGGTTGGGTGGGACTGCAACCAGAGGTCATGGGTTGAGGGTTAAAGGTGAGAAGTTTAAGGGAATCATGAAGGGAAACTTCTTCACTCAGAAGGTCATGAGAGTGTGGAATGAGCTGCCAACACAAGTGGTGCATGTGAGCTCGATTACAAAGTTTAAGAGAAGTTTGGATAGGTACATGGATTGTAGGGGTATGGAGGGCTATGGTCTTGGTGCAGGTCGATGGGAGTAGGCAGTTTAAATGGTTCAGCATGGACTAGATGGGCCAAAGGGCCTGCTTCTGTGCTGTACTTCTCTATGACTCTACATCTTTGGAATGTGGGAGGAAACCAGAGGACCCAGAAGAAACCCACGTGGTCACAGGGAGATCGTACAAACTCCTTCCAGACAGAGGTGGGGGTTGAACCCCAATCTTACAGAAGTTGCTGTAAAGCGTTACTCTAACCATTATACTACCGTGCTTCCTGATCATGACATGGTGGAACTCCAGGCACAATTTGTGGGTGAACACTTCAGATCAAAGACCTGAAAGAATATGCATTTCTTTCATCTATTTTCCTGGTCCACTCTAAACAACTCATCATTGAAGAAAGAGCTGTCTAGAGCAGACCAGGAAAATAGATGAAAGCAAAAGTCAGCAAATCAGCATATATTTAAGCAGCTATCTATGAGAAGGACTCTATGAGAAAGAAAACCACTTGACGTTAACTAAGGAAAGTCACAGAAGCAGTAAATCAAAACCCTGAGCAAGAGCTAGTGCTAGACCAGAGATTTAGGAATGGTTTGGAATCAGCAATAGAGGACCAAAAAGCTAAATGGGGGAGGACTGTTTATGAGACAAACCTCAAAATATTTTCAAAACAACTGCATAAGATCCTATGGATGTATAAAAAGGATGTGTGCTAAGGCGAGAGTTGGACCTTTGGACAGTGAGATTGGAGAGGGTTTTTAAAAACAGGAAAAATGAAACCTCCTATGGAAAAGTTTGCTGAGGCTACTGGGGAGAGTTTAAACTAGAATTGCTGGGGGTTAGGAACCGAATTGAAGAGACAGAGGAAGAGGCAGTTGGCTCACAAACAGAGAAAGCTTAGAGACAGTGCGAGAGGGAGGATAGGCAGGTGATAGAGAAGAGATACTCTCATACCGATGGTTTGAGATGTGTCTATTTTAATGCAAGAAGCATCATAATATGAGGCTATCGGGCAGGAACTTGGAAGCATAAATTGGGAACAGATGTTCTTAGGGAAATGTACGGAAGAAATGTGGCAAATGTTCAGGGGATATTTGCGTGGAGTTCTGCATAGGTACGTTCCAATGAGACAGGGAAGTTATGGTAGGGTACAGGAACCATGGTGTACAAAGGCTGTTGTAAATCTAGTCAAGAAGAAAAGAAGAGCTCATGAAAGATTCAAAAAACTAGGCAATGATAGAGATCTAGAAGATTATAAGGCTAGCAGGAAGGAGCTTAAGAATGAAATTAGGAGAGCAAGAAGGGGCCATGAGAAGGCCTTGGCAGACAGGATTAAGGAGAACTCCAAGGCGTTTTATAAGTATCTGAAGAGCAAGAAGATAAGATGTGAGAGAATAGGTGACAGTGTGACAGTGGAAAAGTGTGTATAGAACCAGAGGAGATAGCAGAGGTACTCAATGAGTACTTTGCTTCAGTATTCACTATAGAAAAGGATCTTCACAATTATAGGGATGACTTACAGTGGACAGAAAAGCTTGAGCATGTAGATATTCAGAAAGAGGATGTGCTGGAGCTTTTGGAAAGCATCAAGTTGGATAAGTCACTGGGACTGGACGAGATGTACCCCAGGCTACTGTGGGAGGTGAGGGAGGAAATTGCTGAGCCTCTGGCGATGATCTTTGCATCATCAATGAGGACGGGAGAGGTTCCGGAGGATTGGAGGGTTGCAGATGTTGTTTCCTTATTCAAGTAAGGGAGTAGAGAAAGCCAAGGAAATTATAGACCAGTGAGTCTTACTTCAGTGGTTGGTAAGTTGATGGAGAAGATCCTGAGAGGCAGGATTTATGAACATTTGGAGAGGCATAATATGATTAGGAATAGTCACATGGCTTTGTGAAAGGCAGGTTGTGCCTTACGAGCCTGATTGAATTTTTTGAGGATGTGACTAAACACATTGATGAAGGCAGAGCAGTAGATGTAGTGTATATGGATTTCAGCAAGGCATTTCAACAAGGCTTGTTGAAAAAGTAAGGAGGCATGAGATCCAAGGGGACATTGCTTTGTGGGTCCAGAACTGGCTTGCCTACAGAAGGCAAAAAGTGTTTGTAGACGGGTCATATTCTACATGGAGGTCAATGACCAGTGGAGTGCCTCAGGGAACTGTTCTGGGACCCCTGCTCTTCATGATTTTTATAAATGACCTGGATGAGAAAGTGGAGGGATAAGTTAGTAAATTTGCTGATGACACAAAGGTTGGGGGTGTTGTGGATAGTGTGGAGGGCTGTCAGAGGTTACAGCAAGACATTGATAGGATGCAAAACTGGGCTGAGAAGTGGCAGATGGAGTTCAACCCAGATAAGTGTGAAGTGGTTCATTTTGGTAGGTCAAATATGATGGCAGAATATAGTATTAATGGTAAGACTCTTGGCAGCGTGGAGGATCAGAGGGATCTTGGGGTTTGAGTCCATAGGACACTCAAAGCTGCTGCGCAGGTTGACTCTGTGGTTAAGAAGGCACATTGGCCTTCATCAATCATCAAATTGAGTTTAGGAGCCGAGAGGTAATGTTGCAGCTGTATAGGACACTGGTCAGACCCCACTTGGAGTATTGTGCTCAGTTCTGGTCCCCTCACTACAGGAAGGACGTGGAAACCATAGAAAAGGTGTAGAGGGGATTTACAAGGATGTTGCCTGGATTGGGGAGATGCCTTATGAGAATAATTTGAGCGAACTCGGCCCTTTCTCCTTGGAGCGACAGAAGATGAGAGGTGACTTGATAGAGGTGTATAAGATGATGAGAGGCATTGAGCATGTCGATAGTCAGAGGGTTTTTTCCCAGGGCTGAAATGGCTAGCATGAGAGGGCACAGTTTCAAGGTGCTTGGAAGTAGGTACAGAGGAGATGTCAGGGGTAAGTTTTTTACGCAAAGGGTGGTGAGTGCGTGGAATGGGCTGCCAGTGATGGTGGTGGAGACAGATACGATAGGGTCTTTTAAGAGACTCCTGGAAAGGTACATGGAGCTTAGAAAAATAGAGGGCTGTGGGTAACCCTAGGTAATTTCTAAGGTAAGGACATGTTTGGCACAGCTTTGTGGGCCAAAGGGCCTGTATTGTGCTGTAGGTTGTCTATGAAATACTAGATAATTTAAACCAATACTTTGTTCATGGTAGATACTGCTAATATTCAAAGATGACAGATGGTAATAATTTATATCATGTGGGAGAAAGGCAAAACAAACGAGACTATGGGCAAACTAATCACCAAGGTCCAATGAGCTGCCTCCATTGTTTTTAAAGAAAATGGATATAGAAACAGTAGAAACATTGATTGGAACTTTTCAAAACTCACTGAATTCTGGGAGAATGTCATTGTACTGAAAACCTGTAAATGTGATGCTTTTCTTCAAGAAGGGAAGATTAAAAAGCAAGAACGTATAGGCCAATTCGCTTAAATCTATTGTTATGAAAATGAGTTATTTAATAATAAAGAAAATTAGTAGGTTCTTGATTGGTAAGGGTCTCAAAGCTTATGGGGAGAAGGCAGGAGAATGGAGTTGAGAGGAAAGCTAAATCACCCTGACCAAAGGGTGGAGCAGACTCGAAGGGCCAAATAGCCTAATACTGCTTGCTCCAATGTCTTATGGTTTTATGGTCTTCAGAGGCTCTCTATATTGGGGAAGATGTGTTAGCATGGATGGAAATTAACTTAAAGAGTCCTTTTCAGACTGAAAAGACATAGCTGGTCGAATTCCCCAAGGATCAGTCCTTGGCTCCCTATTACTTCCTGTCGATAATAATGGCTTGAAGGAAGGGGCAGAGTTTAAGGTGTCCGAGTATTGAGAGGACATGAGTGGAGGAGATAGGGCTTGTTGCAATAAGGATATTTGGAGTTAGCAACAGGGAATTAGAGAAGTTGAGCAAGTCGGCAAAAACCTGCTAAATTAAGTTGGAAATCAGGAAGTCATGCACTTCAGGAAAAAGAAGATCACTCATTATCTTCTTTGAAATTAGATTTTTTGTTTTTACAGGGAACAAGAAAGTTCTCAGGGTCTCAAATTAGTTCCTCATCCAAAAAAACTATACCAACAACAGTGCAGGCCTATACTGCTGAGTCACAAATCTATGGAGTAAGTCCTGAATGCTAAACTTCTTTATTTTGTATGTTTCAGCTACTATAACAAGATTGCTAATGCAATGTTCTTGTTGTCTTCCAGCCTGCTTCCACTTAGAACATTTTGCTTCTCAGAATTTGAAGCAATTTTCAATTCATGGGTATTTTTGTATAGGTGAATTATGATTGATATACGACTATCTGTAACATTATAAAAGGAGTGATGCAACTAAATGTTCCTGTATTTTACTTTGAAGCTTCCTTTGGTTTTTGGCCAGTAAACCTTACTCTCCCCTTTGGGAATAGTTGGCATAATGGATTCTAAAGGTCTTTCCTGTTATGGAACTTATACCAGACAATGAAAATTTCCACAGTGGGTGAAGACATCAAAGAATGGTTGAAACGTGTCAAGAGTTATTTTGCAGGCATGACATTAAACTGTGATCTTGACTGCACACTTATGATGGCGTACATGATCCAATGATACTGGTTTTAAAGGCCAAGCAATTAGTTTCAGTGAAAGCACAAAATGCTGGCAGAACTCAGCAGGCCAGACAGCATCTACGGGAGCAGGTAGTGACGACAACCCTTCACCAGGTGTTTCAGTGTCCTGATTGATTATCAATGTAAATTGTCTAGTCATTGAAAACTCTAATAGTTTAAGTCTTGTTGTTTGTTATTATTTTTACCATTATACTGCTAAGAATGTTGGTAACATGGCTGGTTCTTTAGAGCCATACCTGTGTTTTGGGGCATGGAATAACTGTACCCAGTGTCCTCGAAGAGGAAAAATGTGGTATTTTTGAAATGGAATCACGAACACAATAACATGGCATTATAACTACTGTAACCGGTTCTTATCTCATTACTGTTTATTGGAGCTTGCTAACAAATAGGCTGCTGCAGTTGCCACTTTGCAACAATAATCATGCTTCAAAAGAACCTTATTGCAAAACTTGCAGCATTTTTTTTTACGTTGTGCGTTAAAACAGGAGTGGCATTGCTTCCCAATGAAACCACAGTTGGTGCCCTTATTTCTAAATATGTTCAGTCCATCACCCAAACTTGAGTAGCTGGCCAGTAGTCGATTACAAGATGTATGAATCATCGTGTCTAAAAAAACAAGGATTCCATCACTAGCAACAATGTGTACAATATTGGTAAAGTCATGTGATGCTTAGAATGCCCTATAACATAAAAAATAAATATCTTCACTGGAGATGGTGGTGGTTATCATATTAGGCAATCCAGTATGCATGTAATAGATGGGTAAATTTCTAGTAAAATAAAACCAGCACATGCATTGTTTTACATTAAAGGCATTATAGTTAATACAATCTAAATTTATCTGCTGAATTTCACATCAAATATCTCAATTTCTTTACAATGTGGATTGATTTTCAAAGTACAGCCATTTTCAGTAAAATCACCTGAAAAGTCAGGAGTCCAATATCTTTCCATATAGTATGGTTAAAGGATGTCATCCTAGATCATAGAAAGAATTAGTGGATTTTCTTTCAGTGATTCTTTCCTGTCTTACAGTGTTGAAAATGATGCCCTCCTCTCCACTCTGCCTTCTATCTAGTTGTAATTCCTGCAGAACACAGGCAACCAAAACCAGTACTTAATCTTTGAAATTAGGGAAGTTCAAATGTCATTTGGGTATTTAGTAGCATGACAGCCCTTTTAAATTATATCTGAACTTGCTTTAAGAGTGCACAAATAATGACATTTATAGAAACTAAAATCATCAATCACACTTATTAGAGTTAATATCACTTTGAAAGAATCTTTTATGAAAACAATTCCTATGTGTGCTCATTAACACACTGCGATCTGGGATAAATGCCAGGTGATATTACCATATGCAGAACCATCTAAACACAATAAGATACAAAGAATTATGGTCAATTTTAGCAATTCCTGGGAGGAGGAGGCCATTTTACTCATATGCTGCTGAGGGGACATGAAGGATATTGTATGAAAAGAACTATTGATTGTGACAGAACATTGGTCTTGATTTACCATTTAATTATCAGCCCAAAGGGATTTTCAATAATTGTGTCATTTGAGCAGCATCTATTAATGAAGCTCCCTCACAGCTCCAGATTCAGTGGAACATATATTTGACTACTGTTTTAACAGGTGAATTATGATTGAGATAAGAATACCTACTGATTCCCTAGAGCCAACCTGAATGTCTATTAGTTAGAAAAATTCAGATGGGGGAGGTGGGTACAGGCAGTACTAATGTGTACTTGCACAATTAACTGAGGTCAAATTCCTACCCCCATTTACTTTAGCTTCTCCGCTATAGCACATGCTAACTTTATCTGTTTCAGATTTTTTAATGTATATAAATTGTTATTTAACTGTGGTCTTCCAAAATTAAGCAGATTAAATGTTGACAATGATCCCAAATTAAATGTAGGAACCGCTTGGTATAAAAGGGGCTGTAGTAGCAATAAATAGAAATTATCTAAGTAACAGGAAAAAGAATAGTTGTGGAAGGCTATCTTTCACGTTGAAGAGAAGTGTAAAGTGGGATTCTATAAGGGCCTGTGTTACATATTAATGAATTTGACCTTGGTGTTCAGGGCACAATTCCACATTTGCAGATGACAGATTTGCACAGTACTGCAAAAACGATGTTAATCCACTTTGAAGAGATAAAGAAAGAATGATGGAATGAGCAGTTAGGTGACACATAATATTTAATAGTGAGGACTCTAGGAAGAATGAGAAGAAGCAATATAAAGAAAAGGACATAATTCTACAAGGATTACAAAGGCAGAGGGATCAGTGGGTTTATGTACATAGTTAATTGAAAGATTGAGAATGTAGTTAATAAACTAGACATTGTCCTTGGCTTTATAAGTAAAAGCAAAGATTACAAGATCATGATGCACATTTATGAAAGACTGGTTCAGCCATATCTGAAATATTATGTCCACTTCAGGAAGCATGTAAGGATTTTAGAGAGGTGGCAGAAGGGATTTACTGAAATGATCCAAAGGAAGTTGGAGATGTTTTCCCTTGGAACAGAGAAGGGCGATTGAAGATCTGATAGAGATACAGGCATATGAAATCATGAAGGATCAACAGAGAAAAGGAAATGGTTCCCATTGATGGAGGATTCACAATCCAGGGGACTTAGAATGAAAGTGATTAGCGAGAAAAAATAGTATGAAAAAAACGTTTTCGCATGAGGAGTCTAAGGCACTGCCAGGGGCAGTAATGGAGGTAAAATAAGGAGTTAGTTAAGAATCTGAGAGGACAGAATTTGCAGAACTATCAATGCAATGCTCCTCAGACAGGATGAAGAGGTCAATACTCCCCAATGCCATTAGGCTTTACAATTCTACCTCCAGGACTTAAGAACTTTTTAAAAGCTATTAATGCTTTTTGAGACGGTGATTTAGATGCATATCATATTTTTTTTTTACTGAGTTAAGTATTGTTTGTAATTAGTTTTGCTACAGCAAGTGTATGGGACATTGGAAAAAAAAGTTGAATTTCCCCATGGGGATGAATAAAGTATCTATCTATCTATCTATCTATGGGGAAAGGGTGGGAAGTGGAACTAGCTGGATTTCTCTAAAATGGAACCATTATAGGTTCAATGGATTACACTGCATTTGTCTTCTGTGCTGTAACTATTCCGTGATTGTGTACTCCTTAAATTGACTAAATATTGACAAGCAATAGGCAAAACTCTCCAGTTATTTTTAAATGTCCAATCATTCCATTGATCAATTTTCCTCTCAAAAGTTAATTCAATCTAACATCTTAAATTACAGGACTGAGAAAAAAAAATGTTAGCATGCCAGTGCCTTAGGGTGAAGCACTTTTCTTACATAATCCATGCATTGTGCAATTGCAATTAAAATTGTCAAGTACCTGAAGTGAATCACCTAGAACAACCTTAATCAGTCTGCAAAGATACTGGCATGAACCCAAATGAAGTCAATCATGTCAAGCAAACAGCAGATACCATAAATATGAGCCATTTTAAGCCCAGTCCATTTCACAACATCAATATTGAATCATTGATCAGTTCTCTTCTTCTTTAAGTTGATGCCTGGAAAAGGATTAGGCCAATATTTTGGAAGAAACTTCAGAACTGTGTGCTATCTTTTTTATTTAAAAAGGGAAATAGAACTCATCGTGTTTTAGAATTACATCATTTTTCTAAGAAGCAATTGGGCGTGCATTACACTGTAAGTTGAGCTTTATGGCAACTTACTGATGTACAGCTTGGTATAATCTGTGTAACAATGATCTGCACACATTTCGCAACCTCCAACTCCAGCTCCGGCCTTGACCTCCAGGCCAGATCTTCACACGCTCGTGTTTCTCTCTCCCCTCCCCCCACCTTTTAAATCTACTCCTCAGCTGTTTTTCTCCTGCCCTGCCGAAGGGTTTCGGCCTGAAACATCAACTGTACTTTTTTTCATAGATGCTGCCTGGCCTGCTGAGTTCCTCCGGGGGCGGGTGTGTGTGTGTGTGTGTGTGTGTGTGTGTGTGTGTGTGTGTGTGTGTGTGTGTGTGTGTGTGTGTGTGTGTGTGTGTGTGTGTGTGTGTGTGTGTGTGTGTGTGTGTGTGTGTGTGTGTGTGTTGCTCGGATTTCCAGCATCTGCAGATTTTCTCTTCTTTGTGTAACAATGAAATTGGTTTTTAGAGCAATCACCTGTTCTGATAATACTTTGTGTGCCTTGGTGTTAATTTTGTTAGGCAATACTCTTGGGAAGCATTTACTACTTGAAAGACACAAAATAGATACAATTGCTGCTAACTTTCAAACGCAAAAGTAAACCATCAGCCCATTCAAAGATTACTATTCCTTTAACTCTCTTTCCTACCTCTTGCTCATGGATTTGCACATGTAAAATTTCCAGCTGGTTATCCAATTCCCTTTCACAAATTATTATGGATTCTCCCTCTCTTATGTTTCTGGTAGAATGTTCCCAGTGCTCAATATTATAAATTCCAATTTTTTTTGAATGATTCCCTAGCTCTTTGCAATTCTAACTTTCGTTCAACTTCTTTGATGGATGTAAAGTCTTTACCGTATGCATTTTCCCTGCTACAATAGCAACCTAATCTGCTTACATGTTAATTTCTGTACAGGGCTCCCAGGTTTTATGTATGAACTGATTTAGGGAAATCCTACTTTATGCAAAGTCTCCCATATACTTTAAAGCATTTTCAAGCTAGTAATAACATGCTTCATGGTAATCATTAATGACTGGATACTTCATATATTGCATTAGTTTAATCATGGGCAGTGATAGGGTGATTACTCAATGAAATGAAAGAATTATAGTATTTGCATGTACAGTGAAACAAAATAGGTAACTGTAAAAAAGGGATGTTTCTGAAAACAGACAAATCGGCTTATGAACAATTCCCAGGAACAAAACCCTTACATAACCTAGGGACTGCTGAATACGCAACTATATTAGTAAACCCTTTAATGAACAATGTGATTTATGTGGAATATCATTTAATAATTCCAAACCTGTTCATTAAAAGGAAAGCAATGTCATGGAGAATATAAACTGGGTGAAGTTAAAGTAGACACAATAGTGATTTTCCATTGAGCTTTTCCATTTCCAACAAACTAGCTTGAAGAAAATAAACATTTTCTGGATTATTTTTGTCATAAACCAGGCAAACCGATAAGTGTGCATGGACAAACCCATCTCAATAATGCCGCCAGGAATGTGTTGTGAATAATAATTGGCAGCGTGGATAGAGAAGAAGCTTGTTGAAGACTACAATAGGATATGGATCAGTGGCAAAGTGCTGGAACGTTGACAAATAGAACTTAATACTGATGGGCGTGAGGTATGTTGGGAAATCAGATGGAAGGATTTCTACAGTAAGTGGTAGGTACTATGGAATACGGATGAACTAGGATGCAAGTCCATAGCTCCCTGAAAGTGGAACATAGATCGATTGGGTGCTGAAAAAGCATAGTCATACTTGCTTTCACAGGTTAGGGCACAGAATATAAAAGCCGGGAGTTTATGTTGCAACTTTACAAAATACTGGTTAGGCTGCGCTTGAAGTATTGTGTGTAATTCTATAGGAAGGATGCTAATGAACTGGAAAGAGTGCAAAGGAAATTGGCCAGCTGTAGAATTTTAGTTAAGGGAAGAGATTGGATGGGCTGGAATTGTTTCCCTGGAACAAAGGAGGCTGAACGGTGACCTGATAGAAGCATATGGGGCTCAGTGGAGTCAAAATAAAATGGATTATGGTGAAGGGAAGAAGTTTTAAAGAGGATCTGAGCGATATCTTCTTTTTAACGCTAAGAATGGTTCATATATGGAACATGCTGGCAGAGGAGGTGGTGTTATCAGATACACTTGTTATGATTGTATAATAAATAGGCAAGGTACAGAAGGATATGGTCCTAATGTGGGCAAAATATATTAGAGCAGATGGGCAATGAGGCCCTTATGGGCATGGTGGGCCTAAGGACCTGTTTTTGTGTTGCACAATTTTATAAATCTATGGCTTTACAACTGTAAAGGTTTGAACAAAATTAATTAATGGACTAAAAGGGAAAAACTGTGGTAACAGTGATGTATTTTGCATCACACGACTTCATGAATTTTCTCCACAACTTATTAATGTGTTTGTAATGGCCAAATCAAAACAATTGCCGCTGCTGGTGACCCTACAAATTACACTTGCATGACGTACTCTCACTCCTGTAATGATTAGTCCAAAAGTCGATAATATGTATTCGATCCTTTATTAGCAATTAGCAAACATTCACTACTAACGTAATAGCCTCTCTGTAATGTTCCACTGCTAAGGTAATGATTTCTCTGTAGCAGCAGTGTTTGGGTTATGACTAGAGATAACGATGCATGCTAGCCAACGAGCAGGATGTTGTTCTTTCTTGTGGGTCTGGGAGCTGGGAATTCGTGGTCTTTTGCCAGGGAGAGATGAGGAGAGAAGACACAAATAGAGAGAGTTGGTAAACCACCGGACGGAGTGGACTCGGAGCGAGGGTCCAAAGATCAGCGATGATTGGAGGAGGTCAACGGTGGACAAACAGCCTATCAGTGAGCTCCAACGTTGCACATTAGACTGTTTCATGAGAATGGGCCCTTTTCTTTTTTCGTTTCTTTACCAACCATATAGTCAAATTAAGAATTATAAAGCTCAATCATTTAATTGCATACTGTGTACTGTTTGTTATTTCAGGGTACTGATTTGTAACAGGGGATACATCACACAGCACCCAGCCAAATGAGATTTCTTAAATTTGGCTGGTCCAGGAGCTGTCATCCTCTAGATTAAGCCATTAACCAGACCGAGGGTTACAATTGTGGCGGCAACATTCCAGGATTGATTTCGTTGGATGCTGTGTGATTACCCTGAGCATTGAGCCAGTGGGGTTGATATTCATACTCCAGATGAATTGTTAATTTGCCTGTTAAGTACTGTGAAATTTGTGATTGTGGGGTGCAGGTTTGATAAAATGGCGGGCGCAGCTCTCATTTTAATGCAGACCAGCGCTAACGTACCAGTAGTTGGGGGCGGAGATTTCAAGGACAGCGTTCTATCGTTCCTGGGGAGTGTGGGGAAGGAGTGGTCAGATTTGGAATGTCTAATTAGTCCATGTCCCCCCAGTGAAGAGTGAGAATTCTGAGTTAGTATCCACCCTTACCTCTCTGGTGAATAAATGGAAAAATGCCCCGGTTCAAAGTCCCTGCTGTGGTAGACTCTGCACATTCTCTGGAATACGCCCATCCCTAAAGGGGAGGAGGAAAATGAGGCTTAGACGGAGCAGACCTCTCAGTTGTTAGATGAGTGGCAGTGCTCTGATGATGAAAAGAGACAGAGATTGGTTGAGAGTTTGACTGGGCGGACTGCTGACGTTGTGAGAGCTGTCAGGTTGCGGTATCCCGTAGCGACAGCAGTCAATTACATGCAAGCACTGGACAATGCTTTTGGCCTGACAGGAAGCCCAGGGTGGGGTTTCAGAACATACGTCAGGAGAAGGGGGAGAAGCTTTCTGCTTATATTTTTTGGCTAGAGAGGCAGCTAAATTTGTTGAGGCGCAGAGGGGCCATTCAGGTGGCTGAGGTGGATCAGTTAAGAATGGACCAGATAGCCGGGCGCGCCCAGTCCCAGGACATGATCGCTTGGTGTCTCCGACACAACCCCTCCATCTTTTGTTGAGCTGATCAGAGAGGTAGGGGAAGAGGAGAATGCGGTGGAGGCGCGGGAGGACTCCGTCAGCAGGGTACAGTCCTCGGTAGTGGTCCCCTGCGATGAAGTCTACCCCGGGGAGTGGTAGAGGAGATTGTGGCAGAGTAGAGAATGGAGGTGTCTCAGCTGTTATCAGCGGGTGTGACCCCCCATACGATGGAGCTGATGGGGGGCTGGATCTCCTAATGGGACAAACAGTGCGGAGGGCTGCTTGAAGCCGGTGTCACGCGAGAAGGAGAGTGAGCCCCCGGGTACCTCAGCAGGGAGAGTCGTTGGGAAAACATAGAGGAGACCCAGTGAGGGAACGGCCTGGTGTCTCTGGGGGAACTCGTTCCCAGCAATATACCAAGGAACCCCCGAAAGTGAAAGGCCCTATTCCTGAGAGCTTAGTGGGTCCATGCTCAAGTGTGTCACTACAGATAGAGGGTATTTATGCCAAAGCCATACTCGACACCAGGTTGCAGGTCACGTTGTTGTACCGTTCGTTTTACAACCGGTATCTGAAGCATTTACCATTGACACCATTCAGGGCCCTGGAGATCTGGGGTCTCAGTGCTGGTGATTATCCATACGACAGTTATTTGTCAGTGAAACTGGAGTTCTCAGAGGCTGATGTGGGAGTGTCTGAGGTACCTGATACATTGGTGCTGGTTTGTCTGGACCCTGTTGAGAAGGACGGCGTTTCAATTCTGGTGGGGACCAACACCCCTCTTGTGAGGAGGCTCATGGGGGCCTGCAAGGAGAAGGCTGGCGAGAGCTTTCTGGGAACATTGTCCATGCACCCGGTGTTTCGAGCTGCTTTTGAGGCAGTGCGTGGCTGCATTGGGCTGGATACCGAATTTAGACGAGGGACTGTGTGGTTCACCCAGTCAAAGCCAATATGGCCCGGGGAAGTAGCGAGAGTGATAGGGACCCCCAAATTTCCCAGAGTCTCTGAGGGCTAGGCCCTCTTAGTGGACATTCCAGATCATGTGGGGGTGTCAGGATTCCCTGCTGGGGTACTGGTGAGGCCCGAACTGCAGAAACCCTCAGTTGTACAGGCGAGCAGGATGGCAGTGATTGTCAGGAACATGACAAAGAGGGAGGTCACCTTTAAGCAGGGAATTCCCCTGGCACATCTGTTCCCGGTGACGGTAAAGTCTAGTGTCCCTCTGAGACAAGCTGGGGAGAAACTATTGGAAAATGGGGGAAAGTTGACTGCTGAGTCGTTCAACTTCAGGGACTCCCTGGTTCCTGCAGGTTGGAAGAGGAGGCTGGTAGAGAAGATGTTGAAGCTGGAAGGTGTATTTTCCATTGGCGAGTTTGATGTGGGTTGTTCCAAGAGCACGCGTCAGACTATCCGGGTGACTGAGGATACCCTGTTCAGAGAGAGGTTACAGAGGCTGCCCCTGCAGACATGGAAGATGTGCGGCAGCATTTGTGTAAGTTGAAGGAAGCTGGGATCATCACCAAGTCCTGAAGCCCCTATGCGTCCCCAATAGCAGTGGCCAGGAGGAAGAACGGGAAGGTACGGATGTGTGTGGACTATAGGACCCTGAACAGGCGCACCGTCCCTGACCAGTATACGGTCCCGAGGGTTGAAGACGCTCTGGCCTGTCTGAGTGGTGCGAAGTGGCTCAGTGTGCTGGACTTGAGGAGTGGATATTACCGAATCTCCATGAGTGAGGCCGACAAAGAGAAGATGGTATTTATATGTCCCCTGGGATTCTTCCTGTTCGAAAGGATGCCCCTGCAACCTTCCAGCGGGTCATGGAGAAGACGGTGGGGGATATGAACTTGCTTGAGGTGTTGGTGTATCTGGATGACCTCACAGTATTTGGATCCACTTTGGAGGAACATGAAGCGAGGCTGCTGAAGGTGCTGGGCTGCCTGAAAGCTGAAGGGTTAAAACTTTCCCTGGACAAGTGCCAGTTCTGCCAAACGTCTGTTAGCGGTGTTGGGCACATAGACTTATGGGGTGGAGTAGCTACAGATCCAGCTAAGATAGAGGTGGTGACCACTTGGCCAAGACCACAGACTGTCAGCGCTCTGCGCTCATTCCTCGGGTTCTATGGTTACTATCGGAGGTTTGTGAAGGGCTACGCAAGAGTGAGTCACCGTTGAATCAGTTTCTGTGCAGTTACCCTCCCTTGGGGAAGAAAGGGAGGGGGAGAAAAGGCCAGGAGGGTGGAAAGTATCTTAGCCTGTCAGAACCCGGGTAGGATGCAAAATGTCAAGAGGCCTTTCAGTCGCTGACGGAGCTGCTGACCCAGGTACCAGTGCTGGCTTTTGCAGACCCCCGATTGCCGTATGTACTGCACACAGATGCCAACCAAGAGGGCTTAGGGGGCATCCTGTATCAGGATCAGTGCTCCAGGTTGAGACCTGTTGCGTTTATCAGCCGGAGTCTGTCGACCTCCGAGAAAAACTATCCCACCCACAAGTTGGAATTCCTGGCATTGAAATGGGCGGTGGTGGATAAGCTGAGTGACTATCTCTACGGGGCCAAGTTTGAGGTCAGGATGGACAACAACCCCCTAACTTATATCCTGCCCTCGGCGAAACTGGATGTCTCAGACCATTGCTGGTTGGTGGCGTTGTCTGCCTATGATTTCAGCCTGAGGTACCAGCCGGGAAGAATGAATGTTGATGCTGATAGTTTGTCTCAACGGGTGCATGAGGAACTGGACAGGGACGAGGAGTGGGAGAGCATTTCTGCCCCAGGGGTGAAAGCGATGTGCCAGTTTGCCATCATCATGTAGGCAGAGGGAAAGGAGGGGCAGGATCAAGCGGTGGATCAATTGGGGACTTCTGATGATGCCAATCCCCAAGTTTACTGTAACCTGACAGCTCTGATGACAAATCAGCTGCTGGAAGTGAGTTCTGGGGAAGTGGCAGCTGCTCAGCGAGATGATCCGGGCATCAGTACCATTTGGTCAGTGATCGAAAAAGAAGACATGGCTCAGGCAGAGAAGACGAATCACGCGGCAGTGCCTCCATTACTGAGAGAATGGCCTTGGTTGGAGTTGTGGAATCAGATCCCATACCAGGTCACCTCACCCCCAGACCGACCTCGGCGTTCCCAGCTGGTTCTGCCCGAGAAGTATCAGGGGATTGTGTTGAAGTCACTTCATGATGATTCTGGACATTTGGGGGTGGAGAAGACCCATGGATTGCTCAGAGACCAGTTTTACTGGCCCCAAATGAAATTGAAGGTCAAAGAATATGCAAGTCATCCATTTGATGCATACGGCAGAAGACACTGCCTAAGCAGGCAGCTCCCTTGTCCCACTTGCAGAGTGCGGGGCCCCTGGACCTGGTGTGTATCGATTTCCTGTCAATAGAATCCGATGCCAGCAACACGGCGAATGTCTTAGTCATCACGGACCACTACACCAGATATGCTCAGGCTTTTTCTACCAAGGACCAGAGGGTGACTACGGTGGCCAAAGTATTTAATCTATTTTGGCCTTCCCAGGCAGTTACATAGTGACCAGGGACAGGACTTCGAGAGCAGACTCATCCATGAGTTACCGGGCATGTTTGGAGCCGAGAAGTCAAGGACCATGTCCTGCCATCCGCAGGGTGATCCCCAGCCCGAGAGGTTTAATTGGACATTGCTAGACATGCTTGGGACCCTGGGGATCAGCAAGAAGAACAAGTGGAGTCAACATATTGGACATCTGGTTCACAGTTAATTGTACATGAAATGAAGCTACTGGGTACTCGCCATATATACTTGGGCGCGAGGCGAGGTTGCCCATCGACTTTTGTTTTGGGACTGACGAGGGTGACTTACCACTGAAGACTTATCTGAAGTATGTGTTTGAGGAGAGAGCTGAAAAGGGCTTATGGATTGGCTGGGGTCGCAGCTGCCAAGCAGAATTAAGGAAATAAGAGGAGGTATGATCAAAAGGTGAGGTTCTCCCAGCTCCTGCCGGGAGATCGGGTCCTCATGAGGAATTTGGGGCTTCCTGTGAAGCACAAGTTGGCTGATCGCAGGGTGGCTAAGCCCTTTGTGGTGGAGAGTCAGATGCCAAATCTACCAGTTTTCCGGGTGAAACCAAAGGATGGGAATGGGCCTGTCAGGATTCTCCATCAGAACCACCTGCTGCCCCTGGGACAAGAGGTGCAGGTAGACCCAGAGCCCGACTTGGAGCCTACACCTAGTGAGAGGACTCTGTGGAAACGTGGGGTGACTGCAGGGCCCACAGCAGGCGAGGTTAGGCCGGCCCCCACCCCTGAGAGGGATACTGCTTCGGAGGATGAGGGCCTGGATACGTGGTACATGTTGCTTTTCACTAACTCCCCATTGATTGAGGAAGAAACTTCCAACCCTTCTCCCGCTGAGTCAGGTGAAGTGGGGGGAGCTATTTGTGGACAGCCTGGGTTGCAACGGGACCCTGCAAAGGATGAAGCGGAGCTTGGCCGCTAGCCGAACCAAGAGTTACACATACAATCTTGAAGTGATAAAACTTGAGTGTATCCAAGTGTAAGCTAAACATTAATTGTGCGTTTTTGAGCGGTCAGCAAAAGATACAACATCTACTGCTCCTCAGCTACTACAAAGTGTGACGAGCAAAGCACAGATACATGACTTATTCCCTTTGCTTTTACCATGACCCCATTCATCACCAGTTACCATAATAAATGTGCAACACAGAATGCAATGCAGATAGAGAACAGATACATGGCTCCTGTGGTGTTGATGAAGGTGATCACGAACAAGCTTTTGGTGATATATTCATGTTGGAACATTCAACTTAACCTATCGGTAATTACAAGTTTTTTTTGTTCCTTTGTAAATTGATTGTTCAATTTTAGAATTGACAAAGGGACAATATAAAATTCTTGCTTTCAGTAACAGTACCTGGTTTGCTCAGCTGCACCATCACACTGAACTAATTAGCTCTCACATCTTTAATTCTCATATCTAATTAATTGAAAACCTAGCAGTTTATATCAACATTGATCTTATTATTATCAACTCATAAATGTGAGAGCTCAAAGGAACACATCTCATCCTGGGATTGAAACTAAAGCATAGACACTCAATGAGATATTTCACTTTTGGCAGCTTTCATCAGTAGTCTTAGTCAGGTGGGGTATCGGTTGAGTGTCATTCGGTGTGGGATTCATCATTCGACATATTCCAACTGGACAGTTCCAGCTTTAACATTCCGCAATGCTGCAAAGTATTGAATAAAAAGTATCCCTGGAAGGATAGTAATGCACCCTTTCAGACGTAAAAGGCTTCATTTAGTCAGTCAATAAAATGTCTGCTGATAAACAAAGAAACTGGATATTTCAGTTTCTAGAGAGGGTAATGATTCTAGAGAGAAAGCCATTCATTCACAATCAGTTTGAATTGTGTTATTCTTTAGAAAGATATAATTTAAAATGGTACCATTCTTGAAATAAAAATTCTGGGAAACTAGTTGACCAAGCAACCTGAATTTCCCATCATCAGCCTACTCTGTGCCCATTATGCAATGTGTTCTTGAATGTTTCCATCATGCATTTGTTGTTGGAAGCTTCAGAATACTCAATATCCAGCCTGTGCTACACTAGTTCTTTTGCACGCTCTACAGCAAACAGAGAAAACGTGTCTTCTGGGATTGAGGCTGAAGACAAGGGGGATTGGTATGGGTGGGGAGAGAGGGCCAGCAGTGGTGTGTCTGGGTGTGCATGGAAGGATGAGGACCTGGAAGAAATGTAACAACTGAGGATCCCATTATTTCATTCTATGAAGCACCTCCAGTGCAAATAAATCCCTCCTTAAATAAAGAGTCTGAAACCATTTGCAGTACTTCATATGTGGTGTCACCATTGTCCAGTCTAGCTGTAGCTATAACTTCCTACTTTTATATTCCATCTCCTTTGCCATATTCCATTTGCCTTCCTAATTACTTGCTGACCTTGTTCTATGTAGAAGTACACCTACATCCTCTGTCCAGCAGCATCACGTAGTCTCTCATTTAATAAATATTCTACATTTTTTTCTTCCTGCCAAAATGGATAATTTAATATTGAGTTGTATCCACCAAAGTTTTGCCCACTTAGTCCAAGTAGACTCATGAAATCATGGAAATGTGCAGTCCGAAATATGGGACCTTGCAGCCCACTTTGCCCATATCGATCATGATGTGCATCGACACTAATCCTCTTTGTTCACATTAGGCCCAGAGTACTCTACTCCTTTCCTGTCCAAGTACCTGTCATTTTAAAATTGCAAATGTATCTGCCTCCATTTTCCCTGATAGCTCATTCCAAACATTTATCTGTAAGAAAAACTTAGCCTTCTCATATCTTTTAAAAGTTCTCCCTGCTCACCTTAAAACTGCACCCTCTAGCTCTAGACTCCCTTGCCATGGGAAAAAAGTTCCAATCACTACCCCTCACAGTTTTATAAACCTCTATAAGGTCATGCCTCTGCCTCCTACATTCTCCAGCCAATTCAACCTCTACTTATTCCTCAGGTTCTCCAATCCAAAAAGAATCTCTTCTATAATCTTTCTATTGCTACTATGTTCATCCTTGGATCTGTGAACAAAATGCAGCCACTGACCGTAGGAATTGATCGACTCACTCCATGTGAGGACACACACATACCATTGCCTCCACCCTCCCCTGCATTCCCCACTCCTACCCACATTTTTCACAATTTGCCATCCACCCATTCTACTTTAGCTCATCTTCAAGTCAAAGAGGATGCCCTCATATTGTCACATCTTATAATCTATCAAGCATGGATTTGCCTATCTGCTTCTTCTTGTCTTGGGCACTTAGCTCCCAGCGGAGCATTGACCACTGCTGACCTCCCCTCTCCATTGTCCTCTGTTCTGAGCCAGGTTCTCAAAGGTAGATCAGGAGTGTCCTCATAATCTAATTTTGGCCTCAATATCTCTCCTCCATGTGTTCTTTGTATGTCCCTTTTCCTTTTCCCTTGGGGATTCCATTTTAATGCCTGCCTGGTGATGTTGTTGATTGGCTTCCTCAAGGTGTGGCAAATCCACCTCCATTCCCATGTGCGTATTTTTATCTGTATGAATTCCTGGTTAATGTTTTCCCACGGTGTCTGGTTGGTTACTTTGTCAGTTCATTTGATGTTTAGGATCTTCTCAGGCACTGGTTGATGAAAGTTTTTGTAGTGTCTTCTTTGTTGTTCTCTAGGTTTCAGAGCCATTATCATGGTCCTGATTGTTTATTTCCCTATCTTGCTCCTAATCTCCGTTGATTGTGCCACGGTTCCAACCATTAATTTCCCAATTGCTTCTAATTCACTTTGATGATGGTACACCTGGTTTCCATCAAGAACTGCAGTATAAGAACCCCAGCGTCACAACCACTAGTCACCAGTTCGTTGGTCTTTTTCCTGTGAGATAACTACGTTTCCCGACCGCTTAGAACCAATTGTTTTAAGTTTAGCTTCTGTTTCAAGGTTTACCTGTGAGACTCCGTCTCTCTGAGTCAAGGGTCCATATCAGTGCTCTGTGTCAAGATCCCTCCTGTTTGCTGTTTGGCATTTACGCCTGTGTAAGCATCCAAACTGAATCTCTGTGCCTGTGTCCTTCACTTGGGTTCACTTCCTTCACTCATTGTAACAGAATGAACTGGCCAAAAATGGACCCAGTGGACACGAATACCCTGCAACAAGCCCTCACCAGCCAGGGCTCCCTACTGGGTCTGCACGATCAGCTTCTCCGGGATGTCGTGGAGAACCTCCGTTCCTTGTCCGCTAACGTAATGAAGGTCGGTGACCAGGTGGACCATGTATCCACTAATCTTACCCCATCCTCTCCTGGAACTCTGTCTAACCAGTCCAGACAGTCTGAAGTGGCAACCCTCTACGTGCCAGCAACACCCCCGCCAAGAGAGCCGCACATACCGGAACCGGAGCACTACGCTGGGGATTTGGGGAATTGCCGGGCCTTCCTTCTGCAATGCTCCTTGGTGTTCGATCAGCAGTCATCCACATGTTCCACGGACAAGTCAAAGGTAGCTTGTGTCATGGGGTTGTTGTGGGAAAGTGCCTTAACATGGGCTACGGCTGTCTGGGATAATCAGCCGGATATCTGCTCTTCTTTCCCTACCTCTATCACAGAGGTGAGAAAGATCTTTGACCACCCCGTCCGTGGTAAAGATGCCGCTAAGCATCTACTCACCTTCCGTCAGGGCTCCTGCAGTGTCGCCGAGTATTCTGTGGTGTTCCGGACATTAGCAGCCGACTCAGGGTGGAACGATGAGGCACTACAAGGGGTATTTCAGAATCGTCTCAGCAACATGGTGAAAGACGAGTTGGCGGCAAGAGATGACACCGACAGCCTGGATTCATTAATCTCCCTAGCCACCAGGCTGGACAATCGTCTTCTAGAACGCCATAGGGAGAGAACTGGTCGTCCACCCCCTTTGGCCACTCCACAGCACCCTGTACCGTCTCCCACCAGAACAAGCCTCTCTTCTCCTCCTGCTCCTGGAATAGCTCCCAGCCCGGCCGTTTCCACCACCCCGGGAGAGGAACCCACGCAGCTGGGACAGAACCGTCTTTCTCCCGCAGAGCGGCTCCGGAGACTGGGAGCGGGGGATTGTCTCTATTGCGGCCAGACTGACCACTTCCGTGCAACCTGTCCCCTTCGGCCAAAAAGGGAAGGCTCACCAGTAGAGAGGGGGACCCTGCTGAGCCAGACAACATTCCCTTCCATCCCCCGAACCCGGATGCAGATCCTGGCTACCTTAAATTATAATCATCAATCCCTGCCTCTGTCAGCTCTCGTGGACTCCGGTGCCGAGGGAAACCTGTTGGATGAAGACATAGCTTCCCAGGCCGGAATTCCTCGGGAGCCATTGAGTACCCCTCTGGAAGCCCGGGCACTGGACGGTTTACTTCTGACCTGAGTCACCCACTGCACACCACCCCTGTCACGTATTCTCTCTGGGAACCATCAGGAACAGGTACAATTTAACCTAATTTCCTCTCCTCAAGCTCCTATAGTTCTTGGTTACCCCTGGTTAAGCCGCCATTATCCCCACATTGATTGGTCCATTGGGGAGATAGTCAGCTGGAGTCCGTTCTGTCACTCCACTTGTCTTCAATCGGCCCTTTCCCCTGTGAAAGTCACCGCGACCTCATCGGCTGCTGAAACCCCCGGCTTATCCAAGGTTCCAGCAGAGTACCAGGAACTGGGAGAGGTGTTCAGTAAACAACGGGCTCTTTCCTTGCCTCCACACCACACTTACGATTGTGCAATTGACCTTCTCCTCTCCCCACCAGTCGGCTGTACAACCTGTCCCGGCCAGAAAGGGAAGCAATGGAGGCTTACATAAATGAAGCTCTTGTGGCAGGCATTATCCAGCCCTCATCCTCCCCTGTAGATGCAGATTTCTTCTTTATGGGGAAGAAAGACAGTTCTCTGCGTCCCTGCATTGACTACCGAGGCCTAAATAGCATAACCGTAAAGAACAAATATCCACTGCCCCTTCTCAACTCTGCTTTCGAACCACTTCACGGAGCCACCATCTTCTCCGAATTGGACCTACGAAGTGCCTATCATCTGGTCAGGATAAGGGAAGGAGATGAGTGGAAAACAGCGTTTAACACCCCTCTTGGTCACTTCGAATACCTGGTCATGCCATTCAGCCTCACCAATGCCCCCGCTGTTTTCCAAGCCCTGATAAACGATGTCCTTAGAGATTTTATTAACCGCTTCATGTTTGTTTATTTGGATGACATCTTAATCTTCTCCAGCAGTTTTCAGGAACACACCCACTATGTCCATCAGGTTCTGCAGAGGCTTTGGGAGAACAAACTATTTGTAAAAGCTGAGAAGTGCGAGTTTCACGTTCCTTCAGTCAGTCTCTTAGGATACATCATTGAGAGTGGGCGAGTGAGGGCGGATCCCGAAAAGATCCGGGCGGTAGCGGAGTGGCCAAAACCCACGACACTGAAGCAACTCCAGCGATTTCCGGGGTTTGCAAACTTCTATCGTCATTTCATCAGGGATTACAGCCGGGTGGCAGCGCCCCTTACTCGACTCACCTCGCCTAAGACCCCTTTTCACTGGGACCCCAAAGTGGACACTGCCTTCTCGGAGCTGAAGAGGTGTTTCACCTCTACTCCCATCCTGGTCCAACCAGACCCGCCTTGTCAATTCACTGTGGAGGTTGACGCCTCCGACTCCGGGGTGGGGGCGGTCCTCTCCCAACGTTCAGGCCCTGACAAAAAACTTCATCCCTGTGCCTTCTTTTCTCGCTGGCTGTCTCCCGCCGAACGAAATTACAACGTAGGGAACTGGGAGTTACTGGTAGTCAAACTTGCTTTGGAGGAATAGAGGCACTGGCTGGAGGGAGCAGAACATCCGTTTATCGTCTGGACCGATCACAAGAACCTCACATGTATCCAAACCGCCAAGCGCCTGAATTCCTGCCAAGCCCGTTGGGCATTATATTTTGGCTCGTTCAGATTTACACTCACCTACCGTCTGAGGTCCAAGAACGGGAAGCCCGATGCTCTCTCCTGTCAATACATTTCCGAGGAGGGCCTTCCCAACCCCGAGACCATCCTTCCACCATCCTGTGTAGTGGCTGCCCTCACCTGGGAGATCGAGTCCATAGTCAAAGACGCCCAATGGACTCTACCTGACCCAAGCAACGGACCCTCCCAATCGCCTCTTTGTGCCCGATTCCGTTCGATCTCAGGTTCTCCAGTGGGGGCACACATCTCGTTTCGCCTGCTATCCCGGGATCGATCAGACACTGTCCCTTCTGAAGAGACATTTCTGGTGGCCCTCCATGGACACTGACACCTGTTCCTTTGTCTCTGCCTGTTCTGTTTGTGCCGGTGGAAAAGCCTCCCACTGACAACCTGCTGGATTGCTTCATCCCCTACCTGTCCCTAGCCGCCCTTGGTCTCGCATTGCACTGGATTTCGTTACTGGACTACCCCCTTCACATGGGAACACTGCCATACTCACTGTGGTGGACCGCTTCTCCAAAGCTGTGCACTTCGTAGCCCTTCCCAAACTCCACACAGCTCATGAAACAGCCGACCTTCTTGTCCATCACATCTTCCGCTTTCATGGGATTCCCTCTGACATTATTTCTGACCGGGCTCACCAATTCATCTCTCAAGTCTGGAGATCTTTTTGTCAAGCCCTTGGTGCCTCAGTGAGTCTGTCGTCTGGCTTTCATCCGCAGATGAACGGTCAAACAGAGCGAGCTAACCAGGATTAGGAAGCAGCACTGCGCTGCATAACCGCCAACAACCCGTCATCCTGGAGCACCCATCTCGACTGGGTAGAGTACGCCCACAACTCCCTGGTTAGCACCGCCACTGGAATGTCTCCCTTTGAATGCTCCCTTGGTTATCAACCCCCTCTGTTTCCTGCACATGAAGATGACATTGCTGTGCCTTCAGTTCAGGCCCATCTCCGCCAGAGCTGCAAGATCTGGAAAGTCACACGCGCGACCCTGCTCTGCTCAGCCGACCGCAACCAGAGGATTGCCGATCGCCATCAGATTCCTGCACTTGATTCTTGGCCTGGGCAGCAGGTTTGGCTTTCTTCTAAAAACATCCCCCTCAAGAATGAGCCTAAGAAACTCGCGCCCCCCCCCCCCCACTTCCTGAGACCATTTGAGATTGAAGGTATTATCAACCCCTCGGTGGTCCAACTCAGACTGCCCAAATCTATGCACATCCATCTTACATTCCACGTTTCCCAACTGAAGCCGGTATCTGTCAGCCCTTTATGACAGATATACAAGACAGCGACTATACTTCATTCAGAGTTTGAAGGGATCTGGCATGTCAACAAATACACTCAAAAACTTCCACAGATGTACCGTGGAGAACATTCTAATTGGCGGCATCACCATCTGGTATGGGGGGTGGGGCCCATTCTGGAGGAACGTTGTCTCATTTTTTTAACTGCATTGCATTTGTGGTTTTTAAATGACAATAAACTGAATCTGAATCTAAGAAAGTTGTAAAGTTAGTCAGCTCCATCATGGGTACTAGCCTCCGTAGCATCCTAGACATCTTCAAGGAGTGGTGTCTCAAAAAGGCAGTGTCCATTATTAAGGACCTCCAGTACCCAGGACATACCCTTTTCTCACTGTTACCATCAGGAAGGAGGTACAGAAGCCTGAAGATACACACTCAGTGATTCAGGAACAGCTTCTTCCCATCTGCCATCCGATTCCTAAACGGACATTGAACCCTTGAACACTACCTCACTATTTATAATTTGTTTTTGCACTACTATTTTTAATTTAACTATTTAATATACATATATAGTTACTGTAATTGATTTATTTTTTTCTATATTATCATGTATTGCACTGTACTGCTGCTGCTAAGTTAACAAGTTTCACGACACATGCCGGTGATAATAAACCTGATTCTGATTCTGTCTGTCATACCAGAACAGGGGATGGCACGGTAGCATAACAGTTAGCATAATGCCATTACAATGCCAGCAACCCCTGCCACTGCTTTATACATTCTCCTCATGACCACACGTGTTTCCTCCGGGTGCTCTGGTTCCTCCCACATTCCAAAGATGTACAGGTTAGTAGGTTAATTGGTCTCATGAGTGTAATTGAGTGGTGCGGGCTCATTGGGCCTGTCGCTGTGCTGTATCTCTAAATAAATAAAATATCAAATACCAAGGTATATTTTGTTCCCAACTGTGGTTACCTTGCAACCATGGTTCTGTAATGGCTACAAGACTAGGGAGTCAGATTTTATTTGTATTTCAGTTAATCTACCATGCTGTGACTGCTCTGTGCACTCAGATCAAGAGATCTTTATTTTGTCTGCTACCACATACCCTACTCTGAACACAAGAGATTCTGCAGATGCTGGAAATCCAGAGCAACACACACAAAATGCTGGAGGAACTCAGCAGGTCAGGCAGCATCTGTGGAAGTGAATAAGCAGTCGAAATTTTGGACCTGATGAAGTCTTGACTCAAAACGTTGCCTGTTTGTTCTTTTCCATAGATGCTGCCTGACCTGCAGACTGCCTTCAGCATTCTGTGTCATTGTTTCCCTATTCTGATCTGTGTTTTCTTAAGTTTGTGCACTTGGGTGCTTCTTCTCACACTTTGTCTATCATTACCCAGTTCACTGCCTTGTACTATTGCTTTGTCCTTTCCCATTCCAAAATCAATCCCACTGGTTAGGTGAACTATAGGATTACTCAGCGGGATCCTTGCTCAGATTTGGACTCTGGAAGTATGGTTATCCTGACAGTAACCAACATGGTCTGGTTTCCTCTTCAGTCCTTCAAAAGAGGAGCTGGCGCAGAATGACACTACTTGATGCCTGTGTCGAACAGAAATAGCATCAGATATGTAAGTGTGAATCATGCCAGTGACTAACTTTTGAAGTGACACAGAACAGCCCGGTAACAGTCATCACAGTGCTACCTATATAATGTTGTTATGGTCAGAAAAGAGATTTAACGATTAGCTTTATTTGTCACAAGTACATTTGAAATATTGGAACATACCCTGTGCCTTTGCATCAGATCAAGTCAGTGATTATTGTGCAAATGTCACCTTGCTTCCAGCGGCAGCAGCATCCCCACAGCTTACTAAACCTAACCCATATGTCTTTGGAATGTGGGAAGAAACCCGGACACTCGGAGGAAACACGCATGGTCATCAAAGCTCAAAGTAAATTTATGATCAAAATAGGTATATGTCAGAGGGCAATGCGGTAGGGAAATTCTTGGCAGTTTCTTGAGTAAGTTACATGGTCAGCACAACATTGTGGGCCGAAGGGCCTGCAGTGTGCTGTAGATTTCCAAGTTCTATGTTCTATGTCATCAAATTCTACACTGAGATTCATTTTCTTGCAGGCATTCACAGTAGATCAAAGAAATACAATAGAATCAAAGAAAAAGTACACTCAAAGACTAACAAACAACCAGTGTGCAAAATGAGCCAAACTCTGCAAGTACTAAATACATAAATAAATAACACTGAGAACGTGAGTTGTAGAGTCCTTGAAAGTGAGTCCATAGGTTCAGTGTTGAGGTGAGTGAAGTTGTCCAAGCTGATTCAGGAGCCTGATGTTTGAAGGGTAATAACTGTTCCTGAACCTGGTAGTGTGCATGGGGAGAATGTACAAATTCTTTACAGACAGCAGTGGAATTGAATCTGGGCCGCTAGTGCTGTAATAGCGTTATGCTAACCACTATACTACCGTGAACTTCACTCTCTCCGAAGTTCATTTTAAATCAGGCAATGCGGAAATAAATAATACTATGTGATTGAATTTCTAGGCCATTATCCCTTGTTCACGCAGCTGCACTGTCAGGGCACTTCGCTGCAGTGAAAGAGGAAATGAGTCTCTATTTCTCTTTGTAGATTGATTTGTTCACCAACAATGCAGTTATAGCTACAGGATGGCAAGTTTTTCAATCAATGTTGATAGACAGAGACGACTGACTGGACATGGTTTAGAATCAGAAAAGGATCTTCCTGGTTCCAACTGACTGAAACTGCAGAGGGCGATAATGATTCTTATCATTTGACACCAACCTCCTCAGCACTTTCCCTCCGTTGCCCACCTGACTGGGACTGCTCTTGGCTGTTTCCACTCTTTGTAATCAGGTCAGTTTTAGAGAATCTCCTGCCATTTCTCAGCCCCATGGTGGATGAATGCAATTGCCCACCCCTCCCATGATCCCCAGTGAAGTTCATCAAGGATCTGACCTTGGCCTCCTCACTTTTCAAAAGAACATGCTGCTTTTTGTTGACATAACTTGAAAATATGACATCAGGTTCTGCAAGTGTCTTGATAATGAAAACTTCCATGGCAAAGATCACCTTCCTCAGTTCCTCCACTGTGATTTCAACGTTGCTGCCCAACATTCAATCTTGGATAAGGCACAGTTAAACATATGGAAGAACATTGCCTTAATCTTTTCGTTCTATCGTGACCACTATTTCTTCATCACTTACTATTCCAACTATGGCCTTAGGCTACTTTACATGGTCTCAACTTGATTTGAGGAGCTGCATAGTCAAGAGGGACAGAGAGCATTAGAGGGCACAGAGCAAGTTACGGGAACATAGAGACTGGGTTGAGTGCACAGTGGAAATTGTTAAGGAGCAAGGGCTGGATAAAGAACATTACTGGATGTTTCATGTTGAAGAGCAGAGAAGTGAAGGTGCAGCAATGTTTCTAATTAACTTAGTTTAGTTGAATATTTCCCTGACAATTTTCTCACTCCCAAGAATGCAATAAATTCAGAGTCAATTTAAAATAAAGCCTCAAGTGGATGTCATCTGGTAACTTGGTTGCAAAAATTACATCATCATTTCCATTTTGCTGACTATGAATGGAAGATGTCCAAGACATGGTGAATAATCTATCTCTTGCTACATTATTAAAAATATACTTGCATCCTTTGAAATACAAACATTTGGATTTACCTGAACCATGTAAGCATCTTGGAAATGTGCTATTTTATGCAATTCTTTAACCAGACTTTCATAACCAACTTGTTATTCATTCTCTTGTGTATTAGGTGCTCGGGTTCATGTATTCCATTAAAATTCCTCACAGTAGCCTGAAACCTTTCTGCACCAATGTATCAGCTCTCTACAGCTTCGACTGGCAGAAAGTGTCTGTTGCAATTTGCCAACCAGAAATAGGCCACTTCACAGTATTAAAATGTGTCATTTGTAGAAAATCACATATTTTCATTTGTAAAATCAACTGTTGCATTCTTTCCAAGTTGCTTTCCTTAAGTAATTGGTTTAGTTCAGCAAAGTAAGCTCTCATTTATTTAAACATGTTTATTACACATATTCACATAATGAATTAAAGCAGATGCTTTTGTGAACTATTCAGTAAAATAAATTGATAGTTTGGTGCTAGAATCCACTGGGGCACAGATGGGCCAATATTGAGCTCTTGCAGAATCAAAGACTTCTCTCTCTGATTGGTACTTGTGATTCTATGAGGTATATTTTTGAGAATTCTCTTCCCAGACCTGAGTAAGTTGCTGAAACCAAACATACCAAATACAAAATTTGCTGGTCCTTGCTAGGTTTATGAGCTTAGAAAGGAGGTAAAATGGTAAACCCATGGTCACTTGGTCAGAATAGAATTACTTAGGACTGAAAGGAGAACATTCTTCACTCCTTGGACAATTTAAGGGTGGTACCATGGCACACAAAGTGGAGATGTTGTCTCAGAGCTCCTGTGATCTGGGGTTGAACCCTGAACTCCGCTGCTGCCAGAACTGTATTTTGTAGGTTCTCCTTGTGACTGCTTGGACTGCCTGGGTAATGGGATTATCCATCACAGGTAAAGCTCGTCCCACTATCGAACACATCCACATGGAGCATTATCGCAGGAAAGCAGCATCCATCTTCAGCGACTCCCACCACCCAGGCCATGCTCTCTCCTCACTGCTGCCATCACGAAGAAGGTACAGGAGCCACAGGTCTCACACAACCAGGTTTAGGAACAGTTATTACCTCCCAACCATTAGGCTTTTGAACCAGAGAGAATAACTTCACTCAATTCACTTGCCTTGTCACTGAATTGTTCCCACAACCTATGAACTCACTTAGAAGGACTCTTCATCTCATGTTTTCAACATTTATTACTTACTTATTTATTCTTATTCTTATTATTTCATTTTATCTTTCTTTTTGTATTTGCAAAGTTTGTTGTCTTTTGCACACCAGTTGTCCACCCTATTGGCGCAGTCTTTCAATGATTCTATTATGGTTATTGGATTTATTGAGTATGCCCACAAGAAAATGGATCTCAGGATTATATATGGTGGAGTAATATGTACTTTGATAGTAAATTTACTTTGAACTTTGAACTTCATCAATGTGCTGTGGTTTCCTTTCACACCCCAAAGAGGTAGAATTTGGAGGAAACTGACGGGAATGTGGTGAGAATAAAATGAGATTCCTCTAAATGGTTAGCCCGGATGCAGTGGGCTGAAGGACTTGCTTCCATGCCATACGTCTCTGTGACTCTTAAACCTGTGGAAACTTTGTTGTTCAAGGGCTTCCAGTGTGGACAATTCCACAGATATTTAGAAACTAAAGGAAATTGCAGAGAGCTGTGGACTCTGCCTAGCACATCATGAAAACCACTTTCCCCTCCATGTCTGTACTTCTCATTGCCTTGTTAAAGCAGTCAACATAATCAAAGACTCCAAACATCCCAGACATTCTCTCTTCTCCTTTCTCACATTGTAGGCCCCTCTGTAAATTGACTCAGGAAATTTTCCTGGATAAATTTCACAAATTCCACCTTTAACTCTCTGTGTGGCCCACTCAATACCAGGCAGATTAAAGCCTCTGACTAATAAAACTCTGTTATTCTTAAAACTATGAACAATTTCTCATGGAGGAATTTCAGCTGTATATATTCAAAAGGGTAACGATGAGCGGTCAAAATACACTCTCTGACGGCATTGAGAAAGCTAGTTGCTGTTTTAAAATTATTTGCCTTACTTTATTGTTTATAATTATTTGTGAACCTTCAGTGATGTTTCAGGGTTTGGCTTCTTTACTGAGGCCTTGTCATTAAAAGACCAACTAATCTGAAGAATATGTATACATGTATTGTGTAGTTTAGTTAGGGAGTGTGTGGTAAATTATAAAGTTTCTTTATTATCAGTTCATTCAAGTCACATTTTGTACAACTCCTTCCAGTTTACTATTAGTAACAATGTTATTACTGTGGAATTTGAAGTTGGTTTTCATACAAGATTGAGCTTCTGTCCATTTTTCCAACCTTCAGCACAATATTTGTACCATCAGTAATCTTAACTCTCCTTTCAAAGCATCTTCTACTGAAACTCCGCCATATTTAGTCATTTCCAACTGTAAATATTGTAACCTTCACTGGGCCCCATCCATGTGGAGTTCAGAGTAGGCATAGTTAGCATTCCACAAGCAGTTGGCAAGTCAATGTTCTACAATTGACAATAGCTGTCCCGGAATGTCTGCGGGCCGAAAGGCTAGGTGCAAGTGATCCTGATTGAAAGGCATCAGTGACGTCCAGCAAAACACAACACTCTAGTTAGCCCACACTTGATCTGCCATAAAACCTTAAGTAAGTGGCTGCAGCTGCAGATGTATGGGAAAGTTTGCACAAGTTAGAAGCAATTGTGAAAGGCAGAAGCCAAGATTTTGGAGGCTGAGCACTTATTGGTTGGGATGAGACAGCAATATGAAAATTACTGTCAAGAACAAAACTAGAAGACCACAAAATATAGGAGTAGAATTAGGCCATTTGGCCCATCAAGAAACATTTTGGTCCTGCTGACAGAAATGAAATAGCAACCTGCAAAACACGAGAACGATCTGTTATGTTTTGTAACTTCAAAACGTTAAACTAATTCAAAGGAAAACAAAAGATCTGAGAGATGTGAGTCTTAGTTTGTGTTAACTTTAAGCGATATCACGTGGTAGCATGATGACGTATGTAATTCACATATTTATACATATAACTCATAATGAATTAATTAAATGAACAAGAATGCTTTATCAACCAGTATACATACAAGATTACTCAAATATTACTGAAATATGAAATGCACAACACTATCAGTAGTCAAAGCAGTGATTGGGTGAACAGTAGGCACTAATATTTGGCAGTGGCCTGCATTGGTTTGCCTTCTCCATCTTGCTCCAGACCATGTTTTATAACCTTGTTGACCTGGTGTCTCTTACCTCAAGGCAAACTAATATTATAGAGTGGGTTTCAAACAAGGTGGATCTAATGCTTCTGATTTATCATGGTACATGGATGGATATAAATTATTTTAAAAATCTAATCTAATCTGGCAACATTAGGACTGCTTCCCTCAACATTTCCACAGTGAAGTTGTCCAACAAGCAAGCTCTGGTGTCCCACGACATTGGCAGTTTTGGACATCATTTGGTAGTTGGAAAACGGGCAATGAGAAGTAGAATTTCTAGGCCACAAGATGGAAAGAAAGCTACATTCACTTGTCTTCTACAACATTTAACCTAATACCCCAATCAAAATAGAACAATGAAAATAAACCATTTAACATTTGAATTTCTTAGTTTAAACATTACACATTGAAATGACTGTGGAGAAAAAAGTATATACAGTATTTAAAGGCAAATCCACAGATTTGGTCACCTCACTGTTCTAACAATCCTGCAAACATTCGACTGCCTTTCTGGACCACTAAGACTGTGAATATGCAGTACCATCTCTTGCTTTCTGAGTCTTAGATGTATCATTACCTCAAGGTTAAACAGAGAAGGAATAAAGTGGGGGAGAAGGCACATGGTCACAGCAAAATTGCTCCCAACCCAGATGACCTCGCACAGATATCTGAGAATTGATGTCCAAAACAGGAGAGCTGCCCCATAGAATAGCAAAGCAACAAAGTAGCACAATTACTAATACCAAATCATACCTCACGGACAACATGATGGAGCCCTTGGGTATGTCCAGTCCTGCTAGCAAAACAGACCCACCAGAAGTGGTGGTGCAGTGGTGGTAGATAGAAAGGACCAGCCTGAGGAATCCTCACCACTGACTCCAGAACTCTTAAAACATGAAATCTAATTAGGGCAAGGGACCTCCTCTTAATTACCACCTACCATTCTTATGTAACTAATGAATCTATGTTCCTCCCTGTTGATTAGTACTTGATAAAAACATTGAATATCCTCTCTATGGGGAACTTCAATGTTCATCACCAGGAGTGATTTCTAACGTCACTGCTAACCAACTGGATGGGCCCTGAAGGACTCGGTCTGCCACAAGTAGTGAGTGAACCAACATAGTCTACTTGCCTCATCCTCACCAATCTACCAGTGACAGATGGCCACTGTAGGAGTGTCCTGTGGACCCTTGGTCCATAAGGAGTTCTGGACCACCAGTGGCAGCAGAGGTGTATAGCACAATGTGTAAGTGTAGGGCTCAGCGCATCCCTCACTCTATTGGACACTGGGCTGAGTTTACAGGAATATAATGGACAGAGAGGGTGAGAGAGGGACAGTTCACAGGATAAATCCCCCCACACCAGCAATGTGCAGTGTTGGACACTGGGCTGAGTTTACAGGAATATAATGGACAGAGAGGGTGAGAGAGGGACAGTTCACAGGATAAATCCCCCCATGCCAGCGATGTGCAGTGTTGGACACTGGGCTGACTGGGACACTGGGAAGTCAGATGTTCAACCATGCACCTGTAGAGGAATGAAGAAGAGAGTGCCAGAGTAGCACCATCAACGAATAAGGTGCATACTGGGTGAAACAGCAATACGGGACGAAACACATGCAAAATAACAAAAGCAGCATGCAACATGCAGAGCTAAGCAATCGCATAACCAATGGATCAGATCAATTCTCTACAGTGCTGTCACACTTCTTTGTGAATGGAGGTGTGAAATTAAACAGTTAAGAACATCACCGTCCTCAGTGATGCCAGAGCCCAGCATGTGAGCACTAAGGAGAAGGCAGAAGCACTCAGAAAATTCAGAAACACTAAGTGAATGATTCATACTGGCTTCCTTCTGAGATCCCTTGCATTACAAGTGTCAGCTTCAGTCTATTCAATTCACTCCAATGCAATGTAAAACAGCTAAGAATTTTGGAAACAGCAAAGACCAAGGGATCAATGGTATCCTAAATGTAGCACTGAAAAGCTAAGTAGCAGAATTAACTGTGCTGTAGCCAAGCTGATCGAGCACAGTCACAACACTGGCATCTATCTGACAATGTGGAAAATTGCCTGTTTGCAAAACGCAAGATAAATCCAAACCAGTTAACTATCACCTAGTCAGTCCACTCTCAGTCAGAAGCTAAATGATGAAAGGTGTCACAGAGTCCTCGAGTCAAACAGTATAGAAAGAGGCCCTTTGGCCCAACTGGTCCATGCCAACCATCCAAGCTAGTTCCATTTGCCCACAGTTAGCCCTTATTCGTCGAAACTTCCCTGTTCATGTACATTTCTAACTGTCTTTTATAAGTTGCTAGTGTACTTGCCTCAGCCGCTTCCTTTGGCAGCTCATTTTACATTTGATGGCCACTTTATTAGGTACACCTGTACATCTAGGGGTGTATAGCCCGATGGGAGTTCGGGGAGCTGGGTTAAGCACAATAGGCAGCGATTCAAACAGAGAGAGGAGAAATGGGCTAAAAATTCTATATCTGAATGCACGAAGTGTCAGAAATAAAGCGGATGAGCTTGAAGCCCAGGTGCGAATGGGTAACTATGATGATGTTGGGATAACGGAGACATGGCTGCAGGGAGATCAGACCTGGGAAATGAATGTACAAGGGTATACGTGCTATTGTAGGGACAGAAATGTGGGCAGAGGGGGAGGGGTGGCCCTGTTGGTGAGGAATGAGATTCAGTCCTTTGCAAGGGGGGACATAGGGTCAGGAGAAGTAGAGTCTGTGTGGATAGAACTGAGGAACAATAAGGGCAAAAGGACCCAAATTGGTGTTGTCTACAGGCCACCAAACAGTAGCATGGATATTGGGTGCAAGTTGAATAGGGAGTTAACATTGGCATGTGGCAAAGGTAATGTCGCAGTAGTTATGGGGGATTTCAACATGCAGGTGAACTGGGAGAATCAGGTTGGTGCTGGACCACAGGATCGGGAGTTTGTAGAGTGCCTACGGGATGCATTCTTGGAACAGCTTGTACGAAAGCCGACCAGGGACAAGACTATTCTGGATTTAGTGTTTTGTAATGAACAGGATTTGATAAGCGATCTTGCAGTAAAGGAGCCATTAGGGGGTAGTGATCATAATATGATAAGTTTTTATCTGCAATTTGAGAAGGATAAGGGCAGCTCGGAGGTGGCAGTGTTGCAGTTGAACAGGGGAAACTATGGAGCCATGAGGGAGGAGCTGGCCAAAGTTGACTGGACGGATAGCCTAGCAGAAAAGACAGAGGAACAGCAATGGCAGGTATTCTTGCGAATAATGCACAAGGTGCAAAATCAGTTCATCCCCCAGAGAAGGAAGGATTCAAATGGGGGAAAGGGGCCACAGTGGTTGACAAAGGAAGTCAGAGATTGCATAGCATTAAAAAAAAAGGAAGTATGACAGAGCTAAGGTGAGTGGGAAGACAGATGATTGGGAAGTTTTTAAGGAACAACAGAACTTAACTAAAAAGGCAATACGGGGAGAAAAAATGAGGTATGAACGCAAGCTAGCCAGGAATATAAAGGAAGACAGCAAAAGCTTTTTTAGGTATGTGAAGAGAAAGAAGATAGCTAAGAACAACGTTGGGCCCTTGAAGAATGAATTGGGTGAAATTGTTATGGGAAACAGAGAAATGGCAGAAGAATTTAATGAGTACTTTAGATCCGTTTTCACTAAGGAAGACACAAGCAATCTCCCAGATGTATGGATGGGCCAAGGACATAGGGTAACAGAGGAAATGAAACAGATTGACATTAGGAAGGAAACGGTAATGAGTAGACTGATGGGACTGAAGGCTGACAAATCCCCAGGTCCAGATGGTCTGCATCCTAGGGTACTAAAGGAGGTGGCCCTGGAAATTGCGGATGCATTGGTAATCATTTTCCAATGTTCCTTAGATTCAGGATCAGTTCCTGAGGATTGGAGAATGGCTAATGTTATCCCACTTTTTAAGAAAGGAGGGAGGGAGAAAACAGAGAACTTTCGACCTGTCAGCCTGACATCGGTGGTGGGGAAGATGCTAGAGTCCATTATTAAAGATGAAATAGTGGCATATCTAGATAGCAGTGATAGGATTGGGCCAAGCCAGCATGGATTTACCAAGGGTAAATCATGCTTGACTAATCTGTTGGAGTTTTTCGAGGATGTAACCAGGAAGTTAGACGGGGGAGATCCAGTGGATGTAGTGTACCTCGATTTTCAGAAGGCATTTGATAAGGTCCCACATAGGAGATTGGTGGGTAAAATCAAAGCTCAGGGCATCGGGGGGAAGGCATTGACATGGATAGAAAACTGGTTGGCAGATAGAAAGCAAAGGGTAGCGGTGAATGGGTGTTTCTCGGAATGGCAGGTGGTGACTAGTGGGGTGCCACAGGGCTCGGTATTGGGACCACAGCTGTTTACAATTTACGTCAACGATTTGGATGAAGGCATAGAAAATAACATCAGCAAATTTGCTGATGATACTAAGCTGGGTGGCAGTGTGACATGTGATGAGGATGTTAGGAGAATTCAGGGTGACTTGGATAGGCTGGGTGAGTGGGCAGATACTTGGCAGATGACGTTTAATGTGAATAAGTGTGAGGTTATCCACTTTGGGAGTAAGAACAGGAAGGCAGATTATTATCTGAACGGTGTAGAGTTAGGTAAGGGAGAAATACAAAGAGAACCAGGAGTCCTTGTTCATCAGTCGCTGAAGGTGAATGAGCAAGTGCAGCAGGCAGTGAAGATGGCTAATGGAATGTTGACCTTTATTACAAAGGGAATTGAGTACAAGAGCAAGGAAATCCTCTTGCATTTGTACAGAGCCCTGGTGAGACCACACCTGGAGTACTGTGTACAGTTTTGGTCTCCAGGGTTAAGGAAGGACATCCTGGCTGTAGAGGAAGTGCAGCGTAGATTCACGAGGTTAATTCCTGGGATGTCCGGACTGTCTTACGCAGAGAGGTTAGAGAGACTGGGCTTGTCAATGCTGGAATTAAGGAGATTGAGAGGGGATCTGATTGAAACATATAAGATTATTAAGGGATTGGACAAGATAGAGGCAGGAGATATGTTCCAGATGCTGGGAGAGTCCAGTACCAGAGGGCATGGTTTGAGAATAAGGGGTAGGTCATTTAGGACAGAGTTAAGGAAGAACTTCTTCTCCCAGAGAGTTGTGGGGGTCTGGAATGCACTGCCTCGGAAGGTAGTGGAGGCCAATTCTCTGGATGCTTTCAAGAAGGAGCTAGATAGGTATCTTATGGATAAGGGAATCAAGGGATATGGGGAAAAGGCAGGAACCGGGTATTGATAGTAGTTGATCAGCCATGATCTCAAAATGGCGGTGCAGGCTCAAGGGGCCGAATGGTCTACTTCTGCACCTATTGTCTATTGTCTATTGTCTATCTGCTCATTATTGCAAATATCTAATCAAGCAAAAAAAGATGGTGCCGGAGTTTTTAGTCGACCCAGGCAACTTCTTCCAGTTCATCTGCAAAACAGCTTCTTCTTCTTAGAACCATAGAACCATAAAACATTACAACACAGAAACAGGCCTTTTGGCTCTTCTTGGCCGTGCCGAACCATTTTTCTGCCTAGTCCCACTGACCTGCACCTGGGCCATATCCCTCCAAACCCCTCTCATCCATGTGCCTATCTAAGTTTCTCCTAAATGTTAAAAGTGAGCCCACATTTACCACTTCATCTGGCAGCTCATTCTTTTCTCTTTTCTTCTTTCTTCTTTTCAAGATGGCTGGTGTCCTGGCAGAGTCTGTGATCTTTAGCTACAGCTCAAACTACGGTTTTCCATGAGCAGCGAGTTTTTGCATCGGCCGTGTGGCCTGGCGTTTCAATATCTCCTGGAGCGGCCTGGAAGATCAGCGCCTTCAGGGTGCAGCCCCGTGGACGACCAGGTTCCTCGCTGATTTCGCTGACTGAAGTGTCGCAGGAGACTGAAACATTGAGTCAGCAAGCAGTTTGAAATGCTGTCGGAAGAAGGCTCCTGTACTTAGGCGATCCTCTCTCTCTTTTGATGGTGAGTGAGAGCCTGTTGGTCACCGAGTCGGTGGGGGAGGGGTGGGGCTTGGAGAAGTGACGCGGAAGATTGTAACATGGGAAAGTGAGCTGCTGTTCTCCGCTCTCATTGTTGGTGGGAGAAAGCCCACCTAAGATACCGAAGTGCTGGATAGTTTTTGATAGACTCTAGATCAAGGTTTCTTAGGGGCTTTTGCTATTGCTTGTATAGTGGGGGGAGGGGGAGGTGCATTTGCTGGTGCAAGTGGGGGAGAGGGAGGGGACTGGCCAATATTTCTATTGCTGCTTGTACATGGCAAAAGAGAAGGGTCCTTTAGGGTTCTAATTTTTCTGTTACTCAGTCTTTCGGGTCCTTTGATCTGTGGATGTCTGCGAAGAGTAAAGATTTCAGGTTATATACTGTATACATTCTTTGATATTTAGTTGAACCATTGAATCAATCATGTGGCAGCTACTCAATGCATAAAAGCATGCAGACATGGTCAAGAGATTCAGTTGTTGTCCAGACCAAACATCAGGAAAGGGGAAGGCATGTGATCTAAATGACTTTGATTGTGGAATGAATGTTGGTGCCAGATGGGGTGGTTTGAGTATCTCAGAAACTGCTGATCTCCTGGGATTTTCACATACAACAGTCTCTAGAGTTTACAGAGAATGGGGTGAGAAATCAAAAACATCCAGTGAACGGCAGTTCTGTGGGTGAAAGTGTCTTGTTGATGAGTGAGGTCAGAGAAGAATAGCCAGAATGGTTCAAGCTAGCAGGAAGGCAACAGTAACTCAAATAATTACATGTTACGACAATGGTGTACAGAAGAGCATCTCTGAATGCATAACACATTGAACCTTGAAGTAGATTTGCTACAGCAGCAGAAGACCACGAACATACACTCAGTGGCCACTTTATTCGACACAAGAGGCACCCAATAAAGTGGTCACTGACTGAATTTATAAATCATCCTCTGAGTTAAAAAGTTGCCCCTCAGATTCCTTTGAAATCTTTTCCCTCCCATCTTAACCCTCCAGTTCATGATTCTCCAACCCTGGGAAAAAAAGTCTGAATGCATTCATTCTATCTAAAGTCCTCATGATTTTATACACTCCATGTGATCTATGCACTTTTACATAACAATAACCTGCTCATTGAAGTCTGATTTGGGTTTTGCCAGGAATAATCCATTCCAGCCCTCATCACAGCTTTGGTCCTCATATGAATCAAAGAGCTGAATTCCTGAGGTGAGGAGAGAGTAACTACCCTTGACATTAGAGCAGCATTTCATCGAGTGTGACTTCAAACTACTTGACTAAATGGCAAGTAATATTGGTGACATACTGTAGAAGTACCAAGCACTGACCTTCTCAACAAAAGAGAGTTCAACCATCTTTACTTGATATAGATGGGCATTACTATCACCATTATCAACATCCCTGAGGGGGTCATCTTTGACGTGAAATTCAACTGGACTGTGCTGAAATACTGCAGTCAAGCGACCAGATCAGAAGTGGATACCCAATGATGAATGATTCAACTGAAACTTCAGAGACTTTCAATCATATCATGACGCCAGTCAGGAGTGTGATGCACTTGCAATTTGTCTGGATAAGTACGGCTTGAACAAGCTTGACGCTGGCCAGCTCAGTGCAGTCTCCTTGATTCAACTCAGTCACCACCTAAGCATTCACAGAGTCATAGAACAATACAGAAACAAGCACTTTGCCCCATCTAGCTTGTGCCAAATTATTATGCTGCCTAGTCCCATCAACCTACACTGGACCATAGCCCTCCATACACCACCCACAATGCACCTATCAAAATTTCTCTTGAACATTGAAATTGAACCCGCATCCAACACTTCTGCCGGCAGCTTGTTCCATATTCTCACCACACTCTGAGTGAAGAAGTTACCCCTAATGTTCCCCTTAAACATTTCACCCTTCACACTTAACCCATGACCTCTAGTTCTCATTTCACCCAATTTCAGGGGGAAAAGCCTGCTTGCATTTATCCAATCTATATACCCCTCATAATTTAATATACCTCTATCAAATCTCCCCTCATCCTCCTATGCTCCAGGGAATAACATCCTTTCCCTATAAATCAGGTCTCAGCAACTTCCTTGTAAATTTTCTCCATACTCTTTCAATCTTATTGATAACTTTCCTGTAGGTAGGTGACCAGGACTGCACACAGCACTCCAAATTAGGCCTCACCAACATAATTCGTTTCACCTATCACCAGCATGCAGAGCGTGCAGTGTGTGCTTTCTACAAAATGCATTGCAGTTACTCACCAATACTTCTCCAAAAGGGCCTTCCAAACTACAACTTCGACTAACAAGAAGGAGAAAAGCAGCAGGCATATGGCAACAATGCCACGCACCATCCTTATTTGCGAATATATCATAATTCTTCCTCATCACGGTATCTAGAGTTCCAAACACCCTCCCCAACAACCATGGGAGTTCCTTCAGCAGGACTGGAGTTCATGAGAGTGGCTCACCAGCAACTTCTCAAGGAAAAGGATTATCATGGAAAAGGATAGAATCAGAGAGGACAGGAAAATTTTTGATTGGGGAAAGGCAAATTATGAGGCTATAAGGCTAGAACTTGCAGGTGTGAATTGGGATGATGTTTTTGCAGGGATATGTACTATGGACATGTGGTTGATGTTTAGGGATCTCTTGCAGGATGTTAGGGATAAAATTGTCCCGGTGAGGAAGATAAAGAATGGTAGAGTGAAGGAACCATGAGTGACAAGTGAGGTGGAGAATCTAGTCAGATGGAAGAAGGCAGCATACATGAGGTTCAGGAAGCAAGGACCAGATGGCTCTATTGAGGAATATAGGGTAGCAAGAAAGGAGCTTAAGAAGGGGCTGAGAAGAGCAAGAAGGGGGCCTTGATGAATAGGGTAAAGGAAAACCCCAAGGCATTCTTTAATTATGTGAAGAACAAAAAGATGATAGGAGTGAAGGTAGGACCGATTAGAGATAAAAATGGGACGATGTGCCTGGAGGCTGTGGAAGTGAGCGAGGTCCTCAATGAATACTTCTCTTCGGTATTCACCACTGAGAGGGAACTTGATGACGGTGAGGACAATATGAGTGAGGTTGATGTTCTGGAGCATGTTGATATTAAGGGAGAGGAGGTGTTGGAGTTGTTAAAATACATTAGGATGGATAAGTCCCCGGGGCCTGATGGAATATTCCCCAGGCTGCTCCACGACTTGAGGGAAGAGATTGCTGAGCTTCTGGCTAGGATCTTTATGTCCTCGTTGTCCACGAGAATGGTATCGGAGGATTGGAGGGAGGCGAATGTTGTTCCCTTGTTCAAAAAAGGTAGTAGGGATAGTCCAGGTAATTATAGACCAGTGAGCCTTACATCTGTGGTGGGAAAGCTGTTGGAAAAGATTCTTAGAGATAGCATCTATGGGCATTTACAGAATCATGGTCTGATCAGGGACAGTCAGCATGGCTTTGTGAAGGGCAGATTGTGTCTAACAGGCCTGATAGAGTTCTTTGAGGAGGTGACCAGGCATATAGATGAGGGTAGTGCAGTGGATGTGATCTACATGGATTTTAGTAAGGCATTTGACAAGGTTCCACACAGTAGGCTTATTCAGAAAGTCAGAAAGCATGGGATCCAGGGATGTTTGGCCAGGTGGATTCAGAATTGGTTTGCCTGCAGAAAGCAGAGGGTCGTAGTGGAGGGAGTACATTCAGATTGGACGGTTGTGATTAGTGGTGTTCCACAAGGATCGGTTCTGGGACCCCTACTTTTCGTGATTTTTATTAATGACCTGGATGTGGGGGTAGAAGGGAGGGTTGGCAAGTTTGCACACGACACAAAGGTTGGTGGTGTTGTAGATAGTGTAGAGGATTGTCAAAGATTGCAGAGAGACATTGATAGGGTGCAGAAGTGGGCTGAGAAGTGGCAGATGGAGTTCAACCCGGAGAAGTGTGAGGTGGTACACTTTGGAAGGACAAACTCCAAGGCAGAGTACAAAGTAAATGGCAGGATACTTGGCAGTGTGGAGGAGCAGAGGGATCTGGGGGTACATGTCCACAGATCCCTGAAAGTTGCCTCACAGGTAGATAGGGTAGTTAAGAAAGCTTATGGGGTGTTGGCTTTCATAAGTCGAGGGATAGAGTTTAAGAGTTGTGAGGTAATGATGCAGCTCTATAAAACTCTGGTTAGGCCACACTTGGAGTACTGTGTCCAGTTCTGGTTTCTTCACTATAAGAAGGATGTGGAAGCATTGGAAAGGGTACAGAGGAGATTTACCAGGATGCTGCCTGGTTTAGAGAGTATGCATTATGATCAGAGATTAAGGGAGCTAGGGCTTTACTCTTTGGAGAGAAGGAGGATGAGAGGAGACATGATAGAGGTGTACAAGATATTAAGAGGAATGGATAGAGTGGACAGCCAGCACCTCTTCCCCAGGGCACCACTGCTCAGTACAAGAGGACATGGCTTTGAGGTAAGGGGTGGGAAGTTCAAGGGAGATATTAGAGGAAGGCTTTTCACTCAGAGAATGGTTGGTGCGTGGAATGCACTGCCTGAGTCAGTGGTGGAGGCAGATACACTAGTGAAATTTAAGAGACTACTAGACAGGTATATGGAGGAATTTAAGGTGGGGAGGATATATGGGAGGTAGGGTTTGAGGGTTGGCACAACATTGTGGGCCGAAGGGCCTGTACTGTGCTGCACTATTCTATGTTCTATGTTCTATGAAAGTAAGGGATGGGCAATAGGTGCCTGTTTTGCCAGCAGTAACTAGTTCCTTAAAAATGAATAAATAAATAAAAACATGGATAAATATTTCAGATCACTTTACTTTGCCCTAGTGGTCTTTCAAGTCTTAAGTGTTATTTTTCTTTCCTATTTAGTTATATGGATATATATTTAAAAAATCCTAGTAGCCTGACATTTGGGGTTAATTTGCCCTGTATCAGATTCTCATTTCCTAGAAATGTCAGCCCTCCTCTGACCTATTTTTCCATTATCTCCATGAATTCTCACTGTTTAGTGTTCATGTCGATCCTTTGGCTTTCATCATATCTCTATTAGGGAATTTTGCACCTAAGTAGAAGGCAGATGTGACGTTGGATCTCCTCAAAGCGCCAGTGTGGTTTACCACCAATAGTTATCTGTGCTGCTCCCATACAGGCAAAAGTTCCAGAGTTACCATTATTTTCAATAAAAGAATCTAGTCTATTCCCAGACGCGTCACTGCACCCAGGGCTGGCTGTTGTATCTGGCAAGCCTTAAGCTATGAATCATGCTTTCACTTTGAGTAAATGTGGGTGCAATTAACTTATTAGTTTAGTATTGATTGACTTACAGTGACTGAGGTTCAGTAATGACCTCAAACATTGCTCACTAAAAATAATTCAATCAAAAATTTTGTACTTTGTGCTAATTAAAAATGAACTTCTATGGTTTTTTGGTTCATATATGTTTGCATTTATTTGATGTTCTAATTTTCACGTATATCACCT
This sequence comes from Hemitrygon akajei, assembly GCF_048418815.1. Classification (NCBI taxonomy): domain Eukaryota; kingdom Metazoa; phylum Chordata; class Chondrichthyes; order Myliobatiformes; family Dasyatidae; genus Hemitrygon; species Hemitrygon akajei. The sequence continues at coordinate 41,060,082 of NC_133141.1, forward strand.
TTGAGTATAAGGCTATGTAATAGATTGCTGAAAAACACTTAAGCATTGGCTGTATTCTTTCAGAAGAGAGACTGTTGTTTTTCTAAAAGCAAGCATCATGATTACTTCCATTGCTGTAGATTTTTCTTGAGAGATGGGCTGAAAGAAAATCTCTTTGTTTTAATATAAGTTGGTAAATTGGTGTATTATTGTCACATATACCAAGGTATGATGAAAAACTTTGTTTTGCATGCCATCCATACAGATCATTTCATTACCATAGTGCATTGAGGTGGTACAAAGGGAAAACAATAACAAGAATGCAGAATAAAGTGTTACAGTTACAGCGAAAGTGCAGTGCAGCTAGACAATAAGATGCACTGTAATAATGAGTTAGGTTACATCTTATTGTACAAAGGAACAATTCAATGGTCTTAAGTGAGTGGGATAGAAGATATCCTAGAGCTTGGAGGTTTTTGCATTTTCTGCCCAATGGGTGGAGGAAGAAGAGAAAATATCTGGAGTGGGAAGGGTCTTTGATGAACTTAACTGCTTTACCAAAGCAGCGGGACATGTAGACGGAGTCTATGGAGGGGATGGCTTATGTGGTTCATGTGATATACTGAGCTGCAGTTTCCTGCAGCTGTCAAACCAAGCTGTGATACTGCCGCAAAGCCTGTGATATTAAACCTGGTTCTGGTATCTGCCTCTACCACCATCCCAGCACTTACCACTCTCTGTGTAAGAAACCTGCCACTGACATCCTCCCTACACTTCCCTCCGATTCCCTTAAAATTATGCCCTTTCGTATTAGCCATTGCTGCCTGGGGAAAAGACACTGGCTGTCCCCTCTATATATGCTTCTTATCAAGTTATGCACCTCTATTAAATCACCTCTCATCCTCCTTCACTTCAAAGAGAGCACTGCCTTCTCAGGGTGCTGGGCTACCAGCAGTAAATACAGTTTGCAGTATTACTTCAGACTCAAAACTTACAGGAGATCAATATATGCAGTTATAGGTGGACATATTCATTTATTTAGATGCAAATTGTTGCAAAAACCAACTATTTGAAAGACAATTTATGCTCATTGCATTCAGCAACATGCCTTGGGCAATCATTAATGCCTTGATGCAAAGCTTGGAAGTAGACAAAAATGCTTTAAACCCAAAGAAAACAGCCATCCACAACGCCCTAAAATAATACAAGTCATCACTTGTATTCATAAGTTAACATTAGTCACCACTCTGTGAGCACATGGCTCCTCCATAGAGAGAGTTAAGTGCACTAAGTTTCTGGAAGTTCACATCACGGATGACCTCACCTGGTCACTTAGTATCACCTCCCTGAACACAAAGACACAGCAGAGCCTCCACTTCCTAAGAAGATTGAGGCAAGTAAGGCTCACCCGCCCCCCCCCCCCCACCCGCATCTTAACTGTGTTTTACAGGATCACCATTGAGAACGTCCGTCCTGTCAAGTTTCATCTCCATCTGGTATGGGAGCAGGCGAACATCAGACCGGAAGTTACTACAAAGGACTGTGAGAACAGCTGAGAGGATCATAGGGGTCTCCCTACCATCCCTCTGGACATTTATCAGGAGCACTGTATACGCCTGGCCCTTAGTATTATTTACGATCCCACACATCCATCCAGCATCCTCTTTGACTTTCTACCATCAGGTAGGAGACTCTGATGCACAAAAACAAGAACGGTCAGAAACAGTTTCTTCCTCCAGGCCATTAGGCTTCTGAACATCCTGTCGCATTGTATTCAAAGTGCCATTGGTTAATCTGTTCCGTACCTCATAATATTTAAGATTAACGTACTTTAGTTTGTTATTTATGTGTGATCCATCTGTAGATTTTATCCGTACCTTCATAAGTTATTGCGTGTTATGTGCTTTACACCCTGGGTTGAAGAAACATTGTCTCATTTCTATATATATTATATACATGTCTGTAGTTAAATGACAATAAACCTCACTTGACTTGACTTTCCAGTAAATAAAAAATAAGTAGAAAAAGAGATGGACACTAAGTTGGAGATAATCAGCAGTTTGATGGAGTGGTAGAGAGGTGATTGACACATACTGTATAGAGGTAGATTGATTGATGAGTAAATGGAAACAATGTTAAATAACTTGATAGAGGAGTAGAAGGAAAGACAGAATAATAAATATTTATTCACTGACCATTCATCTAATTAATATCTTTTTCCTCTTTGCCTCATAGTTGACAGGTGTAAAGGTGTTTATTTTATTGGCACAGGTATATTGAGTATTAACTTGACGTTCTGCTGATTCTCTTCTTCTTGAGGTTGGTGGTGAAGGAGCAAAAATCTGAAACACCATCTTAAAATTCCAGCCTTGAAGCTGTGGAGCAGAAACTACTCTCGTTGAAAGCTGCATGTTAAGCATGAAGGATTTTGACACATTCAATTACAATGCAAAGGCTTGACAGAATCTTAATGAGTGAAACTTAATGCATGGAATTTATTATTCTCACATTTTAAATACTTTTGTTATTTTTATAGGTCCAATAAGCTTCAATAAACATGGGAAAGTATATTTCTGTATAAATTGAAAAACAATCCATGGAGGTGCTGGGTAAAAAGTTAAGTTGAAAATTCTAAGTTAATATCACTCTAATTGAGCAATTAACAAATGTTTACAAGCATAGCTTTTCTCTTGAGAGATTTGCACAAAGGCTGTCTAGCAGGATAGAATGAAATCTAGAAGCTGTTAGAGCTGGTTTCTTCGTGCATTGTTAATTGAGGTTTAAGTCACCACTCCTCTTGAAACTCTTCTCATATCCATGTAACCCTACATACGTCTCACAAAGAACTCTTCATTCAGAGTGTGTGAGAGCAGTTTCTTGCTGTCCTCACACATACCACAGGTTAAATACTGAGAATGAAGGGGCTGTCTTAGGAGGAAACTCAGAAACATGGAAAAGTACAGCAAAGGAACAGGCCTACCATATCAGTGTCAACCGTGATGCCAAATTAAACTATCCCCTCTGCCTACTCATGGTCTACATCCCTCTATTTCCTGCAGATTCTTCTGTTTTTCTAACTGCCTCTTAAATATTGCTGTCATATCTGTTTCCACCACCTTTCCTGACAGTATAATCCTGGCACCTATCGTGCTCTATGCAAAAAAAAAATCATTGCCCCACAAATGTCCTTTAAATTTCCCTCCCCACCCACTTACTTTAAACCTATTTCCTCTTGTACTTGAAATTTTCACCCTGGGACAATGACTCTGTCTAACCTATCTCTACTTTTCCAAATGTTTAACCCAAAGTTTGAGTTGTTTGGGCATTAAGAGTTATACTTTCTTAGTCTTAGTAGCTTGGTTCTCTTCCCTACTTTCTTAGAAGTTTGTGAAGATTCAGCATGTAAAATTTTGACAAATTTCTATTGATGTGTGGTGGAGAGCATATTGACTGGTTACATCACAGCCTGGTATGGAAACACCAATGCCCTTGAATGGAAAATCCTACAAAAAGTGGTGGATATAGCCCAGTCCATCATGGATGAAGCTCTCCACACCATTGAGCAATCTATATGGAGCAATGTCCCAGAAAAGCAGCATCCATCATTGGGAACCTCTTACTACCCAGGCCATGCTCTCTCCTCGCTGCTGCCATCATGAACAAGGTACAGGAGCCTCAGGACTCACACCACCAGCTTCAGGAACAGTTATTACCCCTCAACCATTGGGCTCTTGAACCAAAGGGGATAACTTCACTCAACTTCCCTCACCCCATCACTGAACTGTTCCCACAACCCATGGAAACACTTTCAAGGATGCTTCATCTCATGTTCTCAGTATTAATTGCTTATTTATTTATTATTTTTTCTTTTCTTTTTGTATTTACACAGTTTGTTGTCTTTTGCACACTGGTTGTTTGTATTTCACGTTGTGTGTGGTCTTCCATTGATTCTGTTGTGATTATTTGTATTTACTGTGAATGCCCTCAAGAAAATATATATGTATTGTGATAATAAATTTATGTTGAACTTTGAACTTTGAGTCTAGAAGAAAGCAAGATGATATTTATGAATGACATTCAATTCAAAGGGCAATGACAAGGTAGATGGTGAGATATTTCTCCTTATGAGGAGCCAGGGCATAGTCTTCGGTCTAAAGACATGTACGGTTCTTTTCTCTTCACCATTCCATCAATCTACTGATCTTGTCAAGCTTTCTAACTGTCATTCTCTTTTTATACTTGCTTTGTTTTTAATTTAGCACTGACACCTCAAAGTATGGGCTCAGATTGTTGTGTCACAGCATCATGGAGTTTGGGAAACCTCAACCCCAGATTAAAAAGGAAAGGAAGTCAAAGTCATAGAGAGATTAAGCATGGAAATAGACCTTCAGCTCATCAAATTCATGGAATTACAGAACATATTGAATTTATGGCATAAATACATAAAAATAACCAAGTTAGTGAATGTATCCAACATGCTATGTGTGGATATTTATGTAAAACAGTTGAGAAACGGGATGTAGAGAACTTGCAGGAATGTGGAGCTGAGGCTGGTTGGATCAGCCATGATTTTATTGAACGTCACAGCAGGTTTAAAGGGCTTATTCCTTCGCCTACTTCTTGTGGTCTTACATGTCACAGATCCATGGGTGATAATTCCACTCTATAAAACTGTGGTATTGTATGAAAAAGCACATAATTCAATTAGAAGAGATTATTGTTATATACATGAGGGTGCAATGAAATTCTTTGTTCACATGAAACTCACAGGGTAAATAGACATCACAAGAGGAACAGATAAAGTGGACAGCCAGAGACTAATACAAGGGGACATAATTTTAGTTGGAGAACAGTAGAGTGCATGAAAGTAGCACTGAGGTAAAATGGTCGCATAACGGTAAGCGTAATGCTTTACAGCACCATCTGTAAGATCAGGGTTCAATTCCTGCCACTGTCTGTGTAGAGTTTGTACGTGACCATGTGGGTTTCCTCTGGGTGCTCCAGTTTCCTCCCGCATTCCAAAGTCATAATAGTAATTTGTGAGCAGGCTATGTTGGTGTCAGACGCGTGGCAACACTTGTGGGTCGCCCCCAGCACATCTCCGACTGTTTAGATTGTTGATGCAAAGGACACATTTCACTGCTATTTCTATGTTTCGATGTCCATGTGACAAGTAAAGCTAATCTTTAATCTTTAGATTAATCATGATCTTATTACATGTAGAGCAGGAACTAGGGTCAAATGGCCTGCTCCTGGTTTTAATTCTAATTTTTTCTAGCTATCTGCAAAAAATACATCGGGAGCTGTAAGCATAATGAATATTTATTGTCTTTGCTTTGTTGCTAACTGCAGATCCAGGGCCAGTGTTTCATTCATTGATCTTTCCTGGAGCAAAAAGGGAAATAGAAGGAAGGAGGACATTAAAAAGCAGGTCAGTGGTGATAAAGTGACAATGTGGTTGGGCAGAGAGCAGGTGCTGAAAGATAAGAGAAACATAGACATTGAGATACTAGCGTAGGGATACATGAAGATAGAGGAACAGAAACAACAAAATAAAGCAACATACACACTCAGTGGCCACTTTATTAGATACCTCCTGTACCTACTAAAGTGGCCACTGAGTGTATCTTCTGCTGCTGTAGCCCATCCACTTCAAGGTTCCACATGTTGTGCATTCAGAGATGTTCTTCTCCACACCACTGTTGGAACTCGTGGTTATTTTAGTTACTGTCACCTTCTTGTCAGCTTGTACCAGCCTGGCCATTATGGGGACAAGTACAGACATTACAGAAAAGAGAAGGAGAAGAGAGATAGGGAAACAGAATGGCTACAGTGTCGCGGGAATGCAGGCATCAAGGGCACAGATGTCATCATGAGAGATCGACTAAAAGAGCAATTGTTTTCACCTTCATTCTAATCAGGAATGTTATTATTTGCGGTTATATTGATATGAATAATGTAATGCATGTGTATATTCTGTACTGTCCTTCTTATTATTAATGAGCTTGAATGCTGTGACAAATGTGACCAAAGGCAGGCACACTAAACCCTTGATACTCAGATATCTGCCCTTAGCTTTGGCCCATTTCATATCTTCTCTACACAGAATAATGCTTTGAAATGCCAAGTGGCCTAAAAAATCTATTTTCTAAGCCAAACCTGATAAACCCATTTAGAATCAAATACCTCAGGGTATTTGCTTTGGTGAGTGTTTTGTTTTACAGTTAGGCTTTGAGAGCAGCAGGAACAGTAAAATAAATGTTCTTTTCAATAAGGATGCAGCACACAAATAATTCTCGCAACCTTCTGTTTTCATTTGAGTAACCCAGTGGAAATGAATGCATTGTATAAATAGAATGCAAGTTAAGGATTGATAGTTCATTAAAAATAAACTACTCTTGAAAGCTATCAAAAACATAACTATCTATTTGTGATGGAGAATTGTTTCTCATCACCCTTTTCAATGCAAACTTATTTTCACCTTGAATCATTTTCATGCGCTATTTTCTTTAAATATTGCAGAACAGCAGCTCAAAGATTCAAGATATCACTGCATCGCCATAATATGAGGTACTGTGGTGATTGTATCTGTAAAAGGTCACCTAAATTTCATCTTAGAAAGCAGAGAGAAAATATTCATCTCTTTTAATTGGCATTGTGTCAATTACATATGCATGATTTAGAATAAAGCATTTGACATCTTCCTTTTTTCCAAGTAGTTACATCACCTGCGTTGAGGTGATGAGATTCTGTAACACTCTCAATATGGTTACTGAAGATGTCAAATAAGTAATCTCAAAAGCAAATTCATTAAATAAATAACTTCACAACTTCACAGCTTCATAAAGGGAAGACAGACCTTGCTTTGATGTGGCACTCTTAGGATTACGGGTAAGATCATCAGCTTGGCCCAAAGGGCGTTCCTGATTCTTCTCCCACTTTATATGAATGCCCCTTGTGAGAAAGGTACTGACCAGGAGCAAAGATTTGTTAAATTTATTTTGTATATAGTATGAAAGTGCTCCTACAGGACAGAATGAGAGGTGACTTTATTGTACCAGGGATTTTGACAGGATTAATGCTAAAATGATAGGGGAAACTCAAACAAAGGGGATTCATTTCAAAATAAAGTGTCACCCATTCCAGATGTGTATGAACCTTTGGCATTCTCCACCCCATGACTGCGGAGGCTGAGTCACTGAATATATTCACATTTGAGAGAGTCAGATACTTGGACCATAAAGAACTTAAAGGTTATGCAATCAGGCAAGAAAGTAGAACTGAGGCGTTCACAAATTAACTGTGAACTAAATGGGAACACCAGAGAGCGAGAGAAGCAGGAGTGGGCTAATTGGCTTCTCATGCCTGCTATGTCCTTCAGTAAGATTATGGATAACCTATTACTTGAATGTCACTTTCCTGTACTAACTTTCCCTTGATTCCTTTAAGGTCTGAAAATCTGTTGATCTCTGTCTTGAATATACCCAGTGGCAGAGTCTTCACAACCCTCTTTGATGCAGATTTCCGAAGATTTGGTCTCCTGTGGATGAAGAGATTTCTTCAATGGTCTGAATGGCTAAGCCTTTACTTTGAGACTTGCATTCCAGGCTCCATACACCCAGCCAGGAGAAATATCAACTCTGGATTTACGCTCTCAAGCTCCATAAGAACACCTCCTGAACTCAACTGAGCACGAAGTGAACATGGTGGCATAGTGGTTAGCACATCGCTTTACAGTACCAATGACCTGGGGTTCAATTCCCACCACTGCTTGTAGGAACTCATACGTTCTCCCCATGACTGCGTGGGTTTCCTCTGGGTGATCCAGTTTCCTCCCACAGTCCAAAGACATACTGGTTGGTAGGTCAATTGGTCATTGTAAGTTGTCCCATGATTAAGCTAGAGTTAAATCAGGGCATTGCTGGGCGGCACAGCTTGAAGGGCCAGAAGGGCCTATTCTGCACTGTCTGAATAAATATACAAATAAATAAATCTTATGTGACAAAACCACTATCCCAGGAATCAGTCTGTCACAAGTGCATTCTTCCTTAGATTTAGACTAGATCCGTACATAAAATTCCAGATGCAGTCTCGCCGATGCCTCTGCAAATGGAGCAAAACTTATTCAAGTCCACTTGCAACAAAGACAACATACAATTAGTCTTTCTTATTGCTTGTGGACTTCCATTGATTGGTGTGCAGTTACAACCAGGTCCTCTGGAACACCAACACCATTCAGTCTTTAGAGACTCAAGATGCTGCTCGACTAGTCCAAAAGATTGACTGCCCATTTCCTTCCATAGATGTTGCCTGACCCACTGGTTTCCTGCAATGCGTTGTGCGTTGCTCTAGATTGCTGCATCTGCAGCCTCTTGTGTCTCCATGTTGTTTGACCTGCTGAGTTCCTCCAGCAGATCATTTGCTGTGTCATCTTTCAAGCTTTCACCATTTAAAAAATGGTCTTTCTTTCTATCTTTTTCTACTGAAGTGGATGATCTCACAATTTTCCACATTCCATTCTATACGTAACGTTTTTGCTCATTCATCTATCTGGAATATATTTCCCTGAAGGCTCTCTGCATAGTCCTCATAACACATTCTGCTTCCAAACTTTGCTTCATCAACAAATATATCCAATCCAATGAGATAGATTGTAAATAGGTTGGGCCCCAGCATCAAATCCTAATTTATTAGGCCTTCTGTCAGTCCAAGCACATCACACTCCTTACATCATCATTACTATTTCTTTCATTACACCTTCACGATGTTGGTTTTCAATGGGACTGGATATGTTTGTATATGTATCACTGAAAATTAACATGAAGGTATAGCATGCAATTAGGGAAGCAAATAGAACATTAGCCTTTATTGCAAGGTAATATGAGTAGCAGTTAGAAGTCAATTGCAATTATTTAGAGCCCTGATGAGACTGCACTGGAATAAGGATATACCTGTCCAAAAACAGTTTCACCAGAGTGATTACTGAGATGGAATGATATATTTTATCCTTAGCATGATTTTGTGGAGCTTGACAGGGTAGATTCATGGCTGCCGCTTCCCCAGGTTGGAGTGTTTAGAACGAGGTGCCACAGTCACCTAAATAAGGGTTTTGCCATTCTGGAATGGGGTAAGAAGAAGTTTCTTCACCCAGAAGGTGCTGAGTCCTTGAAATCCTCGAGCCAAGAGGACTGCGAAGGCTAGGATATTATGCTTTTCAAGATAGCATTGGACAGATTTTTGGATGTCAATGGAATATGGGGATGTGGATTTTGTGTGATGAGTTATGGTGATGCTGAGGTGAAAAGTTAGCTATAATATGAGTGAAAGGTGGAGTAGGCGTGAGGGATTGAATAAACCACTCCTGCACCTATGCCTCACTTTTTTGTATTCCTATCTCACTTTCCCCAAAATACTTTGGTCCATTGAGAAGTTAAACTGCCTCAAAGATTGGACTCCAAGATTATCAGAGTACACAGGATGCTAATCATGTTTCTAATCTAACAGTCCTTCACTCTCCAGTAACAGAGGTCCTGTAGCATCGACACAGGCCCTTCAGTCCACTGAGTCTGTGACAGCCACTTACAACAATCCTACAATGATCGCATTTATTTCTCCCATACTTGCATCAGGCCTCCCTGGATTTTACCACTTACCTGCACACCAGTGGCAATTTACCGTGGCCAATTAAGCTACTGCTACCAACCTGCATACTTTTAAAATGTGGGAGGAACACGGTAGCATAGTGGTTAGCACAGACACACAGACTACCCGGGTTCAATTCCCATCACTGCCTGTAAGGAGTTTGTACCTTCTCCCTGTGACCACGTGGGTATCCTTTGGGTGCTCCGATTTCCTCCCACAGTCCAAAGACGTACTGGTTGGCAGGCTAATTGGTCATTGTAAATTGTCCCATGCCTAGGCTTGGATTAAACTGGGGGATTGTTGGGCCGTGTGGCTCGAAGGGTCAGAAGGGCCTATTCTGCAGTGAATCTCAATAAACAATTTAAAAAAAGCTGGAGTACCTGGAAGAAACCTTTACAGTCACAGAGAGAAAGAACATTCAAACATCACACAGTGAGCATCAGGGGTCCGGCTTGAACCCAGGTCACTAAAGTTGTGAGGTAGGAGTGATGTTATCACTTCCCATCTAAGCAGGGGCACATCCCACACCTTAACTTCTCCTATTAGAGGATTCATAATTAGGGATTGAACCTGGGAAGGGGAATTCATTTGGATTCATTTGTTTCATTAGGATTTTGGAATTTCAGTTTTGATTATCTCAAAGGGCAGCTCAATGTACTTGTGTAAATAAGTGAACACAGGAACAGGACTCATGTAGACTATTTAGCCATTAGAACATGTTCTGACACTCACTGGTGCCGTGACTGATCTATCTCCTAATCCCATCTATTTGTCTTGTCAATATCCCTTAACATCTTTGGTTACAAAAAAGACCTACAACTGAAAATTTAGAATTCACAACTGATCAATCATCATTTGTAGGAAACTTGCAAATTTCAGGTAAAAGTATCTCCAGCCTCCACTTGCAAAAGACTTGACTCACAATTTTAAGCTATGCCTGGAGGTCTGAGCCTCTCCCCTACCAGCAAAAATGGTTTCTGTTTCTCCACCCTCTGGGTTCCCCTTAATACCTTGGAAACATCAATCAAATTACCCATCTAAAATTCAGTGAATACAACTCTAGTTAGCTTAGTCTCTCTAGACTTCCTATTATCAATTTAAATTTTTCTCTAGTGAGGAATTAATTGCCTCACCTCATGATATCTCAGACAATCTTGTATCATCTTTGCTTTTAATCACATTGCCTAGGGAGGTGCAGAAAGAATTTGCTGCTCTCCTTTTCGCAGCACAGTAATAGTATTGGGATTGTAGTTTGGGATAGCTTTATGAGCATGAACCTTCTGGAATCAATGCTTTAATAATTTATCAACAGCCGCACTCAGCGTTCAACTTATGGCAACTGGAGTTAACATTTGAACTAACCGCAAGATATCATATAAATTCTTCTCTTGGTGTTTACAAATAGCTCATGAATAAAATATATAAGACAGAAGTGAAAAACATACACATTTTCATTATCAGCAAAATAAAAGTGTTTCTTATGACTCCCTTCTTCTCTCCAACATCTTTGTATCACACCACACTCTGCACAATGCCAGCAGTTTACATCAGCGATTGTCTATGGTCTTTTGTTGCTGTAGCCAATCCACTTCAAAGTTTGACATGTTGTGTGTTCAGAGATGCTCTTCTGCACACCACTGTTGTAATGTGTGGTTATATGAGTTACTGTCACCTTGAACCAGTCTGGCCATTCTCCTCTGACTTCTTTCATTACAAAGTGTTTTTGCCCACAGAACTGTCACTCACTGGATGTTCTTTTTGCGCCATTCTCTGTAAACTCTAGAGACTGCTGTGTGTGAAAATCCCAGGAGATCAGCAGTTTCTGAGATACTCAAACCATCCCATCTGTCACCAATAATCACTCCATAGTCAAAGTCACTTAGATCACATTTCATCCCCATTCTGATGTTTGGTCTGCACAACAACTGAACCTCTTGACCATGTCTGTGTGCTCTTAAGCTGCCACATGATAGGCTGATTAGATATTTACATTAATGAGCTGGTGTGCAGGCATACTTAATAAAGTGACCACTGAGTGTATGTGGTGAATGACGAGATTATTGTACACTATCTGAAATACAGCAACTAACATCTTGTTGAATTTTAGTGTGTGGAATAATTGGATGAAAGCAAACATTTCCAGAACCTCGCTGTTTTTGGATGAAAATATTGTGAATGTGCTGTCACAGCTTGGCAAAAGAAACAGTGTGAAGTATCCTGAGATGCCCGCGACTGATCTGTTGAAAGCAGCCAAAGGAAGAACCTGTTCAATGTGTTGAAGGGAATGAGAAAAATATAACCCCTACAAGGGAAGTTCATAACAGTCAGGAACAGGTATATTTGAAGACAATTCTTGTGCCTTCCATATCTGGAGATTGTTTGGTGCTGAACGATTTGATGGCACTATGCTGAATAGCAAAAGCACTACAATTGTTCGGAATGTATGACCCATTTTCACTTGTTGGAGTTTTGCACCATCCTGCAATAAATATGCAAGAGTATTTCAGTCAATAGACGATGATATTCCATAGAGATATCCATGTCATGAGTAGTTCATTCAAAAGTAATGATCCTTGCTGAGGGATCGAGACATGAGAAAATTTCTCTTTGCATTAAATTATTAAGATGAATATGTGAACCAGAGAAGTGTTCAGGAGTTGGGCACTGACTGTTCAATTTGGTGTTTTATAAAAAGTCAGACAGAATTCATTGCCCACATTCTTCTGTGATTATGCCCTGAATGTTTTCTGATTAAAATCATTGAACTGTAATTCCAGATTAATTTTTATGATTGGGATATAATCCTGTTCAATTTAACATATCAAATCTTCCACCTCTTGTAACAACTAGTTTTAAAGACTGGTATTCTTGAGCCCAGAGGATGTGTGCCTGAAACTACACATCCCAGAACATTTTGAATATTCAGTCATGTCACACTCACCAAATGTAACCTTCAAGTTTCGTAATTCAATAAATATTATAATTTTATGGGCAAAGCTAAATGCTAGAAATCCAGTTCTCAGAAGCTGGAGGAATCGAAATTTCTGATTTTCCTGAAGACCTCAAAATGTAATAAAGTATCTAGCAAAAAAAACAAATAGTGAGAGGTAAGTTAATGTGCTTTATCTGACAAGCTCCAATTCTGTAACAGGTGCTGGACTCAATGGAGATAAAGGATGGAGGATGAAAGGGATTTCAAACTAATTTAACTTTGTTTGATTTTTTTACTTTATTAAGGACTAAACCTTGCTGCCTGGTGAAGTCTTTATGTTATGAAACCCTTGCTTCATTGTATTGCTCAAGTCTAATTTACACATTTTCAGATTTGTCTTTTTTAGAAATCTTAAGCCTACTAATGCATGACACCCAAAGGGTAATGGAGAAAGTGTAACACAAATAATATTAGAACCACTGAAAATTTATGATGCAGAAGGCAGTCATTTGACTCATTGTGTCCATATTGTTTTAAAAAGAGCTCCCTGACACCAGGTCCATTGCTCTTCCAGACAGGACTGTTCAAGTACTTTTAAAATATTAGAGTTTCTGCCTCTTATCACACTTTCAGGCAGTGATATCCAGCCTCCCATCACCCTCTAAATGATAAGATTTTCACGTGTATTCCATCCAGTCCTTCTAACCATTACTATAAGTATACATTGCCAGTCTTTGATCCTTCTGTTAATGGAAATAGATCTAATTGTGCATGTTTCAATGAGTTCAAGCACACAGTCTTCAGCATCACAAACCCCATTATTATAGATTAGTACATAGTACATAGAGATCAGAGAACTTATATAGAATGAGGAAACGGTAAAGAAATTGAATAATTTAATGCCTTTCTTATTGGAATTTTGGAAAACTGAGAATCCAAAGCAAAAGTAATAGTAAAAGAAATTAGCATTAGTTGAAAAAACTATTGGAGATATTGATGAGCCTGAAAAATGATAAACTCTGTGGTTCCGGTTATCTTTTTTCAGTGTTCCATAGATTCCTACAGATTGGACTGGAGCAAATGTGACTCCATTATTTAAAAAAAAGGGTTACAGAAACAGCAAAGCATTGACCTATTAGCCTGACATTTATAGTTAAGGAAATGCTGGGATCTTTTAGGTTGTGATAGCAGGATACTCGGAAAATAGTATTGTCATTGGCCAGGATCAACATAGATTTATAAATGAGACATAATGTTTGGCTAAACTTTGAAGATGTATCTAGTAGAATGGGCAAGGGGGATATGGTGTGAACAGAAATGCTGAGTATTTTTAAATGTGGAAGACTGGGTAATATTGACATTCAAAGGATCTGAGTGTCCTATGCACAAGCCAGTAAAAGGTAACATATGGGTGCAGTGGGCAATTAAGAAGACAGATGGATTGTTGGTCTTTATTGAGAAGGATTTGAGTGCAAAAGAAAAGATGTCTTAATATAATCATGTAGAGTTTTGGTGGGACCATACCTGCCTTATTATGTCCAATTTTGATCCACTTTCTTCCAAAAACAATATACTTGCAATCAAGGAAGTGCAGCAAAGATTCAACTTTCTGGCAACTGAGTGAAAGATCTGTTATACAGAGAGCTGATGTTTTGGGACACGTAGGGATAGTTTACTAGCGAACTCTCCTCTATCTTACAGTCTAGATGAAGAATCTTGACCTGAAATATTGACTATCCACTTTTCTCCATAGATACTATCTGACCCACTGAGTTCCTCCAGCATTTTGCATTTTGTGTTTTGCTCCATATTCCACCATCTGCAGTCTCTCAAGTGTCTTCTGTCTGTCATATGAACAGATTGAGTAGATCATGCCTCCGGTTATAGTTTAGATGAATGAGAGGCAAACTCATTGAAACATACAAAATTCTTAAGAGGCATAGACCATTAGGACAGAAATGAGGAGAAATGCATTCATTCAAAGAGTAGGGAAAGCTTGGAGTTCTCAACATATGAAGCCTATGATTGCCCAGGCAATGACTACATTGATGGAGCAATACCCACAAAACACTGGAGGAGCTCAGCAGGAGGAAGGCAGCACCTATGGAAATGAATAAACAGTCAATTTTTCAAGCCAAGACCCTTGATCAGACTGGAAAGGAAGCAGGAACAAGCCAGAATAAAATGATGGGGAGAGGGGAAGAGTACAAGCTCACAAGTGATAGGTGAAGCCAGGTGAGGGGAAAGGTAGGTGGGCGGGGAAGGAGGGATAAAGTGAAAAGCTGGGAGGTGATAGGTGGCTAAAGAAGAAGGAATCTAATGGGAAAGCAGAGTGGACCATGGAAGAAAGGGGAAGAAAGTCATTGAAGGATTTCTGAATATCAGAGGAATCAAGGGACATATTCACTGTCCATTTCCCTCCACAGTTGCTGCTTGATCCATTGATCTCCTCAAGCATTTTGTTTCTTAGTCCAGATTCCAGCATCTATAGTTTCTTGTCTCCAAGTGTTATGAAGATAGGGTACAAACATGGCACTGAGATAAGAAAATCAGCCAAGATCTTGTTGAATGATGGAACAGGAATAGATTATTCCTGTTCCTTTTTCTTAATTCATTATTGTTTTCTCGGGGTTGTTGCTTTGAAAGGAAGTAGATTATTTCTATCTCTTAGCAATAGATTTTGGAGACTTATTCAATAAATTTTCTAATTAAGAAAATAACTTATGCCTTACATAAAATTAGTTTGTTTCTAATTCAAAGTTTCTTATACCAGACATCATATAATATATCTTTTAATGATATATCATATAATGATGTCTGTAAAAGATATAAAGGTCTCATTAGGAAAAGAATTCAAGAAATCAAAATTTGTATTGCATTGAGTTAAAATCATTGATTCCTTTCACATTTCAGCTATGAAGTGTATTATAAAAAGCGACTATTAAATTGCATACCTGTGCTGTTATACAACACATATATTGTTCCAAAAGTACCATTGGAAAATTAATCAACCACTCATATGAACAGATTAAAACCCATAGGCCATTTATTATTAAATATTGCATTTTGAAGAGTGCAGTATGCTGTCATCCAGATAATCAAATATCTTTTGTTCTTAACTAATTAGTCTTCTGCTGGATTTACTCCTGAAATATGGTTTATCATGCATTAGAAGTTGGTTAGTTTAATCACATAATACTCCATTCTGTCAAGAATAGGTTTCTTGTCTCAACCCTCTTAAGTGGGTAATGGTGCATGCAAGGGTTTACACGGATGTTCATGCACCAATAGCAGATTGTAACTTACATCTCCTTCACTTTGACAATACTGATCAAAGTGTCAAAATGGCATGGTAGTGTAGCGGTCAGCATAATGCTGTTACAGTGCTAGCGATCAGCGATCGGAGTTCAATTCTGCTGTTACTTGTAAGGAGTTTGTATGTTCCTCCCCTATAACCGAGCTGGTTTCCTCCCACATTCCAAAGATGTACGGGTTAGGCCTAGGGTTAGTAAGTTCTGGGCATGCTATGCCGCAAGCATGATGACACTTGCAGGCTGCCCCCGCCACATCTTCAGGCTGTGTTGGTTGTTGACACAAATGATACATTTCACTGTATTCTTCAATGTACATGTGACAAATAAAGCTCATCTTTAATCTTTAATCAACTTAAAACCTCGATAGCATCACCGATCAGAAGTTTCTTTAAGCTAATGGAAAACTTAAATAAATACTTTAGTGACTAATAAAGTCGGGAACACTAATTCAGAGCTGAACGCACCTTCAATGCAGCAGTAAAGTTGAGTAGCAGTCTAGATTTATTTTCCCTTCCTTTCTAAAAACATTGGCTATTCTTTTCCTGTGTTGCTCCTTCATGTTGCTAAACCTGTCAAAATTTCCTTCACCGGCTTCAACTTGAAGCAACAGCTCTCACTGATTAACAAGTACTTTCCCTAAATAATAGCTCTTAGTGATTACCCCCACACATTGCTAGGCCATTCAGTGATCATCAATACCCTGGCAGAGCAGAAAGCTTGCCTGCTCTCAACTTGCATGAGTGGCTGTCGTTTGATAGCAATTACATGCAGGAACCTTGGCTGATGTATTTCGATCTTCTCCTGCCGTTCCCAGCTCAGATCAGTTGCAAAGATTTGACCTCAAAACAATTCTAGTTGCAGAGCTCGGGTTCACTCTAAACGGGCAGTGTACCAGCTGAATTACTCAGGCAATGCCATAGCACAGAATTTATTTTTTGAGGGAATAAACTTATGACAATATTTCCTGTAGTTTTTGATCTTCAAACAGTTTTTCCCAAGGTACTCCATCAACATCCTTCATAATTTTCAGTCCATCCATCAAGACGTTTTTTTCCTCGCTTCTTTCTGAAGATAAGTGAAACGCCTTCATAAACCTCGTCAATACCATTTTAATATATACATATCTGTGCACTTGCTCAATACCTACAACCCATGGTGAGGGTAAAGAAACTTGCATTAATTAAGAAGAAATGAACAAATGTTTAAAGATGCAAGAATAGACAGGAAGACAATGACTGAGATTGCTTCATGAAATGCTCACAGCTGGGGATGGGGGTGAGAAACTGCCACACTTCGTTGCTTTCAGGTCAAAAGAATGCCAAGTTACAATATTTATGTAAAATACCTTAAAACACCAACGTGGCTGTCTAATGTCCTTTAGGGAAGAAATCTGTCATCCTTACCTGGTCTGTCCTGTGCATGATTCTAGACCCGCCAATGTGGTGGATTGCTACATACCCTCTATATTATTTACTTATTTGCTTAGCGATACAACGTGGAACAGGCCCCTTCTGGCCCAACGAGCCACACCGCCCAGCATCCCACCAACTTAACCCCTAGCCTAATCACAGGACAATTTGCAATGATCAATTAACCAACTAACCAGTATGTCTTTGGACTGTGGAAGGAAACTGGAGCACCCAGAGGAAACCTACGTGCACACACGAACAATGCACTGTACAAACTTTCTTACAGAGGACACCAGAATTGAAATCTGACCTCCGACGTCCTGAACTCTGATAGTGTTGCGCTAACTGCTACACTATCATGGCACCATAATATTGAACTAGCAAGCCATCCAGTTCAGTTAGCAATAGAGTAAGATAAAATAAAACCGGCCTTGCCAGCAACCCCAGTCAAAAGAGTGACTAATTAAAATAGGTTCTATGGATTTCTCCTCGACATTCATTGAATAATGCAGAGTATTGTTGGAACTTCATGCAAGCTGAACAAAGTTAAAGCAGTGACACTATATCCTACCAACAGCATAGACTGCTATAGGTATGCAAGGTTCACACAGGATGTGTTTCACAGGACACCATCAGCAGAAGTTAATCAACCAAAAATCATCTTTGTACACTTCCTTTTTAATAATGGTTGTTCAATCAATGGCGCTTAAAACGATATGGACAGCAGGGTGGTGCAGTTAATGCCTTCCAGTCCCAATAACCCAGGTTCAATACTGACCTTTGGTCTTTTTTATGTATGTTCTCCTTCTGACTTCATGGGCTTTGGCTATGTGTTCTTGGTTTTTCCACATCCCAAAGACATGCAGTTAGGTTAATTGGCTATGTAAATAACTCTTATGGATAATGCCCAAATGTATTCAAAGTGAAATTGTTAGATACGCGAATGAGAATGAATTGCATGGATCAGAAACATGATAGGGAAAATAAGAGTAAAGGAATTGCAATGGACCTGATAGTCTGAAGAGTTTCCTCTGGTATTATTCAAAGGCTATGTACAAGATGGTAGTGTATTAACATATGAATGCTATATTACGTTGCTTTGGAAAATTTCATATTGTTTCACTTTTTATAAAGAGAATTACAACACTATTATTCCTCAAGTATCTGTAAAGCTACTTGGTGGCAATGAGATGAGCAATTCTCATCTTCAAAAACTGGTTGAAAATGACGAAGTGATATCAGTCAAGTGTTCTGAATCAATCCTGGCCAGAGTTTGCACTAATGAGGCAGATTGCCAAAACTTCACGGCAGCTCAAAGGTAGAAAAGCCACAATAAATAAATCTCAGCTTTATTCATCCTGAAATTAGGTCCTGAGGTACAAATAATGGAATTACCCATTGTGATAACCAGTTTTTGGCTCCCCAGAATCTGTAACTAATTATTAAATTGGTAATCTCACTGAGAGATGTTATAAAGGGGAAATATAAGAAGCATAAGGGTCAGCTAGATCCTGTGGGAAGTAATTTACTAAAACTGTGGCTAAGACAAAATCATGGAAATTAACAACAATACTGGTGACTCAAAATACGAAGTTTTTTTATGAAGTGCTGACATACATCACCTGAGGTGAACAGAAATTTGCATTAAAATTACAACATAAAAAGAACATCACATCACTAATTAGAATTAATATGCCTGTGATCTCTCAGTCCCAAACCCACATTCTGTCAATAATCTATTGGAATAATCTCAGGAGAGAAGGTCTTAGTAACAGTAAATTCAAAACAATTGAGCTAAAATAAGTGATTAAATGGTTCATTCAAATTCATCTGCAGTTTCCCTCTTTCACCATTACAATATTGAATCCAATGGGATCAGTTTCTTAACAACCAACAAAAAATCTTTTTTCCCCTTTTCTTTGATGAATCCAGTTAGTTATTTGGCCAAAATCTACTCAATGCCTTAAATATATGCACTGAAGTAAATTGTGTTTCCCTCCTTAAGAGCCCAATATCTCTTCCAACAAATGTATTTAATCCTAAATCTGGTATGTTGTATAACAAATGTGGAGGGAATATGCATAAGGTGCTAAATTATAAATAACTACTCACTCCTTGTCCTTTCCCCATAAATCTGTGGAACTCAATCCCATGGACGGCTGTGGACGCCAAGTCATTGAGTATATTTAACACTGAAATAGGTAGGCTCTTGATTAATCAGGGCATCAAAGGGTAGGGGGAAGAAGGCAGAAGAATGGGGTTGAGATGGATAATAAATCAACCATGATGGAATGACAGAGCAGACTTGATGGACTGACAGGGTCAAATTCTACTCCTACATCTTATGGTCCTATGAAACAATAACTTCAGTAGGTGAACCTTGCATCCTTTACAATTGCCTGTGTAGTAGATAAAATATTTTTATCTTAATTTGTTTATTGAACTTAACAATTTCCCATTGCACCACAAAAGAAGCGGGGGTCACTTGAAAATAGATATATGAATTGAATTCTTTTGCCATTCATAGTGGTGCAGTGAGAAACCTCCAAGTTCCAATGACCCAGCTTCAGTACTGACCTCAAGTCCATTTTACGTGGAGCTCTCATATTCGCCTTGTGATTTCATTAGAAGGAAATACTGTAAAAAAGGTGGTAAAATACAAGTGTTCATCACCTGCAAGCATTCAAAGGTCAAGAGCACACTGCCCATGATTACGTGATATCCTAGCCGTAAAAATATTCCATCCTTGCTTTCCCTCCTTGCAGAACCACGCATGAGTTAGACACATGAATATGCAGGCAATAGAAGGCTATGGATTGCCTGCAGGCAAAAGAGATTTAGTTTAATTTGGCATTGTGTTCGGCACAAACATTGTGGGCTGAAGGCCCTGTTCCCCTGCTGTGCTCTTCTATGTTCTGTATCCTTTCCAACTCCAGCACTTACAGGCTTACAATGCTACCGCAAAACTGACTACTACCCATCCTGAATTTATCTATTTCATTCTACCTTCAGCTACCAGAGTCCTATGCTCTGGAATTCCAGCCCTAAACTCCTCCGCCTCTCAAACTCCTTTACTACTTTTAAGAAATTCTTTAAACATTTACTGTCATGTCTTTCTTTGTAGTTCATCATCAAATTCTTGCAAACTATGTTCTTCTGAATCACCTGGGGAAGTTCTGGTACATTAGAGGCTGTTTAGAGCAGGAGTTGTTGCTGATATGCTACAGTAGTTGGTGAGATACCTTACTCCACTGTCTATGGACAAAAATATCACAATGAAACTGACAATAAGTACATACATAAAATCATTGAGTCATAGAATGCTACAGCACAAAAACAGGCCCTTCAACCCATCTAGTCCGTGCTGAACTATTATTCTGCCCAGTCCCATCGATCTACAGATGGACCATAGCTCTCCAGACCCTTCCCATCCATGAACCTATTGAAACTTCCCTTAAATATTGAAATCACTCAATGTCCACCACTTCCGCTGGCAGCTCGTTCCATACTCTCACCATCCTCTGTTCCCCCATTTTCCCCTTAAACATTTCACCTTTTACTTTTAACCCCGACCTCTAGTTTCAGTCTTACCCAATTTCAGTGGAAAAAACCTGCTTGCATTGACCCTATCTATACCCCACATAATTTCCTATACCTTGATTAAATCTCCCCTCATTCTCCTGTGCTCCAGGAAATAAAGTCCTAACCTATTCAACCTTTCCCTATAATTCAAGTCCTTAAATCCCAGCAACAACATCCTTGTAAAGGATATTGATATTGGTTATTTAAAAACCTCATTATGACTAAATTGACCAAATAAAATCATATTTGTTTAAAATAATTAATTATATTTTTTATTGAAGAGAGGAACAAAAATGCCTTTGAATTCCCTCAATCCCTTTTTCCCATTACATTTATAAAAATAAATAACCATAAAGTTTTCTTATTTAACTCCCAAGCCGTTTCTTCCAAAATATTAACTTTTTATGTGCACTTCACTGAAGTTTATATTTCTGAAGATGAAATATTCCTCATATCTGTCTGCACAGATTAAAAGGGTAAGAAGAGCAAGTGTGCCAAGTGTTAAAGCGAACCTGCCAGCTGGCACATGAGACTACAATTCCTCAATTTAATATCTCCCACTATAAAGGCTTTTTATAAATGTATTGCTCCACTTTCATTATAACCAGTGGGAAACTATTTTATCCCTTCCTCCTCTGAGGAGAAATTGTTTTATTTTAATCGTCTGCATCCCTAGATCCCTAGCACAGTAACACCAAAGATTAACTGGTTGGGACGAGATTGGAAGGGGACGGAAGAAAAAGACTAAATAAATTTCTTTCACCATAAAACAAAGTTCCATCCAGGAAAAAAAAACATAGAATATAAGAATGCACAAGTTAATTTAATAGCCTAATGGTGCACAACATTACACACTTGGGCGCAGTGAGATAGTTTATAATTCACACAGGCACATCTGGAAGATGAAATCCCTCAGCCTTAAGGGAGCATTACATTACTCTTTAGCATCCTACCAGTCCCAAGTCAGTTGTACTATTTATATCATGTTTTCAGAGACATTAAAATACATAATAATGCAATTAAAAATAATCGTGGCAATTCTTGCACCTCACATTACTTGAAAGCAGTTTTTTTTTGTTAGAATTAGCTTCATCTCCTGGATGCAATATAACTGAAAGTAATTGACTTTCTCCAAAGGTAGAACCAAGATTTCTTGTGTGTATTTGATGCATTATTTTCTGCAGGTATTTGGAGCCATGGATTCATAGCATTAGATCGAGGCCCGGGGACCAAATCGGAAGTCCGGAAGTCGAGGCTTGTTGGCCAGAGTCCCAGGTCTGCGAATCTCTGCAAGTCCACGTACAAATCCGGGTTGGCTGGAGACTGAAGAATGCTTGTGGTCTGTGTATGTGTGTGTGTGGGGGCGGGGAGGAAGGGGAAAGAAATGGGTTTGTTTTGACTGGGGTTATTCGATACTTGCAGGCCAGAAGCACACCTTTGGGTGTGTTGCTTGTTGACACAAACAATGAATTTTACTATATGTTTCAATGTACATGTGATATATAAACTTGAATGTTGAATCAGGGTTAAACAGCATAGAAACAGGCTCTTCAACCAACCACATCAATGCCAACCATCATGCTATCTATACAAATCCCACTTGTCTGCGTTAATTCCATGACCTACATCTTACTCATGTGAATACCTGTCCAGATACCCATTAATTGCTGTTACTGTTCCTGCTTCCACGAGCCCCTCTGGCAGCTCTTTCCAGATGCTATCTACTACCTGCATGGAAAATTTACCCCTCAGAGCCCTTTCAAACCACCTCCTTCTCAGCTTAAACCGATACCCTCTAGTTTTAACCACCCTCCCACGTAAAACAAACTCTGACCATCTATCCTTTCTACACCTCTCATAATTTTATAACCCTCACTCAGTGTCCTTTGCTCTATGGAAAACAGATTTATCTATGAATCACGTTCTCTATCCAGACAATATCTTTGTGAAACTTTTCTGCACCATCTCTGGCTTAACTTTCCTGTAGTGTGCTGAACAGAAATGCATACGATATTCTAGTTAAGGCTGGAAGACCATGCACCTTCCAGCCACCCAGTCTACCTGTGTTGCTGCTTTTGAGGGATTATGTGTTATAGTACGCACACAACTGCGCGGTTTAGACACTCCGATTCTCCGGAGTATGGATAGCTGGTGCAGTCCCTCTAAAGACTCTGCTAGTTGGTGCTCATGTTTTGGCACCAAGATCTGGATAGTTAAAGAGCACCTGAACATAGGTTTGGTGCTCAATCGTCAGCTCAGCCATGGTTCAGTCTGCGATTGTGTTTAGGATTTCTGTCTCTTTAGGTTCTCGTCTACCATCTAGTCAAGAACCCAGTTCTCGTCTCAGTCTCAAAATCGAGTCTCGATTCTAGTCTCGGATACTCCGGCACTTGGGGCCTCTTGTCACAGTACGATTGAGTCAACATGGACCCAATGGGGTATAGGAGTCTCATGTCAGCTGTGGCCGGCCATAATGAGAAGATCTCAAGACAGGGTTTGGAGATACACGACTTTCTCCTCGCCAGGAAGCCAGAGTCGCTCGGGTGAGGCTGTCGGTCACAGTGCAGAGTCAGTCCGACTTCCAGCCCTGGAGAGGCTCGGCGGTGACCTGGGTCCTAACTGCGGCTTCCTCACACTTTGCTCGTTGGTTTTTGAACTCCAGCTGTCCCGGTGCCCTACAAGGTGCGGAAAGGTGGCCTGGAGAGCTCTGACCTGGGCCACCGTGCATTAGGAATGGAGGTCAGAGATTTACTCTGATTTAGAAGAGGGTGTTCCATCTTCCCGCCAGAGCTAGCACATCCTTGGACCGTCTGATGAAGTTGTGTCAAGATAGTCGGTCAGCTGCTAAACACAACACGTTTCGGACTTTGGCCAAGGAGCGCGGCTGGAATGGGGAGGCCTTGGCCACTCTGTACCACCACGGACTCTGAGATGTATTAAAGGATGCCCTTGCTTTGGGAGAGCCAGTAGAGGACTTCGAGGCTCTGATTGATTGGTCCATCCACCAATAATCACCTGACAGATCTCGGAAGTGGGATTACCTCAAGAGGTCGAAGAAGGCTAACCCAAGCCCGGCCTCATCACTTCATAGTTCCACTTCCAGACCTCGGACAATGACCAGCCCATCTCCTGTTCAAGACACAGTCAAGCCAATGCAAGTCGGCTGCACAAGACTCTCCGCCAATGAGAAGTCCCGGTGTTGGAGTCGAGGTTGGGGCAATTACTGTGGGGAAGCAGGTTACCTGTGGGCCAAATGTCCAAAGCTGCAGCCGTCAGGAAAACTGCTCAAACCATCCAGTGTCAGGGGGACTGTGACGGTAACAGCCACTACTCCCATCCCGACAGATTCCAGCAGCATGCTGAAGATGGAGATCTCTTGGAGGAAGAACTGGTGAAAGGTGAATGCCTTTGTGGGCTCTGGGGCAGCTGGGAATTTCTTAGACTTGGGGACGCCCCGTCAGCTTAATGTACCTCTGCAGGTGTTGAGCCAGCTCATAACCACAACTGCCATGGATGTGTGTCTTCTTCAGTCTGGGCAGATCCTGCAGCAGACATCGGTTTTGTGAATGAGAATAGGGGAACATGCGGTGAACATTTGTTTTCACGCTATAGATTCTCCTCATATACCCCTGATCCTTGGGCACCCTTGGCTGTCCCAGTATAACCCTTCCTTGAGCTTGGAGGAAGGGAGAATCATCACATGGTCATGTGTTTGCAAGAGGGAATGTTTTCGGTTTTCATGTTTGACCTCCAGACTCTACTGAGACCAATGGCCGACGAGGAGGCAGACTCTTGCTTAGGGTAACCTATATCCTTCAGGAGACCCAGTCATGTCTCCAAGGGCAGACAAGCCAGCTCCAGTCAACAGGATCATGCGAGTTCCGATCCTGAGGTGCACTGGAACTGGAGAGAAAAGGTCTCCAGTTCAGGAAAAAGCTAAGGAGCCTGCCAAGGAGGTGCCCAAGAATTCTGGAACCTGAGCAGCCAAACCTGAGGGAACTAGTCGCCAGGGCCCACTAAGGGAAAGGCTCCTAAATATAGATCCTTGGAGCCTAGTCCCAGGAAATCAGACTATTCACAGCACCTCATTGCCATCGTCTGAGGATACAGATGAAGATTTGGACTCTGATTTGGTCAAGAGTCTAAAGTAGGATAAAAACTCTGATTTGGATTCTGCTTTGACAAAGGACTCTAGTAAACCTATGGAGGAGACTCCAAAGTCTGCAGAATTGTCCCCGGTACCTAAGGAGCCTTAGGAGCCATCCTTGGAGGGATTCTTGGGGGTAGCTGCAAACCCGAGTTGGTTGAAATTCCCTCCATCGACAAGGATTTGGAAGAGGCCTTCAGCAAGGGGAAGGCTTTGACTCTTCCACAGCACTGAAACTACAACCGTGCAATAGATCTACTGCCTGGTACTCGTCCTCCACGGGGTCAATTATACACACTCTCTAGCTTGGAGAGACGCACTATGGAGGAGTACATACAAGAGGCACTTGCCATGGGATTCATTCAGCCCTCACCTCACCAACCAGCACAAGCTTCTTCTTGGTACAGAAAATGAATGGAAGCCTGTGGCTGTGCATGGATTATAAAGGACTGAATTGCATAACGGCCAAGATTTGTTACTGCCTTTCACTCATGAGCATTGCTTTCAAGATACTCCAAGGGGCAAGAGTATTCTCCAAGCTAGACTTAATGGAGTGCGTATAGTCTGGCCCACATAAAGGAGAGTGACGAATGGACGACTGTATTGAACAAGGCACTGTGAGTAACTGGACATGTCCTTCAGCTTTGTGAACATGCCAGCAGTTTTCCAGGCCTTCATAAATGATGTGCTCCAGGATGCTCTCCATAAGTACACCTTCGTCTGCTTGGACATCTTAATTTTCCATGGAGGAGCATGTTGCTGACATCAGAAATATCTTAAACAGGCTCCTAGATCATGGACTTCATGTTAAGCTGGAAAAATCTGAATTTCATGTGACCACAGTTTTATTCTTGGGTTTTATCATCTCTAATGGCAATCTCAAAATGATCCTACTAAGCCACAGGCAGTCAGAGATTGTCCACAACCATCCAGTGTGAAACAAATCCACTGATTTCTGGGATTTGCCAATTTTTATAGAAGTTTAATCAGGAACTTTAGCTCAATGGTGGCTCTGCTGATGGTACTAACTGAGAGATTCAAGAGTCCTTTTGCTTCGACTACCAAAGCGGAGGCAGCTTTTCCTGAACTCAAACAGCGGTTCACAACAGCTCCCATTTTGGTCTCACCTAACCCGGACATCCCCTTAATCATAGAGGTGGACACCTCGGATATTGGAGTGGGTGCAGTGTTATCTCAACGGATACCCTCGGACAATAAGTTGCACCCATGTGTGTTCTTCTCCAGGTGTCTATTCCCAGTGGAGGTGAACTATGATATCAGAAATAGGGAGCTTCTCGTGGTCAAATTGACATTGGGGGAATGACGTCAAATTGACTGGGGTCAACAAATCAAAAATCAGACACCCTGTCTCGTCAGTTTGACAAACCCGAAAAAGAGGAGCAGCCTACCACCATTTTGCCCAAACTAAGGCAATAGCACCCATTCGTTGGGGAACCAACATGCTTGTACGCAAGGCACAGG
This sequence comes from Hemitrygon akajei, assembly GCF_048418815.1. Lineage (NCBI taxonomy): Eukaryota > Metazoa > Chordata > Chondrichthyes > Myliobatiformes > Dasyatidae > Hemitrygon > Hemitrygon akajei. The sequence continues at coordinate 41,086,569 of NC_133141.1, forward strand.
CACAAGGGGTGATTCTCCAGGTTGTCCGTTCATTCCAAGTTCTATCATGTCTAATGTCCTTCAATGGGGACACTCATCTAGAATGACCACTCACTGGGGTTCACCAGAACCCTCGAGCTCATTAAGAGGAGATACTGGTGACCTGGAATGACTAAAAAAAAAGTCCAACAAGATGTGCAAGCATGTGAGGTATGAGCCCGGAACAAGGAGCCCTGCACCCAACCTCAAGGGCTCTTTCACCCTCTGCCTGTTCTGGATAGACAATGGGCGCACATTTCCATAGACTTTGTCACGGGTCTTCCACCTTCCAAGGGGAAGACTGTCATTGTGGTGATCATAGATGGCTTTTCAAAAGCCTGTAAGTTCATAGCATTGGACAAACTACCGTCGTCAGTGGAGATGGCTGAGATTATCCTTCATCAGGTTTTCTGGGTCAACAGATTTCCAGTGGACATTATTTCTAATCATGCTCCACAGATTGCTTCGCGTTTTTGGAAAGATTTTGTACACTGATTGGGACTATGGCAAGCCTTTCCTCTGGGTTTCCAACAGTCAGACAGAGCAGGTAAACCAGGATATGGAGTGAACCCTGAGATGCCTGGCTTCAGAAAGACCAGACGAGTGGTGCAATCATTTGATGTGAGCAGATGTCACACATAACACACTATAGCATTCTACGCATGGGATGTCCCTGTTTGAATGCCAGTTTGGGTATTCTTCCCTGAGCAGGAGACTGAGGTTAGGGTTCCTGCTGCTGTAGATCTCATTAGGCACTGCAAGGAAAAATGGATGAAGGCGAGGGAGATTTTGTTGGCCTCTACCCGTAAGTCCAAACTGAAGGCCAACCGTAAGAGAAGACAGGGCCTAGCTTTGCAGCTTGGGCAAGAAATTTGGGTTTTCCCACTCAAGATTTGCCTCACTGGGTGAAATCAAGGAAACAGCTGCCAAAGTTCACCAGGCCCTTCAAGGTCCTAACAAAAATGAACCCGGTAGCTTACACTTTGCAGCTCCCCAAGACCCTTAAGATTATTCCCACCTTCCATGTATCCAAGTTGAAACCAGTGAGGACCATTCCTTTACCCCACTACCATCAGCCCTGCTGCTACCCAGATTTGTTGATGGAGAACAAGTCTTCTCCGTAAAGAAACTTCTGGATTCACTAATTGTTCACAGTGTTCGGCGTTTCTTTGTTGACTAGGTAGGGTTTGGACCCGAGGAAGGGTGCTGGGTTCCAGAGAGGGACATCCTGACCCATGAATACTGTCAACATCACCCCAAGCAGCCAGGGTCATCAGGAATCAACCATAGGGAAGGGTATCCTGTTACAGTACACACCTGACCATGCTAGCCTCTGGGGTGTAGATGTTCTGATTCTCCAGAGGATAGATAGCTCGCACTGTCCCTTTAAAGATTCAGGCATACTCCACTAATTGGCAGCCATGTTTTGGTGCCATGATTTGGATATTTAAAGAGCACATGAACTCAGGTTCCGTGCTCAATCATCAGTTCTACTTTGGTTCAGTTTGCGATTGCATTTAGGATTTCAGTCTTGTTTGGGTTCTCGTCTAGTCTCATTAGGTTCTCATCTAGCATCAAGAACCCTGTTCTCATCTCAGTCTCAAAATCGAGTCTCGATTCTAGTCTCGGACACTCCAGCACTTGGGTCCTCACCATCCTGGCCTAGGCCTCCTGTCACACTATGTCCTGCAACTCCAAGGACTCCCATAGCCCTGACGTTCACTGGCTATGTCCTGCCCTGGTTCAACTTCTCAAAATGTATCACCTCACACTTGTCTGAGTTAAATTCCATCTGCCATTTACTTGCCTATTTTCCCAGTTGATCTATATCCTCTTATAATCTCAGACATTGTTCTTCACTGTCACTGCACCACCAAATTTGGTGCTATTCAGAAACTTATTAATCATGCCAATTACATTCTCATCCAAATTATTAACATATATGACAAACACCAGTGGGCCGAGTATTGATGCCTGAAGCACAACACTAGTCACAGGCCTCAAATCAGAAAAACATTCCTCCAATGCCACCCTCTTTCTCATATTACCACGCCAATTGTGTGTCCAATTGGCTGGCTCACACTAGATCCCATGTGTGCCACCCTTCCACACAAGCCTAAAATGTTGGACTTGTTAAAGGTCTTGCCAATGTTACTGTAGACGACATCCATCACCCTGCCCTCATCAATCATCATGGTCACCCCTTCAAAATACTCAATCAAGTTCATGAGACATGATTTTCCATGCACAAAGTCATGCTGACTATCCCTAACCAGACCTTAAAAGAAACTACATGGGTTTATTAACTTTCTCCATTTGGAACTTTAATTCTCCATAGAAACTTAATTGCAAAGAATGGATAGAGCTATTCAAAGTAAGGTAATTCTCCATTTGTTTCGATCCAAACTGCAGAAGATCCCTGAGTGCATCAATAAGACTTTCTCATTTGCAAAGCCAAGATTGAAATGGTTGAGAAACAAACTACTGTATTCCATAGCATTTCTTTTCCAAATAAAAGCTGGAAAAATCACTAATGTAAATCAAAAATGATATGGTGAGTAGTGAATAGTCACTACAAGATCAGACTAATGCCACAGCAGTGAACTGCCAACCATCTGAGAAATGTTTAAGTCGGCCTCACTAACAATGAGTTTGCAGCGTTGTAAAGATGATAATTTTGCATTTGCACTAATTTAACTCATGTGACAACCTGTAAAAAGTATAATTTTCTTTAGGTACCATTATTGAACGGAAGTCTTAATAACTCCAGCTGATATTCACCATTAAGCTGCCTTAAATAATGCTATTGTACATCATTCAACCATGCAAGCTAATAATCCCCTCCTTGCATAATGAGATGATATAGCAAATCAGAAGGAAGTCTTTAAGTACTTTAATGGCACAATAGAAAATCTCCTCTACAAACATTCAAAAAAAAAGCAAAGTTTAAGTGTTCACAATTGAAGTAGAGTTACTGGAACACGAGCAACTCTGCAACACACACGAAACGCTGGAGGAAGACAGAAGGTCAGCAGCGTCTATGGAAAAGAATAGAGAGCTGACATTTCAGGCTGAGTCACTTCTTCACCCCGAGTCCTGACGAAGGGTCTCAGCCCCTAACCATCAACTCTTCATTCCTTTCCACAGATGCTGCCTGACCTGCTGAGTCCCTCCATTTTGTGTGTTTTGCTCTGGATTTCCAGCATCTGCAGAATCTCTTGTGATTCTGAGTTCCTCTGCACTGTTTGATCCCAGATACAATATGTGGGTAAGTACAATGAGTAATTTTGCTTTAACTTATATATAGTAAATAGATAGATAGATAGATAGATAGATACTTTATTCATCCCCATGGGGAAATTCAACTTTTTTTCCAATGTCCCATACACTTGTTGTAGCAAAACTAATTACATACAATACTTAACTCAGTAAAGAATATGATATGCATCTAAATCACTATCTCAAAAAGCATTAATAATAGCTTTTAAAAAAAAGTTCTTAAGTCCTGGCGGTAGAATTGTAAAGCCTAATGGCATTGGGGAGTATTGACCTCTTCATCCTGTCTGAGGAGCATTGCATCGATAGCAACCTGTCGCTGAAACTGCTTCTCTGTCTCTGGATGGTGCTATGTAGAGGATGTTCAGAGTTATCCATAATTGACCGTAGCCTACTCAGCGGCCTTCGCTCAGCTACCGATGTTAAACTCTCCAGTACTTTGCCCACGACAGAGCCCGCCTTCCTTACCAGCTTATTAAGACGTGAGGCGTCCCTCTTCTTAATGCTTCCTCCCCAACACGCCACCACAAAGAAGAGGGCGCTCTCCACAACTGACCTATAGAACATCTTCAGCATCTCACTACAGACATTGAATGACGCCAACCTTCTTAGGAAGTACAGTCGACTCTGTGCCTTCCTGCACAAGGCATCTGTGTTGGCAGTCCAGTCTAGCTTCTCGTCTAACTGTACTCCCAGATACTTGTAGGTCTTAACCTGCTCCACACTTTCTCCATTAATGATCACTGGCTCCATATGAGGCCTAGATCTCCTAAAGTCCACCACCATCTCCTTGGTCTTGGTGATATTGAGACGCAGGTAGTTTGAGTTGCACCATATCACAAAGTCCTGTATCAGTTTCCTATACTCCTCCTCCTGTCCATTCCTGACACACCCCACTATGGCCGTGTCATCAGCGAACTTCTGCACATGGCAGGACTCCGAGTTATATTGGAAGTCTGATGTGTACAGGGTGAACAGGACCGGAGAGAGTACGGTTCCCTGCGGCGCCCCTGTGCTGCTGACCACCGTGTCAGACCTACAGTCTCCCAACCGCACATACTGAGGCCTATCTGTCAAGTAGTCCACTATCCAATCCACCATGTGAGAGTCTACTCCCATCTCCGTTAGTTTGTGCCTTAAGATCTTGGGCTGGATGGTGTTAAAGGCACTAGAGAAGTCAAGGAATGTAATCCTCACAGCACAACTGGCCCCATCTAGGTGAGAGAGGGATTTGTGCAGCAAATACATGATAGCATCCTCCACTCCCACCTTCTCCTTATACGCAAACTGAAGAGGATCCTGGGCGTGCCTGGTTTGTGGCCTCAGATTCTGTATTATCAGCCGCTCCATGGTCTTCATCACGTGCGACGTCAAGGCAACAGGTCTGAAGTCATTCAACTCCTTTGGTTGTGGTTTCTTCGGTACCGGGACAATACAGGATGTTTTCCACTGTCTGGGTACTCTTCTCTGCTCCAGGCTCATGTTGAAGATGCGCTGTAGTGGTTCTCCCAGCTCAGTCGCACAGGCCCTCAGTAATCGTGGGGAAACTCCATCCGGTCCAGCCGCCTTGCTGGTACAGATCTTCCTCAGTTGACCTTCCACCTGTGCAGCCGTAATCCTGGGCGTGGGCAAGGTCTCCTGTGAGTGGCTATTTTCCTGTGAGGGAAGTAAGCCTGGTGTGGATCTCTGCGGTGAGGATGAGATTGAGCTGTCGAACCTGTTGAAGAAGTTGTTCAGCTGGTTCGCTTTCTCCACATCTCCACTTATGTTCGCCCCCCGCTTTGCACCGCATCCGGTGATGATCTTCATCCCATCCCACACCTCCTTCATGCTTTTTTTCTGCAGCTTTTGTTCTAGCTTCCTCCTATACTGCTCCTTTGCCCCCCTTATCTGTACTCTGAGTTCCTTCTGAACTCTTTTAAGCTCCAACCGATCACCATCTTTAAAGGCCCTCTTCTTTTATATTTGCATATAAAAACATGTTATTACTTCTGAATAGCTTAAAAATTATACTGATGTTAAAGATTTGCAAAGAACAGTACCTATAATGTGAATATACTATAGTAAATGTACTTGAAATACCGCTCTGCCCCAAAGAATGCAAACTAGAGGTTTTCTACAGCGCATCGATAGCTACTGGAGAAACTTCTCTATGTGCCGTTCGAACCCTGTAATGGAATCTACCTATACACTGTATACACTGGATGTGGAAACTTTAGAAAGGGCGCAGAGGAGGTTTACCAGGATGCTGCCTGGATTAGAGAGCATACCTTATGAGGATAGGTTAAGCAAGCCAAAGCTTTTCTCTTTGGAATGATGGAGGATGAGAGGTGACTTGATAGAGGTGTACAAGATGATAAGAGGCATAGATTGAGTGGATAGCCGGAGACTTTTTCCTAGCGTGGAGATGGCTAATATGAGGGGACATAATTTTAAGGTGACTGGAGGAAAGTTTAGGGAGGATGTCAGAGGCAAACTGTTTTTTTTACTCAGAGAGCTCTGGGTGCATGAAACACCCTGCCAGGGTGGTGGTAGAGGCAGATTCATTAGAGACATTTAAGAAACTCTTAGATAGGCACATGGATGATAAAAAATGGAGGGAAGGGTTAGATTGATCTTAGAGTAGGGTAAAGGGCCAGCACAACATCATGGGCCAAAGGGCCTGTACTGTGCTGTAATGTTTTATGTTCCAATAAAACTCCTAAGATTTAGAAATGTTAAATTGTAATTAGTTTTGTCAATGTTTTAAAAAAAAATTATTTGTTGTGTCTTATTATTTTGCACAGTCATTGGGCAATTATATGAAATAACTGCTTTATTTCGACAAGTGCAACAGGGGCTACAATCTTGTCTTCATGCCTCAGCATCATCCCACCTTGTGTAATTGGACTGTGCAGTCAATCACAGCCTTTGAAAATAGAATGGATACTCACGTGCCAGTATCATATTATTACATCCCTTTCATCTCTTGCTGCTAGGTATATTTTGTGTGAGCTATTTTGGATTCCTACAGCCACATAAAGAGCTATTGTCAACGCCCACAAAGCAGAAGTAGAAATGATCACAATCAGTGTCATTCTTCAAGGCTACAGCTGTCAGAATTGCAATGAGAGCAACCACAAGTGGCTCTGATATGGTACTTTAAGTTATTCCTAAAGAAATAGACTTGGTGATCATCCTCAAAACTTTGATTCAACTCATGACCTTCTTTTCCCAAGTTTCCTTTCTTTCCTTGAAGTGTCCTCAGATCCTATATGCTTTTTAGCTGAAAGTATGAGATGGATTATTGCTGTCACAGCTCCTTCACTGCAGAGATTGTTTGATTTGTGACTGCCATGCACTGAGACTAGGATATGCTATGCTATGGAGTGGTAGGCTACAGGTTTAGAGCATAGAACAGTTCAGCACAGTACAAGCCCTTTGACCCATGATGTTGTGCCCACTATTTGACCTACTCTAGGATCAATTTAACCTTCCCTCCTTCCAATTTTTTCCATCTTTGTGCCTATTTAAGTCTCTTAAATGTTCCTAATGTATCTGCCTCTACCACCAACACTGGCAGTGCTTTCCACGCTACTTAAAAAACTACCTCCGGCATTCCCCTTACTGTTTCCTCAAAACATCTTATATTTATGTCCCCTCACTTCATAAAACATAGAAAGGATAAAACAATTTATCACATGGCGCATCTGTGGGTACGATTATGGTTCCATCTGGAGATCAGATGTTATCCTGCAGATATAAATGAGCCTTGCATTCTTCCTTATACACCTTGACCTTTGGATGTCAGAACTACTCCACCTGTGGCCTAGACACCACTGAGGTTCATTGGGCTTCACTGCTCAACTCTGGGACCAGGAGTCAGATTAGAATTAGAATCAGAATCAGGTTTATTATCACTATCTCATATGATGTCATATTTGTTGGTTTGTGGCAGAAGTACAACAGGGAAAAGGCATAAAAATATATAGTGCAAAAAAAAACAGGGACTAATGAATTAGTATTTATGGACCATGCAGAAATCTGATGACAGAGGGGAAGAAACTGTTTCTGAATTGTTGAGTGCATGTCTTGAGGCTCCTGTACTTCCTCCCTAACAGTAGTAATGAGGAGAGAGCATGTCCTAGGTGGTGAGGATCCTTAATGATGAATGCTGCCTTCTTGTGGTACCATCTCTTGAAGATGCCCTTGATGGTAGGGAGAGTTTTGCCCACCATGAAACTGGCTGGGTTTACAAACCTCTGTACATTGGAGCCTCCAGTCCAGGATGTGATGCAGCCAGTCAGAATGCTATCCACCACATATCTATAGAAATTCGCACGAGTCTTTGGTGACATGCCAATAAGGATAGTTGGAACTATACATTCAAGAGATGGAAGAAACTCCAGATGCTGGTATCTGGAGCAAAAGACAGAATGCTGGAAGAACTCAGTGGTTAGTCAGCTGCTACGGAGGCAAAAGTTGATGGCCTCACATCAGGACTAAGAGAAAGGTGAAAAATTTGCCACTACGTAGCATTACATTCACAATTGGAGAGCGCTGTGTGTTTGTGGGTGGGTGTATGTGTTGATGGGTGGTGGGAGGTGGGGGTGATAAATTCAAGCAGTATACCACATCTGGAAATATCGGGAAATACTTGGCCACTGATTTCTAAATTCTGCGATACCTTTTGTTCATTGACACCTGCTCCTTATTTTTCTTTTCCTCGTCTATTTGAGCTGTAGAACACTATGCAACCTAACCCAGCTCCCCACACTACACATTGAACAGATGGGCAGACAAAAATATTGGGCATTACTTGAAAACACTTTACAATGCATTCACATATTTCAATTGGAAAGCTATTTAGAAGCAACAATGACCATCAGCAAAGCAAAATAATAACATTCACTGAATGTAATTTATACTTAACTTCCTTCACTGAAATCTAAATAACTGATGTGTAAAGAAAATTATTAGATAACTGATTGTGTCGTATAAATGCAATACAAAATAGTTCATCTTTTCTGTTCTTTGCACTGCATGTAGCAAATATTTGCAATGACATCCTCAGTTGTCAATGTGCAGCAAAGCTTCAGTAGAAATGTTATTATCTTTCACTGCATTTGGTTACAGTACATAGCATTAGTGAAGTTGCATGCAGAAATGAATGGAAGTATATGTTAAGATGTATAGAGACGTGAAGAGGCTCATATAGAGTATAACGTGACCATAAACCAGTTGAGGCAAGTAGGCTGTTTCTGTGCTGTAACTACCTTGTCGTGTAAGATTGATGTACTTTACACAGAGCCATTACAGACAATATCATCGGGAAATTAGGTTTCATTGCCTGGAAAATCTTCCTGAATGATACCACAATGCCAGAACTTTAAAACAGAAAGACAGAAACAAAAAGGGCAAAATGTGATGTTCATTTATCTAATAGAATTAGATGTATGAATCGGACTTATTTGTTTCTTAATTTTTCTTCTTCACTAGAGGTTTCCTGAGCATGGGAATTGTTGCATATAAATATTAATTAGAAGCTATAATTAGTCTACTACCTATTTAGCAACGCAGATTGGATAGCTGGTCTGGAGATTTTGGTTGTTGTTCCTTTGATGAAGTACAGAAGTGGCAGTTTTCTGATTATGGATGCAGATGTTATCGTGTCTGAATCACAGGGCATGAGAACAGGACTGGGTTATTTAACCTCTAGAGCCTATTTCAACTTTTAACCGGATTATGGGTGATGCATGGTCTAATCTGAGAGAGCTCTACACGTTCCCTGTTTTCCATAAAATCCAATCTAACAATCTCAGATTTAAAATTAACAATCAGGAATAGGCCTGGATAGAGTGGGTGTTTCCTATAGTGGGGGAATCTAGGATCAGAGGGCACAGCCCCAGAATAGAAGGATGCTCCCTTAGAACAGAGATGAGAAAGAATTTCTTCAGCCGGGGGAGGGGGTGGTGAATTATGCAATTTGTTCCTATAGAAGGCTGTGGAGGCCGAGACATTGGGTATATTTAAAGTGGAGGTTGATAGCTTCTTAATTAGTAAGAGTATCAAAGGTTATGATGAGAAGTCAAGAGAATCAGGTTGAGAGGAATAATAAATCAGCCATGATGGAATGGTGGAGCAGACTTGATGGGCCGAATGGCCTAATTCTGCTCCTCTGTCTTATGACCAAACGGTTTTGTCAATCACTCATTCCAAAAGGGAGTTTCAAATCTCTACCATCATTGAACTATGGAAATACTTCCTAATTCTATTCTCAAAATGTCCAGATCTAGTTTATTGGTGCTAAGCACTGGATTAATGAAAATTGTTTCTTTCTATTTGCATTTCCAACTCCATTTGACATTTTCAAATAGGTCACTCCCTAGCCTTCTAAAAGACAGAAAATCTCTGCTTGGGCTACAGTGCTGTGACATTAGTTAAAGTTATTTGATGAAGAAAGATGCAAGTTCAAACAGGCCCTCCAATCCATGCTGGCCTCCATGCCCATCAACACTACTCCCATTTCCCTGCATCAGGTTCATATCCTTCCATATCTTGTTTATCAAAGTGTCTATCTAAATGTTACATAAATGTAATGATTGTCTCTGACTCCACCATTTCCTGATAACAAACGAGTTCCAGATATCTGCCATTCTCTGTGTAAGTACTTTCCTCTCACCTTAAAACTATGCCCTCTTATTTTTGCTACTGCTACTATGGGAAAAAGATTCTGAATAACTCCCCTACCAATGCCCCTTTTGGTTAATTGTACTGTATATACCACTATCAGGTCACCCTTGAGGATCTCTCACTCCAGGAAAAATAATCCAGCCTATCCAATCTCTTCTTGTAGCTAAAGTCTTCCAATCCAGGCAATATCTAGAAGAATCTCCTCTGGAATTTTTTCCAACGTAATCACATTTTTCCTGTACTGTGGCAATCAAAACTATACAAGATACTTCACGTGCAGTCTAACAGTGTTTTGCAATAAAACCATCCAGATTTTACATTCTTTTTAAATTCCCATCATTGATTATTAAGAAAAAAACTCCTTATGATGTTGAGAGTTTTATCACTCTCAAACTTAAAAATGTGTAGCTCTGCTATTATTTTCATTTTCTGTGTGTAGAAGTTCCAACTGCAGCCTATGCTTCTGGCAATGCTAATGCATATGGGGACAACATGGCTTAAACATAGTTAGAAGAGTGTAGAATTACTCCTAATAACCGCACAATTCTTCTGCTGGATTTGCTCTGTCCTCACAGTCCTTTAACATAGATTAAAAACAAGATGACCCACAGAGCTTAATTAATGAATTGCATTTTGCCAGTGGGAATTACATCAAAACTGTCACAGCAATGCACCATGAAACTGTTGCAGCTTCGGATGAAGACAGAAAGAAGTACAATTATAGAGGCACTTCCCATTATGTCACTGTCCTGAAACAGGTAGGGAAAGTCAAACTGGTTCATCCATTGTGATATGGTATAATTTGCACCATTTACTCTACCTGCTCCTCCTCCTTCACCCTCCTCTGAATTACTCTGCCTACCTCCCTCTATATACAGAGGGGCAAAAATCCCAAAATCTAAACTTCTGACAATGTATCCCAGGCAAAAGAAGTTCTGTTTCTTTTTTTTAAACTTTGACTTGCTAATTCTCACGAAGTAAATAATGTGTTCTAGACATAGACAATAGACAATAGACAATAGGTGCAGAAGTAGACCATTCAGCCCTTCGAGCCTGTACCGCCATTTTGAGATCATGGCTGATCATCTACCATCAATACCCGGTTCCTGCCTTGTCCTCATATCCCTTGATTCCCCTATCCATAAGATACCTATCTAGCTCCTTCTTGAAAGCATCCAGAGAATTGGCCTCCACTACCTTCCAAGGCAGTGCATTCCAGACCCCCACAACTCTCTGGGAGAAGAAGTTTTTCCTTAACTCTGTCCTAAATGACCTACCACTTATTCTCAAACCATGCCCTCTGGTACTGGACTCTCCCAGCATCTGGAACATATTTCCTGCCTCTATCTTGTCCAATCCCTTAATAATCTTATATGTTGCAATCAGATCCCCTCTCAATCTCCTTAATTCCAGCGTGTACAAGCCCAGTCTCTCTAATCTCTCTGCGTAAGACAGTCCGGACATCCCAGGAATTAACCTCGTGAATCTACGCTGCACTTCCTCTACAGCCAGGATGTCCTTCCTTAACCCTGGAGACCAAAACTGTACTCAATACCCCAGGTGTGGTCTCACCAGGGCCCTGTACAAATGCAAGAGGATTTCCTTGCTCTTGTACTCAATTTCCTTTGTAATACAGGCCAACATTCCATTAGCCTTCTTCACTGCCTGCTGCACTTGCTCATTCACCTTCAGTGACTGATGAACAAGGACTCCTAGATCTCTTTGTATTTCTCCCTTACCTAACTTTACACCGTTCAGATAATAATCTGCCTTCCTGCTCTTACTCCCAAAGTGGATAACCTCACACTTATTCACATTAAACGTCATCTACCAAGTATCTGCCCACTCACCCAGCCTATCCAAGTCACCCTGAATTCCCCTAACATCCTCATCACATGTCACACTGCCACCCAGCTTAGTATCATCAGCAAACTTGCTGATGTTATTCTCAATGCCTTCATCTAAATCGTTGACGTAAATCGTAAACAGCTGTGGTCCCAATACCGAGCCCTGTGGCACCCCACTAGTCACCACCTGCCATTCCGAGAAACACCCATTCACCGCTACCCTTTGCTTTCTATCTGCCAACCAGTTTTCTATCCATGTCAATGTCTTTCCCCCAATGCCATGAGCTTTGATTTTACCCACCAATCTCCTATGTGGGACCTTATCAAATGCCTTCTGAAAATCGAGGTACACTACATCCACTGGATCTCCCCCGTCTAACTTCCTGGTTACATCCTCGAAAAACTCCAACAGATTAGTCAAGCATGATTTGTCCTTGGTAAATCCATGCTGGCTTGGCCCAATCCTATCACTGCTATCTGGATATGCCACTATTTCATCTTTAATAATGGACTCTAGCATCTTCCCCACTACTGATGTTAGGCTGACAGGTCGATAGTTCTCTGTTTTCTCCCTCCCTCCTTTCTTAAAAAGTGGGATAACATTAGCCGTTCTCCAATCCTCAGGAACTGATCCTGAATCTAAGGAACATTGGAAAATGATTACCAATGCATCCACAATTTCCAGGGCCACCTCCTTTAGTACCCTAGGATGCAGACCATCTGGACCTGGGGATTTGTCAGCCTTCAGTCCCATCAGTCTACTCATTACCGTTTCCTTCCTAATGTCAATCTGTTTCATTTCCTCTGTTACCCTATGTCCTTGGCCCATCCATACATCTGGCAGATTGCTTGTGTCTTCCCTAGTGAAGACAGATCTAAAGTACTTATTAAATTCTTCTGCCATTTCTCTGTTTCCCATAACAATTTCACCCAATTCATTCTTCAAGGGCCCAACATTGTTCTTAACTATCTTCTTTCTCTTCACATACCTAAAAAAGCTTTTGCTATCCTCCTTTATATTCCTGGCTAGCTTGCGTTCGTACCTCATTTTTTCTCCCCGTATTGCCTTTTTAGTTAAGTTCTGTTGTTCCTTAAAAATTTCCCAATCATCTGTCCTCCCACTCACCTTAGCTCTGTCATACTTCCTTTTTTTTAATGCTATGCAATCTCTGACTTCCTTTGTCAACCACTGTGGCCCCTTTTCCCCCTTTGAATCCTTCCTTCTCTGGGGGATGAACTGATTTTGCACCTTGTGCATTATTCCCAAGAATACCTGCCATTGCTGTTCCACTGTCTTTTCTGCTAGGATATCCATCCAGTTAACTTTGGCCAGCTCCTCCCTCATGGCTCCATAGTCTCCTTAGTTCAACTGCAACACTGACACCTCCAAGCTGCCCTTATCCTTCTCAAATTGCAGATAAAAACTTATCATATTATGATCACTACCCCCTAATGGCTCCTTTACTTCAAGATCGCTTATCAAATCCTGTTCATTACATAACACTAAATCCAGAATAGCCTTGTCCCTGGTCGGCTTTCGTACAAGCTGTTCCAAGAATGCATCCCGTAGGCACTCTACAAACTCCCTATCCTGGGGTCCAGCACCAACCTGATTCTCCCAGTTCATCTGCATGTTGAAATCCCCCATAACTACTGTGACATTACCTTTGCCACATGCCAATGTTAACTCCCTATTCAACTTGCACCCAATATCCATGCTACTGTCTGGTGGCCTATAGACAACACCCATTAGGGTCCTTTTGCCCTTACTGTTCCTCAGTTCTATCCACACAGACTCCACTTCTTCTGATCCTATGTCCCCCTTTGCAAAGGACTGAATCTCATTCCTCACCAACAGGGCCACCCCACCCCCTCTGCCCACATTTCTGTCCCTACGATAGCACGTATACCCTTGTACATTCATTTCCCAGGTCTGATCCCCCTGCAGCCATGTCTCCGTTATCCCAACAACATCATAGTTACCCATTCGCACCTGAGCCTTATTTCTGACACTTCGTGCATTCAGATACAGAATTTTTAGCCCATTTCTCCTCTCTCTGTTTGAATCGCTGCCTATTTACCGCACATTTCACTGTATGTTTCAATGTACATGTGACAAATAGAGCTAATTTTCAATCTTAAAATAATTTCCTTGTATAGATTAGATCAGTCTTTTCCTCTGTGTAAGACTTTTAATCTCACTGATTAAGAAAACAATGATCAGTTTCACATTCCTAACCAGCCCCTTTTTAATAGTCACCCCATCTCCTCCATCATGCCAATCATTAATGAGGTAAAGTTTGAAGTAGCTGTAGTCTACAAGGTGTAAGAATGGTTTAAGCAGGATCTCAAAGTAAACAGCTTAAAGTTATGCAGCAGCTTTAAGAACATAAGTGGTGGAGAAAGGTTTTTTAGCCTGCCAAAAATGCTATTCTGCCATTCGCTATCAAGGCCAAACCTTTATTTATGGTCCACTTTCCCTTAGTGTTCAAAAAATCCATTCACTTCAAGTGTACTCATCACTCAATTCCCCGGGGGTGGAAAATTTTAAGCTTCCAGATTTCTTCTCACCTCAGTCTTAAATAATTAACCCCTTCCCTTGAAGCTTAGATTCTCTATTTGGATGAAACAGCCCCTAAGCATCAATATTGTCAATCCCTCTCTGCATTGAGATTTTGCAGTAAGAATGTCCAAATGTTTTGTGTTCTATGTTCTATGTTCTGTGTGCTTCACAGGAGTATTAACAGAAAAAAAATGGCTATATAAACAGTTCAGAATAAAAGTTTTATCAACAATTTGATTTCTTAAAGTGCCAAGAGTTTTCTTTTGATATTCCATGTACTCCAATCTAAATAGTTCAATCCTCAAATTGAAACTTAGGAATATTTTTTAATTTAAGAGAACTTATTGACAACACTGAGGTGAACAATAAGCTGGATATATGATGAAGTACCTGACACACAGCAAATTGTTCAAAGTTCAAAGTAAATTTATTGTCAAAGTATGAGTATCTATGTCACCATATACTATCTTGAGATTCCTTTTCTTGCAGGCATTTATGGGAGAATAAAGAAATACCATAGAATTTATGAAAAACTATACTTAACAAAGACTGAAAAACAACCAAGGTGACAATTGTCGATTGTAGACCAACCAAAGACACATAACAAACACTCTACGGTCCATGAACCAAAATTAGTTTATGCAAGTCATAAAGTCAATTTTGAAATGGAATCACTCAGCAGATCAGATAGTTCATGTGGAGAGAAACACAGTTAACATTTCAGGTTGACAGCTTTTCATCAGAACCAGGAAAAATTAGGTGTGAAAGACATTGTGTGGAGAAGTGGGAGAGGTGCAGAGAACTGAGGGAGTGCCTGTGAATGGCTGGAGGCTCAGAAAGAATTAATGGCAAAAAGGTGATGGTGTTGCTGAAGAGGGAGGCCATACATCACAGTTAATATGCCTGTAGAAAATACAAACAGAAGGAAATAAATGGAAATAAAGGAAAGGGAGAAAGGAAAGTAAGCAGTGGAACTCTGGGATACAAAGCAAAGCAGAGAATGGAAAGATTTAAAACTAAACTGTGATCATTGGTGGTCCAGAGGGATCAGTGCTGGGACCTCTGTTGTTTGTGATTCCCCGGGGGTGGAAAATTTTAAGCTTCCAGATTTCTTCTCACCTCAGTCTTAAATAATTAACCCCTTCCCTTGAAGCTTAGATTCTCTACTTGGATGAAACAGCCCCTAAGGATCAATATTGTCAATCCCTCTCTGCATTGAGATCTTGCAGTAAGAATGTCCAAATGTTTTGGATGAAAATGTAGGTGGGCTGATTAGTAAGTTTGTAGTTCATACATGAATTGGTGGGGTTAGAATACAAGACCATAAGACATAGGGACAGAATTTGCCATTCAGCCTATTGAGTGGGGTCCACCATTCCATCATGGCTGATTTATTATCTCTCTCAGCCCCATTCTCCCTGTAACCTTTGACGCCCTTACTAATGAAGAACCTATCAACCTTCACTTTACCGTGTCAATGAATTCCCCAGGTCCACCACCCTCTGGTTAAAGAAATTCCTCTTCATCTCTGATCTAAAGGGAGTCGTGGATCGTGAGGAATGTTGTCAAAGGATACAGCAGTGACATAGATGTGTTGTATATATGTGCAGAGAGATGGCAAGTAGAGTTTAACCCACGTGTGAGCCATTTCACTTTGGGAAGTCAAACATAAGGAGAAAATATAGAGCAAATGGTAGGATCCTTAGGATCACTGATGTACAGATGGATCTTGAGGTCTACGTCCATAGTTAAAGTGTCAACACAAGTAGGTAGAGTGTTAAAGAAACATATAGTACACTTGCCTTCATTGGCACTTATATAGGTCTCTGGATGGCAGGAAGTGAGCAGTAAAAGTAATGCATCTCTTGCAGATTCACAGGAAGGGAAATGGGTGTCCATGGAGATAGAAGAGGGAATTTGGGAGTAGGTGACTGGAAGGTATTCTTAGAATCTCATCTGATTGGAAATTAAGAGGTTGGTCTTTTGAAAATGGAGGCTAGCGGGATAGAAGGTGAGTACAAGGGCAACATTATCCTTATTCTCGTGGAAGAAGACAGGTGGAGAGCTTCAGTGCATGAAATAAAGGAGGTGCAGTTAAGAGCCATGGCAGAGAAAGCAATGGTTATGGGAAAAAAAGACAGACATCTTGGAAGCATTGATGTGGAAAGTGTTATCATCACAAAAAGATACAAAAGAGCTGTAGAAACTGACAGAATTGAATTTACAGGAAGCAGAGTGGGAGGAGATGCAGTCAAAATAGCAACCTCCTCCCATTAAATGCAAGGTAATTTCCCTAGCGGTGCATGATGGTGACACATAACTGTGCATAAAATCAATCTCAGCCACTTAGTGCAGCAAGGTCACCAGGCATGAGTGACAGAACAATTATCCACTCTGCCTGGCTATTCAAACTCGATTGACAAGGGAATTAC
Source organism: Hemitrygon akajei (assembly GCF_048418815.1). Classification (NCBI taxonomy): domain Eukaryota; kingdom Metazoa; phylum Chordata; class Chondrichthyes; order Myliobatiformes; family Dasyatidae; genus Hemitrygon; species Hemitrygon akajei. Next base: position 41,103,377 of record NC_133141.1, read on the forward strand.
CCAATCATCTCCCAAATGCCTGGGCTATAATGGATCAGCACATGCAGCCATTGTTTTAAGGTGCCGGCACTGATGATTGAGAATAAAGACAACCACTTTCATTCTAGATACCACATCTTGTGGAAATAAGTTGGCAATAAATTGGGATCACTTTTTTCATCAGATTTTGCAGCTTAAGTATCAAAGCACAATAGAAATTTCCAGATTATGAGAAATATTTGTGATGGAAAACTGGAAGATTCAGCATCCTATCTGAATCTGTTTAAGTATGTGGATAGAGCTTTTCCTTTTAAAACACGTGATACAGTTCTAACATTCACACCATCTTGCACTCCTGTTGTACCTTGAGTGCCTGTGCTGAAAGGGAAATGAGTGACTTTACTTTTATACAAATACACATTTATAGTCGGATGGTCACTTCACACCTCACAAAACAGTTGGATGTCATCGACGAATTTTATGAAATGATACCATCCCTGCACGAAAAGACCCATGTCTGTAGTGATGCACTGAAAACTTTGATTGTGACAAAGATGAAAGAAAGATTAGTTTTATTTGCCACACATACCTCAAAACATACAGTGAAATGTGCTGTTTTGTGTCAACGACCAGCAGTGCTGGGGGCCGCCCGCAAGTGTCACCACACTTCCGGTGCCAACATGGCACATCCACAACTCACTAACCCGAACTGTACATCTTTGGAATGTGGGAAGAAACCGGAGCACCCGGAAAAAACACGTGTGGTTATGGGGAGAACGTACAAACTCCTCACAGATGCAGCAGGAATTGAACCCGGTATTTGGTGCTGCAATAGCTTTAAGCAAACTGCTATGCTTCTATTTAAAAGCAAAAATAGAATCAGTTTACTTAACATCCAATTCCACCTAATTTCATAACAATAGTTGTGATCCCTATAAAGTAAAAAAATAGTAGAATTGCCGCTGATGGTACTGAATAATGAAGCAGGCACAAGGGGTGGCCTACTCCTGCTTCTACTTCTGATGTTTCTATCATCCTGGTTTTTCATCCCACTGCTATTAATCTTCTGAACCATTCACGTCTTTCACACCACACCCCACCTCCCCCCCCCCCCACTTCCTAGTGCTGCTGCCACGTTCCCACAGTCTTAATTCCACTAGAATTTAGAATTGATTTAAAATCTTACATCCATCCCACAACGTGAGAGAGTAAACGTCTTTGCGTTATGACTCTGTTGCAATGTACAGACATGTGAATTTATAAGTCTAATGGCTTGTTGAAAGAAGCTGTCCTGTAGCCTGTTGGTCCTGGTTTTGATTCTGGGGTACCATTTGCCAGACGGAAGCAGCTGAAACAGTTTATGGTTGGGGTGACTGGTGTCCCCGATGATCTTCCAGGCCTTCTTTCTGCACCTGCTGCTGTAAATGTCCTCAGTGGATGGAAGTTGATGTCCACAGATGTGCTGAGCTGTTGGTACCACTCTCTGCAGTGCCCAGCGATCAAGGTTGGTACAGTTCCCGTACCAAGCGATGATACAGCCAGTCAGGATGCTCTCAATGGTGTCCCTGGAGAAGGTCGTGAGGATTTGGGGGCTCAGCCGAACTTCTTCAGTTTCCTGAGGTTGAAGAGACGCTGCTGTGCGTTTTCTGCCACACAGCCGGTGTGTACAGTCAATAGACAATAGACAATAAGCCATTCGGCCCTTCTAGCCAGCACCGCCATTCACTGTGATCATGGCTGATCATCCACAATCAGTACCCTGTTCCAGTTCTCTCCCCATATCCCTTGACTCCGCTATCTATAAGAGCTCTATCTAACTCTCTCTTGAAAGCACCCAGAGACTTGGCCTCCACTGCCTTCTGGGGCAGAGCAGTCCACATATCCACCACTCTCTGGGTGAAAAAGCCAGTGTGTACAGTCCAGGTGAGATCTTCAGTGATGTGTATACCGAGGAACTTGAAACTACTCACCCTCTCAACTGCAGACCCATTGATGTTGATCGGACCGAGCCTGTCTCCGTTCCTCCTGTAATCCACAATCAGCTCTTTTGTTTTTTTGGACACTGAGGGAGAGGTTGTTATCCTGGCACCACTGTGACAGGGTGTCAACCTCTCCTCTGTAGACTGTCACATCACCGTTAGAAATAAGGCCGATCAAAGTCATGTCATCTGTGAATTTGATCAGCAGATTGGGGCTGTGCGTGGCAGCACAGTCGTGGGTGTAAAGGGAGTAGAGAAGGGGACACAGAACTCAACCCTGTGGGACACCTGTGTTGAGGGGTAGAAGTGAGGGAGCCCATCTTTACCACCTGTTGGCGGTCTGATGAGAAGCCTAGGATCCAACCTAAGGTGGGGTGCATGCCAAGGTCTCTGAGCTTCCTGTCAAGTCTGGATGGAATTATGGTGTTGAATGCTGAACTGTAGTCTAGGAATAGCATTCTCTATTATTCTATTTTTTAAATTTAGAGATACAAAACATTAGCAGGCCCAACCGAACCCAACGAGCCTGTGCCATCCAATTATACCTATGTAACCAATTAACCTACCAAATTGTATATCTTTGGGAGGAAACCAGAGCACTGAGAGGAAACCCACACGGTAACAGGGAGAACTTATAAACTCCTTACAGACAGCAGCAGAACTGAGCTTGGGTTGCTGGTACACTAAAAGCTTTCCTCTAACTGCTAGACTACCATGCCACCCATTATTGGCACTTCATTTCTTTTTCCACTGCTTCAGATTACACAACAATCAGATTGCACTATTCTGCTCTTTTGCACTCAGAATTGCATCTAATGTTCTATTTATTGTATAATGTTCACCGTTTACCCTGTGATCTTCATGCAAGTAAGGAATTTCATGGCAAGGTGGTGTGTATGACAATAAACTAATCTAATCCAACTATCTTCAGAAGATGTGTTTTGCACATAGTACTTACTGAGTGGGAAAGTTATTCCTCATATCTGCCTGGTTTCTGATGCCCTGGATTTCAGATCTGTGTCCCTGGTCTTCAAGAAGGAGAATCAGAACACAGACAAATATAAACAGTGTGGACATCTCAAACAAGAGAAAATCTGCAGACGCTGGAAATCCAAGCAACATGCGCAAAATGCTGGAGGAACTCAGCAGGCCAGGCAGCTTCTGTGGAAAATAGTACAGCTGATGTTTCAGCAGGACTGCTGAAGGGTCTTGGCCTGAAATGTCGACTGTTTATTCTGCCAGGTCTGCTGAGTTCCTCCAGCATCTTGTGTGTGGAGCTTGGATATTTGCTGAGGTTGACCAGCTGGTTCAACTTCTACTGGGGAATCTTGCAAACAGATGTCATCTGAGGAAACAGTCCAGGACTAACATTTACACAGGCATGGGGGTGGGGGGATAAAGTGAGTTTAATAGGACAGTCAACACAGACTGAATTGTCTCTTGTGTCTTATCATCATGTGTCATTGTATGAATTGGCATGACCTATCAACAAAAATAGGGAGAGAAACAGAGTCGATGTTTCAAGTCAAAGATCCTTCATTAGGTCTTAAATAGTTAGAAAATAAGTATGATTTAAGGTGATGAAAGGAAAATTGGGCAGCATGTAGGGTAGCGGTTAGTATAATAGTATCACAGCACCAGTAAACTTGGTTGGATTCCCAACACTGTCTGTAAGTCAGTGTTCTCCCCATGACTGTGTGGGTTTACTCCCCATTCCAAGATGTACAGGTTAGTAGGTTAATCGGTCACATGGGTGCAGTTGGGTGGCGCCAGCCCACTGGACCAGAAAACCCATGCTGTATCTCTAAATAAATAAAAGAAAGATGAAAAGAACAACTAAATATGTTGAAGTAAAAAATGCATTTGAAGACGGAAGTCAAAAATACAACAAAATTTGAAACAGAAAAGTACAGCAAAATCTGTGCAAAAAGATGCACAGATATTTGCACCTTTGCTCCCATATTCCAAGATATAGTCTTCCACTTTTCCAGTTCTGATGACAAGTGCTTGACCCAACATATTGGCTCTGTTTCTCCCCCCTCTGCTGATGATGGCTCTGGAGAATTCTGCCGCATTTTCTGTTTTTGTTTCAGAGTTCCAGCATCTGCTGTTTTTTGCTTAAAAGAAGTCAGAGAGACTCCATCATTGAAGTTTGTAATTATTGCTCAATAATTCCAACAGAATTATATGGCATTTAGACAAGATGGTTTCATAGAGCTCTGTGTCTCTTTTATATTAAAAATATATATGTAAGAGCTTTAGGAGCCACTTTTTTCATACCAAATAAACTTCACCTGAAGAAATCAAGTTCAAAAGTAATTTGAGGAATTAAAGATTCTGTAGTTGCTGGAAATCTTAACCAACACACCTCTGTAATGTTTCCTGACCTACTCAGTTCCTTCCTCCAACATTTTGTGTGTGCCGCTCAAAAATAATCTATTTCATTTGGATTAGGATTCTAATTTGATTTGAAAGTCCCACGGAATCTGTGCCTTCAATTCTGTCTGGAGCACCTAATCATATCATTTAAGAAAGAATCAAAAATATGAATGAAATGTCTTGCTAGATTTTATGCTTGTAGTTTAGGCCTCTTTAACCTTTCTGTCATTGGTGCAGGTTATTATCTAATAATACATTATGCATCACAGTTCAATTCCTACGCTGTCTGTAAGGAGTTTATACATTCTCCCCATGGCCATGTGGGTTTCCTCTGGGTGCTCTGGTTTCCTCTCACATTCCAAGGGATTAGGTTTCATAAGTTGTGGGCATGCCGTGTTAGTGCCGGAAGCTTGGTGACACTTGTGGCTACCCCCCAGCACAATCCTCGAACTGTGTTGGTCGTTGATGCAAATGACATATTTCATTGTATGTTTTGATGTTTTGATATACGTGCCACAAATAAAGTTAATCTTCTAAAAATTATGTTGGATGCAGAGACTAATTATGGTCAAGAGTGATTGGGAATACATCCTTTAAGTGTGCAGATGTGTAAGCAATGTCTGCAGTCTGTAACTCAATGACAGAGGCCAATATTTACCCCTCATTCAACGTCAAATATTTCTGCAAAGTGCATTTTTCAGCTTAGGATTGAAATGGGAACTCTTCCAACATTTAATTAGGCCACAGTTTCCAGTCTATACTAAAGGCATTACCTTAACTTGACAAAGCCTCCTGATCAATTTCAGCAAGTGGTCCTGACTTCCAAAAACCTCGGCACAACAACATCAGATTTTATTTTCCATTGAGGAAAACAATGAAATATGAATAGAAATATTCTTAGTTCTGTGTCAGATGACATTTGTCACTTGAACATTGGTCCCGCAGTGTGCAATGCCAGCTAAATCACTCGTGGGATTATTTTTATTGCATTATATAAACCAAATGATTGACAATAAGACAAAAAGAGGTCAGAAGGTCAAAGACAGAAACAGCTTGCCAATTCACAACATAGTTTATTAATAATATTTTATGAATATTAATATTTTATTAACATTTTAATTGCTTTATTAACAATTATGGTGCTGGTTTACTAGCCCACTCCTCCAAACATGGCATGCAATGTTATACAAAATGTTTAATCCTATAAGAAGATTACTGCAAGTAAAGATACTTTTTAACCCTTCACATCAACTGTGACAGAATATGTTCCTGAGATAGGAATGTTTCTGGGTTGTAGGGAGCATGGTTCAAATACAGGAAATGGGTCATAGAAAATTATAAGGTGACACTCTTTGATAACTGTGACATTCTTTTATTTGGTCCCTGCTGGAAGGAAAGAAGGAACAGATAGTGATGACAAAGGGGAGAATGGCTAAGGAATTTAAAACTGCAGTCACACCCAGCGACTGATTGTAGTTTTTCACTGATTCTGTTGTATTTCTTAGTTAAAATGTGAATGCCTGCAAGAAAATGCATCTCAGGGTGGTATATAGTGACATATACATACTTTGATAATAAGTTTACTTTGAACTTTGAATCACCTCTTAGGTTTTCTAAGTCTACTGGCAATGTCAATACCCAGCAAGGAGGTTCAGCCATCTCATCTACAAGTCAGACTACGGACACCCAATTCAAACACTCCACTCTGAGCACTAAAATACAAGCAATTTTTCAGAAGAAGATTCTTCAAGATTATTCTCAAAGTTTCTTTGAACTGATACAACCACATTTTTTTGAAATAACTGTCCCAGGAATTTTTTGAGGATGTGACTAAACACATTGATGAAGGTAGAGCAGTAGATGTAGTGTATATGGATTTCAGCAAGGCATTTGATAAGGTACCCCATGTAAGGCTTATTGAGAAAGTAAGGAGGCATGGGATCCAAGGGGACATTACTTTGTGGATCCAGAACTGGCTTGCCCACAGAAGGCAAAGAATGGTTGTAGACGGGTCATATTCTGCATGGAGGTTGGTCACCAGTGGTGTGCCTCAGGGATCTGTTCTGGGACCCCTACTCTTTGTGATTTTTATAAATGACCTGGATGAGGAAGTGGAGGGATGGGTTAGTAAGTTTGCTGATGATGCAAAGGTTGGGGGTGATGTGGATAGTGTGGAAGGCTGTTAAAGGTTACAGCAGGAGATTCATAGGATGCAAAACTGGGCTGAGAAGTGGCAGATGGAGTTCAACCAAGATAAGTGTGAGGTAGTTCATTTTGGTAGGTCAAATATGATGGCAGAATATAGTATTAATGGTAAGACTCTTGGCAGTGTGGAGGATCAGAGGGATCTTGGGGTCCAAGTCCATAGGACACTCAAAGCTGCTGTGCAGGTTGACTCTGTGGTTAAGAAAGCATACGGTGCATTGGCCTTCATCAATTGTGAGATTGAGTTTAGGAGCCATGAGGTAATGTTGCAGCTATATAGGACCCTGGTCAGACCCCACTTGGAGTACTGTGCTCAGTTCTGGTCGCCTCACTACAGGAACAATGTGGAAGCCATAGAAAGGGTGCAGAGGAGATTTACAAGGATGTTGCCTGGATTGGGGAGCATGCCTTATGAGAATAGGTTGAGTGAATTCGGCCTTTTCTCCTTGGAGCGACAGAGGATGAGAGGTGACTTGATAGAGGTGAATAAGATGATGAGAGGCATTGATCGTGTGGATAGTCAGAGGCTTTTTCCCAGGGCTGAAATGGTTGCCACAAGAGGACACAGGTTTAAGGTGCTGGGGAGTAGGTACAGAGGAGATGTCAGGGGTAAGTTTTTTTACACAGAATGGTGAGTGCATGGAATGGGCTGCCGGCGATGGTGGTGGAGGTGGATACAATAGGGTCTTTTAAGAGATTCCTGGATAGGTACATGGAGCTTGGAAAAATAGAGGGCTATGTGTAACCCTAGGTAATTTCTAAGATAGGGACATGTTCGGCACAACTTTGTGGGCTGAAGGGCCTGTATTGTGCTGTAGGTTTTCTATGTTTCTATGTTTCTAGGACTACTGAAACTAGCAGAGAAGCATCTGAGAAGGCACCAGGAATTTCGAGTTCCTCCAAGTAAAGCCGATGTAAACGAAACACAAACAGAAAAAGAATATGCAACAACACTGCCATTCAGCCCATCAAACACCACCTGTCCTGCCTGTGGCATAGTCTGTGGACTATACAAGCTCGTTCATTATCTCAAAACTCATGGCAATTCACTGTTGATGCCAAGGAAAGACCAGAAGAAAAATATTTGGCTCTCAGTCTTGTTGTGATATTGCTGTCAGCTACTCAACAGACCGGTTTCAAGGATGGTATTTTTTTGTGTAGGGAGACATTGAGGAGACTGGAACTCAGTTATACAGTCAGTCAGCCATAGAGTATAGAAGCAGGCTCTTCTGCTGGCCAACTCAATGTCATACAACAAATAGTCAATCACATTCATCCTACACTAATCTAATTTTATTCCTCCCACGTTCACATCAACCATTCAACACCACACCAGCCCCACAGAGATTCTACATCCTCGCACTAAGGGTGACTAATCTACCCATCTCCTTGAGGATGTGGTAGGAAACCAGAGCAAAATCTGCCAGTCACAGGGAGAATCTGTAAACTCCACACAGACTGTGCCTGAGGCCAGGATTGAACCTGAGTCAGTTCGACCAGCCTGCCACTTGATGACTGAATTTAGAGCTTAGAAACATAGAAACATAGAAAATAGGTGCAGGAGTAGGCCATTCGGCCCTTCGAGCCTGCACCGCCAGTCAGTATGATCATGGCTGATCATCCAACTCAGAACCCTGTACCTGCTTTCTCTCCATACCCCCTGATCCCTTTAGCCACAAGGGCCATATCTAACTTCCTCTTAAATGTAGCCAATGAACCGGCCTCAACTGTTTCCTGTGGCAGAGAATTCCACAGATTCACTACTCTCTGTGTGAAGAAGTTTTTCCTCATCTCGGTCCTAAAAGGCTTCCCCTTTATCCTTAAACTGTGACCCCTCATTCTGGACTTCCCCAACATCGGAAACAATCTTCCTGCATCTAGCCTGTCCAATCCCTTTAGAATTTTATACGTTTCAATAAGATCCCCCCTCAATCTTCTAAATTCCAGTGAGTATAAGCCTAGTCGATCCAGTCTTTCTTCATATGAAAGTCCTGCCATCCCAGGAATCAATCTGGTGAACCTTCTCTGTACTCCCTCTATGGCAAGAATGTCTTTCCTCAGATTAGGGGACCAAAACTGCTCACAATATTCTAGGTGCGGTCTCACCAAGGCCTTGTACAACTGCAGTAGAACCTCCCTGCTCCTGTACTCAGATCCTTTTGCTATGAATGCCAACATACCATTTGCCTTTTTCACCGCCTGCTATACCTGCATGCCCACCTTCAATGACTGGTGTACAATGACACCCAGGTCTCGTTGCATCTCCCCTTTTCCTAATCGGCCACCATTCAGATAATAATCTGTTTTCCTGTTCTTGCAACCAAAGTGGATAACCTCAGATTTATCCACATTAAATTGCATCTGCCATGAATTTGCCCACTCACCTAACCTATTCAAGTCACCCTGCATCCTCTTAGCATCCTCCTCACAGCTAACACCGCCGCCCAGCTTCGTGTCATCCGCAAACTTGGAGATGCTGCATTTAATTCCCTCGTCTAAATCATAAATATATATTGTAAACAACTGGAGTCCCAGCACTGAGCCTTGCGGTACCCCACAAGTCACTGCCTGCCATTCTGAAAAGGTCCCATTTACTCCCACTCTTTGCTTCCTGTCTGCCAACCAATTCTCTATCCACATCAATACCAAACCCCCAATACTGTGTGCTTTAAGTTTGCACACTAATCTCCTGTGTGGGACCTTGTCAAAAGCCTTTTGAAAATCTAAATATACCACATCCACTGGCTCTCCCCTATCCACTCTACTAGTTACATCTTCAAAAAATTCTATAAGATTCGTCAGACATGATTTTCCTTTCACAAATCCATGCTGACTTTGTCCGATGATTTCACCTCTTTCCAAATGTGCTGTTATCACATCTTTGATAACCGACTCTAGCATTTTCCCCACCACCAATGTCAGACTAACCGGTCTATAATTCCCCGGTTTCTCTCTCCCTCCTTTTTTAAAAAGTGGGGTTACATTATCCACCTTCCAATCCTCAGGAACTAATCTAGAATCTAAGGAGTTTTGAAAAATTATCACTAATGCATCCACTATTTCTTGGGCTACTTCCTTAAGCACTCTGGGATGCAGACCATCTGGCCCTGGGGATTTATCTGCCTTTAGATGAGTGGAAATCTTATTCAAGTCTCCAAAGTTCTTAAAAAGCATTTGGGTAAAAGTATATAGATAGGAAAGGTGGGAAAGGCCATTATTTCCCACACCACCACCGACCTTATTAACTCTGGGGATCTCCCATCCACTGCCACCAACCTCGTAGTTCCCTTACCCTGCACCACCCGTTTCTACCTCCTACCCAAGATCCACAAACCTGCCTGTCCAGGTAGATCCATTGTTCTTGGTTGTTCCTGCCCCACCGAACTTATATCTACATACTTCGACTTGGTTTTATTCCCCCTACTTCAGTCCCTTCCCACCTACATCCATGACATTTCACACGCTCTTGATCTTTTCCCTGGCCCAGATCATCTTATTTTCACCATGGATGTCCAGTCTCTATACACCTCCATTCCCCACCAGGAAGGCCTCAAAGTTCTCCATTTCTTTCTGGACACTAGACCGAACCATTTCCCCTCCACCATCACTCTTCTCTGCCTGATCCTCACTCTCAATAATTTCTTCTTTGGCTCCTCTCACTTCCTTAAAACAGAAGGTGTAGCCATGGCCACTCACATGGGTCCTAGCTATGCCTGCCTTTTTGTTGGCTATGTGGGACAGTCTATGTTGCAAGCTTACACTGCTATCCTACGCTACATCGATGTGCATTGGTGCTGCTTCCTGCTCCCATGCAGAACTCGTCAACTTCATCAACTTTGCCTCCAACTCCCACCCTGCCCTCAAATTTACCTGGTCCATTTCCAACACCTCCCTCCACTTTCTCAGTCTCTCTTTCTCTATCTCTAGAGACAGCTTATCCACTGATGTCTATTATAAACCCATTGACTCTCACAGCTACCTGAACTATACTCCTTCCCACCTTGTTACTTATAAAAATGCAATCCACTTTTCTCAATTCCTCCGTTTCCGCTGCATCTGCCCTCAGGATGAGGCTTTTCATTCCAGAAATAAGGAGATGTTCCCCTTCTTCAAAGAAAGGGGCTTCCCGTCCTCCACCATCTATGCTGCACTCAACCGCATTTCTTCCAATTTGCACACGTCTGCCCTCACCCCATCCTCCCCCCACCCCACCAGGGATAGGGTTCCTCTTGTCCTCACCTACCACCCCACCAGCCTCCGTGTACAGCACATAATTCCCCCCAACTTCCATCATCTCCAACGGGATCCCACCACCAAACACATCTTCCCCTCCTCCCCACTTTCTGCTTTCCACAGGGATCGCTCCCTATATGACTCCCTTGTCCATTTCGTCCCTCTCCACTGATCTTCCTCCTGGTACCTGGCACTTATCCTTGCAAGTGGAGTAAGTGCTGCACCTGCCCCTGCACGTCCTCCGTCACTACCATTCAGGGCCCCAAACAGTCCTTCCAGGTGAGGTGACCCTTCACACTCAGGATGGAGGTGACACTTCACCTGAGAGTCTGTTAGGGTCATCTACTGTATCTGGTGCTGCTGGTGTGATCTCCTGTATATCAGTGAGAAGCGACGTAGTTTGGGAGACCACTTCATCAAGCAGCTATGCTCCATCCGCTAGAGAAAGCGGGATCTCCCAGTGGCCACCCATTTTACTCCCACTTCCCATTTCCATTCCAACATGTCGGTCCATGGCCTCCTCTGCTGTCGCGATGAGGCCACACTCAGGTTGGAGGAGCAAAACCTTATATTCCTTCTGGGTAGCCTCCAACCTGATTGCACAAACATTAATTCCTTGAACTTCTGTCAATGCCCCCTCCTTTATCATTCCCTATCCCCTTTTCCCTCTCTCCCCCTTTGTTTTCTTCCATGGCCTTCTGTCCTCTCCTATCAGATTCTCCCTCTACAGCCCTGTATCTCTTTCACCAATCAGCTTCCCAGCTCTTTACTTCACTCCTCCAGGTTTCACCCATCACTTCCTTCATACTCTGACTCCTTATCTTATTTCCTCCAGTCCTGATGAAGGGTCTCAGCCTGAAACATCAACTGTATTCTTCTCCATAAATGCTGCCTGGCCTGCTGAGTACCTCCAGCATTTTGTGTGTGTTGCTCAGTTTTCCAGCATCTGCAGATTTTTTCTTGTTTAGGAAAGGTGGAGTATTTGCCAAATGCAGGCAAATGGGACTATCTTAGGTGGCTACCTTTGACAGCATGGACCAATTTGGCTGAAGGCCTGGTTTCATGCTGCATTACTCTGTGGCTCTAATCAGACTTGACAAGTTAAATGTAGGGAAGATATCTCTCCTGAATGTAGACTAAAAGCCCAGAGGCACAGTTTGAAAATAAGGAGTAAGCCTTTTAAGACAGAGAAAAGGAGAAATGTCTTCACTCAGAGTGGGTGAAACTTTGGGGTTCTCTACTCCAGAGGACTGTAGAGCATCAATCATCGAATTTAATTAAAGTAGCGATCAATACATTTCAGAGCATCAAAACTATCATGAGATTTTGGAAGAGTGCCTGGGGCGGACATTCAACCATGATCATGAATGGTGGAGCATGTTTGAATGACTGTATGGCCTATTCCTGCTCCTATTGTTTATGTTCTCATAATTAGCCCATGGATAATGGTTGGTGGTTCACTGAAAAACCCAAGGCCTAACTGAAAGGTGCGGAGGTGGCCGAAAGAAAGATAAGGCAGAAGCTGGGCAGATGATCTAAATGCAGCTGGAATTGATTCAGGGTACGGTGGAATCAATATAATAATTGAGATGGAGGAGCTAAAGCAGTGATGAGCTGCATAGGGTCTGGAAGTGATTGGTCCACATTCAGGTCTATCCAACCTAATGATAGTGGTGTCAAGCAGCCATTAACTCCTAGTTAGAACTGCAAAGGCTCCTGGGTCAGGCATAGAAAGCCAGGTCGTGCAGAACTGTGGGGGCGCTGGGTAGTCATAAAGGTCGCTTTTTGGATGAGACTGAAGATGAAATCTTGTCAGCTTTCTCAGGTGAATATATTAAATCCCATGATATTACATCAAAAGGGTTACTTGCATCCTTTAATAATCAATAAAAAAAAAGCAAATTTAGCTGGTTATTTTTCAGTACTGTGGAATCTCACTGTGCCTTAATTGTTGCCCAACTATGTATAGTCACTTGACTTTAAAAGTTTAACCTGTAGAATGCTTTGAATGCCCTAAGATATAGCAGGTGCTATATAAGTGCACATCTCTTTCTTATAAGCGTAGGCAATGGAAATAGGGAGGACTGTACTGAATCTGTGCCCACTTATTACCTCATTACATTTTGTTGATGGTCTTTCCTTCTGTTTATTAACAGCTTGTAATTGCCTCTTCAGAAGCTGTTTATTCAGTTGGTGATATATAATCTTCTATCAGTTTCTAGTTATTTCATGTACTCAGTGTTATCCTTTATTGATTCTGTTATTCTCTGTCTATAGTTCTGTGCTGGAGAAAATGGGCGAAAGCAAATTGATCTCGTCAGGACCCAACAAATGACTAAAGCATTTTTTCACAAGGTCAGTCTTACCATCATACCCATTGATGATTGTATTCAGATCTGTCTGTCCGTTCCTGTTTAGTGCTACAGTCCAATAATCCATTTCATACAATCTCTTGTCACCTCAAACTCAGAAATAAACATTCTGAACTTTCCCCATGGCATGATTTCTATTAATTAAATAATCTAAACAATAAAGTACGCTACTTCATTGTTGCTGCAATCTGATTTAGTGGACTGGCTAAATTATACAGGTACTGGATGATTCTGAATTGTGTTCAGTTAAACTGTACACTACATGTGTAGTTGAGTGGTCTGCTCCCTGTTAAATGGAACTTTCAATTAGCATTGTCCGCAAAGGTTTGAATTCTGCCCTGTGTTCACTGTACTAGTCTCTACCTTTCAGGGTGATCTTACTGAGGTTTGAAGTTAATCACTAATAATGTACTTGACCTAAATCAATAATCAACTTTCGAAGGGAGATACTCACTAGGAGAAAACCAGATGATGCAGGTGAAGTGAATAACAAGCAAAGGTTTGCATTCCCCGTTTAATTTCCCCCTTCCCCATCCTCTTGCTTAGCTCATATACTCTGCCTTTGTTGACTCAAGCTTCAACAGTTAGCACGTGTTAACAAGCATTACCAAAATCTATGTTATTTGCCCATTAATACATTGCCTTTTATGAATGCTTCTGCATTTGGCCATTGCACTTCTTACATTTTAATATGTAAGATGCAAAAGTTGATGGTGGGGATCTAAGCATGAAGCCAAGGTTCATCTATTAAGCACTTCTGGCTGAATATACTATATCTTCACTATCTATCAGCTTTGTTGGCATCTCCTGAATTCCTCATATTATCTGTCTTCTGCAGCTCCATCTATGAGATCCACTTCTATTGGATGTATCATTGATTTAATGGCAGACCATAAGACCATGAAACATAGGAGCAGAATTAAGCCATTCAGCCCATCAAGTCTGCTCCACCATTCCATCATGGTGGATTTATTATCTCTCTCAACCCCATTCTCCTGCCTTCTCTCTGTAACCTTTGATACACTTACTAATCAAGAGCCTGTCAACCTCCCCTTTAAATGTACACAATACCTTGGACTCCACAGCCACCTGTGGCAATCAATTTCACAGATTCACCACTTTCTAGCTAAAAAAATTCCTCCTCATCTCTGTTCTAAAAGGGCATCCTTCTATTCTGAGGCTCTGCCCTCGAGACCTAGACTCTCTCACCACTGAAAAGATCCTCTCTCTATATCCACTCTATCTAGTCCTTTCAATATGCAGTAGGTTTCGATGAAATCCCCCTCATTCTTCTAAACTCCAGCAAATACAGGCCCAGAGCAATCAAATGCTCCTCATATGTTCACCCCGAAAAACATTATAATTATGTATAGAGTACCTTGGAAAATCTGGTCCTTAGATAAAAATCAGATCCAGCAATCTAGTGAAAATAGATCAGAAACCACAGATGCTGGAAATCTAAAATAAAAGCAGAAAATTGATGGGAATACTCAGCATCCTTTCACAGGTGTGGTCTGACCTGGTGAGCATTTTCAGCATTTTCAGATTTTATTATTCCAGAAATGTGGTGAATAGGAATTGTTTTGATGAATGGAAGAAGAAAGAGGACAAACATACAGTAGTTAAAGTAATAGATTCAGGTAACTGGGATAAATCAAAGTAGCAACTGGCTCTTGTAGCCTTGTGCATTCCCAACTATTAGGATCTTCGTTAAAGTTCCTCAATGATTCTAACATGTTTTATATATGTTCTTTAAAAGCCAAAAAAAAACTAGTAATTAAAAGAAACACAGAAATGCTTCTAAATTTACTAAACCATTGCAGCTAAAGGCACTCAAGGACCCAGGAGTCATGGGACTGAACTTTTGCCATGAAATACTCTGTTTCTTCCAGCTATTAAACAGAAATCATAAAATTATAAGTAAATATTATCCGTTCAACACCAGTTATGCTGATTTTTGTGATGTTGCTATAACTTAATCATGTAAAATTTTGCCTTGAAACTCTACTGTGAAATGTTTTGTATGATTG
Source organism: Hemitrygon akajei (assembly GCF_048418815.1). Lineage (NCBI taxonomy): Eukaryota > Metazoa > Chordata > Chondrichthyes > Myliobatiformes > Dasyatidae > Hemitrygon > Hemitrygon akajei. The sequence goes on from NC_133141.1 coordinate 41,118,554, forward strand.
TGCCTTTTTTGGCACTCAGGTCTCATTTTAACAGTCTTTTTTTTCACTCTCTCATCACTGTCTCATATATTATATACTGTTTAGTGTCTGTACCTACTGCCGCAAGCAAGTTTTTAATTGTATCTGGACCTCACTGTACTTGTACATGTGAAAATAAACTTGACTTGACTTAATAAAGGTACTTTATAAATGCAAGTTGTTACTATATATAAGTACTGCCTGGCCCTGGATGTAATGATATTTAATCTGACCAAAGGAAATACACAGTTTCTCCTTGTTTGTTAAATGGTTGAATAAAATGCTTACACTAATATCAGTATCATATCTATCCTCCTTTCTCTGAGGGATCGGGCATTTTCTTTTGCATCCCCAGGAATGCCAGTCTCTGTTTCTTTGTACCATAATCAAAGTTGTACAATTGCAACAAACAGTACATCAAAGAACAATGGCACAATAGCACTGTTAAGAGGACAGGAAAGCATTAAAAGCTTCAAATGAAGTTCAGAGGATGCTTGAGACAGAAGTTTAACAAAATAGCAGGCAACTGAAAACATGTAATTGGAATGATTGTGTCTATGGTGTTGCAGCTGAGTACCAAGGCGAGAGGCTGTAAACTGGCAAATAATTGGGCAAGTGAAGGATAGTGAATACTAAATTAGCTGGAAAATTAATCTGAAGCAGACACTAATCACCTTCAGAGGAGCAGGCATTTGTTTCTCAGGTTACACTGAAATCAGTAGGGACACTGATGCAGAAATCAATTGAACATTTTCAAACTGCAGCAATACCTCTTATGTATGAGTGAAATTTGTTGCAAACCCATTTTCTAAAATGGGGTTGCAAGAATGAAAGAGATACAGGAGCTCTTTATTTTAAAAAGGCAATTTAATTCAGGCTTTTCCTTTCAACATACATCAAGTCTAAATTAATTTTAGGTGCCAATAATAATGAAAAAAAAAGAAAAAGCTTTTCTGTATGTTTTCACTCTGGGCAGATAACCCATGAGTGAGGTTTATTCCCTCTGAGTGCTCGTGGAAATTAAATGTTAATGTCCAAGGTTTTAAGTATGAAGCACTTTCTATTTTTAAAGCATGGTGAACAACTAGACCTTGGTTTTGTCATTGTGGTGAAAAGGGTTGATTTAGAAATTTCACAGAGACTTTATACAGACAGTAAGCAAGCAATTTGCTGCACTGGTGGCTCAGGTTTCTTTATGACTTAACACAGAGCACTGTCTCTACCTATCCAATACCACACTGATGAATTTAAAGAGCAAACACGAGGAAATCTTTTGAAGCTTTCATGTGAGTGAAGAACTTTACCAGGATACTGCCAAATGACAGAGGTGAGAATTACCCCCATTACTTGCATTAAAATAAATTATAAAGCTATTAATTTCTTGCCATTTCTCCTCTAGGCCTCCCAAACACTGTAAGACCATTGACAACCAAGCTTTTAGCTGCTCTGGCCTTAAGCTCAGCATTGTTATTCCTAAACTTCTCTATCATTCTTTCCCCCTTTCAGATAATCCTTGAGACCTGAAAGTTGAAAGACCTTTCTTCTTGACCAAACATTTTAGTTACCTGTCTAAACATGCCATATGTTTAACTGATAGCTCTCCTGTGAAATACCTTGTATTATTTGCTATACTGGAAAGCAATATAGAAATGGAAGCTATAATGTCTACTCTTGCCGAGTGGCATCACACGTACACTTCATCCTTTGGCGAGTCTGACGGTTGGTGCCTGAGGTTGGCAAGTCCAGAGATCGGAGGCCCAATGGCTCGGAGTCCAGGGTCATGGTCTGGAGGTCCGAGGCCTGGAGGCAGCCTGGCCTGGGGTTGGAAGCCCATCTGCATGTGTGGGTGGTGGGGGGGGGGGGGGTTGGTAAAGGGTTTGTTTTGCTGCTGTTGCTTGCTATAGTTGACGCATGTTGTTCTGCTGAACATTGTTGGCATGCTATGTCAGTGCCAGAAAGTGTGGTGACATTTGCAGCTGCCCTCAGAGCTTCCTCAGATTGTGTTGGTTGTTAACAAATGACCCATCTCACTGCATGTTTTGATGTACATGTGATTAATAAATAAATCTATTTAATCTAATCTATATCCATGGTGTTGATATATGAAAAAGCTATCCTGTGCCCCTAAAATCAGCCAAATCAATGGCTTTGCATACATTTATCAGTCACTCTTCCCTCCATAAACTTTTGAAGTCCTCTCTTTGCAACAATTAATCTCTGCATCTCAAATCACTCTTCTGCTTTCTCACTGATTTCAATCTGAGTGATGTCTTGGGCAATAAGGGCAAAAGCTAAGAGGAAGAAAAGATCCTCTTCTGATCTTTGTTGTGTGTGTGAGTCTGTCTGACTGTCTGTCACTCTGTATGTGTGTATCTGTGTGAGTTATTTCCCAGAAATGCATGCTCAACATGTTCAATAACACATTTGTGATGCAGAAATAAATATTGAAATCTTACAAAGGCATGCTTACAGAAAACAGCAAACTGATGCAAATTGTGATGTCACGTAAGATATGGGAGCATTTTGTCCTTGTTTAATGATTTATCAGCTATGATAGTGAATCTCATCTATCCTGCAACTATGATCAATGATCTTATCACTCTTTATTTTACTCCTATTTTAATACAATATCAAAGAAAACCATTTGTCCCACTGAGTGTCAGACATATTTCCTTGTAGCAATTTTTTCTCACATATCCATCTACTCATTCTGATGCACCTACCTACACTAGAGGCAACTTGGAATGAACATACCAACCAAAATATCTTTGGGATACAGGAGGAAACAAGAGAACCTGGGGGGAAACACATGTGATCATAAGGAAAATGTGAAAACTCCACACAGATAGCATCAGAGAGCTGGACTCTGGAGCTTTGAGGTGGAAGCACACTTGCAGAGCTATAGTACTCATCGCGAGTGTTAAGTCACTGCTACTCATAATCACGTCACTGTTGATGAGAAAAATGCCCTGCTCTTTCATCTGCTAAGCAAGAATTTAAGAGTAAATTAGGCAATGCGAAACCCAAAATATATCGGTTTCAAATGTTGGTGACTAAAACCTGGTACTTCAGTAATCACCAGTATATGAACAGGGTCCATGAATGTACACATACAGTTTGTTGCTCATTAGATTCTGAGGTATAGAACATATTAGAAAAGACAAAAAGTAGAATCATGTACGGTATAAAGATATCCCTGTTCCTGTTCTATGCTGCTAACCACCATTTCACTCTAATTAATCACTTCAGGAAAGTACCAGCATGTTCCAGTTGTCATGGATTTGATTTGTGGAGCCATCTTAACTAGTGAGGTTGAATCTTGTGTTCATTGGTTGGAGGAGCATGGTTGCTAGGGAAATAATACTCTGTTAAGCCAGTTTAAGGAATAAAGCGGTCAAGGTTCAGATGATTTCCAAATCTGTCCAAGTTCCGAGAGAGTGCATCATTAAAATAATTTCATGTATAACTGGTTAAACAATCCAATAATTTGCTTTTTAAAATCTTTCTCCCTAGAAACAGGTTCATCACAACTGTCCAAAATCATACAAATTAAGTCAGAGGAGAGAAAAGGCCTTTAATCTGACAGGGTGATATTGAAATAATGTGACAGATTTCATTCCTGCTAATAGCATGCCATCAGCAATTCAGTAACCCACGTCATTTAAAGAGAATTGAAGGTTCTCTCTATTGGGTCAATGATTATCTTATTAAATGAGTGTCTGAACTGTATCAACTGTAATACAGTAAAGCATCAGAATTCCTAATCTGGAGCAGAACTTCCTCAGATTGACCTCATTTGGAAAAGAACTTTCTTTTAACGCAGCAACACTGTTCAATAGCCAGGGGTTTTTCACACTTCCAAAGTTTTCTGAGAATTTCAGCGGATTGCTTTACATTCGCAAATTCTTCTGGAATATTCTCGCAAAAAAAATTATTTTCACGATATCATTCCTGATGTGTTGAATTTGGAAATACTGGTGATAATTTATAATGGGGAGTTCATGATTCTGAATACTCTTCACTTTAATCCCATTACAGCTACAAACATCTAATGGAAGAATATTGCAGACATTTTCCAGTAAATTCCAAATGAAATAGTAGGTTTTAACATATTGACAGGTCTCCATTGCGGTGTCGGCAGTGGAAAGGGTGATCATATTTGCAAACAGAATGGGGATCCAGGCTCATAGCTGATAAGTCATGTAAGTCTTAGCAAAAAGTACAAGGTAAATTGAGTTGTGGGTGTATTACAAGGACGAACAAACATATGACTAAAAAACATACACCATGGGTTCAGATGAAATAATATAAACCCTAACTTGGGTTCATAAAGCAGGGACATTTAAGCATGAATAGCCTTCATTATACCTGCCACAGTTATCTGAATATTCTACTTAGAAATAAGTTGGCTTTCCACCTGGGTCAATATGATGAGTTATCAATGATTCATTAGATTACAATGGAGAAAAATGGCAAAAATTGCAAAAGGCCACATACAGAGCGAATTTTAATGCAGATTATGCCTGTTTATTGGCTCAACAAGACTTTAATCCACTTGTGTTTACAACGGGAATAAGTAACTATTAAATGCTGAAACAAGAGGAAAAAAGTGTAATTTTTGGATTGTTCTCCTCTTAAGTTATGCCACAACAGATTCTGAAAAATTATCTGAGATAAATAAATCATTTCCAGGAGGGAAAAAATAGCTTCAAATAGCCTAAATTTATTGGGGACCTGCTAGTTCTTGTAAGGGGTAAGTTATTGCTACTCTGGTTCTTAGTCACAATCCCAAGCCTTCTAGCAGCCCTCTTTATTTTTTTGTGCATTACATTACATTTCTGTCTGATGTTCTCCAGTGAGAAGCAAGGGAATCCAGTTATCTCCTGAGATCTAAGAATAAAAAAAAGTTATTTGCTGTAGCCAAGATTATACAATTTGCCCAGCGTAACCAACAGGAAAGACTATCATTCCTTCAAAATGCCCACGATAGTTTACAGCAAGTGGACACTAACCTTCAGCCACAAACCAACTCAAGGGCTTCTTGTGTGCTGCCTTGCCAATGGGTTTATTCACATGGGTAGGAGTATTTTCTAATGCAGTCTTAGAAAATGGACCTTTTCCACAAAAAATAATTATCCCTCTGCTATCCTAAGGTTCTTTACATCACCTTTAACATCTTTGTTTATAAAACCAATGGCAGTGATCGAGCTGCAGTAAGCAGACCACGATTGTGTATGTACGTGCTCAGAGGCCATCTCAAAGTCATTGCTGATTAATTTGCAGAAGCATAAAGAAGAAATTAACACTCAATATCCACAAATCAACACTCCACTACCAACCTGTGTCAGCGATATTATCTCAGCTCTCCAATAATAAAGTTCATGATGAGAATACAGAAAACATAAGACTTTCCAGATCCAAGGAACCACCTCTCAGGGGGAAAAAAGAAAAATTACCATAATCTTCAGTGCACCAGCACAGACACTGAACACCTGACAAAAAGGGTATTTAAAGATCACGACCTTAAACCTAGCACAGCACTGTGGCTTACAGAGCAGCTGAGACTGCTGTCCCTTTATGTGGTTACTTACAGCAGGCAAGTCAACTGGCAGGAGAGTTACACCCAATGCTCTCTCCACAAAGTCCATAAAATTCTCTGTCAGGATAAGCAAACTATCTGTGTCATCTCTCAACCCAACATTCCGAATGCAGGGTCCCTGATTGCAGTGAGATAAGCAGGCCACATTATTCACATGCCCAATAGTAGATTCCAATAACAGTTAACCCTCTGACCCTTGTGAATTCCTGACCAATGACCACTCAAAGTGGAGAAGATTTTAGGATAGTGTTCAGAAAAATCAAACTTATTTTCAAGGTTACACAAAATCCAGGTGTAAAGAGGACCATTTCCTAAACAATGTTCCTTCTTATTTTTTACAGCTGTGTGGATTAACTATTGATCTGAGCAAGAAAGTTTTATATGGCCTGAAAACTGCATGGGACTTTAAATTATTTTTTTTTGTAAAATGCATACATCAGACAAACACAAACCACAACTCACAACACAAGAAAATGATGTCAGGTAGTCAAAACAACTGATAGGCTCAATGATAAAAGTAAAATCTTTTGACTAAACAGCATTGGTGTACAGCAGGCTGACCATTTATTAACAATGAGCTACCGAGTTCCATTCTGTGTTCATTGTTACAATTTCTAACAGTGTTGTAACATTGAAGCTCTAAGAATGGTTCAAAGTAAAGGTTGTGGTACATTTATTATTTAGAAAATTTATGAATTATATTCATTAACATAATTACAGGATATTTCACAATTATATTAATGTAGATTTCAAAATTATATTAACATTATACAAAAGAAAATTCCAGCTGTGCAACAACAAAGGCTCTGTGCGCAGGTCGCACACCCGACAAGCTTAGAGGGAACTGTGTTCCCAAATAGGCACTACTCCACCAGTGCCAAAATTAGTCACCTCAGAATTCATGCAATCAGAGTGGAACAAAGCTCTCTTTCATCCAGAGGGATCACCTACGAAATTTGTAATACCCTGGTTGACAGATGATTCCAAATATTTCTCCATCTTTGAGCAAAGTTTTGTATATCCACGCAGAGCCAAGGAGAGCATTTGTCCCTGCAAGGCAGTGACAGTCCAACAACGCTCCCTCACTATTCACAAATTCCTTTATAATGTTTCCAAATACCTACTTATTCACTTTTAAATGAGATAATTTTGCCTTTTTAGCACTTCTGAGTTCTATCTAGTACCTGCTTCCAACATCTGATCAAAATGTGCTAGATACTAATTTCCATTTGTGTGCTGGTTGCAATTTCTTGCTTTACTTTGAAGATGTATCATAATTTAAGTGATCATTGTCTACACAGCATGATGCTTTATACTGTTTGATGAAGTTCCCCTTTTACAAGCACCTGTTTGTAAAGATGAAGCCTTCTAATCTTTCTTCATGTTACAAAGCCTTTACACTTGGGAGCAACAATTGCCAATAATTATAATTATATTTTTTATGGTCTATAGCTTTTTAGAAATGATTTTAACATAGTGATCAACAGATCCAAGTGAAATTCTTTTGGGTGCCATTTAACATAGCTATTAGCTCATTTAATATAATTAAATTAATGATATTATGAACATAGTCTGCTGAGACCTTTCAACTCAAGTGTCGTCCAATCAGTACACAATTTAGATTGATTACGTTGCCTGTGGGTATTTAACTCAAAGAATAACACACTGTGTTATAATGCTTGATAATATTAAACCCATCTAGAAATGAAAATGTTGAGATAATGTTAAAGGGCAATTCTGAGTTTATTGACAATGTTTATTGAGTATTTGTTTGGAAGTGTATAATTGTATTAAAATATGCTCTACACATTTTGCATAGAATACGTGTGAGTAAGAGGTGATTGAATGCTAATAACATCCCATGCAGGTCAGAGATAAAGCATTCATTTTCTACACACTATTGGCACAAAGTGGGCTGATGTAGGTTCACTAATTTTATTTAACTTGACTTTGTAGGTAAGTAAAAAATATGTAAAGTGTAAAGCAAGCTTCGGATCTGGATTCGGGTAATTTGACTTTACTGTGCAACTCACACAAAATGCTGGAGGAGCTCAGCAGTTTGGGCAGCATCTGTGAAAAAGAGTAAACAGTCGAAGTACGAGGTGGTAGGTGATAGGTGAAACGGGGAGAGGGGGAGGGATGAAGTAAAGAGCTAGGAAGTTGATTGGTGAAAGAGATACAGGGCTGGAGGAGGGGGAATTCTGATAGGAGAGGACAGAAGACCATGGAAGGAAGAGAAGGGGGAGGAGCACCAGAAGGAGATGATGGGCAGGCAAGGAGATAAGGTGAGTGAGGGAAACAGGAATGGGGAATGGTGAAATGGGGAAGGGAGCAATTACCCAAAGACTTTACTGTGTTGTATTCTAAGCTTGGTTTCTGTTTTTGTTTTAAAAGCTTCAATAAAACTCTCATTTTGCCCTCTGTATCAGATATTATAATATATATATAGATATATAGATGCATGATCTCAGTGGCCGCTTTATTAGGTACACCTACTTGTTAATGCAGATTATCTAATCAGCCAATCATATGGCAGCAACTTAATGCACAAGAGCATGCAGTCATGATGAAGAGGTTCAGTTGTTGTTCAGATCAAACATCAGAGTTGGGAAGAAACGTGATCTAAGTGACTTTGACTGTGGAATGATTGTCGCTGCAGATGGGGTGGCCTGAGAATCTCACAAGCTGCTGATATCCTAGGAATATCATGCACAACAGTCTTTAGAGTTTACAGAGAATACTGTGGAAAAACAAAAGAAAACATCAGCAGTTCTATGGGTGAAAATACCTTGTTAATGAGAGAGGTCAGAGGAGAACGGCCAGACTGACTCAAGCTGACAGGAAGGCAACAGTAACTCAAATAATCAGGTGTTACAACAGTGGTGTGCAGAAGAGCATCTCTGAATGCAAAACATGTAGAAGCTTTAGGTAGATGGGCCACAGCAGCAGAAGACCATGAACATACACTCAGTGGCCACACAAGAGATACCCAACAAAGTGGCCTCTGTGTGTATATTAGGTGTACAGAGCCTTCTATATCAAAGAGTTTAATATTCACATTGAGATGCTCCAACTGTATAGTTACAGAGCAATTTGTATCCATAAACTAAAACACACACAAAATGCTGGAGGAACTCAGCAGGCCAGGCAGCATCTATGGAAAAAAAGTACAGTTGATGTTTCAGGCTGAAACCCTTCAGCAGGACTGGAGGAAAAAAGCTGAGGAGTAGATTTGAAAGGTGGGGGGAGAGGAAAAAGAAATGCCAGGTGATAGGTGAAACTTGGAGGGGGAAGGATGAAGTAAAGAGCTAGGAAGTTGATTGGTGAAAGAGACAGAAGGCCATGGATGAAAAGAAAGGTGGGGGTAAGGAGCACTAGAGGGAGGTGATGGGTGGGCAAGGAGATACCATGAGAAAGTGACAAGAGGATGGGAAATGGTGAAGGGGAGGAGGTGGAGGCATTACTGGAAGTTTGAGAAATCAATGTTCGTGCCATCAGGTTGGAGGCTACCCAAACAGAATATAAGGTGTTTTTCCTCCAACCTAAGTGTGGCCTTATCCTGATAGTGGAGGAGGTCATGGATGGACATATCGGAATGGGAATGGGAAGAGGAATTAAAATGGGTGGCCACTGAGAGATCCAGTGCGGCGGATAGAACATAGAAACTCGGTGAAGCGGTCTCCCAATCTACATCAGATCTCACCGATATACAAGAGGCCACACTCAAAGCACCGGACACAGTAGAAAACCCCAACAGACTCACAGGTGAAGTCTCGCCTCACCTGGAAGGACTGCTTGGGGCCCTGAATGGTAGTGAGGGAGGAGGTGTAGGCGCTGAAAACAATGGGTCTACCTGAACTAGCGGGCTTATGGATTTTGGGTAGGAGGTAGAAATGGAGGGTGCAAGGTGCGTGATGCAGGAACTATGAGGTTGGTGGCAGTGGATGGGAGATCCCCAGAGTCAATAAGGTTGGTGATGGTGTGAGTGATAATGGCCTGGTGTTTCTTAGCATCCAGCACATAAACTAAAACACGGCTACAGTTACCATATCTCCTTCTTAACAGTGATTATCAACATTCTTACCCTGGGGTGAGATACTCAGCCAAATCACTAATTCAGTGCAAACTCACTAATTTGTAGCAAACCTAATAATCAAATGATTGTGTTGAAGGGAAGTTGCAGAACAAACAAACAATCTCAAGTTACTTGCAGTGAGAAACGAGATTTAGTGGTGCAAAATTATTTCTATGAGGTGTAATTTGAAGAGCAACTGATCCTCAATAGCATCAGAGTTCACTGAAGAGTATATCCATATGGTGAAATTTACTGAAGCTTCCATTCTCTGTGAACAAATGATTTATGATAGAAAAGTTGGTACATGAAAGTGTAAGAGTTTTAACCTGCTACATAAAATATTCACTCAAATGGAATTGCTAGTCTCCACAGTTGTGCAGAAGGGAGTGATTCTACCAATCAAAAATTCTGCATAAAATTAGCTGAAATTGGTGGACCAATGCTCAATTGTATCTTGGCTTAGTCAACTCTTCCATCTCCATTTTTGGCAATTCTCAAAGGCTTCCAAGGGCATTTGGGGGCAGGACATCTTTACTGTGCCACCCAAAACCTTTTTGTTGTGTACTGGACTTGGGGGTGCAGAGGATGAGAGATGGGGGGCATATTTTATCCAGACGGGCATGTGGGACACAGGCAACAATTCTGGGCAAGCCTAATAATAAATCAGCCATGATCACATGGAGGAGCAGACATAATGGGCTGAATGGCCTAATTCTGCACCTATATCTTTTGGTTTTATCAAAGGAATTTAAGCTACTGAGTCTTCCTTTCATTGTCTTAAAAAGATAGTTTTGCTTCACTGGGCAACTTAGTTGTGAGTCTTTTACAATTCAAAAATGTCCATGTTTGGCTTGATACTTTAAGTCAAAATGTAGTTATTTTATAGGAGAGAACTGTCATCAGCCACACACTCTAAGAATGTGATGTAGCAGTGGGAGTGTGACTGTCTGCTCCTGAAATTCGGTTTCACTGAGTCTGTTGGGAACAAGTTTAGAAACAGAGTTCAGCATGTAGTCACAACTATATGGCACATAAACTAACTTGTCTTAAGTGTATTTGTTAATTAAAATAAATCTTCATCAGGTAATTACATTCTCATTCAAAATCTAATTTACTTGCAATTTCAACTCAATGTTACAACACACCAGATCCAAAACACTAACAGCTTCGGAATATCAGAGTTCTACTGAGAGTTTAGATTTCTGAATAAAACCTACAGTGTGCTTACTTTCATGACTGTCAGCAGTAATAATAGAGTGAGAAGCACTTCTGAGTGAATAATGTTTGTGACACTTTAATCATCAGCGTATGCTTGAAGTATGAAGTGACTCATTTGGGAAGGTCATAGTTGACGGCAGAATATAGGGTTAATGGCAGGATTTTTGACAGTGTGGAGGAACAGAGGGATCTTGGGGATCACATCCAAAGACCCTTCAAAGTCGCCACACAAGTTGATAGGATGGTCAAGAAGGCATATGGTGTTTTAGCCTTCATTAGTCAGGGGATTTGCTTCAAGAACCATGGGGTAATGTTGCAGCTCTATAACAACCCTGGTTAGACCACACTTGAAATATTATATTCAGTTCTGGTCACCTCATAATAAGAAGGATATGGAAGCTTTAGAGAGGATGCAGAGGAGGTTTATAAAGACATATCTTGTGAAGATAGGTTGAGCGAGCGAGGGCTTATCTCTTTGAGTGAAGGAGGATGAGAGGTGACTTCACAGGGATATACAAGATGATAAGAGGCATGGATAGAGGCTTTTCCCCAGGGTGGAAATGGCTAATACAAATAGGCACAATTTTAAGGTGATTAAAGGGAAGCATAGGGGGATGTCAAAAGTAAGTTCTTTACACAGAGTGGTGGGTGCACCATCACCTGCCAGGGATGGTGGTAAAGGCAGATATAATAGGAGTATTTAAGAAAATCTTAGATACAGGTGGATGATATAAAAATGAAGGGTTATATAGGAAGGAAGGGTTAGATTGATCTTAGAATAGGTGGAAGGGTCTGTACTGTTCTATAATGTTCTAAGCTTCCTGTGTCAAATTTTCCACTTACAAATTCTCTGCTTTTCTATATACTGGAAATTCCAAACAAACTTACTGTGAAAGTGTTATCCAGCTTTGATGTTTCTCAGTTTATCACCCTGTATTGCAAGGAGCTCCAGTATAGTAAGCAACTTTCCTTTTCTGCTTTCCAAGTTGGTCCATGTTTTCCTAAATTTCCAAATGAGTTTGTGAGTGGTGCCATTAAAATATGTAGAGAATTATTTGTAAATTTGTGTTTTGGGTACGTTAATACTTTAAGGAGTGTGGTGAGGAAATATTTCTTCCTTCAAGCAGCCTCTGTTGGAGGTAAGGAACTGTCAATATTTTGAGTCAAAACTTTGTATCAGGACCATCCTGGAAGAAGTTTTCCTCTTTCCTCCACCAGGAGTTCTGTGTGACACTCTCACTGCTCCCCGTAAGTGTTTCCTACTCTTATCCGCCCCCCCCCTCTCACACACACACACAGATGCTGCTTGATCCATCGATTTCCTCCTGCAGATTGTTTGTTGCACATGTTTCCAGCATCTGCAGCCTCTTGTGCCTCCATTTCTTCCTTCAAACGGTTAGCAAATGGGATATAATTCATCCTTTACAGCAGGAAGTGGAATTAGAGGCCCAAATCTTCCACTAACTTGCTGTCGGCTCAATTAAACCTATGTGGAGTAGGTGACTTCCTCAAGAGTAAACTTCTTCAGGTCAGTTCCTCTGAGCTGATCAGTGAGAATCATGATAGCCTTTTCAATCGTCAGTAGTGAGCATTGCCCATAGAACAAGTTACTGATAATTAAGCCACTGTGCTTATTGATAGTCAAAACAGTCAAGGTCAATGTTTGTAAATTTCTCTGAAGTTCAAAATTAAAATATAGATACAAATCTTAAATTTTGAAAGCCAGAGAAAACACTTTGAAATAACCAAATTCATATAAATTAATGGAATTAAACTGGAGAAAGTAAATTGCTGCCTTCATGCCTTTCTTCTTTGCTGTTTTGCTTTGCCATTCAAATGATTGGTTTACTATTCCAAGGCCATGACTTATTTCGTGCAAAAATAGTGAGCAGATTTCTCAAGATAGCTGCAAAATTTTGAATTCCATTGTTGGATTGTAGGTGGAAATGCCTGACAGTCAGCACTGTGGAGGCTTGGGACTTGAGCTTTTGCCCAGTATGCTCAATCTTTACACATTCTTTGCAGTAAGTGCTGTGCCAATAAATATGAACAGTGACCATGAAAAGGAAAACTGCAGTAGATGTTAATGGCCTTCGGAAAGCACAAGATCACACCCGTGTTCACGTCAATGAGAAAATGTCAATAAGGAGCATCATCTCAATGACCAAATTAGATCTTCCCATTGATTTTCTATTCGGCACCATTCCATGCAATATTCTACAGGAATATCGTCAATCACAAGATAAGTTTTACAAAAGCAGAAGTAACATAATGGACTTGATTTTGCAGTTAATGGTAAAGGAAAGACATTCACTACCCAATAATAACATTCCTAATGGCCAAAACTTAGGGGGGAGGGCAATAGTTTCTGCCTCAAAGCAATCCTTAATCAGAATCATGTTTAATATCACTGGCATATGTCATGAAATTTATTGCTTGGCGGCAGCAGTACAATGCAATACATAATAATAGAAAAAAACCCTGAATTACAGTATCTATATGTATATAGATAGATAGATATAGATATATAGTGGCATGCAAATGTTTGGGCACCCCTGGTCAAAATTTCTGTTACTGTGAATAGCTAAGTGAGTAAAAGATGACCTGATTTCCAAAAGGCATAAAGTTAAAGATGACACATTCCTTTAATATTTTAAGCAAGATTACTTTTTTATTTCCATCTTTTACAGTTTCAAAATAAGGAAAAGGGCCCAAAGCAAAAGTTTGGGCACCCTGCACGGTCAGTACTTAGTAACACCCCTCTTGGCAAGTACCACAGCTTGTAAACGCTTTCTGTAGCCAGCTAAGAGTCTTTTAATTCTTGTTTGGGGGATTTTCGTCTTGCATGCACTGCTCTTTTGAGGTCAATCCACAGATTTTCGATGATGTTTAGGTCGGGGGACTGTGAGGGCCATGGCAAAACCTTCAGCTTGCACCTCTTGAGGTAGTCCATTGTGGATTTTGAGGTGTGTGTAGGATCATTATCCTGTTGTAGAAGCCATCCTCTTTTCATCTTTAGCTTCTTTACAGACGGTGTGATGTTTGTTTCCAGAATTTGCTGGTATTTAATTGAATTCATTCTTCCCTCTACCAGTGAAATGTTCCCTGTGCCACTGGCTGCAACACAAGCCCAAAGCATGACCAATCCACCCCCGTGCTTAACAGTTGGAGAGGTGTTCTTTTCATGAAATTCTGCACCCTTTTTTCTCCAAACATACCTTTGCTCATTGTGGCCAAGAAGTTCTATTTTAACTTCATCAGTCCATAGGACTTGTTTCCAAAATGCATCAGGCTTGTTTAGATGTTCCTTTACAAACTTCTGACGTTGAATTTTGTGGTGAGGATGCAGGAAAGGTTTTCTCCTGATGACTCTCCCATGAAGGTCATATTTGTGCAGGTGTTGCTGCACAATAGAACAGTGCACCACCACTCCAGAGTCTGCTAAATCTTCCTGAAGGTCTTTTGCAGTCTAACAGGGGTTTCGATTTGCCATTCTAGCAATCCTACGAGCAGTTCTCTCGGAAAGTTTTCTTGGTCTTCCAGACCTCAACTTGACCTCCACTGTTCCTGTTAACTGCCATTTCTTAATTACACTACGAACTGAGGAAACAGCTACCTGAAAACACTTTGCTATTTTCTTATAGCCTTCTCCTGCTTTGTGGGCATCATTTATTTTAATTTTCAGAGGGCTAGGCAGCTGTTTAGAGGAGCCCATGGCTGCTGATTGTTGGGACAATGTTTGAGGAGTCAGGGTATTTATAAAGCTTTGAAATTTGCATCACCTGGCCTTTCCTAACGATGACTGTGAACAAGCCATAGCCCTAACAAGCTAATTAAGTTCTGAGACCTTGGTAAAAGTTATCTGAGAGCTCAAATCTCTTGGTGTGCCCCAACTTTTGCATGGTGCTCCTTTCCTTTTTTTCACTTTAAAATTGTACCAAACAAAAATAATACACTAATCTTGCTTAAAATGTTGAAAAGAATGTTTCATCTTTAACTTTATGACTTTTGGAGATCAGTTCATCTTCTACTCACTTAACTATTCACAGTAACAGAAATTTTGACCAGGGGTGCCCAAACTTTGGCATGCCACTGTAGATATAAAACAGTTAAATAAGTAGTGCAAAAAATAAAAATAAAAAAGTAGTCCGATAGTGTTCATGGGTTCAGTGTCCGTTTAGGAATCAGATTGCAGAGGGGAAGAAGCTGTTCCTGAATCATTGAGTGTGTGTCTTCAGGCTTCTGTACCTCCTGCCTGATGGCAGCAATGAGAACAAGGCATGACCTGGGTGATGGGGGTCCTTAATTGTGGATGCCGCCTTTTTGAATCATCGCTCCATGAAGAAGCCCTGGAGGAGGCTCGTGCCCATGATGGTGCTGACTAATTTTCCAACTCTCTGCAGCTTATTTCGATTCTGTGTAGTAGCCCCCACCCCCCCCATCCCCATACCCATACCAGATGGTGATACAGCCAGTTATAATGCTCTCCACAGTACATCTGTGGAAACTTATAAGTGTCTTTTTGTGACATGCCAAATCTCCTCAAACTCCTAATGAAATATTGCCACTGCTGTGCCTTCTTTGTAGCTGCATCAATATGTTGGGCCCAGGATAGATCCTGAGAGATATTGACACCCAGGAACTTGAAATTGCTCACTCTTTCCACTTCTGATCCCTTGATGAGGATTTGTGTGTGTTCCCTCATCTTAGCCTTTCTGTAGTCCATATTCAGTTCTTTTGTCTAATTTGCTTGTAAATCTTAGATCACGTGAAGCGTGTGAAACTAGATTCACACAAATCTAACTGAGGCTATCAAGAAAAGTACTTTAAATGACCTCTTAAACATAGTTTAGTTGTAGAGAAGCTCTGAGAAAACTTAAGATGAAGTGGCGAAGTAAAACGAATAGTTTGCAAAGAACAAAAAGCAGTGAACATTTTATAGAAAGTCATTTACATAACTAAGGCAGCTCAGGGAAAGGAAGAAGTACTTGAGCTTCGATAATGGAAATGTCAACATACTCTTAATGAAATGCCGGGAGTTGCTGAGAATGCGAACTGTGGGGTACCGTGAAAAAGTTGGCACGAGAGCTTGGAAGGATGTGGACCAACTCTGGATGCTAATTATACTATTGCACTAAATGCTGATTAATCAGAAAGAAATGTGATTGATTGGAAGGATGCAATTTGCTGTAGTTTGGAATTTTGAAATTTATAAATTAAAGCCTGTTAAAATTGTGCTGTTTACAATAAATCGCAAACAGCTTGCTTCTGGGTGTTGTCATCAGTGCTGAATGCAAATTCAACTGGTATTAAAGTTCAATTGCTATTGGAGATAAGCCTTGCTAAGTGCTTGTAAAAGATCTTTTATTTGTGCTCCACAGATCTGCGGTGTGAAATTGCAATTAGTGAATTATACCCTTTTCCAAAGCAACCATTAGTTCTCTGACACCAATAATCAAGTACTTTAATTTATTCCCTATGTCAGTGTTGAGTAGGTGCCCAGGAGCAGCTGTGAACCCATGTTGCATGAGGAATCTTTCTGAAGGAGATGAAAGAAGGGCCAGTTAGTTACTAGACATCAGAAACAATTCACTGCCTGGCACCCATTCAGACAGTGCATGGAAGGAAGTTGAGCAACACAGAGTTGCTTTGGTCAGCTGTATTGTCTTCAAATTCAACTTTGCATGTGAGGCATACAAGCTTCAATCAAACATGTTTTATCATTGTTCCATAAAACCACAGGACAAAAGAGCGGATTAGGCCATTTGGCCCACCACATCTACTCTGCCATTCAATCAGGTTTAATTTATTATTCCCGCTCAAATCCATTCTTCCACCTTCTCTCTGTAATCTTTAAACACCCACCCTCCCTTACTATCAAGTACCTATCAATCTCTGTTTTAAGTATGCCCAGTGCTGACCTCACCAATCCTCTGTGGCAATTCACCACAGATTAACCACCCTTTGGGTAGAGAAATTACTTTTAATCTCAGTTTTAAAGGGACATCCCTTTATTCTGAGGCTGTGCCTTCAGATCCCTGACTCTCCTACCAATGGAAACATATTCTCTAAATCCACTCTATCCAAGTCTCTTGGCATCCAGAAGGTTTCAATGAGATCTCCCTTCATCCTTCTGAAATCCATCAAGAACAGGCCCAGAGGCATCAAACACTCCTCATCGTACATTTTAATTGCTGGGGTCATTCTTGTGGAAATTCTCTGGACCCTCTCCAGGACCAGAACATTTTCCTTAGATACAGGGCCCAAATTGTTCACAATAATAGTCACAACATCACAATTCCATATACTGATTCATCCCCTAAATTCATCACCCTTATTCTTGATACTTCTCACTTTAATATAACATATTTCAACCCATCCAACTGATTGCATTCATGCCCTGATTTATTGGCAGACAGCAGGGGAAATGTGCAGCCTCGATCGTAGCAAGGACTAGGTCTCAAGCTGCGGTGTCACCTGTTTACAGCTGCCCAGGAGAGAGGCGTCAGAGTTGGGTGCTCCACCAAAGTGCCAGGGGCGGTGTCCAAGCCGGACTTGGTGCTGCTGCCCCGGGGTTCGCTCAACAAAAGACAAGCTGTATTGTGTTCAACAGCAACATTCATGGACTCTGAGTTTTTTCTGTGTAACTGTACTTTTACTGATATCCTATATGTGCTATGTGTGCCTTGTGCACCGTATGACTGTGTTTTGCACACTGGCCTGGATTAATGCTGCTTCTTTTGGGTGAATAACTATTAAACTTGAACTATTCACTGTCTATACTTCTTCACGGTCTCTCTACAGTTTGCACCTACTTTTACACCAACTGATCCATCCTCTGACCTATCACTCTGGTTCACATCCCCCTGCCAACCTTGTTTGAATCATCCTCAACAGCTCTACAAACCTGTCTACAAGAATATTGGTTCCCCTCAAGCTGAGGTGCAAACCATCCCTTCTGTATGCGTCATACTTTCCTCAGAAGAGATCCCAATGATCCATAAATCTGAATCCCTGCACTCTGCACCAATTCTTCAGTCATGCATTCGTCTGCCAAATGATTTTACTCTTACCTTCACTGGTGCATGGCACTGTGATGGCATTGGGTTTGCTGACCACAAATTTCTAAACTTAAAAGAAGACCTTAAGCCGTATCTGATATAAATAGCCATGAGTAGCAATGTGTACCATAACTTCTGCCTGCTCATCGTCTCCCTTGAGAATACTGTGGACTTGATCTGACATGTCCTTGACCCTGGCACTTGGGAAGCAACATACCTTCCGGGTGTCTCTGTCACGTCCACAGAATCTCCTGTCTGCTCCCCCAACCACTGAACCCCCTGTCACTACCACTCTCCTCATCTCCCCCTTCCCTTCTGTGCGACAGTGCCAGACTCAGTCCCAGGGGCCTGGTCACTGCAGCTTTCCCCTGGTAGGTTGTCCCCCCACCAATGGAATCCAAAGCTGTATACTGGTTCCACAGGGGAGCTCGGCACAGTCTGACTACTCTCGTTCAAATTTGCCTTTTTAAAGTTTTTCTGTTCCTGTTGAAACTGAAGCTGGCCATCAGTGAGCAAGTTATTTGCAGGTGAATGCCATAGGTATTATTTAAACCCTATATATTTTATACCCATGATACTTCACATTATTTTGCTTACTTGATTGAGATAAATCAGAATCAGAATCAGTTTTGTTATCACTGACATATGTCATAAAACATGGTGGCAGCAGTACAGCGCAGGACATAAAAAAATGAGTTTTCTTCACACCAGCTCACCCCTGTCAAGCTCTGCAGAAAATAAAATGTAGAAGGAGCATGTTTAACTTCTGTAATGGAGCTGGCTACTTGACCCAAGCCCCAGCGCAACCAAAATGTGGATGTCAAAATATTATAAATGCTCGGGGATGGGCTGTGTTCCGATTTGCTGAATTAGTTGGCTTTGCATCAGACTTAGATTATATATCTGAGTAGAACGTTGCTCTGCAAGACTAACTGAAATGCATAATAAAAAATGTTTTATGCATTTTTATTAGCAAAAAAATGTCTATTTTCAAAGAAGTAAAAAGTTAAAAGTGTTTTCCTGGGGCACCTGTAACATTGATTTGTCACAGCAATGACTGACAGCTCTGTAAAGTATGTGGAATGGATAACTTTCTAATACAGATAGACATGAATTAAAACCCAGTATTGGGCATAGCTCAAGAGTCAAGAGCTTAACACTGGGTGCAATTTGTCATCCAAGTACACTTGTGTCTATCTATGACCTGTAGGTAAAATATATTTGTCGGATGGCTGTGGTGTTAAAGTAATATTTAGCCTACCACAGAAATATATGATGATTGTCATAACTTGCACAGGTTGGTCTGGGTATCAGAGGGAAAGAGGAAAAAAACCACAAGGCATTTAGGTCTACCTGAAAAATATATTCAAGGCTTTAGTCAGCGAGTTGTAGAGTCATGGAGCACTACAGCACAGAAACAGGCCCTTCAGCCCTGGCCTGGTTTTCTGCCTAGTCCTATCTACCTGCACCCAACCATAGCCCTTCATACCTTTCTCATACATGTACCTGTCCAAACATCTCTTAAATGTTACAATTGAACTGGCAGCTCATTCCACACTCACACCACCCTCTGAGTGAAGTGGTTCCCTCTCAGGTTCCCCTTAAATATTTCACCTTTCACCCTAAACCTATGACCTCCAGTTCTAATCTCATCCATCCTGAGGGGAAAGCCTGCATTTGCTATATCTATATCCCTGATAATTTTATATACCTCTATAAGATCTCCCCTCATTCTCCTGCACTCCAGGAATTTAAGGTTCAAAGTTCAAAGTAAATTTATTATCAAAGTACATAGATGTCATCATTTACAGCTCTGAGATTCATTTTCTTGAGGCCGTTTACAGTAAGTACAAAGAAACACAATAGTGTCAGTGAAAGACCAGTGTGCAAGAGACAACAAACTGTGCAAATACAAAAAGAGAAAAATATAATAAGAAATAAATATTGAGAACATGAGATGAAGAGTCTTTGAAAGTAATTCCATAGATTGTGGGAACAATTCAATAATGGGATGAGAGAAGCTGATTGAAGTTATCCCCTCTGGTTCAATAGCCTGTTGGTTATAGGGTAATAACTGTTCCTGAACCTGGTGATGTGGATCTTAAATTTTAAATCTTAACCTATTAAACCTATTTCCAGAACCAAGGTCTTCAATCTTGGCAACATCTGTGTAAATTTTAACTTGTCTCCTTCAATCTTATTGATGTTTTCCTGTAGTAAGGTAACCAGAACTGCATGCAATACTCTAAATTTGGCCTCACCTCGACTCAATGCCCTGATTTATGAAGGTCCTGTATTAAAAGCTCTCTTTATGACCCTGTCTACTTGTGATGGCACTTTCGAGGAATTATCGATCTGTATTCCCAGCTCCCTTTGTTCAATGACAAACCCTATTGCCCTACCATTCACTATGTAAATTTTACCCTGGTTTTCCCTCCCAAGCTGCAGCACCAGACACTTGTCTGCATTAAATTCAATCTTTCATTTTTCAGCCCATTTTCCCAGCTGGTCCAGATCACTTTAGATAGATAGATAGATAGATAGATAGATAGATAGATAGATAGATAGATACTTTATTCATCCCCATGGGGAAATTCAACTTTTTTTCCAATGTCCCATACACTTGTTGTAGCAAAACTAATTACATACAATACTTAACTCAGTAAAAAATATGATATGCATCTAAATCACTATCTCAAAAAGCATTAATAATAGCTTTTAAAAAGTTCTTAAGTCCTGGCGGTAGAATTGTAAAGCCTAATGGCATTGGGGAGTATTGACCTCTTCATCCTGTCTGAGGAGCATTGCATCGATAGTAACCTGTCGCTGAAACTGCTTCTCTGTCTCTGGATGGTGCTATGTAGAGGATGTTCAGAGTTATCCATAATTGACCGTAGCCTACTCAGCGCCCTTCGCTCAGCTACCGATGTTAAACTCTCCAGTACTTTGCCCACGACAGAGCCCGCCTTCCTTACCAGCTTATTAAGACGTGAGGCGTCCCTCTTCTTAATGCTTCCTCCCCAACACGCCACCACAACTGACCTATAGAACATCTTCAGCATCTCACTACAGACATTGAATGACGCCAACCTTCTTAGGAAGTACAGTCGACTCTGTGCCTTCCTGCACAAGGCATCTGTGTTGGCAGTCCAGTCTAGCTTCTCGTCTAACTGTACTCCCAGATACTTGTAGGTCTTAACCTGCTCCACACATTCTCCATTAATGATCGCTGGCTCCATATGAGGCCTAGATCTCCTAAAGTCCACCACCATCTCCTTGGTCTTGGTGATATTGAGACGCAGGTAGTTTGAGTTGCACCATATCACAAAGTCCTGTATCAGTTTCCTATACTCCTCCTCCTGTCCATTCCTGACACACCCCACTATGGCCGTGTCATCAGCGAACTTCTGCACATGGCAGGACTCCGAGTTATATTGGAAGTCTGATGTGTACAGGGTGAACAGGACCGGAGAGAGTACGGTTCCCTGCGGCGCCCCTGTGCTGCTGACCACCGTGTCAGACCTACAGTCTCCCAACCGCACATACTGAGGTCTATCTGTCAAGTAGTCCACTATCCAATCCACCATGTGAGAGTCTACTCCCATCTCCGTTAGTTTGTGCCTTAAGATCTTGGGCTTTATGAGCTATGCTATCCTTCCTCGCCGTCCACTTTGTCCCCAACCTTGATGTCATCCACAATGGGCTCAGCATCAGTCCTTGCAGCACAACACTAGTTACAGGCGTCCAATCAGAGAGACAACTATCTACTACCGCTCTCTGACTTCTCCCAAGTCAACATTGATTCCAATTGAGATATTCATCCTGAATGCCAAGCAACTTAACTTTCTAGCCCAGCCTTCCATGTGGGAAATTGTCTAAGACCTTGCTAAGTCCATGTAGACAATGTCCATTTCCTGCTGTTCATCAGCATTCCAGGTAACCTTCTCGAAAATCTCTGAAAGTTTGGTTAGACATGACCAATGGCTTTGTAGACAGGAGGAGCAAATAAAATGTGTTGTATGGCTGATGGCTCATGTATTGGAATATAGTTTAATTAGATTGTTTAGAGTTCATTTTCATTTTAGTGCACAACACATTTGTGCAGGAGTTGTAAATACCAACAAGGAACCGCTACCTTTTACCCCTTTGAGTGCCAGATGGTCCAGGACCTCAACACATGTATGGTCAAATATGAAAGTCTCTAACAGTGATAATTGTCATCATACATATTTTCCAATACACCCCACTCTGGACTCACCAAGGAAGGGTCCACAGCTTCAGTGAGCTAAGATTCCTACGAGTGTTTGCACTAAGTTGCGTGTGGGGGGGGGGGGGGGGGAGGTGACAGAGGAAAACAGCTCTTGAAGCCTATATGAGGATACACGTAGTGCAGAGCCATTGACCTTTGAGGATTCACTGAGAATTTTCAGAAAGTTGGGAAAGTAAGTAAAAAATAATATATTTTCTTGTTTTGATTTAGTATTAATATTATTTTATGTCTTTAATTTTAAAAAGTATATTTTTAATATTCTTAAATGTTTACTTTTTAACAGTGTTTCTGCTGTCAAGGTCATTCAGAAACACTTCAACAAAAACTTGAACAGCTGTCAAAGCTGTGGACAGGTTCTTGCCAGCTGCCAAAGTCATTCCATTAAGTTTTGGGGCATCACTTTTCCAGGGCAGCATCCAAGGCCCAGTCAGCATTCATGGTCTTTTTGCTAGATTTGAGGGTGAATCAGCCATCCACAGGATGAAATGCTGCAATTCCACTGCAAACTTTTAAAGAACAACATCTTATGAGAACAAAATCATCTCATGCACTGTAACATAGAATTGATCCCAAGGAGGCTGGGATAACTCACTTCAAATTTTAGGAGCAAAAAGATCCAGAACTGGCAATTATCATAGTTGAAATGGAGGAATAATTATGCAGTATGAAATTGAATGACTTGGCATGTATATCTCAATAATCCCTATTCAATTTATGTGAAAGAATTACCTTTACTCAATTGGTTGTTGTAATTCACTTATCGAGTTATTGGCAGCCAAATGCAGGGTGAGTAAAAAATATCCTTTAATTCTATCTTCATTCACTAATAATAGATCTGCAGCTGGTGATGAATCATGAATTATGAAAGTTTAATCTTTCTAGTGTACCCAGCAGATAGCATCTACGTAGGTTATATCTTATTCTGCATTTCTTCAAAATAATAGCCCTGATATTTATTCTGTTTCATCTTGTATAATTTCTGAGCTAACATTCAGTCCAGTTGCAAAGGATAGCAATAAAATTCAACAAGGAATTTCCTAATAAATTCCACACAAATACAAATGGCATTGAATATGTCAAAGTTTTAAATTGACGCCTGCATGGTAGCATAATGGTTAGCGCATCGCTTTACAGCACCAGGGACCCAGGTTCAATTACACTGTCTGTAAGGAGTTTATGATTTCTCCCCATGACCACATGGGTTTCCCCTGGGTGCTCCAGTTTCCACCCACATTCCAAAGACATGCTGTGTTGGTGCCAGAAGCATGATGACATTGATCCTCAATCCTCCAGCATAATCCTCAATGATTTGATTCGATTTGACACAAATGATGTACTCCACTATATGCTTCGATGTTAGCATGTGACAAATAAAGCTAATCTTTCATCTTTCATTCTTTCTTCACTTCAGTTTTTTTTTTGATTTTCAAGGAGTAAGCATAATCCACTATTTTACCTCCATGCATTCTGACCAGGCAAATTGATATGAGAGATTGCAATTACTTTCTATTCCCTTGGGAACACTCTACAATTGATTTAGTGCAGAGACGTAACTTTTAAATTTTCTACGTTCTCCTCTGTTGTTTCCTAGTCCATCCATGCTATGACTGCCAACCTCCATGAAACCCAACTGAACAAGAAAAATAAACTACTCCTGGTCTCCCATTGCCTCCATGAGCCACATTACTAAAAACCTTCAAAGTCAACCTTGAGAAAGGCTATTTCAACCCCAGTGATGCCCAGAAGACCAAATGGAACTCACACAAAGTTACAAACTGGCAGTTAGTAAAAGATCTGACACAGAAAATCTTTGATCTTCCAAATTATGAGCATTTCCCGACGCCATTGACACAGCCATGCCAGCTGTGCATACATTATGCACAAAGAGAAATGTAAGAATCTCCAGTGAAGGTTTGGCTTACAAAGATAATGTAATTTTAGGAAAGTCATTGCTGACAGCTATTTTGGGATGACCTCTTTACCTGTACAAGTAAGAACACTAGATATAGCTAATCATAAACATGAGAAATTCTACAGATGCTGGAAATCCAGAGCAACACACACAAACTGCTGGAGCAACTCAGCAGATCAGGCAGAATCTATGGAAATGAATAAACAGTCGATGTTTTGGGCCGAAACCCTTATTCCGGACTGATACAGCTGTCAGATTTACCCGGCTATAAGGGCAAACATTGGCAATTTCGACAGTATTAGTTCAGCAGATTTTCAGCCTTACCTCAAAGCCTTTATTTTTTAAAACACTAAACAGCCTTGCTTAAATTTGAATATAGAGGGAAATATTTCTTCTTGATGAATGTTCAATACCAGGACCATTATGAGTCTTTAATATCTAATGACTACTTGAAAATAAAAACAAAAGTCATACTTGTCAGGATTTGTCAATAAAGGCACAGTTTTTGCACTATTACTTTTTAATGCCCATTTTGTATTCTTTTTCATACTTCAATGCTTATATTTTGTATTTTAAAGTATAAATTTCTGACTGAGCAACTTTGCAACAATAATTTCCTTCGGGATAAATAAAGTTTTATCTTATCTTATTTTATCTTATCGTAAAGAACATGCTTAAATCCATCACAAGCCAACCCTGGCAAATGTTAGGATACTTGGCTGCTTGTGCTAAACAAAGGAGCATCAATGAAACTCAATTTCAGAGGGAGAGTTCAACATGCAGAACTTCTGTAAATGGTAATTGAGGCGGAGGCCCTTCTTCCTTTCCTGACCTGCTGATTTCCTCCAGTATTTTGTGTGTATTGCTTTGCATTTCCAGTATCTGCAGACCTTCTTGGGCTTATATACATTAATTGATTGTATGTCCATAAAGTGATGCTCGGCACAAGAGTGCTTGTACATTTAATGATAAAGTTGTGGTGGTGGAGGGAGTGAGGGGGTGGGTTAATGGGTGGAAGTGTTGATCAGCCTTACCGCTTGGGTAAAGTAACTGTTTGGCAGTCCTGGTGTGGTTGCTGCACAGACTCCTCCCACATGGGAGCGGTACAGTCTATGAGCAGGGTGGGAGGGATCCTTCATGATATTGGCCTTTTCCGGCACCTATCTTTATATATGTCCTTGATGGTGGGTAGGCTGATGTCGGTGATGCTTTGGGCAGTTTTGACCAGCCACTGTAGAGCCTTCCTGTCTGCCACAGTGCAGTTTCTGTACCATGCAGTGATGCAGCTTGTTGGGATGTTCTCTATTGCGTATCTGTAGAATGATGTGAGTATAGATGTGCATACTCCAGCTCTCTTCAGCCTCCTCAGAAAGCAGAGGCATTGGCGAGCTTTGTGTTCTGGGACCATGAGAGGTTGTTCAAGAAGTGCACTCCCAGGAGTTTGAAACTGCTAGCAGTTCAAAGGTTCAAATGTTCATTTATTATCAAAGTATGGAATTCTGAAATCCTTCTCTTCCAGATAGCCACGAAACCAAGAAAGAAAATAACATCAGCACGATCATCAACACTCAAATCTCCCCACCCCACACAAAAAATGAACAAAAATAGAACAAGCACATCGACCCCCAAATCCCCCTCCTCTGCACACAAAAAAGTGAGAAAAATTGGGCAAAAAACACAGAATATAAAAAACTATCCGAAAGAAATCCACAGTCCCAAGTTCATATCCTGAACGCAGAAAACCCAGGTGATATTCTCCAGCAGGCCACACAAGCCTCTCTGGCAGCAGCGAGATCTCACCAGTGATCAAAAGGCAGGCAGTCAGAGCTCACCTTCCATATTTGCCTCAACGTTTCAATCTCCCTTGTTACTTTAATTGGCAAAATGAAGTCGAACATCGGCATGCAGCCTGTTCGCCATGAGGTTCGCACACGCTGCCTCTGCCTCCCGAAGACTGCAGAGCGCTGAAACACCCAAGCAATCTTCAAACTGTAAATCACAGGCTCCTACAGTTCTAGAATCACATTCAAGATGAAAAACAAATGTAAAAGACATAAAGGAAGTGAAATATATGGTTCCATGCTCTATCCAAAAGATGTCAGCTGTGGGAGCGTTGTACACAGGCGCAATCAGAAGTTTCCACCGCTGTGCCGCCAATGTAAAGAGGGGTGTGAGTGGTGCGAGTTCTCCTGAGGTTGATGCCCACCTCCTTTCTTTTCTTTTAAAATCTTTTTATTAATTTTAAACAAACATAAATGAAACATGAATACAGAGAGTTTGAAAGTACATAATTAATAGGTTAAGTATACATTCATATAGATGATAATCCATATATAACCTCCCAAACTCATAGTAATTATGAAAAAAGGAGTAAAAAAGAAGAAAAAAATCCCCCCAAAAAAAGAGAAAAAAAACCTAACCAACATGGGCCATTGCATTATGTCAAATATACACAGTAGCGTCAATAACTCCGCACCTCCATCCAAATAATAAAGGATAATAGAAGCAGGGTTTAGGAAAAGTCAGTTTAACTAATATGAAAATGTTGGATAA
Organism: Hemitrygon akajei; assembly: GCF_048418815.1. Taxonomy (NCBI): domain Eukaryota; kingdom Metazoa; phylum Chordata; class Chondrichthyes; order Myliobatiformes; family Dasyatidae; genus Hemitrygon; species Hemitrygon akajei. The sequence continues at coordinate 41,145,260 of NC_133141.1, forward strand.
ATGGTCTCCAAGTTTCTTCAAATTTAACTGAAGAATCAAAGACAACAATTTTTTCTAAGCTCAAACAAGAGATAGTTTGAGTAAACCACTGAAATATAGTTGGAGGATTAATTTCTATCCAATTCAATAGGATAGATCTTCTAGCCATTAGTGTAACAAATGCAATCATCCGTCAAGCTGAGGGGGATAAACAACTATTATCCATCATTGGTAAATCGAAAATTGCAGTAATAGGATGCGGTTGCAATTTGATATTCAGAACTGTTGAAATAGTACCGAAAATATCTTTCCAATAATTTGGCAAACAAGGGCAAGACCAAAACATGTGGGTCAATGAAGCTACTTCAGAATGACATCTGTCACAGGTTGGATTAACATGAGAGTAAAATCGAGCGAGTTTATCCTTGGACGTGTGAGCCCTATGTACAACCTTAAATTGTATTAGGGCACATTTAGCACAAATTGAAGAGGAATTGACTAATTGTAAAATTTTCTCCCACTGCTCAGTGGGTATAAGACAATGAAGTTCTTTTTCCCATTCCTTCTTAATTTTTTCTGATACTTCTGGCTGTATTTTCATGATCATATTATAAATGGTGGCTACTAAACCCTTCTGGCAAGGACTCAGAGCTAAAATAATTTCCGTAATGTCCATTGGACATAATTTCGGAAAAGACTGTAACATATTATTCAAGAAATTTCTAACTTGCAAATATCTAAAAAAATGAGTTTTAGGTAAATTATATTTATTAGATAGCTGTTCAAAGGACATAAAACTATTACTTAAAAATAGATCACGAAAACATGTTATACCTTTTGTTTCCCATAATACAAAGGCTTGATCCATAAAAGATGGTCGAAAAAAAAAGTTAGATATAATAGGGCTTGATAAGATAAACTTATTCAAGCCAAAAAATTTACGAAATTGAAACCATATTCGCAATGTATTTTTAACTATGGGATTAGTTATTTGTTTATTCAATTTAGATAAAGAAAAAGGAAGTGAAGATCCTAAAATTGAAAACAGTGAAAAGTCTTGTACAGATTTACATTCCAAATTTACCCATTGTGGGCAAGATGCTATAATCGATTCTTGTGTCCAAAATATTAAATATCGTATATTGACTGCCCAATAGTAAAATCTCAGGTTTGGCAAAGCCAAACCATCCTCCTTCTTAGGCTTCTGTAAATATTTTTTGCTTAGTCTAGGATTTTTATTCTGCCACAGATACGAAGATATTTTAGAATCAATAATATCAAAAAAAATTAGGAATAAAAATTGGTGGTGCTTGGAATAAATATAAAATTTTGGGTAACACTATCATCTTAATAGCATTAATTCAACCAACCAATGACAAAGATAATGGGGACCACCTGGTAACAAGTTGCTTAATTTGGTCAATTAAAGGTAAAAAATTAACTTTAAACAAATCCTTATGTTTCTTGGTAATTTTAATACCCAAATAAGTAAAATGATCTGTGACAACTTTAAATGGTAAGTGTTTATAAATTGGAACTTGCATACTTAATGGAAATAATTCACTTTTATTAAAATTCAGTTTGTAACCAGAAAAGCTACTAAACTGAGCTAGCAAGGACGAAATAGCAGGAATAGATCTCTCAGGGTCAGACATGTATAGTAACAAATCATCAGCATATAATGATAACTTATAAGTCCCTTCCCCATAAAATATTAGATGATTCACGAATGACGACAGCTAAAGGTTCCAAAACAATGTCAAATAGTAAAGGACTTAAAGGACAGCCTTGCCTCGTACCACGGAATAACTGAAAAAAAGGAGATCTTTGATTATTGGTGAAAACCGAAGCCAAAGGTTTATAATATATTAACTTAATCCATGATATAAATTTCAAACTAAAATTAAAATGCTGCAACGTATTAAATAAATATGGCCATTCAACTCTATCAAATGCTTTTTCAGCATCTAAAGAAATGACACATTCTGGTATTTTGGATGAAGGAGTATAAATAATATTAATCAATTTTCTGATGTTAAAAGATGAATAACGATTTTTAATAAATCCAGTCTGATCTTCAGAGATAATTCGAGGTAATATATTTTCTAATCTAGTGGCCAAAATTTTACTAAAAATCTTAAAGTCCATATTCAGCAAGGATATAGGCCGATAGGATGCACATTCAGTGGGGTCTTTATCTTTTTTAAGAATTAGAGAAAAAGAGGCATCATAAAAAGATTGTGGCAATTTACCTACAGTTAACACATCTTTAAAAATTTTACAAAGCCAAGGAGAGAGTATAGAGGAAAAGGATTTAAAAAACTCTGGACCAGGGGCTTTACCTGAATTCATTGAAAAAATAGCCTCTTTTATTTCGGTTTCCGTATGTACAATCTCCTTTTCCCCTAGACATATACCAGCCTGTTGGGTAAGTGTTACACGTAATAGGTGCGTCTAGAAGTACACTATCTTCTGTAGTTAATTTTGGGATATTCAATTTTCTTAAAAATTCATCTATTATGGAAGAATCCTCAACAATTCCTGATTGATATAAAGAATTATAAAAATCTTGAAAGGCTTTATTTATCTCTTTATGATCAATCGTCAAAGTGCCATCTTGTTTACGAATCTTAGTCATTTGTCGTTTAACCAAAGCAGTTTTCAATTGATTAGCCAATAATTTGCCAGATTTATCTCCATGTATATAAAACTGGGTTCTAGATTTAATTAACTGTTTTTCAATCGAAGAGGATAATAGCAGACTATGCTCTATTTGAAGTTCAACTCTTTCTTTATAAAGTTCTTTGCTAGGGGTCACTGAATAAATCTTATCAATTGCTTTAATTTTATCAACCAATGTTAATATTTCCGAATCAGTTCGTTTCCTAACTCCAGCAGAGTATGAAATAATCTGTCCACGAATAAATGCTTTAAAAGTGTCCCATAATGTTCCATTAGAGATCTCTTCTGTAAAATTTGTTGAGAAAAACAAATCAATTTGTTGTTTAATAAAATTAAGGAAGTCTGGGTCCTGCAATAAAATAGAGTTGAACCTCAAAGATTTAGCATTAGAAGATGAATCCATTGTCTTAATAGATAGCTTCAAAGGTGCATGATCAGAAATGGTAATAGAATCATATTTACAATCAATAACATCTGTAAGTAAATGATGATCAATAAAGAAGTAGTCAATTCTTGAATAATTATGATAAACATGGGAAAAGTATGAAAAAAAATGCCAAATTTCAGAGATTCCAGAATCAACCATAAAGGAATTAATAAGAGAGGCCGATTTATTCGAAACAGCTTGGGTGGGCTTAGATCTATCCATCGAAGGGCTTAAGCAACAGTTAAAATCCCCACCCATTATCAGCATGTACTGATTCAAATTAGGAAAGGATGTAAAGCCCATCTCCTTTGTCTTGTTGACTTTTGCCTGGCAGCAGGACTCGAGCTCTTCCACCTCTGCTCTGCAGGTCGTCTCATCATTGTGGGTGATCAGCCCCACCACTGTCGTGATATCAGCAAACTTGACAATGTGACTGCTCGTGCGTTTGGCCGTGCAGTCATGTATGAGTATGCAGAGTGTACAGCAGTGGGCTCAGCACACGGCCACGGGGGTTAGGGACATCCGTGCTGAGGATGACTGACAGGGAGGAGAGGTTAGTGGTTCTGCATCCTCTCTGAGGTCTCTTGGTTAGGAAGTCCAACACCCAGTTACACAGTGGTGTATTCAGACCGAGGAGTAGGAAGTTGTAGAAATAGGAGTATGCGTGAGCACCAGTAAGATTATCTCAACACTAAGAAAATTGTGGGGATTAACCTGCTAAAAACCTCAAAGGAAATAAACGTTTCCGTGAGCAAACAGACTGCAATCCTCTGCAGAGCAACTTGTACTAATAATTAAATAGCAATGCCATTTGTGGCCAATCTATTTCATTGAATGGCAACAAATGAAGACGTCTGTTATTGCAGCCGTGATGTTTTCCCACTGCACTACTTAGCGCACAAGAAACAATTCCCTTCCTACCTGCCATCCACTGCATCACACCAACTCCCCACACAACCAACACACAAACTCTGCCAGTAAGATTGACTTCAACATTTTCTATGTTGTAATAGTGCATATTTATCACTTTGCTCAATCTCTCATAAGCAGGTCTCTGCTTCCTCAGCTGTGCAAAAAGCATAATTACAAACCTTTTGCACAAGCTAATCTGTCACTTAAAAAATAGGGCAATCAAAAATATTCCACATACTCTTTTTTTTTCTTCTTTGCATTAAAGCAGAGTCAATTCGCCCCAAATCACACCCCTGTGCTTGACTCAAACCTCATTGGTCTGTGCTGCGAGATCACAGCAGTAAACTGAAATGATGGATTATACATTATTGTACATTTATTGCAGTATTTCAGAGAGCAGCTGTTCACAATGATCCCTCATACCTCGAAGGCACAAAAGGACACACAAGGAACGTAATGTACTCAAGGCTATCATAAGAACTCTGCAGGGTTATGATGCTATTTTGAGATTAGCAATCACAAAAATCCTGCCACTGATTAATTAACCTAGATTATCTAAAACCAATAAAGCATCAAAAATTGGCAATCAGTTCCTTTTTTTTCTGAACTGGATAAAGGAAACAGGAATTACTGTAATTTAGTTCATCTGAAGGGTTTGAAAATTATTCTTCACTTTGCAATCATTTCTAGTGTTCCTTTGTTGCTTTTCATAGAGCTGCTCATTTCTTCTGTAAAGTCAGTGAGATGAAGTGTAAAGAGTAATAAAAGAGAAATGTCCCATTTAATGCAGATGCATTGCACCATCTCGAGTTTCTTAAGTCCACAAGGGTTACTTCACCCTTAACTAAGCATAAGGTGCTTACTTTACATAATCCCAATGATCCTAGTCACCTATTGTATTAGCAGTAGACAGAAGTCAATCATTTTTCCTTTTTGTGGTCATTTGCCAACACGCTTTGTTTTCTTGTGCACCAGGGTAAACGTGCAAGGGATTATATTTCGAGGAGGTACTTGTCATCCACTGCCCACTGTCCTGAATTTGTTTTATTGATTTACAGATACGGCACAGTAACAGGCCCATCCAGCATAACAAGACCGTGCTGCCCAATGCACGCATGTGTCCAATTAACCTGTACGTCTTTGGAATGTGAGACTAAACTGGAAACCCATTAGTTCACAGGGAGAACATACAAGCTCTTTGTGGGAATTGAACCCGAGATGCTGCCACTATAACTGCTACACTATTGTGCCAACCCCAAAATGCAATTTTGTTTCATGTGAATAAGTAGAAATTTCCAGCTTAATCTGCAATGGATTTCCCAAGCGTTCAACATAATTAAGATATTTCAGTTTCCATCTTAAATATTTCTAGTGATTTGGTCTGGACCTCTATTATTTGGAAAATGCAGATACAAGGCAATGTGGTGTATACCTAAGAAAGCGTGTAACACAATCCATATGAATCGGTTAATTCAGCAGTCTTAGAGAAACAATTGTACAGGCAAGAATTTTTATATTAATTTCACCCTGGGAATGTGCTCTGTGCATGCCTTTCATTTCAGATCTGAAAATGAGCCAAATAAATTCTCCTCTGCTTTTAGATGAACTTGGGGACGTTTAGGGATTGACATGAAGTGTCAGTAATGTCCACATCCTGTGAAACACTGCTCCTGTTTCCATTTCAACAAATCTAGATTGCATTTGTTGAAATTCAGAATGCCAACGATTAATCTGGTAGAAGCTGTCTATGGTACTGTGGGGATTAGACAATCCAGAAAAAAAGCAGAAGGGGAAAATATCCAGAATATTAGGACCAGAGATGTTAGAAATTTGAAACATTTTTTTTAAAAAAGCAATGGTGCTAACTATGAGATTGACAGATATTTGATAACCAAATGGAGTAAAAAATGTGAATAATTCAGCTGTAGTCTCACAGAATGGGCAATCATGGACTAAATGGGCTCTTCTTCCTCTCTCTGTGGTCCAACAAGATCATCATGAAAAAGTTCAAAGTTCGAAGTAAATTTATTACCTAAGTATGTATATGTCACCATATACAACCCTGAGGTTCATTTTCTTGAAGAAATTCACTGGAGAACAAATAAATACAATAGAATCAATGAAAAACTACACACAAAGACGGGCAAACAACAATGTGCAAAAGAAGAAAAACTGCAAGTACAAAAAAAATGTATAAATAAATAATGTTGACAATATTAGTTGTAGGGTCCTTGAAAGTGAGTCTGCAGGTTGTGGAATTAGTTAGTGACTGTTTATGAAAAGAACATAGAACAATGAACAATTAGAGACACAAGAGATTCTGCAGAATGTGGAAGAACTCAGTGGATCAGGCCGCATCTGTGGAGGAAAATGGACTCTCGGTGGTTTTAGGGTGGAGATCATGTCCAAATGATAGGTTGAGACAATGTCTAGATGAAGGGTCTCAACTCGAAACATCAACTGCCCATTTCTCACCGCACATCCTGCTTGACCCATTGAATTCCTCCAGCATGTTGCTTGTAACAACAAAAAGCAGCTTAGCATAACTGGCCATCCAATAACTGTGTTTTATTTTTCAGTTTTCCAAAGGTACACAGTAACTTATAGCTTAGTTTCGGGTAAGCGGATTATTTCAATCTCCCTGTTGTGTTTGAATTCCTCTGCAAAAATTATTTTTTAAAAATACCTTGGACAGAATGCTTTTTTTCTTTTATTGAGGGGACCTCATGAACAGATACACCATACATAACTCAACCAGCTTCACTGATCATAGTCAATTCCTTCAGATTGGGTGATTGTGCCCAGAGTATGTGCATAATGTCAGAACATAGTTAATGTTGGCAACGTTATGAAAAAGTAAATGTCTGTTGATAACTGATCAGGATGGATTATCTCCATTTCATGTATTACCCATAGAAAATGCAGACATAGTATGAGCCAAATAATAATTTCATATTAAATATTACTTTTCTAATAACATACAAGTTAGCTTTCTTCTGAGCTCCTGAGCTCAGGAAAATAAAATGTGCATTTCTGCAACACACATCAACAATGGATGGCTTTTACATTCTGTTCTATTACAGCAATAGTATATGATAAATTATAGTAGTTCTACAAGGTCTATAGCTACCTAGATAAAGTGATGACAGCTGGCAGCAGATTTAATACTTGGAGGATAATTTATAGCATATCTGCTTGATGTATTTTTAAAAAATAAAGTTAATCCAATGATACTAACATACTGCCTCTATAGAACAACCATGATTGCCTATGGGAATCTTTAAGTCTCAATTTATACAGATCATTCAAAAATTTGAATGTGTCATTCTTTAGTGATAATAACCAAATGTTGTATCACAGTCAGGAAAGAAATCAGGACAGAATAAACTGGGGAACAGATGTGTGCCGAAGAGGTGAATATACAGTACTTTCATTATAAAATGCTTACACTCTAACAGCTTTAATTTATGTTATATAATGCATTCAGGACACTGTTCCAAGACTCTTTGCTTGAATTTCCAGCAGCATTGATTCTGAACCACATAAGGAGATAGTAAAGTGAATATTCTCTTCACAAAAGTGAAGAGAGAAGAAAAAGTTTGGAGAGGAAGCTAGACATCACAATATTCTGTACCTCATCACAGCACTTGCACTTTATTATCTACCTGCACTACACTGTTTGTGCTTTTTGCTTGTACATTTTACTTTTTACTTTTTACTTGATCCACTGATATAAAAATCATCTCATTCCATCCATACAGATGGTACATGCGACAATAATAAGCCAATTTTCAAATCTGGGGCTGGTGAGCTTAAAGGACTTATCAGAAAAAAGTGCAAGGATTTATAAATTTAACTGGAGCAAGCATCACAGAAAAAAATGTATTATGTGATCTTGTTGCCAACATTAAAAAGCAGAGAGTGAGAGAAATAATTTGACCAAATGTTTCTATTTTTTCCATGCAGAATGTACAATGAAAAGTTTGCTCAAACTTTAATATTTTACTTAATTGTTCAACTATTGCCTACCTAGCTTTCAACATATCCTGCTCTCCACTATATAATTATCTTTGGATGAATTTATTGACCAAGCATGAGGAAATTGTACACAGGCAGTCCAAGATATATGTTAATATTTAATTATACCTCTCCTACATTCCCCCACATTTCAAAGAGAGCTTCCTGCACCTAAAGACCTAACTGATCACCTGGAAATGTTCATCTGAAAGGGAAGTAAAGGAGATATTTACTTGTTGCATTTTCAAGTCTATTGCAATCTATGAACTAGCATGAATTTGCTCTAGTTTTGTTTAAATGAAAGGGCATCAATTTCAAACAAAATCAAATGACATTTCTGCAAACAGTCATAAAGTTACAATAATCTCTCTTTTACAGGAAGAACCAATTATGGTTCCATTTCTGTTTGATAAAGTACTTGTCCCTAAAGCACCATTTAATACCCCAGAGAATCCCAAAATACTTTAAACCAAATTAACTACTTTTGAACTACAGTCACTGTTATAATGTAGAAAACACAGTAACCAATTTATACATAGTAGCCTCCCACAATCAGCAGTTTGATAATTATCAGATAAACTATAAAACAAACTGCTGGATAAACTCAGCAGTTCAAGCATCATCTGTTGGGGAAAGCAACTAATCATATTTTGGGTTGAGTTTTATACTCCAGATTCCAGCATTTCCAGTCTCTTGTGTCTTCAAGCTACTTGCTGTGATTCTGATTGAGAGTTGAAAGTAGGCCAAGACATGGGGGATAACTCCCCTGCTCTTATTTGAAATATTGTCATGGGATCATGGAAAAAAATACTCTGGCCTTTAATACCCACTTGTGCAGCAAATAATATTCAGTTTAACACCTCCAACAAACCAACACTCCCTTCCAACTGTACTAGAGTACCAGCTTAGACTACGTGCTCAGAACTCTGGAATGAAACTTTGAAGAAGGATGTTTCCTATAGTGGGCAAGTCTGGGACCAGAGGGCACAGATTCAGAACACAAGGACGTCCCCTTAGAGCAGAGATGAGGAGGATTCTCTCTAGCCAGAGGGTATTGAATCTGTGGAATTCATTGTCACAGACAGCTGTGGAGGCCAAGTCATTGGGCATACTTAAAGGAGAGGTTGAAAGGTTCTTGATTAGTAAGGGTATCTAAGGCTATAGGGAGAAGGAAGGGGAATGTGGTTGAGAGAGATAATAAATCAGCTAAGATGGAATGGTGGAGCAGACTTGGAATGTGGTCAACTTAAGTATCATATGAATTAGGAAGAGATGATGGTCTCTCAGAAGGAACAGGTTGGTACTTAGCTCAAGAACAATTTTAAACGCAGGCTATTGCTCACTGGAGCAGAGATTAACAAGTGGAGGTTGGGAAGCAAGTTAAATGCAGGAGAGCTAATTGTAAGGAAAGAGAAAGGACAAGACCATAAATCTCTGCAGGGTGAAAATGGCTGTCTGGAAAAGGAAGGCATTGTCAGGGAGCGGGAGGTGACCCCTGCAGAGATGCAACTATGGTCAAATACCACAAAAAAATCTGGGTTACTGATGAAGTAGTGATATTTGCATGTAACTATTGTTACTAATTTTGGGGTTATTTGAATATCTTTGAGCTCTCACTCAAAATCCACTCCAGCATATGTTGTAACAGAGCCTGGATAAACTTGACCTGTTTGAGAAACACTCCCATAGAGATGGGCCCCTTGTGAAAGCCGGATTCAGGGTGTAGGTTTGACACACAAATTCCTCTGATAAACTTGAATCCACAATTGTTCGACCGCTAAGCTGAGAGCTACATGCTGATCTGCATCATATTATTTGAAGAGAAATTGTAATTCGCTTAAGTTCACCTCCCTGGACTGCAATATCTGAAAGTTTAAGATTCATTCATAGGTATCATTAACTTCTGACTCAGCCCCATGGGGACCTGGAGGAGGCTTTTATACAATGCATGCCCTTTGACAGGAACAGCACAGTAATAATTGCTGATTACTTCCACTAACATCTATGTCACATATGGAACCCAGCAAAAGATATTCTCAGTATGAACATTACCAAGAAAATTTAAATCAATCTGCATTGCATTTCAAACTATTGCTCATTAACAGGGAATACGTATCCACCCATATTAAATGACAACTCTTCCTGTGTAATTCAAGTATAAATCTTAAAAAAATCAAAACCCTGACTTGAATGACACTTAAAGATGCAAACACGAATATTGGCTCTAAATAATGGTGTCAAGAGTTTATTACTAACCACCATTTTAGAAATCTGAACCTCATCTTCCACATGTCTTTAGCAGATACTCTATCAAAAGTACCAGTGAAAAGAACATAAGAACATAAGAAATAGGAGCAGGAGTAGGCCATCTGACCTGTCAAGCCTGCTCCGCCATTCAATAAGATCATGGCTGATCTCACCTTGGACTCATCTCCACCTACCTGCCTTTTCCCCATAACCCTTAATCCCCCTACTATGCAAAATATTATCCAACCTTGTCTTAAATATGTTTACTGAGGTAGCCTCCACTGCTTCATTGGGCAGAGAATTCCACAGATTCACCACTCTCTGGGAAAAGCAGTTCCTCCTCATCTCCGTCCTAAATCTACTCCCCTGAATCTTTAGGCTATGTCCCCTAGTTCTAGTCTCACCTACCAGTGGAAACAACTTTCCTGCCTCTATCTTATCTATCCCTTTCATAATTTTATATGTTTCTATAAGATCTCCTCTCATTCTTCTGAATTCCAGTGAGTACAGTCCCAAGAGACTCAATCTCTCCTCATAGTCTAACCCCCGCATCTCTGGAATCAACCAGGTGAACGTCCTCTGCACTGCCTCCAAAGCCAGTATATCCTTCCTCAAGTATGGAGACCAGAACTACACCCAGTACTCCAGGTGCGGCCTCAGCATTACCCTGTATAGTTGCAGCATGACCTCCCTGCTCTTAAATTCAATCCCTTGAGCAATGAAGGCCAACATTCCACTTGCCTTCTTGACAACCTGCTGCACCTGCAAACCAACCTTCTGCGATTCATGCATAAACGCTCCCAAGTCCCTCTGCACAGCAGCATGCTGCAATCTTTTACCATTTAAATAATAATATGATCTTTCATTTTTCCTTCCAAAGTGGATGACCTCACATTTAGCAGCATTGTACTCCATCTGCCAGACCCTTGCCCACCTACTTAACCTACCTATATCTCTCTGCAGACTTTCAGAATCTTCTGCACAATTTGCTTTTCCGCTCAACTTAGTATCATCAGCAAACTTAGATACACTACGCTCAGTCCCCTCTTCCAGATTGTTAATGTATATCGTGAACAGTTGCAGGCCCAGCACCGACCCCTGCGGTACACCACTCATCACTGATTGCCAACCACAGAAACACCCATGTATCCTAACTCTCTGCTTTCTATTGGTTAACCAATCCTCTATCCATGCTAATACATCACCCCTAACTCTATGCATCCTTATCTTATGGACAAGTCTTTTATGTGGCACCTTATCGAACGCCTTCTGGAAATCCAAGTAAATAACTTCCATCTGTTCCCCTCTAGCCACTGCGTTCATTATATCCTCAAATAACTCCAGAAAGTTTGCCAAACAGGACCTGCCTTTGCTGAATCCATGCTGCATCTGCCTGATGGATCCATTTCTTTCCAGATGCCTCACTATTTCTTCTTTAATGATAGCTTCAAGCATTTTCCCAACTACAGATGTTAAAATAACTGGACTATAGTTACCTGCCTTTACCTACATCCTTTTTTGAACAGTGGTGTGACATTTGTTGTCTTCCAATCCGCTGGGATCTGCCCAGAGTCCAGAGAATTTTGGCAAATTATCACCAAAGTTTTTACTATAACTTCTGCCATTTCTCTCAGTACGCTGGGATGCATTCCTTCAGGACCAGGGGACTTATCTATCTTCAGGCCCACAAGTTTGCTCAGCACTACCTTTTTAATGATAGCTATTATATCGAAGTCCTCACCTCCCATCACATCTATAGCATCTCTCTCATGTTAGACATGTGCTCCACCGTCAAGACCAACACAAAATAGTCATTCAAAGCCTCTGTCATTTCCTCATTACCCAATATCAATTCCCCCTTCTCATCCTCAATGGTAGATAGAGTTGTCAGAAGAACTTTTGGCAAGTTGGCCTTCATAAATCAGTGCATTGAGTACAGGAGTTGGGATGGTATGTTGAAGTTGCATAAAACATTGGTGAGGCCTAATTTACAGTATTGTGTGCAGTTCTGGTTACCTACCTACAGGAAAGAAATCAATAAGCTTGAAAAAGTGTAAAATATTCTACACCGATGTTGCGGGTCTTGAGAACCTTAGTTACAGGGATAGGTTGAATAGGTTAGGACTTTATTCCCTGGAGCACAGGAGAATGAGGGGAGATCTTGTAGAGACATACAAGATTATGAGGGGTATAGACAGGGTGAATGCATGCAGGCTTTTTCTTCTCATGCTGGGTGAGACTAGAACTAAATGTCATAGCTTTAGAGTGAAAGGAGAAACACTACAGTGCTTCACTCACAGGGCGGTTGCAAGTGTGGAATGAGCTGCCAGTGGAACTGGTAGCTGCAGGTTCAGTTGTAACATTTAAGATATACTTGGATAGGTACATCAATGAGAGGGATATGGAGGGTTATGGTCCAGGTGCGGGTAGATGGAACTAGGTAGAAAAACAAGCTGACATGGCCAAAGGGCCTGTTTCTGTGCTGTAGTGATCTATTACTCTATATCTTCAGATCTGCACAAATTATTCATGCTAATTCTGGGTCATCCTTCTTGAAATAAGTTGGTATTTCAAAATTGGGACAGTAAACCCTAAGACAAGTAAGGAATAAAAAGCATATCCTCCATTTATATTTCGTAAGATGCCTCATTGCTGGCTGCATCAACAATTATGCCCTATCACTAAAGTATTTCTCAAACATGTTGACTGATAGAATGCTGACAGATTGTGTCAAGTAAGTATCGGTTTCGTCAGTGAAACTGAAATATTCCTGGGCAGGGTATCGTATTAGACTGAACTTCCCTGTCAAGACTGAATGGTAAAGAGACGAATATAAAATATGGCCAAATGGAAGGCACCCACACAAGTAGAGCCAAAATAACTGAAATTGCAACATGTACGAGTCTGGTAAACTAACTCGGAGATCAGGTGAATTTAAAAGCCTAAAATTCTAGAGGTCCTGTTTTGTCAAAACAAATTTGATGAGGTGGGAATTACACAAACCTGCTAAACTTGACCCCACTAACTCTATCATATAAATACAGGGTGGGTGTCAGTTGGGTTATGGTGGGCATTGGTGATGTTACTTTAATGATCCAAATTAGCAGGGGTGGGAAGACCAGAGCAGGGATTATTTGGTTGTGTAAAAGTGATCCTGGCATTGTAGACAAAGCTGACCAGATTACCAAAACCATGGTCACTAGGAAAACATTTACTGAGGTGTAAATATACCATGTTTCTCACAGGATCCTGCCCTGGTGCACATCCACCAGCTGAATTAGGAACTGCAGGGTGCCAACCTAATAGAAGTTTGAGGGATTCACATTTGGGACTTTAGTTGAGCATTAATAGTCTTAATGCATTCCTTTCCCTGAATACTTAAGTCCAAATTCTGTTAAGAAAGTTTCCACCATCAATTTGCTTTCTGCAAGTGCATAATGGAATAGGTTATCTTTCAGCATAAGAACTCCCTCAGTTACATTCACTTCTGGGAATGTAGGCAAGGTTGACACTTAATTGCCCTTGAGAAGACAGTATTTCTCAAACATATTGGCTGATAGAATGCTGACAGATTGTGAGCTACTTTCTTGAACCACTGTGGTTCTTCTGTTGAATGAGCTTGCAGAGCGCTGTTGGGGAGGGAATTCTAGGACATTGATCCAGAAAACACGAAGATTGATGATGTATTTCCAAGACAAGATATTGAGTGAATTAGAGGAGATGGGGCCCCCATGAGCTTGCTGCCCTCCTCTTTCTGGACAGCAGATATTAAGGGTCTGGGAGATGCTGTGAAAGAAATCTCAGGACGTTGTTACAGGACATTTTGTATTTGGATCATATTACTGGGAGAATTAATGAATAGGCTGGTGAATGGGATGGCAATTAAACAGGCTGTTTTTGTTCTCGACGGGGCTGAGATTCTTATTACCTTGAGCTACACTAATCCAAGTAAGTGGATAAAGCCCTCGATGTGTGTTTCATGAATGTAGCCCAAAAGCCTTGGGAGAAGGACGCTACTGCTGGCACCAAGACTAGGTGCTGAAGGAAGTGGCAGAAAGTATCTCCTCGGCCATTAACAACAGTAGGCACCTCCGCCAACCCCAAAAGCCTTTGTCAAAGCTGGAGGCTAACCATAGGCTCAGCCCAGATCACCAGCAGGCTTGCTTGCCACAGCATCTGTCCAGCAACTGCAAGTCGATCTTGGCAAGCAATTAGAGATCCCTGACTTCATTGCATCATCATCACGGAGGCCTGATGCGGCTATTCTGTCAGAAATCTCGAAGCAGGTGGTCATGGTAGAACTGACAGTTCCTTGGGAAAACCAGTTGGAGGAGGTGTTTGAGTGTAAAAAAAAGTCAAACACCAGGAGCTGGTAGAGCAGTGCCAGAGACAGGGGTCGGAGGGCACGATGTGAACCTGTAGAGGTGGGGTTTAGAGGTTTTGTTGGCTGCTCGCTGTGCAGAACCAACTCTCTCCTTGGCATTACGGGGGCTGCACAGAAAAGAGCCATCAGGACCATCAGAGAGGCTGCTGAGCGAGCCTCCAGATGGCCATGGATAAAGAGGTGTGACCCATGGAACAATGCTGCTGGGAGACAAGCCGGGGTCTGATTCACCCTGGCTGGGTCACCTGGGAGACAGTGTCTGATGTTGAAAGACCCAAAACACCCGCTGACCCCAGGTTACATCACTGAAGATGTGTTCCAGAGCATCCTAGGATGTATCTCAGCATCAATGAATGGCTTTGGTGCATCAAGGTTCAAATCACTTGCAACAGGAAACCCAGTATCTGACCTGCTATTACATCCATGGTATTTATATGGGTAGTTCACTGAGATTCTGAACAATGCTGGACGTGAGTTGATGAGAGTTCTAGGGTGTGGATATTGCTATGCTTCTGTGACATGAATATTACCAGCCATTTCTCAGTCCATGCCAGGTCTTGCTGCATTAGTACGTAGATTGCTTTATTACCTGAGGAAGTGCAAATGGAATTGAATATTGTGTTAATTCCAAGCACAACAAAGTTACAATTAAACTGGGCTGTCATGAGCTGCCATTCATGAATTGTTTCAAATTCTTCTACCAGTTGATCTCACTTCAACACAATCGATCGTAATTAACTCTAAATGGCAGTTATACATTGGTGGTTCTATCAGTAGCCTGTTGAAGTGATATGAGCAGGCACTAAAATGTGTAATGAATGCGACTGCTCCCTTTTCCAGGCTTCTTCATGTGGAAAGGATCTCACCCACTGGGAGTTGGCTACAGCACCAGGCATGTGAAGTAGCCCAACTTGGATAGAGTGCATGAAATTCAAATGGTAAATGTTTTCTCTTCCAAGAGTGCTTGTTGTTTCTGGCAGCATCTTGGTAGCATTGATATGGTACATAGTAGGGCATTTGATTTCTCTTTACAGCCGATCTGTACAGAAACCCTATACAGGTTTAATATGGGGAGCAGCTGAATGGGAGTGCTGCAAAGTTACACCGCACATGATGGGTTCTGCTGACATTATAAACCACACACACACGTCATAAATACTTTAGAAGCCATTAACACCCCAGTTACTGCAAAGTTTATAAATGATTTCAGCTCAGCAGTTTTATTTAAAGATATAAATGATATTGTGAGAATAAGTCCTCAAATGTGGAAGTTATGGAGGTTTTCACTTCGTAATTCCGCACATCAACTGTTCTTTTTTCGTTGTTAGTGCATCCAAATTTGGACTGGAACAATTGATCAATTTTGGTATCAAAACTGTTTGCATTGCCTACAGCAGGTTTCTCTGTCTTGTTCATTCCAGTTTCTCTTCTCCCCAGTTCCTGCATTTACCATTATCTAAGCCCTAATCACCATCAAACTCATCTCTCCATGATCTCCTCTCAAAGCCTAATCCTTTGAGAAACATTGGATTCAACTTCTAACTGCCCTGCTTTCACATCAAGCTCAAAGGCCCTAAGGAAATAGTCTCAGTTTTCGTTCAAAACCCCTCAGCATCCATTTCCCAGAAGGGTTCAGCGTTGTCTCTTTCAATTTCTACTCTTGTTACCTCATTATTCAATCATGTGATGTGATTTTCAATGCTAGCTGGTAGCACCTAAAATGGAAGATCATGAAAGAAAAATGATAGGCATTTTCAAACTCAATTTTCTGGTTACTCACTGCAAAACTTTATAGTTTTACTTCATGTTTCACTGAAGGTTACTATGCAGGTACTACGGGGTGTTAAGTAATGAACCAGAGGTGATTAGGGAGCTTAAGGTAAAAGAACCCTTAGGAACCAGTGATCACAATATGATTGTGTTCAACTTGAAATTTGATAGGGAGAAAAGGTCAGACAAAATCTTTTCTCTCAGAGAGTCATGAGCATCATTGTCCAAATCCCTCAGGATCATGTATGTTGCACTCATTATTCTAAAATTGCAGTTGGTACACGCTAAGCCAATTAAAATATTCTTGGACATCCTGTCCATCAGTTTGATGAATCATCCCTAGACTGCTTTTACACAGCAGTATTGTTCCTACAAGGGGTCAGCCTGCACAAGACAGAGATCAGATAGAGTCATTTCTCTTAGAGGGTCATGAGTCTTAAAGGGAGGTTGAAGAATTTGAATTTTGTTAAGGCAGAGGTGGATAAGCAAGGTTACAGATGAAAGGTGAAAGAAAAAAATGAGTAGGTGAGAGTGCACCAATCAGACCAGCCACAATTTTATTGAATGGTAGTGGTAGTCTCTCGAAGTCCGAGGAAGATGGATGTGTTGCGCAGTCTATGTCTGTGGGCACGCATATGACTTCTGAGGCCGAAGTCCGAAGCGCAGATACGGTAGCAGATGGGGCAAGGAGCACTGCCTGTTGGGGCAGAAGCGGACGCCTTCCTGTGTCTTTCTTGACTCGCCTTGAGGCGCTGCATGCGCCAGTTGGCTTGGAAGTTGTTTGCTGCCTTGGAGCATAGAGTGCAACAAGGTTAAAGAGCTGAATGGGCAATACCTGATCCTAATTCATATGTAAATAAATACAAACTTAATTTTGTAAACTTGTAAGTCTTTGTTTTCAATCATGTGATGTTGAAACATTTACAAATTAATACCTAGGTTAGCCAATAATCTTCTTAAGCTATAGATTGCAAGAAAATATAACCCTCTGAAGATGTGGTATCTGGAGTTAAAGTACTGGTGTTGATATTAGTTTATTATTATCATATGTACCAAGCTTATCTTGTTCATACAGATCAAATCAGTACACAGAATAAAGTAAAGCAATAACAGTGCAGAATAGAGTGTTAAAGCTGCTGAAAAAATGCAGAGCAGGTAGACAATAAAGTGAAAGATCATAATGTGAAAGAGATGCTGGAAGAGACTGATATAATTGGCTTACTTATGCAAAAATATGAATTGTTTTGTTCCAGGTAGAACTTCCCTCTCAGCTGAATGCCACGGTTTGGGTCAGGTCTGTCATATAAAGAAAACCGACTAAATGCAAAATCCAATGGGTGGTTTCTCAATAGCGTTTTGATGTCACCTAAAATATGATAGAGAAATGTTCCCAGCAAACACTTCAAAGGTCAAGCATTGAATAACTTTAGGTTCAGCAATGCTGTGACTGAATACTACTGGTGGAAGAACGTTTCCTTCAGGAAGATCAAGTTAAACATTTGCAACATTTTCAGCCACAAGTACCAAGTGAATGATCTATTTGGCTTCCTTTTGCCATTCCCACCATTACAAAAGCCAGTGTTCAACAATTTGTTCCATGTGTGTAATGTCAGTAAATCAGCCTAACCGACTTCCCAACCTTAATACTGAAGACTCATAGTCCAGAACCACCTGTGCCTCCTGCCAAGCTGTTCCCAAAGAATTAACAATATTGATCTTTGTGGGCATGCTGTGAATGTGAGCTGCTCCCACCACATCCTTGGCTGTGTTAGTTGTTAACACAAACGACGCATTTCACTAAATGGTCTGATGTACATGTGATAAATAAATCTGAATCTGAAAGGGGAATGACGTCAGCAGGTGAGCATCCAGCAGAGAATGAGCACCTCAGTTCTAGAGCGGCATGACCTGAATTGGGAATGGTCATAATGGTGCTGCACTTCTGCAAAAAATAAAGCATGTGTTTATTCATTCAAGCGCTGATAGAAGATTTCTACCTGCTTATACTTCTCCGTATTGTACCTGAAAAATGTTATTAAACTTCTTACTTGCTTATTTCTAAATTAATATACTATTGCTGTTATAACTACTACTAACACAGAGTCTCAAATATTTTCTTCCATTAGATTAAGAGTCATTTGTTATAGAGTAAAGTGGGACCAGCTTGAGCAGAGTTGAATATTCGGTCCTGTAACTATTATGGTTCTGAGAACTTTCCACACAGTTTATTTCCATCAGGTGACAAATGGATTGAAACTAAAACTTTCAAGATAAAATTATACTATGAAACCTCTCTGTAGCCAAAGGTAATCAAATAGAATTTCCCAACTGCTATTTTAGCACCACTGGACTAAAAGGATTTCTCATTCTTTATTATTGTTAGTCTAATTGACTCTTTACAGTGGGAACTTTTTATAACTCAATGAAAAAATAATCCCCAACCCTTCATAGAATTTCTCTCATACAGATTATAAGTAGAAAATAAACTTGTGAATAATTACCTATTCAAGTAGTTTTATTGGCACTGTGTGTATTGGGTGTAGCCAAATAACTTATTTTAATTAGTTGGTGTTGAATTCCATGTTACGAATTTGGGAAATGCCTTGGAGTGAGTTTCCAGTACATCCCTCTAATGCTGCAGTGTTATTGTTGAGTTTATCAGGCTGGGGACATCAAAATATCCCATTGTGACTTCAATTATACTAAAGATTTCTGACTGAAAATGTTCTACACATTCTGTACCTGCACTGTAGCATCATTTTTCACATTATTGCCAATAATGAATATGCTGAACACTTCAATGCATGGCAACTGTTTTTGAAAGATACCGCAACATGGCACATTGCAACCACAAACACTATAAAGTTATGGAATAATGAAAATCCTTTACAAATTTGATCATAATTCTACAGAACCGTTCAAGAATATTTCCCACATTAAAACTGTAATCTAAAAAAAGTCGGGACTTTGACATTTTTTCAGTGCATACTTAAAATATTCTATCGGAAAGCCTCTCTGAGGGTGAACTAAATGCTGTCACATTAAATACAGCCTAGCTGACAACACAGCTCTGTTCTAGTTTCTTTCAAACATTCCTGTCTCTACATCTTTCCTTTAGAGTTGTTGAAAAGATGCAGAAAAAAGGTTACCCCGCAAAGACCTTCTCCTTTCCTCATGTGCAAAGTTTTTCTGTTCTTTTTGATGTGAATATGCAGTATATAATTTGATTCAAGCCTTAGCTGTTACTTTAGATGGTGTAGAAACTAACCTCATTATATTATCAGTTGTATGACAACACAATCCCATAAATCCCCAATGACCTCTCTATCTGATAGTCATTGCTACAAAATACTCTCTTGGCTGTTTTGTTGCTTAATTTAGGCTCCGATATCAACAGCAGCTAAAACCGTAATGGTGTTAGGTTACCTCCAATTTAGTAGCATTCCACTCTATGTGATTACCTCACTTATACAGTTGTTTGAAATATTGTACTGCACTACTTAGAACTGAGACTTCAGCTACTCCCGAGTTCAAATCCTGGCTAATTAAATAATCCTGGATTAAAAAGATTGCGGTCTGGACATTGCAAGCACATCTTAAAGTAGCTTCATCGCTGGCCCATGCCAATTTGTATGAGGACCCATATTCTTCTGTGCACAAGTTGAGTAAGTGAAAGCTCAGTGGAAAAAGACTTGGGCAAAGAAGCTCATGCTGAAGCCTCCTTCCATGTGGGTGGAGTGGTGATTGGAGATAACAGGGAGTTCAGCAGTAGATGCAGATTTGTTTACCACACGCACACCAAAACATACAGTGGACTGCTTCGTTTGCATTAACAATCAACATAACCTAAGGAGGCAGCCCCCAGCTCGGTACACGTTCCCGCACCAACACCTCGTGCCCACCATGTTCAGCAGAATGACACGAATAACAACAACAATGCAACAGCAGCAAAACAAGCCCCTTTCCAGATGCCTACAGACAGGCCTCCAACCCCAAGACAGGCCACCTCCAGAATCCTTGGCCCTGGACTCTCAGGCTCACAGACATTGGGTCTGGATTGATTAGAAACATAGAAAATAGGTGCAGGAGTAGGCCATTCGGCCTTTCGAGCCTGCACTGCCATTCAATATGATCATGGCTGATCATCCAACTCAGAACCCTGTACCTGCTTTCTCTCCTTACCCCCTGATCCCTTTAGCCACAAGGGCCATATCTAACTTCCTCTTAAATATAGCCAATGAACCGGCCTCAACTGTTTCCTGTGGCAGAGAATTCCACAGATTCACCACTCACTGTGTGAAGAAGGTTTTCTTCATCTCAGTCCTAAAAGGCTTCCCCTTTATCCTTAAACTGTGACCTCTCGTTCTGGACTTCCCCAACATCAGAAACAATCTTCTTGCATCTAGCCTGTCCAATCCCTTTAGAATTTTATACATTTCAATAAGATCCCCCCTCAATCTTCTAAATTCCAGTGAGTATAAGCCTAGTCGATCCAGTCTTTCTTCATATGAAATTCCTGCCATCCCAGGAATCAATCTGGTGAACCTTCTCTGTACTCCCTCTATGGCAAGAATGTCTTTCCTCAGATTAGGGGACCAAAACTGCACACAATACTCTAGGTGCGGTCTCACCAAGGCCTTGTGCAACTGCAGTAGAACCTCCCTGCTCCTGTACTTGAATCCTCTTGCTATGAATGCCAACATACCACTTGCCTTTTTTGCCGCCTGCTGTACCTGCATGCCCACCTTCAATGACTGGTGTACAATGACACCCAGGTCTCGTTGCATCTCTCCCTTTCCTAATCGGCCACCATTCAGATAATAATCTGTTTTTCTGTTCTTGCAACCAAAGTGGATAACCTCACATTTATCCACATTAAATTGCATCTGCCATGAATTTGCCCACTCACCTAACCTATCCAAGTCACCCTGCATCCTCTTAGCATCCTCCTCACAGCTAACACCGCCGCCCAGCTTCGTGTCATCCGCAAACTTGGAGATGCTGCATTTAATTCCCTCGTTTAAATCATAAATATATATTGTAAACAACTGGGGTCCCAGCACTGAGCCTTGCGGTACCCCACAAGTCACTGCCTGCCATTCTGAAAAGGTCCCATTTACTCCCACTCTTTGCTTCCTGTCTGCCAACCAATTCTCTATCCACATCAATACCATACCCCCAATACCGTGTGCTTTAAGTTTGCACACTAATCTCCTGTGTGGGACCTTGTCAAAAGCCTTTTGAAAATCTAAATATACCACATCCACTGGCTCTCCCCTATCCACTCTACTAGTTACATCTTCAAAAAATTCTATAAGATTCATCAGACATGATTTTCCTTTCACAAATCCATGCTGACTTTGTCCGATGATTTCACCTCTTTCCAAATGTGCTGTTATCACATCTTTGATAACCGACTCTAGCATTTTCCCCACCACCGATGTCAGACTAACCGGTCTATAATTCCCCGGTTTCTCTCTCCCTCCTTTTTTACAAAGTGGGGTTACATTAGCCACCCTCCAATCCTCAAGAACTAATCCAGAATCTAAGGAGTTTTGAAAAATTATCACTAATGCATCCACTATTTCTTGGGCTACTTCCTTAAGCACTCTGGGATGCAGACCATCTGGCCCTGGGGATTTATCTGCCTTTAATCCCTTCAATTTACCTAACACCACTTCCCTACTAACATGTATTTCCCTCAGTTCCTCCATCTCACTAGACCCTCGGTCCCTTACTATTTCCAGAAGATTATTTATGTCCTCCTTAGCGAAGACAGAACCAAAGTAGTTATTCAATTGGTCTGCCATGTCTTTGTTCCCTATGATCAATTCACCTGTTTGTGACTGTAAAGGACCTACATTTGTCTTGACCAATCTTTTTCTTTTCACATATCTATTAAAGCTTTTACAGTCAGTTTTTATGTTCCCTGCCAGCTTTCTCTCATAATCTTTTTTCCCTTTCCTAATTAAGCCGTTTGTCCTCCTCTGCTGGTCTCTGAATTTCTCCCAGTCCTCAGGTATGCCGCTTTTTTTTGCTAATTTATATGTCTCTTCTTAGGACTTGATACTATCCCTAATTTCCCTTGTCAGCCACGGGTGCACTACCTTCCCTGGTTTATTCTTTTGCAAAACTGGGATGAACAATTGTTGTAGTTCATCCACGCGATCTTTAAATGCTTGCCATTGCATATCCACCGTCAACCCTTTAAGTATCATTTGCCAGTCTATCTTAGCTAATTCACGTCTCATACCTTCAAAGTTACCCTTCTTTAAGTTCAGAACCTTTGTTTCTGAATTAACTATATCACTCTCCATCTTAATGAAGAATTCCACCATATTATGGTCACTCTTACCCAAGGGGCCTCGCACGACAAGATTGCTAACTAACTCTTCCTCATTGCTCAATACCCAATCTAGAATGGCCTGCTCTCTAGTTGGTTCCTCGACATGTTGGTTCAGAAAACCATCCCACATACATTCCAAGAAATCCTCTTCCTCAGCACCCTTACCAATTTGGTTCACCCAATCTATATGTAGATTGAAGTCACCCATTATAACTACTGTTCCTTTATTGCACGCATTTCTAATTTCCTGTTTAATGCCATCCCCAACCTCACTATTACTGTTAGGTGGCCTGTACACAACTCCCACCAGCGTTTTCTGCCCCTTAGTGTTATGCAGCTCTACCCATATCGATTCCACATCCTCCAGGCTAATGTCCTTCCTTTCTATTGCGTTAATCTCCTCTCTAACCAGCAATGCTACCCCACCTCCTTTTCTTTCCTGTCTATCCCTCCTGAATATTGAATATCCCTGGATGTTGAGCTCCCATCCTTGGTCACTCTGGAGCCATGTCTCTGTGATCCCAACTATATCATATTCATTAATAACTATCTGCACATTCAATTCATCCACCTTGTTACGAATGCTCCTCGCATTGACACACAAAGCCTTCAGGCTTGTTTTTACAACACTCTTAGCCCTTATACAATTATGTTGAAAAGTGACCCTTTTTGATTTTTGCCCTGGATTTGCCTGCCTGCCACTTTTATTTTTCACCTTACTACTTTTTGCTTCTACCCTCATTTTGCACCCCTCTGTCTCTCTGCACTTGTTCCCATCCCCCTGCCACATTAGTTTAAAGCCTCCTGAACAGCAGTAGCAAACGCTCCCCCTAGGACATTGGTTCCAGTCCAGCCCAGGTGCAGACCAGCCCCAGAACTGGTTCCAATGCCCCAGAAATTTGAATCCCTCCCCCTTGCACCATTTTTCAAGCCACGTATTCATCTGAAATATCCTCCTATTTCTACTCTGACTAGCACGTGGCACTGGTAGTAATCCAGAGATTATTACCTTTGTGGTCCTACTTTTTAGTTTATCTCCTAACTCCCTAAATTCACCTTGTAGGACCTCATCCCATTTTTTACCTATATCGTTGGTACCTATGTGCACCATGACCACTGGCTGTTCATCCTCCCATTCCAGAATGTCCTGCAGCCGCTCAGAGACATCCTTGACCCTTGCACCAGGGAGACAACATACCATCCTGGAATCTCGTTTGCAGCCGCAGAAATGCCTATCTATTCCCCTTACAATCGAATCCCCTATCACTATAGCTCTCCCACTCCTTTTCCTTCCCTCCTGTGCCGCATTGGGAATAGCGAGCGGAGATGGGATGGGGTGATGGGGGGAGGTGCATAGTACATTGGCAGGGAGGGAAATAGGTGAGCGTGATTGCTAACAAAGAAGACTTGATGTATATGTATGGGATGTCCCAGCAGTTACTTAAGAAAAGTTGGACCTTTCAACTAATGTTGCAGCTGGCCATTAGCTTCCAGTTAAAGCCTGCTGCAGAAGGTCTACAGCATGCAAATGCTGAAGCTGATCTGTGGTGAACTACATATACCTGTCTGGACACGCCACCTGATGACTGCTCCTGTGGCTCCTCCCACAGACCCCTGTATAAAGGTGATGGAGGTCTGAGCCCGGCCTCTCTGTCTCCAGGATGTAGTATGGTGGTCACTCACTGCTTGTTCCTTCTTCCAGTCAATAAAAGCCGATACCTCGCTTTTACGTCTCAGAGTGAGTTATTGATGGTGCATCATGATCAAATAGTACAAAGCTCAAAATAAGTTTATTATCAAAGTATGTATACTGTATGTGACCATATACTACCTTGAGATTCATTTTCTTGTAGGCATTCACAGTAAAACCAAGAAATACAATAGAATCAATGAAAGACTGCACACAAAGACGGACAAACAACCAGTGTGCAAAAGGAGGGAAACTGTGCAAGGAGATCCATGATACTGAGAACATGAACTGTAGAGTCTTTGAAAGTGAGTCCATAGGTTGTGGAGTCAGTTCAGAGTTGAGGTGAGTGAAGTTATCCCCTCTGGTTCAAGAGACTGAAACATCAAAGTAAGTGTCCATCCTATTTGCACCCAGAAATCTCCATGCCAATTCATACAGTGTGTACAGAGGACCTCGACTAATATTCCAAAAGTGTGTCACTGCTGCACTTTGTGACTGATTCCATTTAGTGATTGAGCTCATCAAGGAAATTACTTTGCATGGGTGGTGTCTTTATACTGACCAGTCTTTATACTGGCCAGTATCAGTGGGAATGAATCTGCTAGATTTTTCTAAATTCCATCCAGTTCCTCGTGTTTTTCAGTGAAGGAAATCTGTCATCACTACCCCATCTGGTAAATGTGTGACTTCGGACCTAAAGATTGTCATCTACTTGCAACGCCCTCCTGAAGAAGCCTAGCATGTCATACCATTCCAGAGCACAAGGGATGGAAAATAATGGCTGATGGCTTTTTTTTCTGTCTCTCTGTGGGTTCGGAGGTGGCTAAGGAGGCCAATATCAAAGCTGAACACAGATAGGATGGAAGTGGCTAATGGAGCAAGAATTGAAAGAATTAAATTGAATTGAATTGACTTTATTTCTTACATCCTTCATATACATGAGGAGTAAAAATATTTACATTATGGCTCCATCTAAATGTGCAATGTGCAATCATAGTAATTTATAATAAATATTATGTACAACAGGATAGTCAGTATAACATAGAAATACAGTTGTGTCAGCATGAATTAATCAGTCTAATGGCCTGATGGAAGAAGCTGTCACAGAACCTGTTGATCCTGGCTTTTATGCTGTGGTACCGTTTCCCAGATGGGAGCAGCTGGAACAGTTTGTGGTTGGGGTGACTCGACTCCCCAATGATCCTTCGGGCCCTTCTTACACACCTGTCTTTGTAAGTGTCCTGAATAGTGGGAAGTTCACATCTACAGATGTGCTGGGCTGTCCACACCACTCTCTGCAGAGTCCTGCGATTGAGGGAAGTACAGTTCCCATACCAAGTAGTGATGCAGCCAGTCAGGATGCTCTCAATCGTGCCTCTATAGAAAGTTCTTAGAATTCGGGGGGCCATACAAAACTTCCTCAACCATCTGAGGTGAAAGAGGTGCTGTTGTGCCTTTTTCACCACACAGACGGTATGTACAGACCACGTGAGATCCTCTGTGATGTTTATGTTGAGGAACTTAAAGCTGTTCACCATCTCAGCACCAGATCTATTGATGTCAATAGGGGTTAGCCCGTCTCCATTCCTCCTGTAATCCATAACCAGCTCCTTTGTTTTTGTGACATTGAGGGAGAGGTTGTTTTCTTGACACCACTGTGTCAGGGTGATGACTTCTTCTCTGTAGGTTGCCTCGTTATTATTTGAGATTAGGCCAATCAATGTAGTATCATCAGCAAATTTAATTAGCAGTTTGGAGCTGTGGGTGGCAGCACAGTCATGGGTATACAGGGAGTAAAGGAGGGGGCTTAGTCCACATCCCTGAGGGGCTCCTGTGTTGAGGGTCAGAGGTTACCACCTGGTGACGATCTGACAGGAAGTCCAGGATCCAGCTACATAAGGCAGGGTGAAGGCCGAGGTCTCTGAGCTTCTTGTTGAGCTGGAGGGAATTATGGTGTTGAATGCTGAACTGTAGTCCAAGAACAGCATTCTCACATAAACATCCTTCTTCTCCAGATGTGTAAGGACGGTGTGTAGAGCTGTGGCTATTGCATCATCTGTCAGTCAGTTGTGTTTGTAGGTGAATTGTAGAAGGTCCAGTGTGGATGGTAGTATGCTGCAGATATAGCCCTTGACCAGCCTATCAAAGCATTTGCTTATTATTGAGATGAGTGCGACAGGACGCCAGTCATTCAGACATGTTACCTTGGTCTTTTTAGGTACAGGAACAATGGTGGATGTTTTGAAGCAGGAGGACACTCTACACTAGGAGAGGGAGAGATTAAAAATGTCAGTAAACACACCTGCCATTTGTGCCGTGCACATCCTGAGTACCCGCCCTGGGATGCCGTCAAGTCCCGCGGCCTTGCGACTGTCCACCTGTTGGAAACAACTACGTACTTCGGCCTCAGAGACGACCAAGCTGCTGGTCGCATCATCTGCAGGTCTCCTCAGGGGCTCAGTATTGGCGACATCGAATTGAGCATAAAAATGATTTAGCTCATCTGGGAGAGAGGCAGCAATGTTGGAAACTCCACTGCGTTTATCTTTGAAGTCTACGATGGTGGGCAGACCTTGCCAGAAGTTGTGTGTGTTGTTGGTGGAAAGTTGAGTCTGAATTTTGTCTCTGTACAATCTTTGCACAGATCGTAGCTGCATTTCTTGAGCTCTTGCTGACTACCGACAATGTAAGTTCCACCTTGTGTGGTAAGTGCTGCTCACACAGAACTGTTGATCCAGGGTTTCTGGTCTGGATAGACCCTGACTGATTTCTGGGGGACAACATCCTTGATACACTTCCGGATTGAGCACATGACTCCATCCGTGAACTTAGAGACATCCTCATCATGGAAGACATTCCAGTTGACATCATCAAAGCAGCCCTGTAGGATGGAGGCCGATTGATCAGACCAACAGTGGACAGTTTTAACAATTGCTGCCTCTTGTTTCAGCTTCTGCCTGTACTTTGGGAACAGCAAAATGGAGGAGTGATCTG
The DNA here is from genome assembly GCF_048418815.1 of Hemitrygon akajei. Classification (NCBI taxonomy): domain Eukaryota; kingdom Metazoa; phylum Chordata; class Chondrichthyes; order Myliobatiformes; family Dasyatidae; genus Hemitrygon; species Hemitrygon akajei. The sequence goes on from NC_133141.1 coordinate 41,172,708, forward strand.
ATTTTCCAAATGGGGGGTGGAGAAGTGGGCATTGAGAAGGTGCATTCTTATCAGCACTTATACAGGTCCTCTACGTACTCGCAATGCATGTCCTCAAGGATCTCAGCACCATTCCTAATGCTCCTTCTTCACTTTGAGCAGTGATTGGCCAGTGGTTCTCCTGAGTCAATGGAATAATGCTTCAGAGAGACTCAGAGCACAACCTTGAATCTTTTCTTCTGCCTACTTGCTAATTTCATTCCCTATACCCACATGCAATTAACAACAAATTAGAAAGATACACCAATGCAGTTATAATAATGCTCAATAATAAGGAGGGGCAGGAAAAGTTCCATTTGTTTCTATCCATAACAATTAATCCCAACCCTTTAGCAGTACAGAAATAACTACCAGCTTGCAATTTCACCATTTGCTGCTTATTCATGAAGTTTCTCCCAATCAATGCAAAATTCAAGTGCTCCATTAGCCTGGTCCAATTTCCATAGGAAAATAATCTCACACCTATTACAACTATTTGAGCAAAAATCCCGCATTGGGACCTCACACAGACTCAGGGGAATTCAGATATCATCTGGAGCGAAACTTATGTTGCAAACAAGGGATTGTTCAATGGTAGTTTTGAATGAAAGAGGCTGGCATTTGAAGCTGAAGTGCAATTTCCATTCATCTTTCTATGTTACGCATAATTATCAAAAACTGCTCTGTAAGAACGTATAGGTTGCCTTGTATCAGGAAGTGCCAAGCTTCTAATGATGATTAGAAGGATTGGAGTATGTGAAATGCAAAATATGAGAAATCATCCATTGACATAGCATTTTGGAACAGTCAGGCAAAGTTCACAGTGGTCTTCCAAAGAGATATTCTCATTGACTGATGCTAATCTCACAACAGAATAAAGGGAGAAAATATTTGCAACGCCACTGGATCCCATTTCATTTCAAAGTTACAGAAGGTTGTGTCTGTAGGGACTGACGTAAGTACAAATCAATCAATAAGACAATAATTCAGAGGAACAAAGATAACACAGAGAATGAAAAACAAGGATAAGTTAGACTCAGAGATGTACAGAGCAGGAATGGGCCCTTTGACCCGCCATGACCATGTAGGCTTTTTTGGTCATCCATGTTATCCGATTTCCCCACATTAGACCTGTATACCTCTGACTGATTGGTTGTACGGTATGTCCAATGATGACAGTTAGATTTGTACAGCTCTTCTGTTTAGATGGTGTGAATTGCACGAAGAAATGTGTGCAGGAGCCCCTTTACTGGTGGAGGGGCATATCTCTACACCTTGCCTATTTAAGTGCCTGTCTAAATGTATCTGACTCTATCACCTCCTATGACAGCAAGTTGTAGTTATCAACCATTCTCTGTAAAAAAGTTCTACCTTCAAATCCCCTTTAAAACTTCTTCCTCTCACTTTAACCCTATGCTCTTTTGATTCAGACACCCCTTCCTTGAGAAAAAGATCCTACCTATCCCTCTTATAATTTAAATACTTCTATCAGGTCACCCCTCAGCTTTCTTTCCTCCAGGGAAAACAAGCTCTCCAATCTAGGCAACATCCTGGTCAATCTCCTCTGTACTCTCTCCTCCACAACTACGTCCTCCCTATAGTTTGGCAATGGCAACCAGAACTAAGCATGACTTTAAATATCAGCATGGTTACCACTTCTAGCAAGCCACAGACTTGAACCCCAAGATCTCTCTGTTCATTAACATTCTTTAGTGCCCCCCTATTTATTATATGCGTTCTATCTCTATTTGACTGTCCAAAATGTATCATCATACATATGGCACCATACATCGGTCAATATTTTCCATTTGATCAATATCTTGAAACAGCTTTGGACAACCTTCCTCACTATCTGTATCACCACCAACTTTTGTATCATTTGTAAGGAACTTGTATAGGCCATATAAATAGAATTACCTCTACCACTAAGAACAATGGTAACAAAGTGTATGGGAATAGAACCTACTACAAGTTCTGTCCAAGTCACATATTATGGTGATTTGGAAATATTTCACAACTGGTCTTAACGAACATGCTTCTAACCCAACATCATTGTAGAAGACAAAAGGTAGAAATCTTAACAGAATACAGAAAATGCTGGAAATGCTCAAGAGTTCAGGCAGCATCTGTGGGGAGAAAAATGGAGTCAATGACCTTTGGCCAGATCCCTTGTCTCTGGTTATCCTCATCATCATCATCATCATCATCATCATCATCATCATCATCATCATCATCATGTGCTCTGTCGTCATCATAGTCTTCTCTCTATCCACGACCATGATTATCCTTGGAAAATTTTTCTACAGAAGTGCTTTGCCATTGCCTTCTTCTGGGCAGTGTCTTTACAAGATGGGTGACCCCAGCCATTATCAATACTCATTAATACACTTCAAAGATTGTCTGCTTGATGTCAGTGGTCGCATAACCAGGACTTGTGATATGCACCAACTGCTCATACGACCATCACCACCTGCTCTCATGATTTCGCATGACCCTGAACGGGGGGTGGAGTGCTAAGCAGGTGCTACACTTTGTTCAAGGGTGACCTGTAAGCTAACGGAGGAAAGGAGCACCTTACACCTCCTTTGGTAGAGACATACCTCCACCCCACCACCCTCTCTGGTTATCACCTGATAGATTAAACTGTTTCTTTCCCCACATACGCTGCCTGACCTACTAATTATTCCCAGCATTTTCTCTTATTATTACTTTAAAAGATTCTTCCTTGCATAGGTAATCAACTCAGCACGATCTTTTCAAGGATGCTTAGCATATGCAATAATTGCTGACTTTGTCAGTGAAAGCCATTCCCTTTTAACAAATAAAAACAAACACTAGAATGAAAGCTTTGAGCAACATCATTTTGCTAAATGTCTTCCTCCAAGTTCTTAACAGCTTTATTCTTGGCTGTAAAGTGGTACGGAAAATGAAATGTCTTGCAGTTCAGCCTTGCGTGCTTCTTGTGACAATTTGCTGTACTTAGACAGGTTCATCTCTCTTTCTTTGACCTTGGAAACCTTAGGAGGGCTGGATGCAAAGTCACAGTCCAGTGGAAAGCACTGGTTATCACTATCAGTTGTCTGATATTTGGCAACGATATAAAGCCAGGATTTGATGTGAAGAAGTTGATGACATTAAGTTATGCATTTAGGCGACCAATGCTGGAGAGCTGCTAACATTCAAACAGATCTTCATCAACTAAGCAAATGAACAAAGCAGTGATTTAAATGTGTGGTAATGCCCTTTGACAGGGGACATTAAATGTCGTCAGCCTTCGGTGCTTGTCAAATATACTAATTGTTGGATGCTCATGTGTTGAAAATTTGGCTCTTCTGAAGTCAATGGAATGAGTTACAGAAACACAATCACATGCACAAATGCTGGTATGTATTTAGCATACATAACAGTGGACTAATTTCCATACCAACACATTTACAATCGGATAAGAATAGCTGATTCCCCCATCTCAACTGCATGATTCCTTAAGTGTCTAAGATCCTTATAATCTTAGATTTGAACATACTCATTGGCTTGGGGACTTTTGGGAGATGAGGTGGGGAAGGGCATGATGAGGGGTGGAAGTATTACAAGGTAGAACATTCACAAAGTGGAGGGAAGTTGTCTCCTTTCAGCACTGTCCTAAATAGCCAAGACTTCATCTTGGAACTATGACCCTATTTCCAGATTTTGCAGCCAAGGTACAATCATTTTCCATGATCTATCCATGACTCATCTGGCTGTGTCAATCACTACCCTGTTTCCAATGCTTGTCAATTGAATTTCACTTCTGATATTTCAGAACTTGCCTGTTAAGTGCAGATAGAGAATGAACTTGCACTGCATTATGCTCTTTGTGCGAGTTTGCTCAGTGCATATTTGACAGCCAGCAATTTTTCCTATAGTGGGATGGTGACTATGGTGCAACAACTCTAAAGTATTCCATTGGATATAGAGTACTTTGAGACCATCCTAAGACCTTGAAAGGCAGTCACCAATGCAATATTTATTCTCTTCAAATCAACTTCTTATTGATCTCTCATGAACTTTTGAACCATATAGTTCTTATGGCCAATACGCCTTCCAAAGCTCTGTCTTTCTTTTTCACTTAATGCAGATCACAGTCAGGAATTGGCTTCACTATTCTCTGAAATAGAGCTTCAAAAGCTCCTCGTTGTAGAAGGTTCGTCTCTGAGCATTCCTTAGCCATTTAAGGTGGGTATTCCATTACTGATGGTCAATAACATTATAAACTCCAGTGAACCAAAGGATTCTCTCAAGAACACTGAAAGAGAATAATTTATTAAAATAGTTTTGAACTAAATGTGAATATGTCCACACCAAACAACACCCCACCCCCACCACTAAATGTGAGTTTCCCAACTTCAGAAAAAGATGAGATGCAAGGAGTAACATTTCAGATTCAAGAGAAAAAAATCATTACACAGTATCTTAAGCAAAAACTCTTCAGAGTAATGGACAAACTGGTCTTTTCTCATTATACGCTTCAAGCATCACTGATTATCTATCTGCTTTGCAGGATTTATCCACAGTAGATAAGTTCTAATAAATAAAGCAGAAGTTTCTTTAGAAATCCATGCATCACATTTGCTCGCGCCTGTTGACTAATTCCAGCCATGTCAATAAGCCAGTTAGGCTTTTGCCCATGACAATTATAGAAAAAAGCCCACACAGACAAAAGGCTCATAATTACCTTCATAGGATTCACTAAAATGAATGCATCCTTGGATCAATGGTAAACCTTTTGTATTTTTCATTTCACATTTTAATTTATTCAGGTCAATAAGTGTCTGAAACTGTTTCAAAATTGCATCATTATTTACTCTTTCAGGCTTTTCCCATCAAAATCAGTGAATGCTAAATCCTTTTTCCATATAACTACACTGCTGCTTAGTCACTATCAGACAGATCGATCACCTTCAATGTTTCCCAACTTCCTCATTGTGTCATGTTGTTCCAGACCTGAGTATTGAACTTCTCTTGCATTCATTTGATTACTACTTAGAAAGACAAAAGATCTGTAAATAACTATGATCCCCACAGGATCACACACAGTGTATGCTTCCTAGAACATAAAAAATTATGAGATCTTAGTCGTATTAGCTCCCCGCCACCAACAGACCCAAACTAACTCTGTCAGTCTAGAATCTCATGGCTGATCCTGTATTCTCACTGGACACTTATTCTTTGTTGAAAATAAGAAATCCAATTAAAGGTTAAAACCTCCATTCCCATCACCAGCACCTCTGCCCATCACGGAGCCTCTTCAACAGAAACACAAGACCATAAGACATAGGAGCAAAATTAGGCCATTCAGCCCATGATGTCTGCTCCACCATTCCATGATGGCTGATCCTGGATCCCACTCAACCCCATACACCTGTCTTCTCACCATATCCTTTCCAATCAGGAAACTACCAACTTCCGCTTTAAATATACACACGAACTTGGCCTCCACCGCAGTCTATGGCAGAGCATTCCACAGATTTTCTGGCTAAAAAATTCCTCTTTACCTCTGTTCTAAAAGGTCACCTCTCAATTCTGAGGCTGTGCCCTCTAGTTCTGGATACCTTAACTCTAGGAAACATCCTCTTCACATCCACCCTCTCTAGTCTTTTCAACATTTGGTAGGTTTAAATGAGATTCCCCTTCATTCTTCTAAATTCCAGTGAGTACAGGCCCAAAGCTGCTAAATGATGCTCATATGTTAACTGCTTCATTTCCAGAATCATCCTCGTGAACCTCCTCTCACCTTGTCTCTCCAATGACAACACATCCTTTCTCAGATACTGTTGACAATACTTCAAGAGTGGCCTGACCAGTGTCTTATAAAGCCTCAGCATTATCTCCTTGCTTTTATATTCTATTCCCCTTGAAATAAATGCCAACATTGCATTTACTTTCTTTACCACAGACTCAACCTGTAAATTAACCTTCTGGGAATCTTGCATGAGGACTCCCAAGTCCCTCTGCACCTCTGATGTTTGAACCATCTCCCCATTTAGATACTAGTCCGCACTATTGTTCCTTTTACCAAAATGCATTATCATACGTTTCCCAACACTGTATTCCATCTGCCACTTTTTTGCCCATTCTTCCAATTTGTCTAAGTCCAGCTGCAATCACATTTTTTCCTCAGCACTACCTACCCCTCCTCCTATCTTCATATCATCCGCAAACTTTGCCACAAAGCCATCAATTCCATTATCTAAATCATTGACAAACAATGTAAAACACAGCGATCCCAAAACTGGCCCCTGAGGAACACCACTAGTCACAGGCAGCCAACCAGAAAAGGCTCCCTTTATTCCCACTTGCTGCTTCCTGTCTGTCAGCCATTCTGCTTTCCATGCAAGTATCTGTCCTGTAACGCCATAGGATTTAATCTTGTTAAACAGTCTCGTGTGGCACCTTATCAACTGCCTTCTGAAAATCCAAGTAAATGACATCCACTGCCTCTCCTTTGTCCACCCTGCTTGCTACTTCCATGAATAACTCCAACAGATTGGTCAGGCAAGATTTCCCTTTACAGAAACCATGCTGACTTTGACTTATTTTATCATTAGTGTCCAAGTATTTGGAAAACTCATCCTTAATAATGGACTCCAACACTTTCCCAACCTCTAAGGTCAGGCTAACTGGTCTATAATTTCCTTTATTTTGCCTTCCTCCCTTTTTAAAGAGTGGAGTGACATTTGCAATCTTCCAGTCCTCGGGAACATGCCAGAGTCTTGAAAGATCATGACCAATGCTTCTGAAGGAGCTTAGACCAATGACGAAGGATCTGAAACGAACAACCGAAGAGACACAAACTCTTAAATACCTATCACCTGTCTCCACAAAGTACCCCAGCCGTGGCAGGGTCATTGGATACCACACGTGATTCTTAAGGTAATTCAGATTTCAAAAAACTGGGCTCAAAGCAACTCACCTTCATCACCAAGAACTTGCTAAGCAGGATGTAGCCCCGCTCTGCAGCATGCCTCTGCTTTACTGCTGACTCAGTGGTAGGTCCAACTACAGCATAGACAATTAAATGTGTCTTTATATGACTTTCAGGATGTTTTGGACTTCTACATTTTATTGGAACACACGTCTGAGATGTCCAAGGCATAGAAGAGCTAATGGCTGGCAGTTCCTCATAAAAGCAGTAATTGGCAATAAGTACAACTCCAATCTTCATAAGTTGTATTTTCTAGCTTAAGCTGCTAACACAAGGATCAAATAACTTGCTCAAGCCTTCGACAAGGGAGCACATATGCCTCCACGTGTAGTTAATTTCCAGATAACTACATTTGGATTCCAATCATCCAAATTATAGTATGATTAGAATTAGAATGCTGAAAAAATAATGTGATAAAGTATTATAATTGATTTTTCTTACTATACAAATAAAAGATCTGTGATAAAATTCTAGAGTGCAAACACAGACAATGCTAGCCATGCAAACAGAACTTTAATTTTGCAAATTTCTTCTCACTTCATCCATTTCCAGATCTGCAGCTTCCTTTGTCTCATTAACAATTCAATCTCACTTTCCTTTCATCACTAAATTTGTGTTTAATTTTTAAGCGGAAATGCAAAAACAAACACTTTTTACTCAGTTATTTGATTGAACTTGTTTGTTTAATCATACCACAAAAGTTCCTCTTGGCTTCTAGTTTAAAGCATTTTTCTAGGGGATTTGATGAAAGCTAAACATGAGTCATTGAGCAAGAACACACTAGACCCAACCACCCCTCTGTATTCACGCTCTGTGGCAGCCCCATAGTCATACAGCTCAAAAATGGGCCTTACACCCCCCCCCCCCCAAATGACCCAGGCCGTCCAAGTTAGTCACATTTGCCCACATTTGGGCTATATGCTTCTAAACCTTCCCAATCCATGTACTTGTCAATTGTCTTTTAAAAGTTGTTATTGTATTTGCCTCTGGCTGCTCATTCCAAATGCAGACCACCCTGTGTAAAAAGATTCCTATTAAATCTTTCCCCTCTTGTCTTGAACATACAGTATTCCCTCTGTTTCTTGATTCCCCAACTCTTGGGTAAAACACTGAGATGCAATTATCTTCAGTGGCCCACTGAGTTCTTACCGACCATCAAGCACCCATTTATACCAAGAGTTACCAACCTGGGATCCATGGCATGAAAAAGGTTGGGAACCCCTGATTTATACTAATCCCATTTTATTCTCTCCATATTCCAGATTCTACTACTCGCCTACGTACTGGGTGCAATGTACAGTGGCCAATTAACCTACCAACCCATATGTCTGGGACGTGGGAAGAAAATGGAGAACAAGTAGGAAACCAACACAGTCACAGGGAGAACATGCAAACTCCACACAGACATCGCCAGAGGTCAGAACCGAACTTGAATTCACCAGAGCTGTGGGGTCACATGTCCAATACCCTTAAGTGTTTCATCAGAGAGATTGGGGGGAAAAGTTCAAAACTATTTGTAAACAACAGGTTTTTTAGAAGACCTCAGGATCCACCTATGGTTCCACTGCCTGATGCCTAGCTGTTGCCTCACAGCGTAGCCATATCAACAAGGCCCCTTCCAACTTAAAATAAATTTACATAGGCTTAAGGTCACTTGTCTGATTCCCAAAAGGAGAACAGAGGAAATTAGCAGAAGAATATAAAGAGGCGAAGTATCATCTACTTCTACAGTTTCTCACAATCTAACGGTCACGTTATAATTGCAGAAATGTGCCTTTTCCCCCCCAATTTGAAACAGTTCTCAGCTTGTTAATATTTATTTAAAGGGTTTGGTGTCTGACAGAACCACACAATCAGGCGTTCCAATCAATCAAGTCCTGAAGCAGTCATGTGCAAAAATGCTAGATTTTCTGCCAATTGTATGTTTTTAAACTCCTGAATCGGGCGGCTTAATGGATATTGAGCAAAGAACAATAAACAATAACTAAATAAGTAAGGAAGCAGTTAAATGTGCCACAAAACCTAACAGGACTGTAAAGCAGCTGATTAAGCAAAGAGCAGGTTCTCTTTTATATATATATATATCAGGGGAATTATTCCAAATTATCCCAAATAGCAGAATGGTGCAGTATCTGTGGATCATCACTGTCAATTATTCTGAACCTCAGAAAAGCCTATCTTGTTGACCTTTGCAAATGGGTTAATGTAATTCTATCAGGAGTGTAATGTTACTGTAACTGGAGGAGGGGTACAGTCTGCAACCTTATGTACAGTAGAGGCAGCTGCAAATACCATGGGAAATATAAGCTCATAAAACCATAAGACACAGGAGCAAAATTACACCATTAGGCCCCTCGAGTCTGCTCACCCATTTCATCAAGGCTGATGTATTACCCCTCTCAACCCCATTCTTCTAACTTCTCCCCATAACATTTGGTGCCCTTATTAATCAGGAACCTATCAACCTCCGCCTTAAATATACCCAATAACTTGGCATCCATAGCTATCTGTGGCAATAAATTCCACAGATTCACCACCCCCTAGCTAAGGAAATTCCTTCTCATCTCTGTTCTAAAGGGATGATCTTCTATTCTGAGGCTGTGCCCTCTGGTCCTAGATTCCCCCACTATAGGAAACATTCCTCTCTATGTCCACTCTGTCTAGACCTTTCACTATTCAATAGGTTTCAATGAGATCCCCCCTCATTCATCTAAACTCCAGCGAGTACAGGTCCAGAGCCATCAAATGCTCCTTATATATTATGGGATAGAAAGCCAATTCCTTGCTATGGGAAAGAGCAAGACAAAACCTACTCACATGTACATCAAAAATGCATCATTTTTGCTAACAACTTATGCAACATAAGGATGTGCTGTGGATAGACCATAAGTATTGCCATATTCATGAATTAAAAGAAACCGTGATAGAGAGTTTTGAGGAGGAATTTCCAGAGCTCAGATGTCTGGCTGATGGTGGAGTGATAAAAAGCAGTTACAGACTTCTCTCCAACTCTTTTCATTCTTGGTGGGTTCCTGCCTTGTAGGCTTGGGCGCTTAGGTTCCCAGAGCAATAAAGAAAGAAAATGCTGGAAACAGACATCGGATTTCCATTCTTTGACCGGCATTATCCAACACTTTCTCCCATCCTTTCCCTTCCAATGCTCCCTGACCTTGTGTGTTTACAGGACTTCAAGTTATTTCTCATTTTCCTTTTGGTCACTGAACTCCTTGATGTAGCATCTCTTTCACATAATCTGCAGGTAACTTTCCTCTGTTCGCTCATCTACTGTCTTACTTCCTATGCAAGAAATACAGAAAGGACTTTGTTTTTGTTGAAGTCTTATAAAACATTGTTGAGGCTGAGTTTGGAGTATTATCTGCAGTTCTGGTCTCCTGCTTACAAGAAAGATAGCAATAAGCTTGAAAGAGTGCCAAGAAAATTTACTAGAATGTTGCTGGGATTTGAGGACCTGAATTATAGGGAAAAGTTGATTAAGTTAGGAATTTACTCCCTGGAATGCAGAAGGATGATGGGAGATCTTATAGAAGTGTTCAAAACTATAAGGGGTATAGATAGACCAAACACAAACAGGCTTTTCCCCCTGATATTGCTGATACTACAGCTACAGGTCATAGGTTTAGGGTGAAAGGTGAAATATTTAAGGGGAATCTGAGGGGATCTTCTTCACTCAGAGGGGGGTGCAAGTGTGGAATGAGTTGCCAGTGCAAATGGTACATGCAGGTTCAATTGCAACATTTTGGAGAAGGTTGGATAGGTACATGGATGAGAGGGGTCTGGAGGTCTATGGTCCAGGTGTGGATTGTTGGGACTAGCATAAAAAGGATGGCACAGACTAGATGGGCCAAAGGGCTTGTTTCTGCCCTGTAGTGCTCTATGAATCTATGACTCTTTTCTATATGGACCACTGCGGTGCTGTGTATGGAAAACAATTTGGCCACATGGAGTGAGTGTATACACATTACATAGCCTGTCTATCAAATGCACAGCTAATTGGACAGGCTTCATTAAAAGATGTTCTGTCATTTCTTCTAAGGTCTATGGATTCAACCAGCTTTTATTGCCCTTCCCTAATGTTATTTAGAGAATGATAGTGGATTGCAGCTTTGCAGTTCTTCAGGAGAAGGTACTCACTTGTTGCTAAGTACCCTGAGCTCTACAGCTTGGAAAGAGTTAAAAGGCAACCACATTGATACTTATGGTTTCAGATTCACGTGTAAGTCAAACAATAATGAAGCCCTTAGGTTTTATAGCCATTAGTGATATTAATCCAAATTTATTTATTGAAATGAATTTAAATTCCCCAATTGCCCAGGGTGAGCTCTAAATCTATCTCCAGATCATTAGTCTAGACTTCTTGAGTACTAGTGCAGTAATAGAACCACTCAGCTAGCATTCCCACAGCTACTTGCTACATTCAGACAAACCAGAGAGCCCTAATGCAGAATCAGGCTGGCCTGCCCCACTGTTCTCTCACACATTAGCATTCAATTTCTTTTAAAAAAGGTCTCTCCAGCTTTGGTTTGGCTGTTGAAGAAATTCCCAAGTTCTGCAGGAATGCCCACAGCCCTCAGTAAACTGGACTCCACACTTTCTGTGAAGCAGCACATAATTTGACAACACAGTGGACCCCTAGGGAAGGATCTGCTGGAAACAGATAACAATATTTGCATTTCTGTCACACTTATTAAATCAAAAAGCTCTGAAGGAATTGCAGCCAGTGAAAAAATGAAGGAACCACTCTGCTCCAACAAATTTCTAAAAACAATAATGATTTTGTCGAGCACCTTCACTCCATCTGCCACAAAAGGCAGGTTTTCCCAGTGGCCACCCATTTTAATTCTACTTCCCGTTCCTATTCCAACATGTTGGTCCATGGTCTCCTCTACTCTCATGATGTATATGTACCAATGCAAGACCACTCTCAGTTTGGAGGAGTAACACCTCATATTCTGTCTAGGCAGCCGCCAACCTGATCACATAAATATCGATTCCTCTACTTCCAGTAATTTCTCCCCCCTCTCTTTTTTTTCCATTCCCCATTCTGGCTCTCCTCCTACCCTTTCTCTTCTCCTCACTTGTCCATCACCTCCACCTGATTCCCATGGTCCTTCCTTTTCACCCATGGTCCCCTGTTCTCTCCTATCAGATTCCCCCTTCTTCAGCCCTTTCCCTTTTCCACTTATCCCCTCCCAGCTTCTCACTTCATCCCCCCTCCCCCAACAACTTACCTTCCCCCTCGCCTGGTTTCACCTATCACCTGTCAGCTTGTACTCCTTCCCCTCACCCCTCTTTCTTATTCCCTCTTTCTTTCCAGTCCTGATGGAGGGTCTCAGCCTGAAATGTCGACCGTTTATTCCTCTCCATAGATGCTGCCTGACCTGCTGAGTTCCTCCAGCATTTCGTATGAGTAACTCCGGATTCCCAGCATCTGCAGAAACACTTGTATTAATGAAATGAATAACTAATTAGTGAGTTGGAGGCCTATGGTCCACTCTCCTGTCCTATCAGATTACTTCTTTTCCAGCCCTTTAACTTCCCCATCCACATAGCTTTACCTATCACCTTCCAGCCAGTCCTCCTTCCCTCCTTCCACCTGTTTATTCTGGCATCTTCTCCCTTCTTTCCCAGTCCTGAAGAAGGGTCTTGGCCCAAAGCGTCGACTGTTTGTTCACTTCCATAGATGCTGGTTAACCTGCCGAGTTCCTCCAGCATTTTGTGCATGTTGCTCTGGATTTCCAGCATCTGCAGAGTTTCTTATGTTTATAATCATCCACACCTGTTCAAAGCAATGCTGCCTGTTCACTTATATAATTTTAGCATGGAGCCATGGTTAATTACACCCTTAATTGGCTACGTGCATCAATGGGAGCGTCTAAAATTAATAATTATCCACACTAGTTAAAGTTAGCCTGCACTACTTTGATGATACAGATCTCAGCAGCAGAGTGAACTGTTGGCAGGATAGAGATAGATGTTGAGGAGACATAGGCAGGCCAGTGGAATGCTGGATGATACTGAGAAAGTAAAATGTTACCTATTGATAGTCAAAATGAGAAGAGGCAAAGTGAACGAGAAAGCATCATTGTAAAAAGAGTGTAAGGACAGAGCTCATTCGATCTACGTTGAAAATAATTTAAGTAGTAGAGCAAGTTAAGTATGTGGCTGAAAAAGCAGGCAGGATCCTGGATTTCATACATAGAGGCATGGAGCACAGGAGCAAGGTAATATTGGTTCAGCAATAACTGAAATACTGAAGTGCTGAGTGTATTTATTTATTTAGGGAAACAGCACGATAACAGGACCATTCAGGTAATGAGCTTGCGTCACCCAATTACACCCATGTGACCAATTAGCTTACTAACCCGTATGTCTTTGGAATGTGGGAGGAAACCGGAGCACCCGGAGGAAATCCATGAGGTCACAGGAAGAACGTACAGACTTCTTGCTGGCAGTGGCGGGAATTGAACCTGGGTCACTGGCGCCGTAATTGTGTTATGCTGCTGTGCCGCCCCCTCGCGAGATTAGCTTTATTTGTCACATGTGCATCAAAACATTGAAACATAGAATGCAAATGCGTCATTTTGTGTCAACAACCAACACACTCCAAGGATTGTGCTGGGGCAATATTGCTATGCTTCGGGCAGCAACATACCATGCCCACAACTCACTAACTCTAACCTATACATCTTAGAAATGTGGGAAGAGACTAGAGCACCCGGAGGAAACCCACACAGTCACAGGGAGAATGTACAAACAGGGAGTTCTGGCCTACATACTTTAGAAAGGATTTTAAGAATTTCAGGGAGGTGGGGGGAGGGTGAGAAGGGATTCGTGGAGAAGATTTCAAGGATGACAAACTGTAATTGTGTGGATATTTTGGAAAAGTTGGGTTACCTTTCTTTGGAAGAGAGGAGATTAAGGAAGGATCTGGTGAAACATGAAGAGAATAAATAGAATAAATGGAGAGAAATGTTTCCAAAAGATAGAAGGAGCAAGAGTTGTGGGACCTGGATTAAAGGTATTGGGAAAAGAACCAAAAGTAACATGAAGAAAAGGTACTTTAAACCACGTGGCCATAATCTAGAATGCACTTCCAGGGGGAGGGAGCTCTGCAGGCAAGTACAAATGTAGTGGACAAGAGTGAGCTGGGTAAGAGTCTGGAAGGAGAGAATTTGCAGGGCCATAGAGGAAGTGAAGGAAGAGTGGAACTAGGAGCAACAACCAAATTGCTGAGGAACTTTGCAGGTCAGGCAGCTTCTGTGGAGAGAAATCGACAGTCGACCTTCAGGGCTGAGACCCTTCATCTGGATTAAAAGACAGAGGAGAGATATCCAGTATAAAAAAGTGAAGGAAAGGGGTGGACGAAGAGCTAGCAAGGTGTGGATCCAGCTGAGGAGGGGTGAAAGGCAGATGGAGGAGGGAAGAGAGGAAATGGCAACAGAGAGTGGAACTATCTGTATTGCTGTTACAAAGAGCCAGTACCGACTCAGTGGGTCAAATGGTCTGCTTCCACTATAACCGCTCAGCGATTCCGTACTTTACCCTAAACTGCAGCAATGAAAGTGAGTTGAAGTGTGACTGGAATAATGTTCAGTGAAATTAATCTAACCTGGGACAGGCTGACAAAAGGTTGAACAGTGGAGAGAATAGGGATACTGCTTTTCCAATAGTGCACTTGTTGAAAGACATGAAAACAAAAGGAATTCTCCTCTATCTGAGAACCATGATATTCCCGTGAATCTCTGGCAAGAGGCAGTGGGAGCAAATGGTATTTGAGTGCAGTGAGATAAGAAGCATAATGCCCTCAAACTGGAGTTAAGATCAACTTAACTACAACTTCAAATGCATGTCCTTCCTATGACATGACTAACCTCAGTTTTTGCTCAGACCTTCATCCATCCTACAGTAAATTCTTCTAATCAGAACTTTATCATAAATGCATGTGCTCCATCACACTTGGTGCTACTGTGAGACTTCTCATCCAGCTATCACGCCTTGTTCATGCTGCTGACTATTCACCCATACCTGCCACATCATCCGTAGAGACTACATGGACACAATTACATTTCCCCAGCACAGAAAAATACAGGTGAGAAGGTAAACAGTGGAAGAGGGGTGAATGAACAAGCTCTAGCACTGAAGGAGAATGGTGCAACTACATTCAAAGAGGCTCTTGTAGAAAGGTACACCTGCCTATGCCATTGCCCAGTGAAAAGGATCCTAACAGGAGGTTTACCAAGATGCTGCTTGGATTATGAGGACAGGCTAAGCGATCTGAGGCTTGTCTCTTTGGAGCAAAGGAGGATGAAAGGCAACTTAATAGAGGTCTTCAGGCTATAATATTTGCTGTTTGTGAGGTTAGCAGAGGTTGTAATGTGACTTTTATGTTCTTTCACCAAATTTTATTCCTTTTTTGAAGGATTTTGATAAGATAGACAAGGTAACGCTATTTCCACTCATCAGTGAATCAAAGGTAAGATAGATTATTTCAGGTTAAATAAAGAGCAAAGAGAGACAATGGGAGAATGTTTTACACAAATATCTATTAAAATATCTCATGATCCCTCAGTAATAGTGGAGGAAACAATGGACATAATGGCACAAGTTGAAAGGAAAAGAGATAAGTAATTGTAAAAGAAAGATTTAAAAGGTCAGATGAAAATGACCGGAGACAGGGAGTAGGTAAATGTCTTGGACATGATGAGTTAAGTGGCCTCCTTTGTTGCCCTCTCTTATTTTATGAGAAAGTCTTAAAGGCCAATAGTGCAGAGTAAAGGTATTGCCATTATCCAGTACATTATGTCAGTTAAATAATTACCCAAGACTGACTTATGTTCGGATTATCTACCTACACACCTGATACACTGAAAAGTCATTGGTTATCAACTGTTTGGGAGCAGCTAACAGATTTTAGGAAATGGCTGATGCACTCTAAAACATTCCTCCATAGACATCATTCATATTCTAAAAGGAAAAATACTTTAAATTTATGAAGCAACATACAGTAATTCCTTCAAAGGCTAAGAAAAATCAACTGCGACTTGAGTGTCACAATTTCTGTAACAATCCTAGAACAAAGTAGCTAAGACAAGACATAAAGTTTGTTGGTTTCACAATACATGTCAAACATTGTCCATCATCAGGCTTGGAAATCTTATGCTTTATAAGTTGCTTTATTTGAGGATGAGGAATAAATAAAGGAAACTGTGGATCTGATATTCTTATACGAAGAAAGAAATAGAGAACAAAATAGAGAAGCAGGGTGAATTAAAGGCAAGTCAACTACAAAAAGTGAAATAGAGGAAAGAAAGTTTGGATTTCAAGCGAAAGAGGAAGAAAGAAAAAAAGATATTAAAACTTTCTTTTTAATCTCCAAGAATAATTTATAGGAATGAGACTCACAAATGATATTGCTTCCTTTTGAAGATTTGTTGCACAAACCACTATCAAGCTCATACTTCTAGTAATAAGTTTTTGCCATACAGTAAATGCAGCATTTTTTTTCAAAAGCAGTGGAGATGTTGAGGGCAGGTTGTATTTCAGCCAGGCCAGATAGCCAGATAGTGTCAAATTGACTAGTAAGTTTGAGTGATTCATAACTCATGACCTGTCATTTTGCTAAAAGTGTTGATTTAAGCATTTCTAACTGTGTACATCATCTCTTTCAGAGGAAAAACTAATCCAGATCAATTAAACTAGATTTTACATGTCATGTAAAAAGGAAATAGTTCAGGTCCCTAAATACTTCCAAATGTGGGATTTCAAGCAGACCTCTTGTGATCTTTCCAAAGATAGATTGGCTCACCTAGAGAGAAACACTTCTAAGTTTAAATATGAAAGAAGAAATGAAATCTTAAGAAAATATGCTCTTGGCAAAATTCCACTCTCACTACCCCAGGTTTCTACCTAAGGGGATATATCCTGATAAATAATCATTGTTTCTTCATGTTTCTATCACTCTTAAACATTTCTTAGAGAATAATTCTAATACTAATTAAATGTTAAAATAAAATTAAACAATATGGCCAGAGCCAATACACAAAAGTACAAAGTAAATTTATTATCAAAGTATGTATATGTCACCATAAATGCCCTGAGATCCATTTTCTTGCAGGCATTCACAGAACAAAGAAATACAATAGAATTAATGAAAAACTACACACAAAAACTGACAAACATAACCAATGTGCAAAAGACAACCTGTGCAAATACAAAAAATAATAATAAAAGTAATAAATAAATAATATTGAGAACATGAGTTGTAGAGTCCTTGAAATTGAGTTCATAGGTTGTGGAATATGTTCAATGTTGATTGCAATTACCCAGGCCAGTTCAGGAGCCTGACGGTTGTAGGGTAATAACTGTTCCTGAAACTGGTGGAGTGGGACCTGAGGCTTCTGTACCTCCTTAGCAATGGCAGCAGTGAGAAGCAAGCATGGCCTGGATGGTGAGGGTCCATGATGGTGGATGCTGCTTTCTTGTGGCAGCACTCATTGTAGATGTGCCACCACTTTATGGACACTCTGATTTCTCGGAGAGTTCTGAGCCATGGGCAAATGTCTCTATGCATTTGATGTTCTTCTTCTCCATTTGACACTCTCCTCTCAACTTCTTGTTCACAATTATATCATGGCTAACTCCTTCTTGTGTACCTTACCACCCTGGACATCTTTAAGGAGCGATGCCTCAAAAATGCAGCATCCATCATTAAGGACTCCTATCACCCAGGACATGCCCTTGTCTGATTACTACCATCAGGGGATGGAAGACACACATGCACAGGAACTCAGGAATAGCTTCTTCCCTGCTGCCAGCAGATTCCTGAATGGACATTGAATCCATGAACACTACCTCACTACTTTTTTTGCACTACCTATTTAATTTAACATATATATGTATACTGTAAGTCACAGTTTTTATTGTTATGTATTGCAATGTAATGCTGCCAAATGACAAGTTCCACGACATGTGGTGGTGATATTAAACCTGATTCTGATTCAGTTACCCCAGCCCAATGCAATAAAAAATGTTTAAGGAAGCCAGGAATTCTTTAACCATATTTTAAAGGCTGAATCAATGCAACATTCCTTTAATTATCTCACCCTCCATTAGCAATGTAGGTCACAACATCTATATCAATGTTTTTACTCACAATGGGATTACTGTAGTACAATTCAGTTCCATTTATAGTAGTAATAGAGAAGAGCTTTCAAAGGACATATTTGAGAAGTTAATTTACAAATTGTCCAAGTTATGAAGCAGTCAATTGATCCTAATTGTTTTTTTTTGTTTCTCCAATGAACAGGAAATTGTCGCGGCTGATCCAGAATAAACCTGAATGTTACGGTTTATAGCATTTAGTTAGGAAAGCAAACCAAATCGTAAGTCAACCACTCCTTCATAAAGTCGGAGAGCGCCACAACACTGAAAAAGTCCCTTCAACCCATCCAGTTCATGACTGTTATTCTGCCTAGTCCCATCAACCTACACCTGGATGTCAGTCTTCCATAGCCCTCCCATCCATGATCTCATCTAAACTTCTCTTAAAAGTTGCAATTGAATCCATATTCACCACTTCCACTGGCAGCTCGTTCCACATTTGCACTAGCCTCTGAGTGAAGAGGTTCCCCCTCAGGTTCCCCTTAAATGTTTCACCCTTAACCTAGTTCTTAAGAACACTTGAATGAATGTGTATGCATTGGACGTTGTACAGGAATATTATTTATTTCTGAGAGGAACATTTCACTAACAAGCCAGACTTGATTGTCTCTCCATATTTTGTCTACAAGTAGACCTGGTGACCTGTCTTCTCAAATTACTGCAATCCTTCTGATGAATCTAGACTGATGTCATGAGTCTGTATGCTAATCACTTTAAAAGCTCTCCCTGAAGTAAACGTATTTACTCTCATCTATGCTCCTATGAAATCTGAAACTGTGGCACAAAACTATCCAATAACTGAGTTCCTCCAAAGTGGAAGTTCTGTTTGCTAGGCTAGTTAGATAATTTAGTGACAGGTCGAGCAGCATCTGTGCGGGTGAAGAAGTGTTAACACTTCAGGTCAAACCCTGCATCAGGACTGAGAATAGAGAGGGAAGCTAGCTAGTATAAAAAGGAGAGGGGAAAGAATGAGCTAGTTGTCAGGCCTGTTCTCGCTGACACTTCCCAGCCTGCATTTGCAGGCACCTCTCAATCTCCACCCAGCTAATAGGATTCACCTGCCTCTCACTCCAGGCTCAGCACCTGCAGCCTATTTAACCCCGGTTCTCACCCACAGTCCTTGTTCACTCATCAAACCAGCTGACCTCAACCAGCTTGCACTCTCCCTGTCCAAAATTTACCTTGTTACCTGTTGTGTTTAGTTTCTGTTCTATCTTGCTTTGTGGCCCCTCGTAGCTTGTTATTTTGTGCGTCTGTTATTAAAGTGATCGCTCACTGCTGGATCATCTCTGCTGCTTTGTTTCTGGGTCAAGTCTTCTCTACATGTCCTGACGCTACCAGGTGATTGGTGGACCAAGCATCGTGGACCTTCTACTTCGGAATGTCCTTAACATAGTAAAAAAAATGTCCTGAAGTTACTTATAGAGTAATAGATTTTTTGGTATAGATGCAGTCCTTTCAGCCTTTCACATCCATGCTCCTCTATACTAATCTCATTTACCCACATGTGCTCCATGGCCTTCTTTAATTCAAGTGTTCATTTAGATACACCTTAAATGTTGTGGGAGTATCTTCCTTGGCAGTTTTTGAATGTTCTTAGATAGATCCTTCAACATTCTTCAAGATTCTTCAACAGATCCTCTCTAAAGCTTATATCTAGCTCAAAATCTATCCTTTCTAGTTCTCGATACCTCTGTCATAGGGAAAGTTCTATCTATCTATCCATCCATCTATCCCTCTATCAAGCCTAACTATGCCTGTCAAGATTCTCTGTTCCTCAGCCTCATCCGCTCCAAGGAAAAGAAACACAGCTTCTCCAGTCTTGTCACATATCTGAAACATTTCAAGCTGCCATGTGTGCTCTGCATCTCCTCCACAGCAATTATGCCCTTCCTACAGTGTGGCGGCCATCATAACCGTGTTATTCAACAAAAGAAATTGACACCAAGCCACATCAGCAGATATTATTGCAGATAACAAAAGGCATGCTCAAAGAAATAGAATTCAGAATTGCTGGAAGCACTCAGCAGGGTTCTGATGTAGAGCCTTCCTGAAACACTAACTGCTTCTTGTTCCACAGGCCTACTGGTGTTCTTAGCATCTTCTGTTTGTATTTTGGACTTGCAGCATTCTCCAGTTGCTTTGATTTTCAAGCTTGGTTAGACAGTAAGTTCTAAGCAGCATCTTTCAGGATAAGAGAGAGAGAGGTGTGGAGATTTGCAGAGGGAACTACAGCATTTATGGTCGAAGCAGCAGGAGACATGGACATCAATAACTAAATTTGAACATTTCAGCATGAAGCTTCATACCTAAAGGAACATAAATATACTGTATAACCCACGATAATGCTTAAAGGAAAAAGGAATACTTGACATAAAACAAACAATGGATATTCTTCTGAGGTTACAGTGGTGTCCACTGCAGATTGGGACATGTATGATTTTAACATCATATGGCCAAAGTGGGGAAAGGTGATATGTTGCTTTCCTCAACACTGGGTCTCCTTACTTTTAATGCCATAGCTCTTTATCAATAAAACTGTCATTTTGACTTCTGCAACATTCTGTTGCATTGTAAACTTTGTGTACATAAGCTTAATCAAATTACTTGCCCCCGTCATGGTTTGCAAGTGTCAGGCTTTTAATGAAGAGTGTCAGCACTTACAGGCAGACATTTACAGCATATAATTATAGTGCATTAGAACATCCATTAACAAGATGGGAACATGACCATTTTCTGCAGAGACTTATCAACACAGACATATCAAAATTGCCATGAAATTTTATGTATTGATCAAGATTTCCTTTTGAATTACAGTTAGAAATTTTGCCAACTGGTATTATGAAGGAAAACTCAAAATGCAGATTTCTTATTCAACATACTTCAACAACAAATTATGGAAATATTCATCAAAAGGCACCATTAACTTTTAAAGGAGGAGCAAATAATGCAAAATGGAAATGCTGGAAATGCTCAGCAGGTCAGGCACAATCTCAGCCTATCCAAGGCCTCCAGTCCCACTAATATCCTCATGAACACAAGAGAAGAGATGTGAGGCAGCACGGTAGAGTAACGGTTAGCACAATTGTTTTTCAGTGCCAGCTGGAAGATCGGGGTTCAATTCCCACCACTGTCTGTAAGGAGTTTATACATTTTCCTCATGACCTCGTGGGTTTCCTCTGGGTGCTCTGGTTACCTCCCTCATCCCCAAAACATACAGTTATAGTATGAGTGAATTGTGGGAATGCTTTGTCGCTGATTTGATTTGACACAAACAGTGCATTTCACTGCATGTTTTGATGCACATCTGACAAATAAACCTAATTCTACAGAGGATGTATCGAGAGTATCCTGAGCAGCTGCATCACTGCCTGGTTCGGGAATTGCACCGTCTCGGATCGCAAGACCCTGCAACGGATAGTGAGGTCAGCTGTGAAGATCATTGGGGTCTCTCTTCTCGCTATTACAGACATTTATACCACACGCTGCATCCGCAAAGCTAACAGCATTGTGAAGGATCCCATGCACCCCTGATACAAACTCTTCTCCCTCCTGCATCTGGCAAAAGGTACCAAAGCATTCAGGCTCTCACGACCAGACTGTGCAACAGTTTCTTCCCCCAAGCCATCAGACTCCTCAATACTCAGAGTCTAGACTGACATCTACATCATTTATTATTATATTGAAATTTGTCCTCTACTGTGCCTATTGTCTTGTTTATTATTTATTTATTTATTAATTATTGTACTGCCCTGCACTGTTTTGTGCACTTTATGTAGTCCTGTGTGGGTCTGTAGTCTGTGTAGTTTTTGTGTTGTTTTACGTAGTCTAGTGTAGCCTTGAGTTAGTATGATTACATATTAATGAGGAAATGATTGGGTCATTCCCCCATTAGTCAAGATTAAACAAGTTTGGTAACCAAACCGCTGCAAATGTCTGACATTAAGGTTTTTGCGGATAAGTTAAGTGCAACTATATTCTACTCCTGCCTTCTGGAGAAAGTATATTACTTTCACTGGGAGAAGATGCAGTGATATGCTGCATCCAATCTTCAATGAGACTGTTTCCCGAGTAAATAAACTTCATTATTGTGAAATATTTTGTTTACTGTGAATGATCTGCTCTACCGACTTTAAACATTGGCTAAGGCAATATTCCAATAAATTTTCCATTTTTTGGGTGCTCAAAGATATTGACACCCAGGAACTTGAAACTGCTTACTCTTTCCACTTCTGATCTCTCTATGAGGACTGGTGTGTGTTCCCTCATCTTACCCTTTCTGAAGTCCACAATCAATTCCTTGGTCTTACTGACATTGAGTGCAAGATTGTTGCTGTGACACCACTCAACCAGCTGATCTGCCTCGCTCCTGTATGCCCTCTCTTAACCATCTGAAATTCCGCCAACAATAGTTGTATCGTCAGCAAATTTATAGATGGCATTTGAGCTGTGCCTAGCCACACAGTCATGGGTGTAGAAAAAGTAGAGCAGTGGGCTAAGCACACATCCTTGAGGTGCACCAGTGTTGATTGTCAGTGAGGTGGAGATGTTATTTCCAATCCACACAGGTTATGGTCTTCCAGTTAGGAAACTGAGGATCCAGTTGCAGAGGGAGGTACAGAAGCCCAAATTCTGGACCTTATTGATCAGAACTGTAGGAATGACTGTGTTAAACGCTGATCTGTAGTCAATAAACAGCATCCTGACATAAGTATTTATATCAGAATGGGGAAGAAATGTGATCTAAGTGACTTTGACCGTGGAATAACTGATGGTGCCAGGTAGGGTGGTTTGAGTATCTCAGAAACTGCTGATCTGGGATTTTCACACACAACAGTCTCTAGAGTTTACAGAGAATAGTATGAAAAACAAAAAAAAATCAGTAATTACCAGTTCTGTGGGCAAGAATGCCTTGTTAATGAGAGAGGTCAGAGGAGAATGGCCAGACTTGTTCAAGCTGTTAGGAAGGTAACTTTAAGTCAATTGACCACATGTTACAACAGCGGTGTGCAGAAGAGCATCTCTGAATGCACAACACATCAAACCTTAAAGTGGATGGTATACAGCAGCAGGAGATCACAAACATACACTCAGTGGCCACTTTATTCAGCACAGGTGGTACCTAACAAAGTGGCCACTGAATGTAAGTGGGATTTTATACAGCAAATGTCTAAGGGCAGTCCTTCAAATTCAACGGCCAGTAATTTTTATACATGGACACTAAGATGGAGAAAATATTTTTCTAGAATGTACTTGCCATGATATCATCTGCTAATCGAGTAATAGATTCAGACAGAATAAGTGCCTGATTACTATTGATGATTAAAAAATAGAATTCTATTTCCTCCTAATCCAAGAGGAAGTAGAAGCTGAATAACTGAGCTAAAAACAGAGATTGCTGCAGATACTCAAGAGTTCAGGTGGTGTCTTCGCAGAGATAAATGGAATTAATATTTAACGTTGGTTACCTTTCATCAAACTGAAACAAAAACCTTTCCTCCATAGATCCTGCCTGACTTGATAATTATTTTCAGCAGTTTCTATTTTTATTTCGTGCACTGTGGTAAATTTGAATCATAGACCTTTAACAAGAAATATTTTATCTATAACTCAGTGATTACAGATTCTAAATCAATTGTACAATGAAAATCTCAAACAATTAAGTAATTTGTAGAGATAGGCATTCATTACAAATGTAAAGTGCTTGGAATGTTGGAGCTGCAATCAGAATTCCGATATTTCAAATCAGATTAATTTAATGAGGAAAAGTAACGTCAACCTGAATTCAAGAAGTTAAAGCGATTCTAAACTCTGAAGCAAAGCCAAAATAAATTTGCTTCTCTAACGTAATGCTGCAGACCCAGATATCCAAAGACTAAAACCAGCATGGTCTCTGTTAACACAGTCAACTATGGAAAGCATTTGAAAGCGAATCATCCAGAAGTTCAAATGTGCCCCCAAGGATGTGTTTGAATGATGCAGATCCTTTGATTAATATCCACCTCTTCTAACCTCATTTGCAACCAGAGTTAAAAATATACTGGGAGGTCCTCCCAAAGGAGATCTGGCTCTTGGGAGGGTGGCCACAGATTTAATCAGGGGGTTGACATTGGGATCAGACCAGTAAGGAACACTGCACTTAAGGCCGAGAATGAGGGAAGTCAGAAGTTGGGAGATTGCCAATGAGAGGGAGGGGAGGGGATGGAACTAGAGATAGGAAGGCCAACGGATGTTGGTGGGGGCACAAAAAATGGGTCACCAGGAAGGTTGGGTGGTGTTCATCAATCAGAATGGGCGTTGAGGAGTTGGTTTAGTTCCCTCTGATTGTCACCTTCTCATGGTGGAGAGGCTAGTGAGTTCCTGAGATCCCAAGAACAATATCATCTGGAGCTTAGCCATCTGGTCTTAACGCATGGTGGGGTCACCCATGGCGGTAAGGTGGGGGGGGGTGGGGGGGTTCCAGACAAAAGAGCTCAATGGCGGAGCTGGTGGAAGATTAGGACACATCATAATGGCAGTGAAGTTGGATCCTGCTGGCATTTGACATCGAATAGCAAGTTGGGTGCAGTTCCAAATCACATCAGCTAGTCTCTAGCATGTTACATGAGAGGCTGTTATCCACTCTGCAATTTGCTCTCTGAATTTCTGAGGGGTGATCTTATAGAGGTATGTCAAATGAGTATGGCTGCAGTAGTGAAGGTCCCCAGTTGTCCTGTGTTCCATGCCACTGGACTCTGACCCGGATCAATCAAGGACCATGTGGTGGCTGCCCGTACATCAGCCTCCCCATGTTAAACAAAGTCATGCACTGGCATCCTCCATTAAAGGAATCCACACTAACATTCCATATTAAGTCCCATGTCAATCAGCAAGTGACAAAGGGGGTAGGACTGTATGGTCTGGAAGCTCCATAGTCCTCTTTATGAACTGGCCTCTACAGCCACCTGAAGACCCACCAATAGGCAACCCTTTAGAGAACATCATAAGCGACTCGAGTGATCACACTACTACTATTATTTAGTGCCAAAAGACTAATCAAGGATGAATTGAAGCCTTCAAGCTGATCCTCCTGCAATGGTCCAAAGGGTGATCTGCACAAGGAACGGCCTCACCATGTGCACCCCAAAATAGAAATTTGGATGTGTTCCAGGCTGACCACTCAGATTAACAGAACGGCATGCAAAGTGGCAACAACAGTCATTATTGTGCTTCAGTCGTGAGGAAAAAATCGATTTCAATTGCATAACACTGTAAAAAATAAGCATTATGTTCTTGAATTTCCTAGCATGTCAGTTCCAGCTTGAGCATTAAGCACTTTAGTGCCCATGTAAAAATAATGCTGATTCTAAAATCAGTACCTCTGTTTTAAGAGGCTTATTGTTAGGACTACTTGTTTATATCTGTGGGAATTCTGGTTAAGCAGATAGAAATTCCAGAATGCCAACAAATTGCCCACTATCCAGTGCAGTGTGGGTGGACAACTTCCCACCAGCCTTTCAATAGAAAAGAGTGCAGCATTGAGAATGTAACCTACACTCAAAATGGAGGTAATTTTGTTGAAGCACTTCAGTGATTTTGCTATAAATACTTATCTGGTGCTTTGTACGTCATGGGTGTTAACAATTCATACTGCCCAGGAGCATTCACTCGCGCCCGGAGACTGATATCAGGAAAGGACAGGGGTTACATCTGTTAGATCCTTGCATTAGTTCCAAATTTAAAATTATATTCGAGACCTTATCTTCTTGTAAACCACTGAGTGGGAGCCCATTGATGTTTCAGTGTTGTACATCTATATTTACATGTGTTCAAGTGCTGCAATTGATACCAGTTGGGCTGCATGTGTTCTCTGAGTGACCTCTCTCTCGCCTCCAGTTTCCCACTCACTCACAAGATTACTTGTCTTAATTTATCAAGGCTGCATGGTCATCATTTTTTTTAACTAGCTCATTCTGCCGTCCTTAAGAACATTGAAAGTTCTCATCGCGTTTCCATCTGCTCAGTCTTTCTGACTTCATGAAAATTGTGGCACTGAACTCGATTTTCCAGTTGGATCCTGCTGGCATTTGACATCGAATAGCAAGTTGGGTGCAGTTCCAAATCACATCAGCTAGTCTCTAGCATGTTACATGAGAGGCTGTTATCCACTCTGCAGTTTGCTCTCTGAATTTCTGAGGGGTGATCGTATAGAGGTATGTCAAATTATGTGGGGGCAGGGTAAGCATAGATAAAGTGAATCATTACAGACCCTCCCTCACGATAGGGGAGTCTAAAACTAGAGGGCAGGTTTTAAGGTGAAAGGGGAAAGATGAAATAGGGACCTGAGGGGCAATTGTTCACTCAAGGGGTTTCAATAGTTTGCAAAGGTACATTCAATGCTAGAGAAATGTATACAATATACATCCTGAAATTCTTTTCTTCACAAACATCCACAAAAACAGAGGAGTGCCCCAAAGAATGAATGATAGTTAAATGTTAGAACCCCAAAGCCCCCCCAACTTGCCCTCCCACAGATAAGCAGCAGCAAAGCGATGACCCCCCCATCCAAAAGCAAAAAAGCATCGACACCCCTCACCGAGCACTCAAGCGTGCAGCAAAACATTAATAAAGACACAGACTTGCAGTACCCCAAAGACTACTCGTTCACCCAATATTTCAACATATCTCTCTCTCTCTCCCTAATAAGGGAAAAAGACGTGTCCCCATTTCACAGCGACAGGGGAGACATAACAAGCAACTCGCTGATTTATGATGTTAAAAGTCTGTTGCGTCGTTTTTTCCGAGCTCTGTGCCCAAAGAACTCGGGTCTCTGGGCACACAGCCAGCAGCCAGCTCACTGCTTTCGATCTTCCGTGCGCTCCCACGACACATCAGGCAGCAGCACTGATCTCCAGAGCCACGAAAATCCAGCACACTGAAGGTGCGCTCGTCTTCCAGGCCGCATCCTTGGCATATTGAAAAGCGGCCATGTTGTGAGACCCCGAGAGTGGGTTCCATTCCCGCAAAGAACCAAAGTGAGTGTGTAACTCCAGGTCAGGGTCTTCAAAAGAATCTCAAAATGGAAAAAGAAGAAATATTAAAGATGGAAATAGAGCTGTTTCTGAAGATGCAAGCAAAGGAGTCGCCATTAGGTGCCATCGTCCTCCTAAGCTCTGCCTCCTGCTACCAGTGGAAGTGGCACTGACAGATATGATTACAACATTTAAAAGACATTTGGACAAGTACATGGATAGGGAAGGTTTGGGGAATTCTGGGACAAATGCTTGCAAGTGGAACTAGCTCAGTTAGGCAATGCATTGGGCCAAATGTCCTGGTCCCACGCTGTATGACTCTATGATAGATCCTTCTGGAATCTGAAATCCAACGCAAAGTTGGGAACAATTCTAAGCACAACAGCTACTGTCTAGTACTTTGTTGAGAGGTTTGCTCTCTGAATCTTCTCACTCTGATTGAGCTTCTTACTGCTCTCTACTAAATAGCCCACCAATCACTCCCCGAGACCCAATGCCTCACTCCCTTTCATGTGCTATGAAGTAACACTGATTTGGTGGCACTAAGAGCCTTGGGCTTTGGGCCCTACTGAAGTTTACTGTCCCTGACTGATGACTGAATATCTGTTGACATGTTGTACTATGGTCCTTTATCTCATTGTTTACCATCCATCAGTAGGTCTATGTACCTCGGAATTTCAATGCACTTCTTTTAAAGTATCTTTGTACAACATTTAAAAGACATTCAGACAGGTACAAGGATGGTGGAATTTGTGCCAAATACAGACAACTGGGACTAGCTCAGGCATCTTAGTCAGCATTGACAAGTTGGGCCAAAGGGTGTGTTTCCCATGCTGTATAATTCTATAACCCTATGACTCCATGGTTGTCTCTCGGGGTCTGAGGAGGACTACATTGTGCAGGGTGGCAGTGTTTTTTACGACGTCGAGTTGCGAGCTCGACATCAATCCGGCACGGATGGAGAGCGTGCTCGGGGGCGGCCTGTCACTGGATCGAACTCGGGAACCTCCGTTCTCGAGCTCAGCGCTGATCTCACTGCGCCACCAGCCGACCTTGTTGCACAATATAACCAGTGCGTGAAAGATATTAAAGTGGAAAAGCCTTGCACAGAGACGGTCCCACTCTCTTGGCCTCAGAAGTCAGGATCCAGTGGCACGAAGAATCGTTACGTCTGGCAACTTCCTTGGCTGCATTGGATGGCCGCGTCTTCTTAAGTGCTCTGCCACGCCCTACACACTCCACAATGCGCTGCTGCGACACCTTCTCAGCCACTGAACCCCCGGGGTTTCCTCCGCCTGATCCACTGAAGCAGTCTTCACATGCTGGGATGAGCAAATTCCCATCTCACCAAGGGTTTCAGACCCGTTGGCTACCCTCGCCTGGTTTAGCCGGCCTGTCGAAGCCGTTGCCCGGGGTGTGGCTGCTGTCGCATGCAAACAGCTATGAGGAGCCACAGGTGAGAGCTGGGCGTTGGTGGGGACCAATAGATGACGAGCCACTCCAAGGAGTATGACAGACCCCCCCATCTAGAGGTGCTACCCCTCCCATGCACCCTATACACCATGAAAGATACCATAAACCCTATGACTCCATGAAAGATACCATAAACCCTCCAAAATAGCAGGAAGCGTGCTGTTGGTTATTTGTGACACTGTGGGCAAACGTAAGTGAATGGAAAGGACTTGAGAAAGTCTATATTCAAGAACATTAAATGTCATATAGAAGTAATTAAACCTTGAAGTCTCATTACAAGATTAAGAAATATCCTGCTCCAGTTTTATAGGCCACTGGTGAAATCCCATCTATTGATGTATAATCCTTGTCATAGAGGCATAGGATTCTACAGCATGGCAACAGGCACCTCAGCCTACCAAGTCCATTAAACACTATAGTAATTTTATTTTAATCATACCTACACTCATCCGCTCTCCCTAGAGCAGGGTTGGCGAACCTATGGGAAGCACAAAAATTTTGTTGGCATGCGGCCTGAAGCGCCAACCCAAGAATCTTTAAACCTCACTCATAATAAAAATATACATAATGATCACCTTTACTGCCAATTGCAGCAATGAATGATTTTTTACAACCTAAGAGTAGTGAGATGTTTTCACAAGAAGCATCTCATACCAGCTTAGCGCTAGCTAGACGATTGCAAGAACATATGACATTGAATGGTATGTTTTGAAATCCTCACAGACCTGGTGTACACATCAGTATTTGGATAGTAAATGGTTAACGTAATGATACTATATATTATTATTGTAACTGTTATATGATATATTGTTATATAACAGTTACAATAATATACTGTATAACAATACTATTTAGAAATAATGATATTTGTCAATAGTCTTTTTAAAATATTAATATTAATAATTTTTGAACAGGTTTTCTAAAGTGCTTCATTTATTTCAATCTGTCTCTGTTACACTTTTATTAATAATAAAACAATAATACATGTAAATAAGTAGCAGGACTCATCATCTTTTTCCTTCATAACAGTCCATAATTATTGTCACTAATTCATTCATCAGTGATAATCTCTGCTAAGATCACCATGGCATCCGAGAGAATTTTTTTGAAGATTATCATCAATTTAGGCACACGTTCTCAAAACGGTTTGCTACCCTTGCTGTAGAATCTGCCACCCACCTGTACAGTTGTCGGTGGTTGATTAACCTACAAGCCCCAACATCTTTGGGATGAAAGAGGTAACCAATGCACCCAGGAGAACATGCAAACTCTACAGTGGTAGTGCAAGAGATCAGGATTAAAATGGAATGCTTGAGTTGTGTGGAGGCAGCTAGCTGTGCTGCCTATTCTGTATAGGTGTAGTCTACAAGCTTAAAGAAAGACCTATTTGCATGAGAGAGAGTTTAACTAGGGCTCAGCAGAATGGTCCCTGGGATGGGCTAGTATTCTGCAAAATTTCAAAGGATGAGTGGTAGGCTCATTGAAACACAAAGTTCTCATGGTGCTAGACAGGGTAGATCCAAAGTTAACATTTCCTCAAACCCAGTTGTCCAGAACAAAGTGTTAGTGAAGACTAAAGATTACCTTTATTTGTGATATATACACTACATCAAAATATTCAGTGAAGTGGATCGTTTGTATCAACGACCAACACAGTCCAAGGATTGTGCTGGGCTCAAGTGTCGCTGTTCTTCTGGCACCAACATATCAAGCCCACAACTTACTGACCCTAACGCTAGCCCTAACTCTTTGCAATGTGAGAGAAAACCAGCACACCAGGAGGAAACCCACATGGACAGGAATTGAACCCTGACTTCTGGCACTGTAAATGGTTTCACTAATCGCTATGCTACCATGCTGCCCTCCAATTTCTGTTTCAAACTAAGGGGCGTTGACAAAGGAGACAGGAAGAAATTTCTTCATCCAAGAGGATAGTGAATCTTTGGAATTCTCTAGTCAATTGAGGTATAGAGGCTCAGTTGCTCATGTTAGGAATTGACAGATTTTTGGTTATTAAGGGAATCAAGTGGTATGGAGATTAGTGTAGGTAAGAATGGTCTACCGTGGCCTTACTGAATTCCAACTAAAATCTATAAGGGCCAAATGGCCTTTTCTTTATCATTCTTATGTTCCTGCATGTGAACATAGTTGTTACTTATACAATGGGTTGGAAGTAGGCCACTGTAAGATATGAAAAGAGAGAGGGGAAAAAATCCACATAGGGCGCTGAGGAAAGCTACAGCCCCTAGTCTGCAAACTCACCTCCACCTGTCTCACTGACATCATCACTTGGCAAGGTAGACTGAGACAGAATGAGAGAAAAAGACAGTCAAAAGTAAATCAATGCATTGAATTTTGCCAGACAAAAATAAAAATGCTAATTCTCTCTTTAGGTCTTCATTGATTCAAAGGGTTTTAAACTGAAGTTAAATGGAACTATTCATTTATGAAGTGATCAACAAATATTGACTGAGTGGACTATTAGCACCATCAAGAGAAAACTCTGCCAGTTCCTAAAGGTCACAGAAGGAGGATTTCAAGAGTGTGTCCAAAGACTAAAACTGGGAGCATTAGAGCACTCTCCATGATGTCTTTATAGACTCTAAGCCACTGTTCACCAAGTGTGGTCACAATATTTTACAAACTTCACTTTTTTGGTTTAAGTTTGAACGCTGTATTTTTGCTGTTTATGAACTAAACCATTGGCAGTTATTACAAAGTTCTCCCAATCATCCCAATTCACAGTACAAGTGGGCCTCCAAATGTTCAGGTTCCGATGAAATCCCTAAACCACTGCTTCACCTCAGCCAGGTGGGGTTTACATAGATTTGGTGAAGGTTTGCAAATGTTTCACTTCCTAACCCAAACACCTGGCAGTAGGCTTTAAATCAGTAAACCAATTTCTACATAGAATCAAAGCGTCACACAGTCATTGAGGAGACACAGCACAGAAAGTGGCTTTCAGGCTGTGCATTTTTACACATTCAATACAAAAAATGCAAGTTCGCATTTTTACACTAATACTCTCCCAACCCATTTCATTCTTCCCCTGTTCTCATCAACTAAACAGTCCAAGATTCTGCCTCTTGCCTACACAAGCAATTTATAGTGACCACTTAATCTACCAACCTGCACATCTTGGGATGTGGTAGCAAAGTGGAGCTCCTGTGAGAAACACGCTCTGTCACAGAGAGAACTCCACACAAGCAGCTTCCGAGCCAGGGTCGAACCTGGATTGCAGAAGTTGTGAGCCAGCTGCCCTACTAACTGCACATCCTGCCACCCCATTGAATTAAATTGAAATAAGTGTTAATAACTGAAAACAGTCTATATATATATATATATGGTGAGTAACCTGAATTGTGGCAGGGAAGCATCTTCCAGGGCAGTTTCCTGAAGGTAACTATGGAAAAAGCTTGAATGAATTTGTCCTTTCAAAGGTTCAAGAATTTTCAGATTAAAGAATAGTTGTTCATATTGCCTGGGTTTCACCTGACTTGAGAGTGTCTTACAGTGCAAACTCCATACTGTGGAATGCATTAGTAGGCAGCATTGCATTTTGTAATCCTGTACCCATTCAGCAAAGTTCAATTTAAGTCTGTTTCTGCCCTTAACACTGCTCACTTCTAATTACTTCAAATTTACAACAGCTTAGAATTTCAGGAGACACAAGAGACTGCAGAAGCTGGAAATCTAGAGCAACACGGAAAAAAAAGGGCTGGAGGAACTCAGGCAGTATCTATGAAGAGAAACGGACAGTTAATGTTTCAGGTCATAAAGCTCCTTTCATCGGGACTGGAATTCCTTCCTGCTGGCCAGCAGCTTAGAATTCCTGCTTGCTGGAGGGGATATTCTTCACTTACTGGAGTCTTTGTAGGAATGTGTAGGCATCTGTCCAGTTACGACCTTGCTGCATATAGACCAATAAATAAGAAGGAGTGACTTGGAATTACAGAACCAGATACCTTATGTCACAAAAGCAAAATTTGTCCAATAAAATGTTTAGTTAAGAGCAGAACACATTCTTTTGAGCAAAGAAGAATATAGGGTGCTACACCACATATGCACTGGAAAGTTGAAAACTTAATTAAAGTTATATCATCAAGTATTCCTATATATTCCTTTCATGTTATTTATTGGCCAGTAAAATGTTATACCAATTGATTACTACAATCTGCCATCCTTTACTTCACTGATGAGACCTTGGCCTTTATGACCATGTGTCTGTGATGCTGTTGCAAGAGGGTTTTTCGGAGCACATTGACCTCACTCTACTCATGCTTTTAACAATAATCTTGACTTGACTTCAGCAGAATAAATACTGAGGCAATACCTGGAATTCAGAGTGGTTGGGGAGCACTTCACTTGAAATAAGGGATAAAAAGTGTAGAATTCAAGATCTTAATCTTTCCAAGCAATTTTCAGTGGAAGATGTTGTTGAATCTTGAGCTGTGGGTCTTCAGGCTCCTGTACCTTCTACCTGCTAGCAGTATTAAGAAAAGGGCATAGCCTGGATGATAGGATCCTTAATGATGGATGATGCCTTCCTGAGACATTGCCACTTAAAGATGTCCTTGATACTGGAGAGAGCTGAGCCTGTGGTGGAATAGCTGAGTTCACCATTCTCTGTAGCTTCCTGCACCCCTGTGCATTTGAGTTTCCATATCAGGCCATCATGCAACCACCAATTTGCTTTCCATTGTATCATCAAGTATGAAATGTAAGCCTTTTGTGGAATTTAAGATAGAAATAAAGTTACTGGCCTATTATTCCTCCGCTGGGTTAACGTTGAGTTTATAAGCAAAATTTTAAACTCACAAAGAGACTATTCTGTTCTGGTTATTTCTGACTTTACAGCCCCTTGCTTGTCGCAATGGATGTGTTTTATTTTCCTACCTATGTCACCGAATTTCAACAGTAATGAAGATGTTTCTTGGCAATATGACTGGGAGTTATTCACAGAGAGGTCTCATTATTTATTGCAGTATTGGTTTCAAACACTAACATTAATGACATTGCAGAGCTGCTCATCTCTGACTTGTGAAACCATGTTTACACAAGCAGTTAAGTGATCATGATACCTCCATAAATTGCAGCTGGTTCTAATTGTAGCATCAGGGATAATGGTTACTTTTGGATTACAGTGTTTCAATAGAAGCTCAAGACATCAAGATTACCTGTGAGAGTGAAAACCAAAGTTCATGCTCTATGAAACTCAAGAGCATAAGAAACTCTGTTCCCGTCTTGAGGAAGGAGGTAAATGAGGTGGGATGGGGGAGTTGCACTACAAACCAGGGACAATATCACAGCTGCACTCGGGAGAGACATAATGCAGGGGTCAGACACTGAGTCCATTTGGGTTGAACTCAGGAAGAGGAAGGGTGCAATCACACTGATGGGATTGTACAACAGACCCCCCGATAGCCACCAGGACATCGAAGTACAGATATGTAATCACATTAAGGAAATGTGTAAAAATAATAGGGTTGTTGTCATGGAGGGGGGTGGGTTTGAACTTCCCTTATATAAACTGGGACCTTCTTAGTATAAGGGGTTTGAATGGGGCAGAATTTCTTCAGTGTATCCAGGAGGGTTTCTTCAATCAATATGTGAATGGTCCAATGAGAGGAGGGGCTGTATTGGACCTGGTGTCGGGTAATGAGCCTGGCTAGGTGACTGACTTTCAGTGGGTGAACAGTTAGGTTGCAGTGACCACAACGCCTTAACTTTCAGGTGAGCTATAGACAAGGATAGGTATGGGCCTTGTAGGAGAGTTTTAAATTGGAGTGGGCAAATTGCGAGAGCATTAGGCAGGAACTAAGAAGAGTTCATTGGGAGCAACATTTTTCTAGCAAGTACACATCAGACACGTGGAGGGTGTTTAAAGGTTCTGCACAGATTCTATACAGGACAGGTATGTTCCTGTTAGAAGGAAGGACGGGGATGGAAAGATAAGAGAACCTTGGATGTCCAGAGAGGTGATGAATTTAGTCAAGAAGAAAAAGGAGAAGTATGTAAAGCTTCAGCAGTCATGAGCACATAAAGAAGCCAGAAAAGAAGTGGTTGAAGAGACTTATTCAAGCTGGAGGTCTGTCATTAGTGGTGTTCCACAGGGACCTGTGCTGGGACCTTCTCTGTGAATTATATAAATGGCCTGGATGAAAGGTTGATAAATTTGTGGATGATACTAAAATTGGTGGAGTTGTGGATAGTGTGGAAGACTGGCAAAGAATACAGTGTGATATAGATCAGTTGCAGATATGGGCAGAGAAATGGCAGATGGCGTTTAACCCAGATAAATGTGAGTGTTGCACCTTGGTAGGACAAATGCAAGGAGACAGTACACCGTTAAGGGCAAGATCCTTAACAGTGTTGCTGAGCAGAAAGACCTTGGGATCCAAGTTCATAGCTCCTTGAAAGATGTATACATTTTGCATATTCTACAAAGTTGTCATTCATACAGTTCAGATTCAAACTATCCATAGCTCCTTGAAAGTGGCTACACAGGCCAATAAGGTGGTTAAGAAGCTTATGGAATGCTTGCTTTTATTAGTTGAGGCATTGAGTTCAAAAGTCAAGAGGCTATGTTGTAACTTTATAGAGCTCTGGTTCGGCCACATCTGGAGTATTGCATACAGTTCTGGTTGTCCCACTATAGGAAGGATGTTGAGGCTTTGGAGAGGGTGCAGAAGGGGTTTACCAGGATGTTGCCTGGTTTAGAGGGCACGTGTTATCACGAGAGGCTGGATAAACTTGGGTTGTTTTCTTTGGAGTGGTGGAGGCTGAGTGGAGATCTGATAGAGCATTATAAGATAATGAGAGGCATAGATAGAGTACACAGTATTGTATGTTTTTCCCAGGGTAGAAATGTCTAATATAAGAG
Source organism: Hemitrygon akajei (assembly GCF_048418815.1). Classification (NCBI taxonomy): domain Eukaryota; kingdom Metazoa; phylum Chordata; class Chondrichthyes; order Myliobatiformes; family Dasyatidae; genus Hemitrygon; species Hemitrygon akajei. Next base: position 41,208,235 of record NC_133141.1, read on the forward strand.
GTGAGAGGTGAAGGTGAGAGGGGTAGGTTCAAAGGGAATGTGAGGGTAGTTTTTTTACTTAGAGAGTGGTGGGTGCTTGGAATGTGCTGCCTGGTATGGTGATAGAGGCAAGTACATTAGAGGCTTTTACGAGACAGGCACATGAATATGAGGAAGATGGAGAGACGTTGTGGAGGCAGGTGGGATTAGTTTTTAGGTTTTTTAAAATTTACTTTTTAGCTGGTTTGGCCTAACATGGTGGGCCGAAGGTTCTGTTCCTGTGCTCTAATATCCTATGTTCTGTGACTTGTGCAGATCAACTGGCTGGAGTGTTCACCAATATCTTTAATCTCTCGCTTTGGCAGTCTTAGGTACCCACCTGCTTCAAGCAGGCTTCAATAATACCTCTGCCTAAGCAGAACGCAGTAAACGGCCTCAATGACTATCGTCCAGTAACATTACATTCACATTGATGAAGTGCTTTGAGATGTTGGTAATGAAACATATCAACTCCTGCCTGAGAAGTGAGTTGGATAGGCTTACTGGAACAGGTCCACAACAGGTGCCATCTCATTGGCTCTTCACTCAACCCTGGAACATCAGGTCAGCATCAGGATGCTCTTTATCGACCACAGCTCGGCTTTCAATCAAAAGTCTTATACAAAACGACATGCAATGGAGAGGAGAGGGGTAAGTTCAAGGGGGATGTGAGGGGTAGGTTTTTTACTTAGAGAGTAGTGGATGCCTGGTATGATGGTAGAGGCAAATACATTAGAGGCTTTTAAGAGACATTTGGATAGGCAGATGGAGGGATATGGACATGATGTAAGTAGGGAAGATTAGTTTTTGGTGTTTTTGATTTATTTTTTAGCCAGTTCAGCACAACATTGGGGGCCAAGTGGCCTATTCCAGTGCTGTACTGTTTGTGTTCTATGTTCTAAGTTATTCCTGCACTTTGCTTGCAAGTAAGTTCAAAGTGCAAAGCAAATTTATTATCAAAGTATCACCACATACTACCTTGAGTTTCATTTTCCTGCAGGCATTCACAGGAAAATAAAGAAATAAAATAGAACTTATTGAAACAATACATAACAAAGACTGACAAAAGAGGACAAATTGTGTAAATAACAAATAAAAAATAACTAAGTAGTACTGAGAACATGAGTTGCAGTCTTTGAAAGTGAGTCTACAGGTTGTGGAGTCAGTTAAGCATTGAGGTGAGTGAAGTTATCCACACTGTTTCCGAAGCCTGATGGTTGAAGGGTAATAACTGTTCCTGAACCTTGTGGTGTGGGACGAGGATCCTGTACCTCCTTCCCAATGGAGGTAGTGAGAAGAGATGTTGGATCAAACATGAGGAAATCTGCAGATGCTGGAAATTCAAACAACACACACAAAATGCTGGTGGAACGCAGCAGGCCAGGCAGCATCTATAGGGAGAAGCACTGTCGACGTTTTGGGCCGAGATCCTCCGAGACCCTGACAAAGGGTCTCGGGCCGAAATGTCGACAGTGCTTCTCCTTATAGATGCTGCCTGGCCTGCTGTGTTCCACCAGCATTTTGTGAGAGATGTTGGATGTTGCTTTCTTGTGGCAGTGCTCCTTGTAAATGTGCTCATTGACGGGGAGGGCTTTGCCTGTGGTGGACTGAGCTGCATCTACCACGTTTGTAGACTCTTCTGTTTCCAGGCATTGGTGTTACCCTCCCAGGCTGTGATGCAACTCTCCACCGTGCATTCTGACTGGCTACTTCATGGCCTGTGGTATGGAAACTCCAATGCCCAGCAAGTTATTCTTCACCCTTCTCCAGTCCAAAACCGCTTCTCAGATCATCAATAGTCATTTTGTTTGGTTGTTCCTTTCTTAATTCTCCGAAGCCCCTTCTTCAATTTTCTTGCATACTGTTGAAATCAAGACTCATTGACACCTTCATAATTATCCTGCAAATGCTCCAATTCATTGAGGTAAAAAACTATTTCGCTAAGCGCATATTTTGTGCAGACTGGATCCCCTTCAGTGTGTAAGCAGCATCTAAAAGTGTAGTTCATCCATAATGACGCCTGATTTCATGTGTTTGTGCTGCAGAGAATGCAGAGGAGAGATGTCGCTTGGCTTGGAGGAATTTAGTTATTGGAAGAGATTGGATAGGTTGGGTGTGTTTTCCATGAAATAGAGGCTAAAAGATGACCTGATGTAAATATATAGAATTATGAGAGGCATTGATAGGTGAATAATCAAAATGCTTTTCCCAAGGTAGGGGCACCAAGAACAAGAGGGCATAATTTTATGGTGTGCAGAAGGCATTTCAAAGGGGGTCTGTGAGGTAAGTTATTTTTAAACACCAAGTGTGGTTTATAATCTGAAAATTACTGCCAGATGACGTGGTGGAGTCAGATACAAATCGCTACGCTTGTAAGGCATTTAGACAGACAATTAAACAGACACAGCAAAGAAAGATACAATCCTAATGGCAGGGAAAGGGAATTAGTGTTGACGGGCAAAGAGGCCGTGATGGTCCTAAGAGCCCATTTCCATGTTGTTTCATTGGAGTGGAGGAGGCTGAGGGAGAGCTGATAGAGATATACAAACTTAGAATCAGAATCAGGTTTATCAACACAGACATAAGTCATGAAATTTGTTGTTTTGCAGCAGCAGTACAGTACAATAAATTTAAAAACTACAATAAATTACAACAAAAAATCAAAAAACAGTGCAAAAATTAAAATAAAACTGTGAGCTAGTATTCCTGGGTTCATTGTCCATTCGGAAGTCTGATGATGGAGGGGAAGAAGATGTTGAGTCTTTGTCTTCAGGCTCCTGTGCCTCCTCCCTGGTGATAGCTGTGAGAAGAGGGCATGTCGTGGATGGTTGAGGGTCCTTAATGATGGATGCCACACTCTTGAGGCATCACCTTTTGAAGATGTCCTTGATGGTGACGAGCTCAGTGCCCACAATGGAGCTAGTTGAGTTTATAACCTTCTGCAGCTTTTTCCACCTCCATACCAGACAGTGATGCAACTAGTTAGAAAACCCTCCACGGTTTTCTGTAGAAACTTGTGACTGTCTTTGGTGACACACCAAATCTCCTCATACTCTAAATGAAGTGAAGCCACTGGTGTGCCATTTTAGTGAATGCATTAATATATTGGGCCCAGGATAGATCTTCAGAGATGTTGTAGGATTAGTGTAAATGGCTATTTGATTATCAGCATGAATTTGGTGGGCTGAAGGGTCCATGCTGTGCAATTGTAGGACATATTTTCAATGGGAAATGAATGTCTAACCCTGTATCTCCTTTAATTTGTCCCTCCCAAAATTAGCAGTTTTTAGAACAGTCACCTCTCATATTCTTATTACGCTCTACAGTTAATTTGAAATAATTATTTTCATTCCCAAAACTCAAATTGCCCTGTAGCCAAAATTAAGCAATTTTTAAAAAAGTACAGTACTGTTTCAATTTAATTCAAATTATGTATGATGGCTTGGTTCCATGGGTATCTGGGGAAAAAATAGCACATTATTGAACAGAAGATTGGAGCTGTTAGATTTTTAGTTCTGGGTGGTTTCCTGTGGAAGTGTCATAAGGATCAATTAACAGTACTGTATCGATTGACTGACTGCTTTTGACATACCAGATGCTGATGCTACATGTGGTGTACCATCGATTTGACTCTTTACTTGGACTCAAACGCTGATGAGGATGGCATAACAACATAAAATCTGTAAAGGTAACATTCATCGTTGACAGACAATCCATCCCTGTATTTACTATGAGATTGCAGTCCTGATGATAAAACTCCTACAGCAAGCCAACCTCTCACCATGTGACAAGTCACACAACTCAACAAGGTATTGTCCACTGTGCCCATCAGTAACTGCTCTGATATAAGCCATGTTGTGCTCAAATCTTCAGAAGTCCTTGAGTCTGTTATTGATGGGAATGACTAAAAAAGACTAAAACTAACATTTTGCTAACCAATTTTCTTTGATGTCCTGTCAAAGTATTTCCGAGATTTCTAGCATCTGGGATTTTAAATTTTTTATTAATCAAAGAGCCCTGGCATATTCATCTACTTACAATTGTTACGCCTGTGCCCCAACTCTGAGAAGGGTACAAAGTAGCCCCCTCCTTTTTGAGAATCGCAAGATCGCTATTAATTCAGGTCAGGAGACCCAGGAAATGAGAGAGAGATGCAGAATCCACAAGGGGTTTGGAATGTCCTGGCCCCTCAGCGATACAAAGCCACGGGAAACGGCCATTGTCTCTTGGAGACGGAATTGTGTATTGAGCACTGTGCTATTCATCGAAGCCCTCAAGGAATGAGCAATGTGGGCTGGTTGGGGGATGGCATCCTCCCAACCTGATTGACATCTGAGACCCCGTGAGTAAGGATAAAAGAGGGTCTGGGGAACAACCCCTTTAGACGCACCAGGAGAAACGATAGAAATCCCGTGAAAGCATTTAATAGCGACAGCCGGTGCAAGGCCCACATGTGTCCTTTCCCATTGCCCGGGATTGAGGCCTTACCACGGAAGACGGCTTAGCTAAAGAAGAGATCACCACCGACGACATTTCGAAGGATCGACATCATAAAAAGGAAAACAGGCAAGTTCTAAAAAAATTGTCTCTCTCTCCAATGAAAAGCTGCAGCCTGAGTGAACTTGAGTGACCTTTATATTTCCATCGGACAATACATTATCCCCTAGACAACGATAGAGCTATTTCTTGTTGATTATTATTATACCTGCGCTTTTAGATTTAGTATTGACGACGTATATTATCTGTATGTTTGCATTGATATTATTTTTGTGTATTTTTATCAATAAATACTGTTAAAAATAGTACCATCAGACTTCAACGGACCTCTCTATCTTTGCTGGAAAGTGACCCAGTTACGGGGTACGTAACAACTTTGGGGTTCTCGTCTCGGGATTTGACACCAAATTGGGAGGCCAGTGAATCGGGCTTGTAAGTCCAAACTTGGATCTGGTACGCGGGTAGCCAGATGGGAAACCAGCAAAGATGGACGTGGATGAATTTATAGAAAACCCAACTCTGGAGGCGCTAGAGGCGGCCACCAAATCGGACTTGGTAAATATGGCGAAGGGTCTAAACCTCGCAGAGGTGAGGTTGTCAATGAAAAAGCCGGAGGTGCGAAGGGCCATAACTCAGTATTATATTGAGAAGAATGTGTTTGCAGCTGAGGTATTGAAAAATATCCCTGAAAAGGTACCAGCTAGTGGGACGGCTCAGTTAGAGTTGGAGAAATTGAGGCTGGACGCGGAACAGAGGAAGAGGGAGCATGAGTTCCAGCTAAAGCAGCTGGAAGCAGCTGAGAAGGAGAAAGAACGGGCCGACAAGCAAAGGGAGCATGCGCTCCAGCTAAAGGAGTTGGAGGTGAAAAGGGAGCAGGATCAGGGCTGAGAAACAAAGAGAGCATGAAATTCAGTTAAAACAGCTGGAAGCAGCTGAAAAAGAGAGGGAAAGAGCCGAGAAGGAGAGGGAGGCAGAGAAACAGAGGCAACATGACTTGGATATGGAGACGTTAAGGCAAGAGCGAAGAGCTCAAGGGTCAGACCGAGAGGAGCGGTTTAATGTTAGTCGGGAGTTGAGGGTAGTACCTCCGTTCGAGGAGATGGATGTTGATGGTTATTTCTTGCTCTTTGAAAAGGTGGCAGTGAATCAGAAGTGGCCCAAAGAGCAGTGGGTGGCGTTGTTACAAAGTGTGTTAAAGGGGAAGGCACAACGAGCATATGCGGCGTTGTCCATGGAGGAGGGAGAAGCGGAGAATTATGTCCAAGTAAAGGAGGCCATTCTCTGGACTTACGAATTAGTACCTGAGGCGTATAGACAAAAGTTCAGAAATTTAAAGAAAGGGTGGAATCAGACGTATACCGAGTTTGCCTATGAGAAGGGTGTGCTCTTGGATCGTTGGTGTACAGCAGAAACAGTGGAAGAGGATTTTTGGCGTCTCAGGGAGTTAATTATGATTGAGGAATTTAAAGGTTGTGTTTCAGAGGATATCCGGATGTATTTGAATGAGAAGCCAAATAAGTCCATCTCAGAATTTGCTAGGTTCGCAGATGAATATGCCCTAACCCACAAGACAAAGTTTTCCTTGAATAAAAGTTACCAGAGAGACCGTGGGAACGATCGAGAAAGCCCGCCGGCTGAGGCAGAGATCCCGCCGGGAGCTAGTGGTAAGGCTGGGGAGGAGAGGCAAGACGGCCAGAGATTTCCGGGCTTGACCTGTTTTAATTGTGGAAAGGGGGGACATATTGCATCTAGGTGCTTTGCTCCGAGGAAGGAGGCAGGGAAATGGAAAGCCGCAGTCCCTATAGGATGTGCCGTGGTGATCAGTAAATCGACAAGAGAGCCCCGGGTAGACAGAGTACGAGAAGGGTCTGAGACTTGTATGTCAAACGGAACCGTGTCTGTGAGGGAGGGAGACACACCAGTTCCCGTACGGATCTGGAGAGACACGGGAGCTGAACTGTCATTGATTAGCAGTAAGGTACTGGATTTTGGTCGCAAGACGGGAATGGTAGCTGTGAAAGGAATAGGAAAAGGGACAGAAACGGTGCCCTTGCATAGGATCATTATGAATTGTGAGCTGGTATCTGGACCAGTTGAAATGGGGGTGCGATCAGAATTCCCGAGAACTGACGCGGACGTCCTTCTGGGTAATGATTTAGCCGGTGGTAAGGTTTGGTCAGCAATGAAGCTGACGAGACAGCCGGTGGAGGTCCCGCCCCTAGATTCCAAGATCTATCCCGCATGCGCGATCACTCGCAGCCTGTCGAGAAAGGCAGCTGAGAACGAGAGCAGTTTAAATCCGGCCAGTATCGATTTGGCTGAGACATTTTTACCAACCCTGTACCACGAGGGTTTAGAGGGTGGTAAAACGAAGAGTAGTAAAGTGAAAGAGAGTAAGGGAGAGGAGGTAGATCTTCCCTTAGCGAGGAGAAAAGTTCTAGAGGCACGAAATAAAGATAAGAAACAGATAAAGCTGTTAAAAGGTCCAGGGTTGGACATGGATGATCTGTCTGGTTTGGCAGGACTGTTTGAAGAAGTTGAAAATTCTAAAGGTGTTCCCGATAATGAAATGAGGGCAGTCCTAGATGAAAAGGGTGCCCTTACCTTGAAGAAGTCTGCTGGGTTGGCAGATGAGGTTGTTTCAGCCCGCGGGGTTGAGTTTACTCCGGAAGGGAGTTGCCCAGAGAGTAACTGGGAGGATCAGGGGAATTTAGAATTTGAACAGGGTACGGGTATTGAAAGCCTGGAAGAGGCAAATGTCCCATCTGAGTGTGTCCAAGATGTGGATGCACGTGGTACTGAACCTAGTAATGGAGCTCAGAAAAAGTCTGAGGTATTTGATTCAGTTGAAAAGGAATGCAGTCCTTATGGGTCAGATGGACTTGGTTCAGTGAAGAAAGGGTTAACCTTGGTAATAGTGGGAAGTGAGAGTTCCCAGGTGTTTGTGCTCGAAGGTGTGTTAAAAGTTAGTGAGGAGATAACAGGTGGTGAGGTGAATATTATTATTGAAGGAAACGGGAAAAGTGTAGTTTCCAAATCGAATGAAGAAAATTTAAAGTCTGGATTGATGTCAGACGCAGCAACCAGGCTACCGAGACAATGGCTTGGTACCGCGGTGCCTGTGACTCAATTACAGATTGAGTTGGAAGGTAAAGGGGCCCCACACGTTATTGTTATTCCAGAGTGTGGTGTGAAACCGCAGAATTCAAAATGCTGTTTGAACAAAGAGGGATCGCTGGCATTGAGACCTAATCGCCTGAAGGGTCCTGAAGAGAAAACTAGCAACTTGCGTAAAATTAAAGAACTGGATGGAAATTCAGGAAATGGTCTAAGTTTGGAACACATTGTTGATAAAATAACTCCTATGAAAGGAGCGGGCGAAAGCCTATTTCGCCAGGGTGCACAAGCTCACCACGTGGGAATTAACCGGAAAAGAGGCGAGGGTTAATGGGACGCCATTTTTAAATAGCAGAAGCCGGTTTTACGGGATTTCGACAAAGCCTGTGAATAATAAAGACAACCCCCATGGAAGCCTGACTGTTAAGTTTGAAAGTAACATAAAGATTAGTATTTGCATGAACTTTTGTAGTATACCCGTAAGCTAAGATCACAACTCTTTAGTTTTCGTTTGCTAAAGAAAAATAAGAAATAAAAATAGGTGGTTATTAAATTGGAGTCTGATGCTACAAGATTTTAGTAAGGTACAAGATGTTAAGATATTAAAGGAAGTGACAATATAATCGGTAACTGTTTAGATGCTGAATTGAATGTATAATTGTACTACTCTGTAGAAAAAAAACTTTTGTATTGTGTTAGATTCTAAAATCCTGTAAGACTCTGTATTACTTCATTTTTTACCGATGGTAAAAACGCGTTAAAGAAAGGGGGTGTTACGCCTGTGCCCCAACTCTGAGGGGCCGAAGGGTACAAAGTAGCCCCCTCCTTTTTGAGAATCGCAAGATCGCTATTAATTCAGGTCAGGAGACCCAGGAAATGAGAGAGAGACGCAGAATCCACAAGGGGTTTGGAATGTCCTGGCCCCTCAGCGATACAAAGCCACGGGAAACGGCCATTGTCTCTTGGAGACGGAATTGTGTATTGAGCACTGTGCTATTCATCGATGCCCTCAAGGAATGAGCAATGTGGGCTGGTTGGGGGATGGCATCATCCCAACCTGATTGACATCTGAGACCCCGTGAGTAAGGATAAAAGAGGGTCTGGGGAACAACCCCTTTAGACGCACCAGAAGAAACGCTGGAAATCCCGTGACAGCATTTAATAGCGACAGCCGGTGCAAGGCCCACGTGTGTCCTTTCCCATTGCCCGGGATTGAGGCCTTACCACGGAAGACGGCTTAACTAAAGGAGAGATCACCACCGACGACATTTCGAAGGATCGACATCATAAAAAGGAAAACGGGCAAGTTCTAAAAAAATTGTCTCTCTCTCCAATGAAAAGCTGCAGCCTGAGTGAACTTGAGTGACTTTTATATTTCCATTGGACAATACATTATCCCCTAGACAACGATAGAGCTATTTCTTGTTGATTATTATTATACCCGCGCTTTTAGATTTAGTATTGACGACGTATATTATCTGTATGTTTGCATTGATATTATTTTTGTGTATTTTTATCAATAAATACTGTTAAAAATAGTACCATCAGACTTCAACGGACCTCTCTATCTTTGCTGGTAAGTGACCCTGTTACGGGGTACGTAACACAATAGGAAAACAACATGGTGTAACACAGACAATATATTGAAGGAATTCAACAGGTCAAGCAGCATCTATAGAAACGAATAAACAGTCAACGTTTCTGGCTAAGACCCTTCTTCACCATGTAAACAACATGGCAACAATATAAAACAGGCCACATCTAGCTTATGGAGTGGAATAACTGACCTGGAAAACAGGGTCTCTTGCATGACATATTAACTATTTCTCTTTCCACAGATGCTACCTGGCCAAGTGAGTATTTCCATCATTTTCTTTCCATTTAGGCAACAGCTGGCTCATTCCGTTCCCTAAATGGAATTGTGCTTCCCGATGTAAGCATGTTTTCCAGAGGTAGGGATGAGGTACTGATAAGTTGGGGGAGGTAATATGGAGATAACTTGGTAATATGGAGGTAATTTGCTTTGAAAGGACAACTGGGGAATTTAAGTTCAGGTAATTACTTTGATCATGGAATAAAAACACAAAATACTCAGCATGTCAGCAGCATCTGTGGAGAAAGAAACAGAGTTAGTGTTTAAAAATGTTCACCATTCATTACAACTAGGAAATGTTAGTAAACAAGCATGTTCTATGTTACAGAAAAAGAAGAAAAGATACGGAGATCAAAGGGAAATTTCTGTGCTAGGCAGAGACCAAGAGAGACTGACTGACATCGGTGGCAGTGGTGCCTGCTGAGAGAGGATGGTGACGACTTGTTCATTTCAGATTATCTACCTACAGTATACGAGGTGCACACAGAGAGAGATAAACAGGAACAGATGGAAAGCAAAAATGGTAATTGTAGTAATCATGACATTGCCATCGCTGGTATTAAAAATCCATCTGGTTCATAATTGTGATGAGGCCTAGGCGAGAACGATAAGGACCCAAGTGCTGGAGTACCCAAGACTAGAATCCAGACACGATTTTGAGACTGAGATGAGAACAGGGTTCTTGACTAGATACTAAACAAGAACCTGACAAGACTCGATGAGAATCCAAAGGAGACAGAAATCCTAAACGCAATTGCAGACTGAACTGAAGTTGAGCTGGTAATTGAGCACTGAACCTGAGTTCAGGTGCTCGTTAAATATCCAAACCTTAGCGCTAAAACATGGCCACCAATTTGCATAATGGACCAGAATCTTTAAAGAGACCACGCCAGCTATTCGTACTCTGGAGAATCCCCGGGTCGGGTGCGTCCGTAATATATAATATCCTTAAGCGAAAAGGTTCTGCAATTTTGAACCTTGTCTCCAGACCTGCAACAGTAGTTGCTCTTAGCTGCCCTGTGCACTTTAGTTCATCACTATTCAATGGCCAATTATCAGTAGGTAATAAATTTAATGAATATTTTAAATAAAATTAAGGGACACAGGGCAAAATGGATATGTGGAATTAGGCTACAGATCAACCAAGACCTTATTGAAGGACAATATAGATTTGACAGACTGAATGGCCTCTTTCTTATCTGCCAAAATCAGCTCCTGGCTGTTACCATTCCTGCTGAATTTTCATCCCCTCCTGTTGCTGGCACTGAGAGCTTGGAGTGTCCTGATTCAGGACTAAGGGAAACAACAACAGGAAACAATCCTATAGCTGTATAAAATATTATTAACATAAAGGAGATAAGTAATATCAAACCAAATGCATTGGCTTTATGACTCAGAATATTGAGTTTGATCAGCCTTTATTGTTGTATTTACCATGAAAGTACCGAAACGTCTGAACACTGGCTACCTTTAACTTCAATTGCTTTGGCCAATGGCTCAGCCAATGCTGGAAAGCCTTTGCTCTTGTATCGAGCCTCTTGTTCTATACTAATCCTGAGCAGCAACATTCTACGGCCTTGAAGGAGCATGTTGTGAGCACAACCAGCGAAGTGTCAAAATTCCATTACCTCATTAATACCCATCAATTTAAGAACAGAGTGGAAAACACTGGGTGATCATAGTTTTGAAGCAAAAGCGCTTTCTCATTTCTCCACAGAAACCTTTCAATGCTTTATTGGTTTCAGTACCTGAAACCAGTTAAGCCCTCATTTCGTTCTAGTGAGCAGTCAACCACTTTTGTATCAAACGACTATCATTTTAGTCCATGTTAGGACAATTGGCAGGCATGAGGACAAGAGAGTGATATCAGTCACTGCCGTGACCCTGAAAGCCAGCCGGGGACTTGTGAGAACAGTGCTGTGGCAACCAGAAATAATAGGCATTCTGGTGGGATATACAACAGCTGAGATATTTCGCATTTAGCCTTTTTATTTGTTAAGTGGCTACTCCATTGTGACAATGTCAAAATTTAAAGATGAAATTGGTACTTTTAAAACTGACATTCTTTCTCAAAGGCATTTAAATTGGTACATTTTTTATACAAAGCAATCTTTAATATATAAGCCTTTTTAATAACTGGGCCTACTGGTACAAGCCTTCTGATGTTATTAGTTTTGGGTTGTAGTTTTTTAATTATTATTCAGGGATACAGTGGAATAATAGGCCCTTCTGGCCCAATGAGCCCACGCTGCCCAATTACAACCAAGTGACCAATTAATCTACTAACCTGTACGTCTTTGTAATGTGGGAGGAAAATGAAACACCTGGAGGAAACCCACACGATCAAGGGGAGAATGTACAGACTGTAACGGGAATTGAAGCCAGGTCACTGGTGCATTAATAACTTTATGCTAACCGCTATGCTACTGTGCCACCCCTGAATCTGAATATGGCAAGCACATTGGAAATGCTTATATCATTGCACGGCGAAGGTCTATAATGTCAAGAAACGTGTGCAAGAAACACAGAGGAAAGAAACTGTGAACGGTTAAATATACCTTATTTTCTTCAGCAGTCAACTATTTCATCACTTTATACCTTTTTTTTTTGCCTTGAATAAAAGTTTTAACCTCTGGATGTTCTAAGAGTCTTTCAGGTCCCCCGCAAAAAGTGTGTGAAATTGGACAAAGTTGTGTTAGCAGTGGTGGAAGGGTGTTTTGCACCGAGAAACACATATTAACATGAGACCTGTATGGCTGTTATTGCACGGAGAGCTTTCAACTGTCCCGTCATTGCACAACTAGGGGCTGAGAAACAAGAACAAGTTCATTTACCTCCGAGACTTAACTCTGCTTTTTTTTTAACCTATCGCTCAGTTGGTAGCACTCTTGTTTCTGTCTCAGAAGGTTCAGGGCTCACTACCTGTCAGAAAAACTGGAACACAAAATTCTGTGTTACCTCTCCAGGGAGCACTATATCATTACGATGAGGTGAGAGGTCTCATAAGTACTATTTCAAAAAGAACAGGGGAGGCATTCTTGCCAATATTTATCCCCTTACTCATCATTACTAAAATAAAACAGGTTAATTTACATTATTACTTTGCAGCTTACCAGAGCTTTTGTTTTGTCTATAATCTGGTTACTGCATTTCTTACAATATAAAAAGCATTGCTCTTCTCAAGTTGCTATAATGTGCTTATAAAATGGCATTAAAACCAATAGATAAATGCAAGATTATTTTTAAACTTCCTTCATTGGAATTTAGGCCAAACTGGTTGGAAATGATTGCTGAAAGTGCCCTGTGTGAAATGAGTTTGGGTATTGCAAACCAGATTGTAATTGATGGTAGTCGACATATCTTGAGACAACATATGACCGATGCTGCAATGAGACATTGGAAATAATTTTGAAACAGCAGAACTGAAGCTGACTGCACTTCACTTTACAATGATATTCAAACCTTTCTGCTGTGGGAAAAACTCCTGAAAATTCTGCCTGCCCACTGTTCACTTCTTTGAACAGTCACCATACAGGACAATAATAACACAGGCACGGAGTATTGCGACCTGCAAGGATAACAGGCTCTTGCAGGTCATGAGCAACTTTCCTCTTGTACGCCTTAGATTTTATTGTCTTGACTATTGGTAGCTGTGTTCTCAGTCTGAAATTCCTTCTCTCAACTAAACTCTATATCCCTCTTCCCTCCTTTAAGCTGCTGCCTCTTTCACCAAGATTTGAGACATTTGCCTCAACAAGCCACAGCCGAGCCATGCTACTATGAAATGCATTGAGCTATTTTGCCATGTTAAAGACACTGTGTAAGGGCAACTTGCTGCTGTGACTCTAATGGTCATAGGTGGAGTCCTTGGCCCAGAGCCCAGATCTTAACTAGTAAACTCAGCTGAAATTTAGGCACCTCTGAGTATTAAAAACTGTCAGTTCCAAATGAATTTAGAATGATCTATGACGGCGATGTGACTGAACCTGCTTCCAGCAAGTGAGGATTTACTCCACTCTTCATGGGGTACAGAGAGCCAAATGCATTTTATATAATTCAGCAGGCTCTCATTTGCATAATTTATTCAGCTGCGGGAGCTACAACTAATTTCCTGCATCCAGAACAGTCTAGTTAATGCTCGGAAAATGTATATATTTTAATAAATTTGCTTTGGTGGAAACCTAAATTGCCATCGCCTTAAATCACTGTGACTGTAAATTTATTCTGAGCAGGAACTGTCAGTGAGGTGCGTTGCCCTGATACGTAGTTAATGCCAGAGACTGAATGCCCAGTGGCAACAGGATGGACGTCTGCATTGACATCAGGATCCGGTTCCTCGAGTACCTGTCCCCCTTGCTTTGCCGATAGTGGGTGCATTTTGCAATGTCACCCTGACGAGGCAATACTCAGGAAAAAAGAGTCAGTGTGTCCTGCTGAATCATTGAGTCATGCAGCCATGAGCAGGCCCTTTGAAACAATGTCCACGTCATCCATCAAGTACCCATCTACTAATCCACTTACCAGCCTTTTATACCCTGACAATTCAAACGCTCATCCAGATACTTCTTAAATGTTGTGAGTGTGTCTGGCCCCACCACCCATAAAGGCAATTCATTTCAGATTACAACCCCAATCTGGTTGAAAATATTCTTCTACAGATCACTCAAAACCTCCTACCTACTTGCTTGAAATCTCTGCGCTTTAGTATTAAGCAATAATCCTCTCTGACAAAGATTCCTGCCATCTCCCCTTTCTATGGCCCGAGAATACCTGGGTGTGTCATGGTCCTGATCATTAATTCCCTATCTTGCTCCTAATTTCCCTTGATTATGCCACGGTTCCAACTGTTAATTTCCCATTTGCTTCTAATTCTCTCTGATGACGGCACACCTGGTTTCCATCAAGACCTGCAGCATAAGAACCCTGGCATTACAACCACTAGTCGTCAGATCGTTGGTTTTGCCTGTGTGGTGATTAACGTTTCCCAGCCGCTTAGGACCGTGTGTTCTAAGTTTTGCTCCAGTTTCAGGGTTTACCTATAAAACCTCGTCTCTCTGTGTCAAGACTCCATGTCAAGGTCCCTCCTGTTTGCTGTCCAACGTTCACGTCCGCGTAAGCATCCTAACTCAATCTCCATGCCTGTGTCCTGCTCTTGGGTTCGCCTCATTCGCTCATTGCAACAGAACGATTTGGCCACAAAGGACCCAGCGGACACGAATACCCTGCAACAAGCCCTCTCCAGCCAGGGCTCCCCACTGGGTCTGCACGATTGACTTCTCCAGAATGTCATAGAGAACCTCCATTCCCTGTCTGCTAACGCAACGTTAGTGGCCGACTGGGTGTGTGGAATGACAAGGCACTCCAAGGGGTATTTTGGAATGGTCTCAGAAACATGGTGAAAGACGAGTTGGTGGCAAGGCTGGACAACCGTCTTCGAGAACACCATAGGAAAAGAACTCGTCGTCCACCCCCTTTGGCCTCTCCACGGCACCCTGTACCATCTCCCACCAGCACAAGCCTCTCTTCTTCTGCGCTCCTAGAATAGCTCCCAGCCCGGCCATTTCCACTGCCCCAGGAGAGGAACCAATACAGCTGGGATGGAACAGTCTTTCTCCCACAGAGCGGCTCCGGAGATTGAGAGCGGGCGAGAGTCTCTATTGCGGCCAGTCCGGCAACTTCCGTGTTACCTGTCCCCTTTGGCCTGTTACGAGGAACCAGCAAAAATAGATGTGGAATGGAGTCAGGATATTATTGGAAAACAACAGAATTTATTAACACTCAAGCAGAAACATAGAAAATTAAACGAGCGACTTACTTAAAACGATGTTAACACCGCTATGCATCTATAGCTCCCAAACAGTTAAACTTAAAAACAATTCTTAACAGAGTCTTACTGGAGCACAGTCTCAGAATGTCAGTTCAGAAAGTTTCAAGGAATTCACGGGGGAATTGATAGGAGAGACTTTTAGTTTCGAAGTGTAGTGAAGTGACAATCTTGAAGATGGAGATTCAAAATACAGTGAAGAAGCGAGTCTCACAGAGATACGCCAGAAATGGCCACCGTACCTTTCCGAAGGCGATTCGCCAGACACACAGTACCTCTCGAACGCTGATCTCACAAAGTGGCCACTGTACCTTTACAGTGGAAGCGAGTTCACGATGTGGTCTGTTTCGAAGAGTCCACAAAAAGTGAGAATTTTACCACGTAACTGACAGGAGAAGTCCCTCTTCTAGGACTGGTCACCATTCACCCGAGACTTCGCAGGGGTTTACCAAAGTGGGTGCCAAAAATCCACGTTTGGATTATGAAATGTCAGTCACCTCTGAAATGCACAGCGTTATCGACTACCCACTCCCTTTTGGGTTTGATCGAAGCTTGCACTCTTCACTCTCACTAGCGATTCTGCTGTCCAAACAACAACTCTCCACCAAAGTGGGTCTCTGGAGCAATCCGTGCTGCTCCTTTTATACCCTCGGGGTAGGTCCTCGCGTGACACTCACAGAAACAAAGTCACAGATCCCCAGTACATCACGTACCGTCCCAGGAATTGAAACTGGGGTTCATAACAGGCCAAAAGGGAAGGCTCACCAGTAGAAAGGGGACCCTGCTGAGCCAGACAACATTCCCTTCCGTCCTCTGAACCCGGATGCAGATCCTGGCTACTTTACGTTACAACATACAGTCCCTCCCTCTGTCAGCTCGAGTGGACTCCGGCGCTGAGGGAAACCTTTTGGACGAAGACATAGCTTCCCGGGCCGGAATTCCTCAGGAGCCGTTGAGTACCCCTCTGGAAGCCTGGGTACTGGACGGTAGACTTCTGTCCTGAGTCACACACTGCACACCACCCTTAACTCATATTCTCTCTGGGAACCATCAGGAACAGGTACAATTTAACAATTTCCTCTCCTCTCCTCAAGCTCCTGTAGTTCTTGGTTACCCCTGGTTAAGCTGCCATTATCCCCACATTGGTTGGTCCACAGTGAATTGGCAAGAGGGGTCAGGTTGGACCAGGATGGGAGTAGAGGTGAAACGCCTCTTCAGCTCCGAGAAGGCTGAGTCCGCTTCGGGGTCCCAGTGAAAAGGGGCCTTAGGAGAGGTGAGTCGAGTAAGAGGCGCTGCCACCCGGCTGTAATCCCTGATGAAATGACGATAGAAGTTTCCGACTCCGGGGTGGGGGCGGTCCTCTCCCAACGTTCAGGCCCTGACAAAAAACTTCATCCCTGTGCCTTCTTTTCTTGCCGGCTGCCCCCCACCAAACGAAATTACAACGTAGGGAACCGGGAGTTACTGGTGGTCAGACTTGCTTTGGAGGAGTGGAGGCACTGGCTGGAGGGAGCAGAACATCCATTTATCGTCTGGACCGATCACAAGAACCTCGCATGTATCCAAACCGCCAAGCGCCTGAATTCCTGCCAAGCCCGTTGGGCATTATATTTTGGCTGGTTCAGATTTACACTCACCTATCGTCCGGGGTCCAAGAACGGGAAGCCCGATGCTCTCTCCTGTCAATACATTTCCGAGAAGGGCCTTCCCAACCCCGGGACCATCCTTCCACCATCCTGTGTAGTGGCTGCCCTCACCTGGGAGATCGAGTCCATAGTCAAAGAGGCCCAACGGACTCTACCTGACCCAAGCAACGGACCCTCCAATCACCTCTTTGTGCCCGATTCCGTTCGATCTCAGGTTCTCCAGTGGGGGCACACATCTCGTTTCGCCTGCTATCCTGGGATCGATCAGACACTGTCCCTTCTGAAGAGACATTTCTGGTGGCCCTCCATGGACACTGACACCTGTTCCTTTGTCTCTGCCTGTTCTGTTTGTGCCGGTGGAAAAGCCTCCCACCGACCACCTGCTGGATTGCCTCATCCCCTACCTGTCCCTAGCCGCCCTTGGTCTCGCATTGCACTGGATTTCGTTACTGGACTACCCCCTTCACATGGGAACACTGCCGTACTCACCGTGGTGGACCGCTTCTCCAAAGCTGTGCACTTCGTAGCCCTTCCCAAACTCCACACAGCTCATGAAACAGCCGACTTTCTCGTCCATCATATCTTCCGCCTTCATGGGATTCCCTCTGACATTATTTCTGACTGGGCTCACCAATTCATCTCTCAAGTCTGGAGATCCATCTGTCAAGCCCTTGGAGCCTCAGTAAGTCTGTCGTCTGGCTTTCATCCGCAGATGAACGGGCAAACGGAACGAGCTAACCAGGATTAGGAAGCAGCACTGCGCTGCATAACCACCAACAACCCGTCATCCTAGAGCACCCATCTCGACTGGGTAGAGTACGCCCACAACTCCCTGGTCAGCACCGCCACCGGAATGTCTCCCTTTGAATGCTCCCTCGGTTACCAACCCCCTCTGTTCTCCACTCATGATGACATCATTGCTGTGCCTTCAGTTCAGGCCCATCTCCGCCAGTGCCGCAAGATCTGGAAGGATGCACGCACGGCCCTGCTCCACTCAGCCGACCGCAACTGGAGGATTGCCGATCGCCATCGAATTCCTGCACCAAATTATCAGCCCGGGCAGAAGGTTTGGCTCTCATCGAAAGATATATCCCTCAAGAATGAACCCAAGAAACTCACCCCTCGATACCTGGGACCATTTGCAATTGAGAGCATTACCAACCCCTTGGTGGTCAGACTCAAACTGCCCCGATCCATGCACATTCATCCCATGTTCCACGTCTCCCAATTGAAACCTGTGTCTGTCAGCCCTTTGTGCCCTCCTGCTGAACCCCCTCCACCCACCCAGATCATTGATGACCACTCGGCGTACACCGTCCGGCGATTACTGGATTACGCTGCTAAGGCAGGGGCCTCCAGTACCTGGTCAATTGGGAGGGATACGGCCCGGAGGAACATTCCTGGATTCCCCACTCCAGGACCCTTTTATCCTGGACCCTTCCCTCCTCCGTGATTTCCATCGAGACAATCTGGACAAGTTCTCTCTGATGACAGCACACCTGGTTTCCATCAAGACCTGCAGCATAAGAACCGCAGCGTTACAGCCACTAGTCGCCAGATCGTTGGTTTTGCCTGTGTGGTCATTAACGTTTCCTGGCCACTTAGGACCGTGTGTTCTAAGTTTTGCTCCAGTTTCAGGGTTTACCTATAAAACCTCGTCTCTCCATGTCAAGGCTCCGTGTCAAGGTCCCTCCTGTTAGCTGTCCAACGTTCACGTCCGCGTAAGCATCCTAACTCAATCTCCATGCCTGTGTCCTGCACTTGGGTTCGCCTCATTCGCTCATTGCAACAGGGTGTCGACATCTCTGGGCCCAGCATATTGATACAATCACGAAGGAGGCACGTCAGTGGCTATATCTCATTTGGAGTTTGAGAAGATTTGGTATTTCACCAAAGACTCCAGCGAATTTCTACACATGTACTGTGGAGAGCATTCTGACTGGTTACATCACTGTGTGGTACGGAGGGACCACTGCACAGGACCGGAAAAAGCTGCAGAGGGTTGTAGGTTCAGCCATTTCCATCATGGCCACTAGCCTTCCCAGCATCAAGGACATCTTCAAAAGGCGAGGAATCCATCATGAACTGTCCTCTTTTCATTCCTATTATCAGGGAGGAGCTACAGAAGTCTGGCAAATACACTCAGTGTTTTAGGAACAGCTTCTTCCCCACTGCCATCAAATTTCTGAATGGTCCGTGAATCCATGAACAATACCTCACTATTTTTTTACTCTTTGGATTGCTTATTTTCATACTTTCTTGGTGTAACTTATGGTATTTTTTTGTATTCCTCTGTACTGCTGCCGCAAAACAAATTTCAGAATCAGAATCAGAGTCAGGTTTAATATCACCAGCATTTGTCATGAAATTTGTTAACTTAGCGGCATCAGTACATTGCAATACATGATAATAGAGGAAAAAATGAGAATTACAGTAAATATATATATATTTAACAGTTAAATTAAATAAGTACTGCAAAAAATAGGAAATAAAAAAGTAGTGAAGTACTGTACATGGGTTCAACGTCCATAAGACCATAAGATATAGGAGCAGAAGTAGGCCATTCGGCCCATTGAGTCTGCTGTACCATTCAGTCATAGGCTGATCCAATTCTTCCAGTCATCCCCACTCCCCTGCTTTCACCCCATATGCTTTGATGCCCTGGCTAATCAAGAACCCTGGCTAATGATGAATGAAGAGCAGTAGATGTAGTGTATATGATTTTCAGCAAGGCATTTGATAAGGTACCCCATGCAAGGCTTATTGAGAAAGTAAGGAGGCATGGGATCCAAGGGGACATTGCTTTGTGGTTCCAGAACTGGCTTGCCCACAGAAGGCAAAGAGTGGTTGTAGAGGGGTCATATTCTACATGGAGGTTGGTCACCAGTGGTGTACCTCAGGGATCTGTTCTGGGACCCCTACTCTTCGTGATTTTTATAAGTGACTTGGATGTGGAAGTGGAGGGATGGGTTAGTAAGTTTGCTGATAACATAAAAGTTGGGGGTGTTGTGGATAGTGTGGAGGGCTGTCAGAGGTTACACCGGGACATTGATAGGATGCAAAACTGGGCTGAGAAGTGGCAGATGGAGTTCAACCCAGATAAGTGTGAAGTGGTTCATTTTGATAGGTCAAATATGATGGCAGAATATAGTATTAATGGTAAGACTCTTGGCAGTGTGGAGGATCAGAGGGATCTCTGGGGTCTGAGTCCATAGGACACTCAAAGTTGCAGTGCAGGTTGACTCTGTGGTTAAAACAGCGATGGTGCATTGGCCTTCATCAATCGTGGAATTGAGTTTAGGAGCCAAGAGGTAATGCTGCAGTTATACAGGACCCTGGTCAGACCCCACTTGGAGTACTGTGCTCAGTTCTGGTCCCCTCACTACAGGAAGGATGTGGAAACCATAGAAAGGGTGCAGAGGAGATTTACAAGGATGTTGCCTGGATTGGGGAGCATGCCTTATGAGAATAGGTTAAGTGAACTCAGTTTTTTCTCCTTGGAGTGATGGAGGATGAGAGGTGACCTGATAGAGGTGTATAAGATGATGAGAGGCATTGATCATGTGGATAGTCAGAGGCTTTTTCCCAGGGCTGAATGGCTGCCACAAGAGGGCACAGGTTTAAGGTGCTGGGGAGTAGGTACAGAGGAGACATCAGGGGTAAGTTTTTTATGCAGAGAGCGGTGAGTGTGTGGAATGGGCTGCCGGCGACGGTGGTGGAGGCAGATACGATAGGGTCTCTTAAGAGACTTTTGGATAGGTACATGGAGCTTAGAAAAATAGAGGGCTATGGGTAAGCCTAGTAATTTCTAAGGTAGGGACATGTTCAGCACAACTTTGTGGGCTGAAGGGCCTGTATTGTGCTGTAGGTTTTCTATATTTCTATGTTTAACCTATCTATCTCTGCCTTAAATACACCCAATGACTTGGCCTCCACAGCTGCTTGTGGCAACAAATTCCACAGATTTATGAACCTCTGACTAAAGTAATTTCTTCATATCTCAGTTCTAAAAGGATGTCCTTCAATCCTGAAGTTGTGCCCTCTTGTCCTAGAATCCCCCACCATGGGAAATAACTTTGCCATATCTAATCTGTTCAGGCCTTTGAACATTCAGAATGTTTCTATGAGACCCCCCCCCCCCCATTCCCCTGAACTCCAGGGAATACAGCCCAAGAGCTGCCAGATATTCCTCATACGGTAACCCTTTCATTCCTGGGATTATTCTCGAGAATCTTCTCTGAACCCTCTCCAATGTCAGTATATCCTTTCTAAAATAAGGAGCCCAAAACTGCACACAATATTCCAAGTGTGGTCTCATGAATGCCTTATAGAGCCTCAACATCACATCCCTGCTCTTATATTCTATACCTCTAGAAATGAATGCCAACATTGACTTTTCCTTCTTCACACCCAACTCAACCTGGAAGTTAACCTTTAGGTATCTTGCACAAGGACTCCCAAGTCCCTTTGCATCTCTGAATTTTGAATTCTCTCCCCATCTAGATAATAGTCTGCCCGTTTATTTCTTCCACCAAAGTGCATGACCATAAACTTTCCAAAATTGTATTTCATTTGCCACTTCTTTGCCCATTCCCCTCTCTGTAGGCTCTCTGCTTCCTCAACACTACCCGCTCCTCCACCTATCTTAGTGTCCTCTGCAAATTTAGCCACAAATCCATAAATATTGTACTCCAAATCATTGACATACATCATAAAAAGCAACGGTCCCAACACTGACTCCTGTGGAACTCCACTGGTAACCAGCAGCCAGAATAGGATCCCTTTATTCCCACTCTCTGTTTTTTGCTGACCAGCCAATGCTCCACCCATGCTGGTAACTTCCCTGTAATTCCATTAGCTTTTATCTTGCTAAGCAGCCTCATGTGTGGCACCTTATCAAAGGCCTTCTGAAAATCCAAGTACACCCCATCTACTGCATCTCCTTTGTCTACCCTGATTGTAATTTCCTCAAAGAATTGCAGTAGATTTGTCAGGCAGGATTTTCCTTTCAGGAAACCATGTTGGCTTTGGCCTATCTTGTCATGTGCCTCCAGGTACTCCGTAATCTCATCCCTGACAATCGATTCCAACAACTTCCGAACCACTGATGTCAGGCTAACAGGTCTATAGTTTCCCTTCTGTTGCCTCCAACCCTTCTTAAATAGCAGAGTAACATTTGCAATTTTCCAGTCATCCGGTACAAAGCCAGAATCTATCGATTCTTGAAAGATCATCGTTAACACCTTTGCAATCTCTCCAGCAACTTCCTTCAGATCCCGATGGTCCAGGAGATTTATCCACCCTCAGACCATTAAGCTTCCTGAGCACCTTCTCAGTTGTAATTTTCACTGCACAAACTTCACATCCCTGACACTCTTGAATGACCAGTATACTGCAGACGTCTTCCACTGTGAAGACTGATGCAAAATACACATTCAGTTCCTCTGCCGTCTCTGCATCTCTCATTACAATATCTCCAGCATCATTTTGTGTTGGTCCTATATCTACCCTCAACTCTCTTTTACCTTTTATATATTTAAAAAAGTTTTTAGTATCTTCTTTGATATTAATCGCCAACTTCCTTTCATAATTCATCTTTTCCTTCTGAATGATCTTCTTAGTTTCCTTCTGCAAGTTTTTAAAAGCTCCTCAAACCTTTATCTTCCTACTAGCTCTGGCTCCTTGTATGCCCTCTCTTTTGCTTTTACTTTGGCTCTGACTTCACTTGTCAGTCACGGTAGTGCCCTTCTTCCCTTTAAAAATTTCCACTTATTTGGAATATATCTGTCTTGCACTTCCCTCATTTTTTGCAGAAACTCCAGCCATTGCTGCTCTGCTGTCCTTCCTGCAAATGTCCCTTTCCAGTCAACTTCGGCCAGTTCCCCTCTCATGCCATTGTAATTTCCTTTATTCCACTGAAATACCAACACATTGGATTTTATTTTTTCCCTCTCAAATTTCAATGTGAACGTGATCATATCGTGATCACTGTTCCCTAAGGGTTCCTTAACCTTAAGCTCTCGTATCACCCCTGGGTCATTGCACAACACCCAATCCAGCACAGCCAGTCCCCTAGTGGGCTCAACAACAAGCTATTCTAAAAAGCCATCCCTTAGACATTCTACAAATTCTCTCTCTTGAGGTCCAGTACTGACCTGGTTTTCCCAATCCGCTTTCATGTTAAAATCCCCAACGATTATCATGACATTGCTCTTCTGACATGCCTTTTCTATCTATCTCCTGCTGTAATTTGTAATCCACCTCCCAGTGAAAAGCTGAAAGTGGGGTGAGGGAGGGAAAGATGTGCTTGGTAGTGGGATCCCACTGGAGATGGCAGAAGTTACAGAGAATTACGTGCTGGACACGGAAGCTGGTGGGATGGCGGCAAGGATCCCAGATGTCTATTTAGGAATCAGATGGCAGAGGGGAAGAAGCTGTTCCTGAATCACTGAGGCTTCTATACCTCCTACCTGATGGTAACAATGAGAAGAGGGCATGTCCTGGGTGTGGGGATCCTTAATGATGGACACCGCCTTTCTGAGACACCGCTCCTTGAAGATGTCCTGGATGGCTAATGAAGCTGACTAATTTTACAAACCTCTGCAGCTTACTTCAATCCTGTGCAGTAGCCCTCCCCACCCCACCCCCATAGCAGACAGTGATGCAGCCAGTTAGAATGCTTTCCACAGTACACCTGTAGGGATTTGCAAATACTTTTGGTGACATACCAAATCTCCTCAGACTCTGAAGGAAATAAAGTCACTGTCTTGCCTTCTTTATAGCTGCATTGATATATTGGGTCCAGGTTAGGTCCTCAGAGATATTGACACCCAAGAACTTGAAATTGCTCGTTCTCTCCACTTCTGATCCCTGTTTAAGGACTCATATGAGTTCCCTTGTCTTACCCTTTTTGAACTCCATAATCAGTTCTTTGGTCTTATTGACATTGAGTGCAAGGTTGTTGCTGCGACATCACTCAACTATTGAATTGAATTGAATGATATTTATTGTCATTTTACAATGGAACTCTGTTTAGCTTCCTCTCAGGCAATTAAACAAAGCTGTAGATAAAAACAAGACAGTAATAAAAAAAGCAGTATTAAATAGATAAGTAGCAGAAAATAAGTTGCAGCAGCACCAGAACTAGCTGGTATATATTGTTCTGGTATGCCCTCTCATCACCATCTGAAATTCTGCCAACAGTGGTTGGATTGTCAGCAAATTTATCGATGGTATTTGAGCTGTGCCTAGCCACACAGTCATGGGTGTATATAGAGTAGAGCAGTGGGCACCATCCTTTAGTGTATTATCCAGAACAACACACAGTACTCCAGGTGTGGCCTGACAATGTTGGGGGTTCCTCTCCCCACCTTCTATCAGCTCTCCAGTCATAACCAGATACCTGTTAATAATCTTTTCTCCTCTCCAGTCCAAGATGCCAAAAGTAATGTTAGATTTTGTCCTGGTAACCTCCATCAATTTGCATAAACAATAAGGACGGAGCCCCCTTGTCATCTTGAAAATTGTTCAAGTACTATGAAGTGCCGAGGAGATAGCCATTAAACCAGTTGGAAGATAAGTTGGTAAAGTATATACATGTAGCCTATAGCCTCCATTTGGCTATAACTTCCATATTTAATTCTCCTTTATCATTTAGCTTTGAAATGGTGGAGGAAGCCATCCACTCAGAAGTGAAAGCTGTTCCCTATAAAGATTCAAGAGTTGCTCAAGTGCTTTTTCCAAGCACTATTATCTTCATATTGATATAGTAATAAAATAGATGCTCTTGGATTATATTTTTATGTAATGTAGAAATAGAGGATATTCAGTGGCGCATATTTAACCCAGAGTTTGTCAGAGCTTGTAATTTATTTCTTCCTTATGAGTTCACTTGACAGCTTACCCATGATTATAAATACAAGCTAATGTTACAGACTTTGATTTTAACTGCAGTGTCTTTTCACTTTATTCTACTATGAGAAGTGGAACTAATTTTCATGTTTCATCAAGGCCCCAGGACAGTCCCAAAATAGTAACAGATTACTAATTAAAGTTTCTATTTTGCATCCTGATCGCACTACAAAGTTAAGCAGGTTATAAAACTGTCTGCATGGGAAGATGAAGGGGCAGTGAGGGTCCTGCCCTCATCTGGTGTCATTCTCCTGTCACCTCACTGAATATCGTCCAACGTTGAATTAAAGCTCACCAGAGTAAACAAAAATTAACGCTAATGTTGATAATGAGGAAGATGATGTTGGGTTACTGTTCGGTATTGTTCAGCTGGGAAGTGGGCAGAAATATGGCCAATGGTAGTAAATCCTGATGAGAGCAAGCTGGTGCTTTTTGAGATGTCTAATAATGGTAGGACATATACCATGAACAGTGTCAAAGTCAAAAAAAAGTTATTATCAAAGTTTATTTATGTTGCCAGATACTATCCTGAGATTCATTTTCTTGCAAGCATTTTAAGGAAATGAATACATAATTTATGAAAAACTATACATAAACAAAGATTAACAAACTACCAATGTGCAATAAAGGCAAATTGTGCAAATATAAAAATAAATAACATTGAGAACATGAGTTGTAAAGAGTCCTTGAAAATAAATCTGTAGGTTGTGGCATCAGTTCAGCATTGAGGTGATTGAAGTTATCCATGCTGGTTCAGGAGCCTTTTGGTTGTTTCTGAACCTAGTGGTGTTGGACCCCAGAAAAAGAGGGACTTTGGTATATAAGCCCACAGATCCATAAAGGTGGAGTGGAGGTGGATAAAGTGGTAGATAGATAGATAGATAGATAGATACTTTATTCATCCCCATGGGGAAATTCAACATTTTTTTCCAATGTCCCATACACTTGTTGTAGCAAAAACTCATTACATACAATACTTAACTCAGTAATAATATGATATGCATCTAAATCACTAACTCAAAAAGCATTAATAATAGCTTTAAAAAAAGTTCTTAAGTCCTGGCAGTTGAATTGTAAAGCCTAATGGCATTGGGGAGTATTGACCTCTTCATCCTGTCTGAGGAACATTGCATCGACAGTAACCTGTCGCTGAAACTGCTTCTCTGTCTCTGGATGGTGCTATGTAGAGGATGAAGAAGCATATGAGATTCTGGCCTCATTAGCTAGAGCACAGAAGAATGGAACAACTTTATAAACTTTAGTTAGACTGTACCTTAAGTATTGTATTCAAAGTTCAAAGTAAGTTTATTATCGAAGTACATATCGCATATACCCGAGGTTCATTTTCTTGTGGGCATTCACACTAAGTACAAGAAGCACAATAGAATCAATGAAAGACCACTCCCAACAGGTGGACAGACAACAAATGTGCAAAATAACAACAAACTGTGCAAATACAAAAAGCAAGAGAAAAACAGAAATAATAATAATCAAATAAATAAGCAATAAATATTGAGAAAATGAGATGAAGAGTCCTTGAAAGTGAGTCCATAGGTTGTGGGAACCATTCATTGATGGGGCAAGTGAAGTTGAGTGTGTATAGTTTTGGTCATTCTATCATCTGCAAAGATGTTGATACACTGTCACCCATACTTGTCCTCATGGCTATCTTTGCTGCACCCTTATCTTGGATTATGCTTTCTCTTGTTATCACAGGTATGATAGCTGTTAGTCTCTCATTTGCCATGATTATTTCATTGGAGCTACAACCTACCATGGTGGTCTGGCAGAGTCTGTGACTAATTTGAGTAGGGCTGGACTCCTAGACCCCAAGGACTCCTGGATCTCTTCACGGACTGATGCTATGATCCCTTCAAAGCCACAATCTCTCAGCCCAAGTTCCACAATCTCACCTAAAACAATGGTAACTGCGGAGGGCTATTTCAAGAGCGAATAAACAATTCTGAGCGAGGTTAGAGGCGACATCAGATGCACGTCAGCTCTGTCAGGGCATGCAGGACATTACTCCCTACAAAGCGAAACCTAACATCATGAATGGCAGTGATGTTTCAATATCAAATGAACTCAACGCCTTCTATGCACGCTTTGAGAGGGAGAACACAACTACAGCTGTGAAGATCCCTGCTGCACCTGATGACCCTGTGATCTCCGTCTCAGAGGCCGTTGTTAGATGGTCTTTAAAGAGAGTGAACCCTCGCAAGGCAGAAGGTCCCGATGGAGTACCTGGTAAGGCTCTGAAAACCTGTGCCAGCCAACTGGCGGGAGTATTCAAGGATATTTTCAACCCCTCACTGCCACAGTCGGGAGTTCCCACTTGCTTCAAAAAGGGTAACAATCATACCAGTGCCCAAGAAAATTTGTGTGAGCCGCCTTAATGACTATCGCCCAGTAGCACTCACATCTACGGTGATTAAGTGCTTTGAGAGGTTGGTCATGACTAAAATCAACTCCTGCCTCATCAAGGATCTATACCCTCTGCAATTTGCCTGTCGCCACAATAGGAACAGCAGATACAATCTCAATGGCTCTTCACATGGCTTTAAATCACCTGGACAATACAAACACCTATGCCAGGATGCTGTTCGTTGACTACAGCTCAGCATTTAACACCATCACTCCTACAATCCTAATCAATAAGTTACAGAACCTGGGCCTCTGTACCTCCCTCTGCAACTGGATCCTCAACTTCCTAATCAGAAGACCACGATCTGTGTGGATTGGTAATAGTATCTCCTCCTCATTGACAATCAACATTGGCATACCTCAGTGGTGTGTGCTTCACCCATTGCTCTACTCTGTCTATACCCACGACTGTGTGGCTAGGCATAGCTCAAATACCATCTATGAATTTGCTGACGATACAACCATTGTTGACAGAATCTCAGATGGTGACGAGAGGGCATACAGGAGCGAGATATGCCAGCTAGATGAGTGGTGTCGCAGCAACAACTTTGCACTCAGCGTCAGTAAGATCAAAAAGCAGATTGTGGACTTCAGGAAGGGTAAGACAAGGGAACACGGACCAATCCTCATAGTGGGATCAGAAGTGGAGAGAGTGAGCAGTTTCAAGTTCCTGTGTGTCAAGATCTCTGAGGACCTAACCTGGTCCCAACATATTGATGCAGCGATAATGAAGACAAGACAGTGGCTATATTTCATTTGGAGTTTGAGGAGATTTGGTTTGTCACCTAAGATACTCAAAAACTTCTACAGATGTACTGTGGAGAGCATTCTGACAAGCTGTATCATTGTCTGGTATGGAGGGGCTACTGCACAGGATCAAAAGAAGCTGCAGAAGGTTGTAAATCTAGTCAGCTCCATCTAGCCTCCATAGTATCCAAGACATCTTCAAGGAATAGTGCTTCAGAGAGTCAGCGTCCATTATTAAGGACCTCCAGCACCCAGGGCATGCCCTTTTCTCACTGTTACCATCAGGTAGGAGGTACAGAAGCCTGAAGGCACACACTCAGTGATTCAGGAACAGCTTTTTCCCCTCTGTCATCCGATTCCTAAACGGACATTGCACCCATGAACACTACCTCACTACTTTTTTGTTGTTATATTATTTCTGCTTTTGCACTATTTTTAATTTAACTATTTAATATACAAAATACTTACTGTAATAATTTACTTAATTACTTAATTTTTGTCTATATTATCATGTATTGCATTGTTAAGAAATTTCACAACATATGCTGGTGATACTGAACCTGATCCTGATACTTATCCTGAAATTAAACCCATACGTCTCCACTGGCAATCTCATTCACATAGAGGGCAGTGAGTACCTGGAATGAGTGCCAGAGGAATGTGATCAAGGCAGGTACAATTGCAACATTTATGAGTCTTGGCATTAGTAGTGGTTTATTTTTGCCACTTGCACCAAGATGCAGTGAAAAGCTTGTCTTCAATACTGTTCAT
The DNA here is from genome assembly GCF_048418815.1 of Hemitrygon akajei. NCBI lineage: Eukaryota > Metazoa > Chordata > Chondrichthyes > Myliobatiformes > Dasyatidae > Hemitrygon > Hemitrygon akajei. The sequence goes on from NC_133141.1 coordinate 41,237,063, forward strand.
ACAGATCAGATCATTACACAGTGCACTGAGGTAGAACAAGGTAAAACAGTAATAACGCAGAATAAAGTGTAAAATCTGCCGAAAAGTGCAGTACAGGTAAGCAATGAGGGGTGCAAGGTGACAACAAGGTAGACTGTGAGGCCAAGAGGCCATCTAATCATATAAGAGGTCCATTCGAGAGTCTGATAGAAGTTGTTCTTAAGTCTGGTTGTACATGCTTTCGGGCTAAAGGTACGGGGGGGGGGGGCTTGAAGTATTGTGAGCTGAATACAGACAACTGGAATGAGCAGGGAAATTGCTGTAGTTGGCATGGACTAGTTAGTCTGAAAGACCTATTTTACTGCTGTATTACTGTATGACACTTGGTACACTTCCACTCATTTCCCATACAGGGCAAATTATTTATACCACTCTTATTTCCCCGGCTCACCACTATTTCCAATTCAAGTTTTGCTCGAGAGATCTGTTTTCTGTGCGATTTGAACTGGCTCACCATCCCGTTACACTATCAAGTAGCAACATCCTGAACTTGCTGCCATTGGCACTGTTGCTCTATAATAGAGATAGAGGAACTGATCTGAGGGCAAACAACGCTCAACCTAAAGCAGTTGGGGAGGGAGGTACAACAAAACATTAAAAGTCATACTGCATATACAAATCCATGATACCTTGAAAGTGGTGTCATAGGTAGATAGGGCCGTAAAGAAAGCTTTTGGCACATTGGCCTTCATAAATCAAAGTATTGAGTACAGGAGTTGGGATGGTATGTTGAAATTGTATAAGAAATTGGTGAGGCCTAACATGGAGTATTGTGTGCAGACCTGGTCACCCTCCTGCAGGGAAGTTTGAAATTTATTCCTTGGACCCCAGCAGAATGAGGGGAGACTTGACAGAGATTTACAAAATTATGAGGTGTATAGATACAAATGGGCTTTTTCCACTGAGGTTGGGTGAGATTAGATCTAGAGGTCATAGGTGAAAGATGAAATGTTTAGGGGGAACTTCTTCACTCGGGGTGGTGAGAGTGTGGAATGAGCTCCAGGAAAGTAGTGGATGCGAGCTCGGTCTCTATATTTAAGAGAGGTTTGGATAGGTACATGGATAGGAGGGGTACAGAGAGATACAGCCTTGGTGCAAGTGAATGGGACTGGGCAGAGTAATAGTATGGCACAGACTAGATGGGCTGAGGGGCCTGCTTCTGTACTGTAGTGTTCTATGGCTTTATGACTACATGTTATCCTCAGTCCTTAAAGGACTCTGAGAAAGTGGTCATTCCTCATTCTTCTTCTTCTCATTCTTCTCATTCCTCATTGAGGGGGGATCTTATTGAAACGTATAAAATTCTAAAGGGATTGGACAGGCTAGATGCAGGAAGATTGTTTCCGATGTTGGGGAAGTCCAGAACGAGGGGTCACAGTTTAAGGATAAAGGGGAAGCCTTTTAGGACCAAGATGAGGAAAAACTTCTTCACACAAAGAGTGGTGAATCTGTGGAATTCTCTGCCACAGGAAACAGTTGAGGCTGGTTCATTGACTATATTTAAGAGGAAGTTAGATATGGCCCTTGTGGCTAAAGGGATCAGGGGGTATGGAGAGAAAGCAGGTACAAGGTTCTGAGTTGGATGATCAGCCATGATCATACTGAAAGGCAGTGCAGGCTCGAAGGGCCAAATGGCCTACTCCTGCACCTATTTTCTATGTTTCTATGTTATACTTAATGAGAAGGTATGTATCTGGAAAAGGACAGGAAAAATCATATTGAAGGGACAGATAAGTGGGGCAAAGTGTAACCTTTATCATACTTTTAAAAAATCAATTCCTACCATCGGGATTTCAGAGCTAGTGGTCAAAATCCCTACTGATGCTTGTAAACATTTCTGCTCTAAGGTCGAGAAAACATGACGTGCAATACGTAGTGTAGTGGTTAATGTAAATCTATTACAGCACCAGCAACCCCTGTTCTGTTCCACTGCTATCTGTACATTCTTCCTGTGACCACATGGGTTTCCTCCCACGTTCTATTGTCATATGGGCTTGTAGGTTAATTGGTCACATGGGTGTAATTGGATGGTATGGGCTCATTGGGCTGCTAGGGGCTGTTACCGTGTTGTATCCCTAAACAAATAAATGTAGGCGCAATCAGCCAAAACTAAAATTAATTCTTAAATAGAATCTTTAAAAAGCATTTACATTCCAAACCTGCAGCAATGCTCCTGGGTAACAAAATGAAATGTATCACAAATCATTCTTCTTTCATGATGATGCAGAGTTCATTGCTCTCCCTACTTACAAAATAGATCTAGTTTTAAATGACTGTGACATCCTGGTTCTCTGCAACCCCCGTTATTCCAGAATAAGTATCTAATTAGGTTGGTGGTTAAAACCTACTGACCTGTGCGGTCTAAGCTGAGCTCCTGCTTCTCCACCCACCCTTTGGTAAGAAGGCTAATAGATCAGCACCTGGAGCAGGAGGGAAGGACTTCATCAAGGGAATACCATCTAAAGACTGATAAGACAACATTTTAATTAACTTGATCAGAGATGTCAGAGCTGTAGTACCTGCCAATGTAGTGTTTGTAATTTTATATAATCACCAATATACACGTAATTGTTCAGTGAGTTTTCCAGTAATTATGGTACAGTGCTTCTGTATTTTTCTAGAAACATCTTCGTTTTCAGTAGCGTGTGCCACGCCACTTGAATCTGGCTATTTTATAGGTTAATCGTTATCACTGGAAATTTTGGTTATCACTCGTCTGATTACGAGCCCATCATGACTACTTTTCCCCTTGTTAGTTATTTGTTCATGTAACAGTTAATAAAATTGCTAGCTCTAAGTTTTATGCCTCATTTTTGACTTCCAAAGAACCTCTGTATCAGAAAGCATCACCAACATGGACAAACTGAAGCATGACTTTCTGTTTCAGGAACCCCAACTTATGAAGTAATGCAGAAGAAACTCCAGGAACATATACATCCAATAATAATGAAAGAGTACTTACTTCTAAAGCTGAAGACTATGGTTGCTGACACTGAGAGAGGTAGGTAAGAGTACATTAAGTAGGTCAAAGTCTCATTAAGTTAGCTTACTGAGAGATGTAATCAGGTCTTGTTAAACATTCATTAATACCACCACGGGTAATTTATAGACTGAAGTGATTTGTTTCTAATATTCGAGCAATAAGCAATGAACTGGAGCTCCCAGTGCAGTGAAGCTTACAACTCAAGGGTACAGAACAGAAGATGATGTCCACAACTGCATTCAGTGCAAGATGATCTCTCCTAATCTGCTGACTGCTCCAATATCTTTCACATGGAACTTGTTTTCTTTGGGTGAAATTAAGTTCATTTACATTTTAAGTAGATTTCACGACCACAAGAAAGCAGCATCCATCATCAAGGACCCACCACCATCCAGGCCATGCTCTCTTCTCATTGCTGCCATTAAGAAGGAGATACAGGAGCCTCAGATCCCATAACGCCAGGTTCAGGAACAGTTATTACCCCTGAACCATCGGGCTCCTGAACCAACGTGGATAATTTCACTCAGCTTAGCACTGAACTGATTCCACAACCTATGAACTCACTTTCAAGGACTCAACAACTCAAGTTATCAATATTATTTGTTTTTTTAATATATTTACACAGTTTGCCTTCTTTTGTACTTTGGTTATTTGTCAATCTTTGTGTGTAGTCTTTCATTATTTCTTTGTTTTGCTGTGAATGCCTGCAATAAAATGAAGCAATAATATGGTGACATTATACATACTTTGATAATAAATTTACTTTGAACTTCGATTCAGCAACACTGTCATACTGCCCAGAGGGAGAGTCCAGTCCATGAAAAGCAAACAATGGAATTTAAATTGGTTCATTATTGTCACATGTACTGAAATACAGTGAAAATTATCCATACAGATCATTGTGAAGCATAGAGTGAGGCAGTACAATGGAAAAGCAATAACAGAATGCAGAATATAGTATTGAAGTCACAGAGAAAGTGCAGTGCAGGCAAGCAATAGGATGTGAGGGCAGTGATGAGATTGATTGTGAGGTCGCGAGTTCATCTTTAACAGACAAGAGGTCTGTTCGAGGATCTTATAATAGTGGGATAGAAGCTGTTTTTGATTCTGGTAGTGTTTGTTTTTAAGCTTGTGTGCCTTCTGCTTGATGGAAGGGGAAAGAAGAGAGAATGACTGGGGTGGGAGGGGTTCTGAATACTTCTGGTCAGCCAGCAACTGGAAAAGTGGATTGCTATTTGTTCAGACAACTCACTCAGCGCTCCGAGCGGGTGGGATTGACTTTTGCGCAGCCAAAGGTGGGCACCTACTTACTTCACCATCTGCACTTTTTCTCCATCGCCAAGAAACAAAACTACCTCACATGCTTTGCTTTGCTGACCAACATATGTTGGCTAAATTCTTGAGGTTGATGGCACTGAGTAGAACAGCCACACATTTGGTGCTCTGTGTGATTGACGTAAAAGGCAGAGTGTGAACTTCTCACGGAGGAAGCTTCTCTCCTTTCTCCTCTAAGCAAGCAGAGAAGGCCTTGGCTTCACCATCACCAAGGAGATGGTCATGCCAACACTGCAACATTCCTTTGCATTATCTGCCATGGTCAGGTGCCAAGGACCTGATCTGTGAAGTACTGAGTGAGCAAAGAGAGGCTTACCAGCTGAGCCAGTACAACAATAACAGGGGGATAAAACCTCCCACTTGGGAAAAGAGATTTGATCTAATAATTCAAAATGGATTCCTTAACTCCTATTAACTTTAAAAACACAGGAGTCAACTGAAATTATCAACTCTAATCAAATAAATCAAAGAAAGGAAAAATGGAATGAAATACTTCATGATCCGAAAGTTGAAAATCGAGTTTACTGTCATATGCACACATATCTACAGTATATGCACAGCTGCAATGAAAATTTTGCAGCAGCATCAAAGGCACATAGTATCAGATCAGCAGCATTCACAAGAAAAAATAAGAATTAAAGAAATTATACACAATATTTCCCTCTTGCATCGCATCTTTCAAAAATGTTATTTTTTCCTTCTCCCCTCTCTCTGGAGAACTATTGCACTGAATGCATAGTCAAAATTGCAACAAGAAAAAGATACACAATAAAACATTTATAGATGAGTTTTCATTAAACTTATCAATTAATTGACTTCTGAAATGCACTGCACTCATTGAATCTGACAGATTGGCATCATTCAACTTAATGGGCTTTGACCCATTGAACATTGGCAAATGGTGCCATCTTTCTGTGATATCCATTACAGGCAGAGTGCAGCTCACTTACTCACTACTGAAATGCCATCCGAAATGCACTATTGCTCAATGAGGCAAGATTAGACCCTTATAAATGTTTGCTTGTTTACTGAAAGCTATTAGATAAGATGAGGCTTGATGGAATGACAACAGGCGATGGAAAGCCTCTGTGCATTAACCTGGCCTCCACAGCAGAAATTTCAAGCGTAATGAGGACGATATGAAAATTCATGACAGAAGTCCAACGTGTGGACACGGTGCATTAGTGATTTGCCTCGCTTTCTACTAAAAGCCATCCAAGTTCCCAGAGGAAGGAAGTATACAGGTGTTAGTTTCTTATTACCATGTTGAGGGGAGGGGTGGTTGAGGATGCAGCATCGGTAGAGAGAGTAGGTTCGAAAGCAGAGAAAGGTATAAGGCAGCTTACTGAGCTGGCCATTGCTGTCAGTGGAAGCTGGTTTGTGGTGTCTGCAATATGTCGGCAGATCAATGCTCGTGGATAAAGTTTAGCCTTTTAATATTACACTATTTAAAGGCCAAGCGTTGAAGAAAGCACAGTTCCTTGATGCAACAGTGATATGTCTCAATCTTGCAGTGTGGGGAGCTTTCACTGCAATCCCGCAGCCTCTGTATACTTCGACTTCTGTTCACATAAGCTACAGAGGTTCTGTTTGAACTTTTTGTTGTCTTGTCTTGTCAAAATGTCCTACCTTGCTGAGGTCCTGACCTCTCTACAGCCTGTCTATAGAGATATACCCATCCATGGATTAAAGACTCCAGAAAGAAACCTCCTCCAGGTTTCTGTCACCTGCCAGATATTTGGCATCACAAGCTTTCTCTTTCTAACTCTGCCACACAGGAGATGGCCGGGGCAACACAGCCACCTGGTGACGCAGGTGTCATTGCTTGAGCTGTGTCGAAAGGTGGTCTCGGAGGACTCTCTCCGAGTTGATAAGATCATGGTAGGTTCAGGTTCAGGACCGCTGTGGGTATGGGACATCTGCATTCATCCCAAATAACAGTTCGGCAGTTTTACTGTTGTGGAATCCAGCTGCTTCTGCTCTGGGACCCTGAGTTCAAACACCATTTCTAGTGACCCAAGTCTGGCTACAAATTACTCTGCAAATAAATACCCCAAACTTATCCCTTTCAATGCTGAACGCAAGAGATTCTGCAGATGCTGGAAATCCAGAGCAACACACACAAAACGCTGGAGGAACTCAGCAGGTCAGGCAGCATCTATGGAGGGGAATAAACAGTCGATGCTTTGAGCCAAGACCCTTCATCAGGTCTTTCACGTTTAAATGCTGAACCTCTTTTCTCTACAACTGATCCATATTCCATTCAGTGCCAAATGCCCAACTGGGATCTTATTGGTAATCCCAAAAACATAGGACAACTTCAAAGTTCAAAGTAAATATATTATCACACTACATATATGTCACCATATACAGTCCTGAGATTCATTTTCTTGCAGACGTACTCAGCAAATCCAATGAAAGATTATATCCAACAAGACAAACAGACAAGACAGACAATCTGCAAAAGACAATAAACTGTGCAAATACAAAAGAAAAAATAATAATAAATAAATAAGCAATAAATATCAAGAATATGAGATGAAGAGTCCTTGAAAGTGAGACCGAAAGTTGTGGGAACAGTTCTGTGATGGGGCTAGTGAAGTTATCCCCTCTGGTTCAAGAGTCTGATGGTTAAGGAGTAATAACTGTTCCTGAACCTGGTGATGTGGGTCCTGATGCTCCTGTGTCTTCTTCCTGATGGCAGCAGTGAGAAGAGAGCATGGCCTGGATGGTGGAGGTTCTTGATGATGGATGCTGCTTTCCTGCAACAGTGCTCCACATAGGTGTGTTCAGTGCTGGGGAGAGCTTTCCCCGTGATGGACTGGGCTGTAACCACTATTATTTGTAGGCTTTTCTGTACAAGGGCATCGGTGTTTCCATACCAGGCAAACATTGGGGATTTTAAAATTGCTGACGCTCTCTACCTCTGATTGCCCAATGAGGAGTGGCTCATGGACCTCTGGTTTCCTCCTCCTGAGGCCAATAATCAGCTCCTTGGTCTTGCTGACATTGAACAAGAGGTTGTTGTTGTGACACCATTCAGTCAGATTTTCCATCTCCCTCCTGTATGCTGATTCGTCACCACCTTTGACTAGGCCAACGTCAGCGCTGTCATCAGCAAACTTAGATATGGGATTGGGAGCTGTGCTTTGCCACACAGTCATAAATATAAAGCAAGTAGATCAGGGGGCTAAGCACACAGCCTTGTGCTGAGGGAGATTGTGGAGGAGATGTTGGTGCCAAACTGAACTGACTGGGGTCTGCAAGTGAAGAAATCAAGGATCCAATTGCACAAGGAGGTACTGAGGCCAAGATCTTGAAGCTTATTGATTAGTTTTGAGGGAATGACAGTATTGAAAGCTGAGCTGTGGTCGATAAAGAGCATCCTGATGCTGACCTGATGTTCCAGGGTTGAGTGAAGAGCCAATGAGATGGCACCTGTTGTGGACCTGTTGCTCCAGTAGGCCTATCCAACTCACTTCTCAGGCAGGAGTTGATATGTTTCATCACCAACATCTCAAAGCACTTCATCAATGTGAATGTAATGTTACTGGACGATAGTCATTGAGGCCATTTACTGCGTTCTGCTTAGGCAGAGGTATTATTGAAGCCTGCTTGAAGCAGGTGGGTACCTAAGACTGCCAAAGCGAGAGATTAAAGATATTGGTGAACACTCCAGCCAGTTGATCAGCACAAGTCACAGAACATAGGATATTACAGCACAGGAACAGAACCTTCGGCCCACCATGTTAGGCCAAACCAGCTAAAAAGTAAATTTTAAAAAACCTAAAAACTAATCCCACCTGCCTCCACAACGTCTCTCCATCTTCCTCATATTCATGTGCCTGTCTCGTAAAAGCCTCTAATGTACTTGCCTCTATCACCATACCAGGCAGCACATTCCAAGCACCCACCACTCTCTAAGTAAAAAAACTACCCTCACATTCCCTTTGAACCTACCCCTCTCACCTTCACCTCTCACCTCTCGCCTCTTATATTAGACATTTCTACCCTGGGAAAAACATACAATACTGTGTACTCTATCTATGCCTCTCATTATCTTATAATGCTCTATCAGATCTCCACTCAGCCTCCACCACTCCAAAGAAAACAACCCAAGTTTATCCAGCCTCTCGTGATAACACGTGCCCTCTAAACCAGGCAACATCCTGGTAAACCCCTTCTGCACCCTCTCCAAAGCCTCAACATCCTTCCTATAGTGGGACAACCAGAACTGTATGCAATACTCCAGATGCGGCCGAACCAGAGCTCTATAAAGTTACAACATAGCCTCTTGACTTTTGAACTCAATGCCTCGACTAATAAAAGCAAGCATTCCATAAGCTTCTTAACCACCTTATTGGCCTGTGTAGCCACTTTCAAGGAGCTATGGATAGTTTGAATCTGAACTGTATGAATGACAACTTTGGATAATATGCAAAATGTATACATCTTTCAAGGAGCTATGAACTTGGATCCCAAGGTCTCTCTGCTCAGCAACACTGTTAAGGATCTTGCCCTTAACGGTGTACTGTCTCCTTGCATTTGCCCTACCAAGGTGCAACACTCACATTTATCTGGGTTAAACGCCATCTGCCATTTCTCTGTCCATATCTGCAACTGATCTATATCACACTGTATTCTTTGCCAGTCTTCCACACTATCCACAACTCCACCAATCTTGGTAACATGTGCAAACTTCCCACCCACTCACCTACATTTTTATCCAGGTCATTTATATACCTCACAAACAGCAGGGGTCCCAGTGCAGATCCCTGTGGATCACCACTAATTGCAAGCCTCCAGCTCAAATAAGTCCCTTCAACCGTTACTCTCTGCTTGCTATGCGCAAGCCAGTTCTGAACCCAAACAATCAATTTGCCATGGGCCCCATGCATCCTAATCATCTAGAATAGCCTCTCATGAGGGGCTTTGTCAAACACCCTACTAAAATCTATGTGAACAACACCCACTGTCCTACCCTCATCAATTTCTCTCATCACCTTGTCAAAAAACTCAAGTTGGTAAGACACGACCTGCCCTGCACAAAGCCACGCTGGTTCTCCCTACTTTGGCCATGGGTTTCCAAGTGCTCATATATCCTATCCCTAAGAATTTTCTCCAGTTTCTCTACAACTGACGTGTGACTCGCCGATCTACAGTTCCCATGATTTTCCTTCGTTTCCTTCTTAAAATAGAGATACAACATTAGCCACTTGCCAGTCCTCTGGGACCTCACCTGTGCCTAGGGAGGACACAAAGATACTGGTCAAGGCCCCAGCAATCTCATTTCTCGCCTCCTTAAATAAACTGGGGTAAATCCCATCAGGTCTTGGGGTCTTATCCACTTTAGTATTCATTAGGATGTGTTGGCGCGTGGCCTAGTGGGCAAGGCAAGGCATCAGACTAGTAACCTGAAGGTCACTGGTTCGAGCCTCAGCTGAGGTAGCGTGTTTGTGTCCTTGAGCAAGACACTTAACAACACATTGCTCTGCGACGTCACCGGTGCCAAGCTGCATGGGTCCTAGTGCCCTTCCCTTGGACAACATCGGTGGCATGGAGAGTGGAAGGCCTGCAGCTTGGGCAACTGCCGGTCTCCCATACAACCCTGCCCAGGCCTGCGCCCTGGAAACTCCAGGCACAGATCCATGATCTCTCGAGACCAATGGATGCCACCACCACACTTCCTCCTCCTTGATCTCTAAATGCTCTAACATACTTATGCACTCAGCACTGATCTCCTGGTCCTCCATGTCCATTTCACTGGTAAATACTGAGGCAAAGTACTCATGAAGTACCTCACTCACATTCTCTGCATCAAAGCAAATGTTCCCTCCTTTATCCTTGAGTGGCCCTACCATCTCACTAGTTATCCACTTATTCTTGGTACGTATAAAATGCCTTAGAATTCACCTTAATCCTACTTACCAAGGACTTTTCATAGCCCCTCCTGGCCTTCCTAATTCCCTTCTTTAGTTCTTTTTTGTTTTCTTTATACTCCTCATGTGCTTTATTTGATCCTAACTCCCAAAGCTTTACATACTTTTCCTTTCTTTTGTTGACTAAATTCATCACCTCTCTGGACATCCAAGGTTCTCTTATCTTTCCACCTCCATCCTTCCTTCTAACAGGAACATACCTTTCCTGTACTCTGTGCAATTGATCTTTAAACACTTTCCACATGTCTGATGTGGACTTGCCAGAGAGAAGGTGTTCCCAATTAATGCTTCTTAGTTCCTGTCTAATGCCCTTGTAATTTGTCCTACTCCTATTTAAGACTTTCCCACAAGAACCATACCTGTTGCTATCTATAGTTATGCTGGAGGTTAAGGAGTTATGGTCAATGTACACCCCCTGAAAGTTCAGTCACCTGGCCAGGCTCATTACCCAACACCTGGTCCAATACAACCCCTTCTCTCATTGGACTGTCCACATATTCATTTAAGAAACACTCCTGGATACACTGAACAAATTCTGCCCCATCTAATCCCCTCGCACTAAGAAGGTCCCAGTTTATATTAGGGAAGTTGAAATCCCCCATGACAACAACCCTATTAATTTTACACATTTCCTCAATCTGTTTACATATCTGTTCCTTAATGTCCCGGTGACTATTAGGGGTCTGCAGTACAATCCCAACAGTGTGATTGCACCTTTTCTATTCTTAAGTTCTACCCAAATGGTCTCTGTATCTGCACCCTTCACGATGTCTCCCCTGAGTGCAGCTGTGATATTCTCCCTGATTAGTCGTGCAATTCCACCCCCACCCCCCACCACCAGCCCACTTTTACCTCCTTCTCTATCTTTTCTAAAACTTAGAAAATCTGGTACATTAATCACCCATTCCTGCCCCTCTCTCAAGCAAGTTTCATTAATGGCCACAACGTCGTAGTTTCACGTGCTGATCCATGCTCTAGGTTCATCACCCTTACCCATAATACACCTAGCATTAAAATATACACACTTCAAACCATCCGTCCCATCATACTTGTTAATTCGATTTACCCTATCAATACTTTCTCTGACAGCTACCTTCCTGTCCAATCCTTTACTCACTGACCCTGTGCTTCCCTGCTCCCGGCAAAGCTAGTTCAAGCCCTCCCAAGTAGCATTAGCAAACCTCTGCCCAGGATAATAATTCCCCTCCAGTCCAGCTGCAACCCATCCCTCTTGTACAGGTCACCCCCTTCCGCAGAAAAGGTTCCGATGATCCAAGAACATGAAACCCTGTCCCCTGCACCATCTTCTCAGCCACTCATTTATCTGTGCTATCATCCCATTCCTACCTGCACTAGTCTCTAGCACCGGGATTAACCTGGTGATTACTACCTTGGAGGACCTCGTCTTTAGCCTCTTTCCTGACTCCCTATACTCAGTGTGCAGGACCTCTTCCACTTTTCCGCCTATGTCATTGATGCCGATATACACCACGACCTCTGGCTGTTCACCCTCCCCCTTGAGAATATTCTGCAACTGCTCAGAGACATCCTAGACTCT